>NC_135325.1:54370753-55570753 GCF_048772815.1 Callospermophilus lateralis | reverse complement strand
CACACCTAACAAGTAATGGAGCTGGGATTCAGACTCCCAATGCTTCAAGATACTGTGTTTAGCCATTATATCATGTTGCCTAAACTCAAGTTTTTTTCTTCAATTCTAAACACAGTCTTGATAGTAGGACTTATTACTTGCTTGGACAAAAGATTAAGTGAGAGGGTATAGAAAAGATAAAGGGAGATGGGGAAAAAGAGGAAGGGCAAATAACTTTAAAATCAGGAGATTGAGGAAATTTCCTGAGAGTGAACTTCAGATTAAGCAAACTTTCCAGAGATCAGGCAACCTGATAAAATTGGGATAGTGCATTTTCACTACAGGAACATACAGAGAGTCTAACACTACAGCAACACTAGATCAGAAACATGCCAATATCAAAATATTCTGACTCATCCATGTAGTGGAATTTTATGAAGTCATTAAAAGTCATGTTTTTGAAAATTATTTAATGAGATGAGGAAGTACCTATGGTATGCTTTTAAAATAAGATGAAAAGCATAACTTCACATAGATAACAATGACAATTTGTCACTATGTACAACCATTTTAATTGTCTGCTTTCTCATATATACTTCCAGTTTTCAGATTTTGCCCTACAGATATAATTGCATAAAGTATAATAATATAAGTACAACAATGTCCATTGAAGCATTACTTAGAATTGAAAAATAAACAAAAAACAAACCAACAAAAAACTAGAAATGACCTGCAAATTATTCAGTAATAGATTGGTTGAATAAATTATATCACATTCATACAACATCTAAAAGGATGTTTGGGTCCATATGTTTTGATATAAAACAGTATGCAAGAAGTTACTTAATCAAAAGTAACATACCATCCATTATAAGATGAGGCATCACTTACATATTATTATGAAAGAAAAAAAAACTATGGCAAAATATAGAGGTTTTCAAACTTTAATTTCAACTCATTTTCATTAACAAAATCCTGGGAATCCCAAAATATTTTTAAGGTATATCTGTTGATATTTACTATGCTAGAAATTAAAATTGATAAAAATATGTATGTATGTACCCAGTACATAATACAATGGATAATATATTTTATAAAAATGATTATAGTTTAAAAATTAGTGAGGAAAGTGGATTTTATATTTTTGCAAATTCCTTTAATGTAAGGTTAATATAAGACAGTGTATTTACTCACTTCTTATTTTGATCTGTCAAGATATGCTGCTTTACCTGAAAATTTATATGGAACCAGAAATTTCTCAGGATAGCAAAAAAAAAAAAAAAAAAAAAGCAATGCTAGAAGCATCACAATAACTGAATACAGAGCTACAACTACTAAAACAGCACTGTACTGGTAGAAGTATAGGCATATAGAACAATGGAACAAAATAGAAAATCCAAAAATTAATTCATACTCAGCTAGCTAAGATGTGGAGAAAAGACAATCTCTTCAATGAATGGTGCTGGGAAAACTTTATAATTTTATGCAAGAGAATAAAACTCATTTTATTTCTCTCATCATACACAAAAATAAACTCAAAATGTATTAAAGGCCAAAATTTTAAAACTATAAAATTTCTACAAAAAAACATGGGATAAACACTTCAAGACATTGATATAGGCAATGATTTTTTTAAGATAGTGAAGCCAGATTTAAAGTTAGGTAGTCAGTGTAGTTAGGTAAATGGGGTCTAATATCCAGTAAAATCCAAAATGAAGGCCATGTTGAGAATGAAGTCTGGGAAAAGCAGAACAACTCTTGGAATGTTAATGTCCCCAAGGCCCAGAGCCCATCCCAAAGAAGTGTTAATGAAACAGGTCCCAGCAAACTTGAACTTGCTGACCCAAAAGTCCTTTCTGCCCAGATTACTCCTTTGGCCCACCTGTGCCCCACCTTTAACAGAACAAAGGACAGGAATGTGACAGGAATGCCGGAAAGCTAAATGAAGACCTTAGCTATGAAAAGGGGAATACATTCGCCCTTCCATGGATTCCACCTCTTGGGTCCCCTTCTTCCTCCAGGAGAAATGTTTTCTGCTGTCCTTTAATAAAACCTCTACTTTCCACTCTGACCTTGCCTCAGCGTGCTTCTCTGGTGTTATTCTTCAACATTGGGGAAGCAAGGACTCCTCACCAGTCAATGGCAGCAGTAACAATAGGACCTAAAAAGCACAGACAATAAAGCAAAAATAGACATATGGAATTACAACAAATTAAGCTTCTGCATACCAATGGAAAGATTGTTTTAACAGGATTCAGAGACAGCTTACAGAATGAAGAAATGTGCAAATGGCACATCTGACTAAAGTTTGAAATCTGGAATATATAAGGAACTAAAAAAGAAACAACCCAATGAAAAATGGGCTATGGAACTAAATTGACACTTTTCCAAAGAAGAAATTCATGGCGGCACACACCTATGGTCCCACTGACTTTGGAGGCTAAGTAGGAAGGATCACACATTCATAGAATCCTGAGTCATTTAGTAAGACTCTATCTATAAATGAAACTAGAAAGGACTGAGGATGTAGCTCAGTGGAGTACCTCTCTGTTCAATCATCAGTATGGGAAAAAAAAAAAACAACAGACATACAACTGGCCAACAAATACATGAAAAATGTTCAATTTCACTAATTGACAGAGAAATGCAAATCAAAACCACAATGAGATATCTTACCCCATTTAAAATGTCTATCTTCAAAACAATAAGTAATAGCAATGCTAGCTAGCAAGAATGCAGGAAAAAAGGAACTTTTATACACTTCTGATGGGAACATAAATTTAATTAGTCCATCCACTATGAAAAACAATATGAAGATTCCTCAAAAAATTAAAAATAGAGCTATCATTATGACCGAGCAATTCCATGATTGGGTTTACTCCAAAAAATTCATTCTTTATAGCAGAATGATACTTGATGGCATTGTTCAGGTTTATCACAGTGCTATTCACAATAGCCAAAATTTGGAATCAACTCAGATGCCCTTGAATAGCTTAAAAAAAAAGAACACTTTTTACATTTACGAAATTAAATATTATTCAGCCATAAAAATTAAAATCCTGTCTTTGCAGTAATTTGGATGCAATTCGAGAACATTATGTTGCATGCAACCAGTCAGACACTGAAAGACAAGGACCACAGATTCTCATTCATTTAAGAAAACCAATAAGTCAACCATGTAAAAGTAAGGTACAGCATAGTGGTTACTAGAGATAGGGAAGAACAAGGGGGAAAGAAGGCAGAAAGAAATTAAGAGGAATTTTTATGGATTGGAAAGAGTGCTGTGGTAAGGAGGAGAGAAGATTGAGAGTAGAATTAGAGTAGATGGACTTGATTAATGCACGATTTATGCATGGTTAGAAATATCACACCGAATACTATCAATTTGTATAATTAACATATTCATAATTATAATAAAAATTCTGCTTCACTTAGATATATAGTTGGAAAATGAAGGGACATGTTAACAATCTTTTCAGATAATTGAGGATATTATTCTCTGATACTAACTACATCAAAATTCAACAAGTGGTACTTTCCTAAAATGATCAGCTGCAATGTGTCATCTGAAACCATTTCAATTACCTGTTTGAGCTCTATTACATAAAAATTTCTTGATCATGCATCACTTTGAATGAAGTTTTAATTATAATTATTAATGAAGTTTTAATTTGTAACTTTATAGGTCATTTGGAAAATATCGGTTCATTGACTTATGCATTTGTATTATTTATCTTATTGTACAATATAAAAATACTATTTACTAATATCACTAGGGGCATCAATTTAAAAAAAAAAAAAAAAAAACACCTCACAGTGACAGATACAAGTTTTCCAAAATTCTAATTTCCACTTGGTTGCTCAAAGTTTATGATTGGCAAAATAGAAAAAAGAAGAAAAAATGACGTCTATTCTTCTCCCTTAAATGACAAGTTCTTTTTGTTCATTTTCTAAGGAAATGTCTGTCAAAATCCAAATTCTGAATAATAATAATAATAATAATAATTTGTCAGCTATTTTCTCAAATTACGATGGTATTCCTTGAGTAAAGGGAACTGGTTCAGTTAGCAACTCAAAAAAAGTTATTTTCCTAGAGACAATGTTATGCTCGAATTCGGGATCCCCAAAAGACCACCAGAGACCAAGATTGATGTAAGCAGCAAAGAGTTAGCTCAGTCCTCCACGCGCACACAGCAACTGGTGACGCTGAGAGGCCCTGAGCCCAGGGTTTGTCAGATCAGGTGGGGGAGATGTCAGATCAGGCAGGGGAGGCTTTATTGAGATATCACTCCTGGGCAGAACTCGATCAGACCGACAGAGGGGACAGGGGAAGTGTCTGAGGAGAAACCGCGTGGAAGCTCGACCGGACTGGACTTTCATGGGGCTTACAGCAGGAAGGGAAGGGCTCAGGACAGGAAAAGGTGTTCCTAGGGTCCCTTGCCCGCTTGAAGTTGGTCAGGGGAGTTGGCTGAACTCCAGGATTGGCCAGGGGGTCCTGTTGATTGACAGGCGTTAGTCAGGAGATCGGGCTGATTGACAGGCGTTTCCACCGGCATCTGATTGATGTTCTTTTTCAGTGCGGGCTGCTTTGTTCTAAGTGGCCACCAAGTCGCCACTAAGTCGCCACCAAGTTGCCGACACCGACCTAACAGGGTTTGCAGCAGTTTTATACACTTTTGGGGGAAGGCAGGGACCCCCACATACATCATAGCCTCTTTTAGCAAATCATCACACACCGCGGGAAAATCAAACAACAACTCTAAAACATGATTAGCACATTCACTGGCGGGAACAAGTTGGGTAGGGGTGATTGGTTACTACAAGAGGGGGATTCATTTGAACTGATTGGTTTAAGCCAAGAGGGGGGTTCCTGCTGAACTACATGGTTTCCCAACACCATAAACTACTGGGAGGGTCATCTGGCATCCCAGGTATTTCCCTGTCTCATGCTGATTGGTGGCTGCTAGGGGGCTGCTATGGGTCCCCACCTAGCCTGACTGAGTCAGGGACACCTGGCACAGCAGATCTCTCCTCTTATTTGTAGATAAACAACTTAGCAGAGTGGGAATGTGCCTAGGAGTGCTCTGTGGGTCTTTCCAAGGACAAAGGTCATGTCCTCTCCTTGGACAGGCTTTGCTCTGAGGTAGAGGCTGGTTTTTCAACAATACATATCCTTTCATATGCACCAAAAATACCCTGTGAAGTTGGACATAGTAGCATACCTCTAAGTTTTAGTCAGCCTTTTCACTGCTGTGACCAAAAAACCTGACAAAAACAACTTTAGAGGAGGAAAAGTTTATTTGGTGTTCACGTTTTCAGAGGTTCAGTCTATTGATGGCCAACTCCTTTGTGCTGGGCCCCAGATGAGGCAGAACATCATGGCAGAAGGGTAAGAAGAAGGATAACAGCTAGGAACATGACAATCAGAAAGTAGAGAGAGAATAAGTAGTGCTTTATTCACCAGGACAAAATATACTCAAGAGGCTTGTCCCCAATGACCTACTTCCTTCAGCCACACCCTGCTTGCCTATAGTTACCACCTAGTTAATCCATTCAACTAGATTAACGTGCTAGCTTTGGAATTATGATCCTCCTGCCTGAGCCTCCAGAGCCTCTAGGATTATAGGCATGCACCACCAAGCCTGAGTTAATTTTTTTGATTATGAAATGGTAGATAAAATAGGAAAATTTTTTTTCTTTTCCATAGCTCAGTATTCAATAAATGATACTGCTGGTTACCATGATGAGTCCTTGCTTCCCTGAATATTGAAGTATAACACCAGAGAAGTACAATTGTAAAGGTAAAATTTCTAAGCTGATTCTAAGCAGCAGAGCCAGAGTTAAAGTGTAAAGGACCGGACATTGTGAAGATTCTAACTGCAGGGCTTGGGTTAAAGAGTAAAAGATTAAGTATTGTTACAATTCCTCTGCTACCCACGGAAACCTGTAATCCCTGTAGCTGTTAGGACAATACCCGAGCTGCCCAGTAAACATTCTCACTGGCTCCTCTGGTTGTCTAATAACCTGGGACTCTGTGTAAAATGGCACGTAGACATTACAAGTCCCAAAACCAATCAGTTTGAATGTGCACCCCACTTAGAAGTAACCAATCACCCCTGTCCAATCTGTTCCCGCCAACAAATGTGCTAACCAGGTCTCAGAGTTGTTGTTCAATTTTCCCGCGCCTCATGATGATTTGTTCTGATGTATGCAAAGCCCCCCCCCCCCCCCCCCCCGCCCTCTCCAAAAAAGTGTACTTAAGCTCTGCCTGACCTCTGCTCGGGGCTCTGGGCTGCTCTATCTTCCTGAGTGAGCCTGGAGCCTCAGCATGCTGAATCAATAAAACCCCTTCTGCCAATTGCATGGAGCCGGTCTCTTGTGGTCTCTCCCTCCGACGTTTCGCTGGACCCTTACACAATGAGACAAGAGTAAAGTAAAAGGCTTTCTTAAAGGAAAGCAGAAAAGACACACTCCCCCAGGAAGAAGGGGATCTAAAGGCAGAATCCATGGGATGGGGAGGTCTTATCCCTTTTATATCTAAGGTTTTCTTTTGTCCTTCTGCATTTCTGTCATTTATCTTGCTTATTTCCCTCTACCCTGCTTGTGATGGGGGATACAAGTGGGAAGGCCAAGAGGTGGAAAACAGGTGGCCCAAGGGGTCTGGGAGAAGTGATCCAGGCCAGAAGGGCCTAGGGTGATATGATGAGCACCTCCCTATTTGCTGGCAGCTGCTTCATTAACAATTCTTTAGGATGGGCCTGGGGCCTGGGGGGACATTAACATTTCAATTTCCCAGGTGTAGTTCTGATTTTCCAGGCTCAGATCAGACTACATTTTCTTTATAGACTTCATTTTCTTTATTTGAGTTAATATCAGATCCGATTTACCTAGCTACACTAACTACCTATCTTTATATCTGGCTTCATAAGTATGTTGAATTTGTGGTTCATAGGAACCTGAAACTTCTCTCAAGTTTTGTCAAGCTTTGTCTTTTACTTCTTTCTCAGACTTGGAGTCTCATTACCCAACTTCTTTCTCTTTGTTATATGTCTTTCAAGCAACCTATGCATTTTTTGTATTAATTTTCTATTCTACTCTAACAAATTACCACAAATTTAGTTACAATACAAATTTATTATCTAATTTTTCTGTATGTCAGAAGGTCAAAATGGGTCTTCGTGGGCTAAAAAATCAAGGTTTTAGGATAGGGCTTTATTGCAATGGAAACTGTGGGGGAAAATCTGTCCCTTTCTAGTTTCTAGAAGCCTTTTGCATTTCTTGATTCATGCCCCTTATTCTTCTTCTGTTTTTTTTTTTTTTTTTTTGTAGTTGTAGATGGACAGAATGCCTTTATTTTATGTGTTTATTTTTATATGGTGCTGAGGATTGAACCCAGTGCCTTACACATGCAATGCAAGCGCTCTGCCACTGAGCCACAACCCCAGCTGACTTCTTCCATTTTATTAAAATACTTTTTTAGTTGTAGATGAACACAATATCTTTATCTACTTACAGCCTGACTTCTTCCATTTTTAAGGACACTAGTGATGACACTGGGCCCACCCATGTAATCCATGATAGCCTCTTTATCTTGAGGTTAGCAGATTCATAATCTTAATTCCATCTTCAATCTTTGTTGCCCATTGACATATCAATTAACATAGTCACTTCTGGGAACAAAGATGTGGATAACTTGGGGGGGGTCATTATTCCATCTATCACTTATTGAAAGCTAATTCTGGAAGTAACACCCCACCCCCTGTCTTAGAGAGGTGACTGACACTGGAGTCTTGTTCACTTATTTCCAGGACCCTCTGTAGTGTTTCTTTTCCCAGAGATTTCAAGAGCTGACATTAAAATGGCTGATTTTATAGTAAAATAGACCTCATTCAATTCTTAACCATGCTAGCTTTGTAATTTTAGAAAATAACTTATTCTTTCTATATCTTCCTCTATTATTGGTAAAGTCAGCAGAATAGTACCAACTTCAATTAAATCATTTAAAAAGTATTTAGTAGATGTTTACCACATTCCATACATTGGACCGGCAATTTGAGGTACTAAGACAAAAATGTTTCAGTTCTTTTCCTGAAGTCACTCACAATCTATTAGGGAAGGCACAATAAAACTTTTACCTGAGTGATTAGAAAGATAACTTTATACACATAGAAGGGAGTGGTTGATTTTGACTGTAATCTTATGTGGTGATATGTATGAAATGAGCATTAAAATCTAAGAATACATTTACCAGGAAGACAGAAAGTAAACTTTATGAACAAAAGAAGAAACGAGTTGTTATATATTTTTTTTCTTTAATTTGTTCTTGACATCTCTGGAGAGTGGATATAAACTCTAGCTCTGCCTGACAGATTTCCGAGAGATTTTGTTGGAGATATTTACAATAAACCTTCCACAGGATATTTTTTATCCTGGTTGATGGCCTCATGCCTACGTGTCTGACCCATGATCAGGTGTTCTCATAGGAAACTTTCTTATTCTGGCAGACACCTTGTGTCTCTTGTCTGACATGTGTCTAGTTTATTCTTGCCAAGATAGATATTCTTAGGAAAGCTTTCACCAGGAGGAAATTAGATCTAAGTGTACTGGTTGGACAGATCATAGGGGGAGTAACATAACAAAAAGGCCTGAAATGACAAAAATATTTTAATACTTCCACATCCACAAGAGAAGTTTACCAACAATGGCTAATGGGAAGATCATGGGGGTAATGCACTCAACAAACAGTTGTAATGCCAGAGGGAAATTCACAGATGGGCTAAAACTGGTATGGGGCATTACTCAAACAGGTTTTCCATGAGGAGGCCTAATTGATAGGTTTAGGGCAAGTGATGTAGGTTCCACTGGTTCACACAGTGGCTGATAATGTGATCACTGAGGCATACCTAAGCAGTCTATGTAGAGTGTGAGGGCCAGCAAGGCATGTCAAGTAGGTTGTACTTACATATTTCATAAAGAAGTTGTCACCAGGAGGCAGTTGTATAAGGCACAAATCTTGATCAATGACATCAAACAACTGGGAAGAGTCAAAGAACAGAATTTATGTTAAGGGTGATTGAGTCCTATTTCTGGTGTAAGTTAAACTAAGATTAAGAATTCAATTTTGTAAGTAAAAGTTGAGACAGGAATTGCCTCATATGTCCTAAAAATTATAAACTAGTCACTAATGATGGAGCATGAGATGGAAAGGTATGACTGAGTGAAGTTAAAGGAGCACCATGGGCCATGGATCTAGAGTGATAGTGTTATGAAAGTCATGTTAAGCTCCGTTATGACCAGAAATAAAATATGTCTAATTTAATGAACTGGGAAATCTGTGGGTGTATCCCCAATGATCTGAGAGTTATCTGATAATTTAAATAATTGAAATATTTATATTTCTTTTAGATATGGTTTACAATTGATATTCTCATATCCCTATTGCAACCAATTATATCCCTAACATTGCAGTGTTCCCATTTGCCTTTGTACTTATTATGGATCGTGTTGATAACAAGATAAAATACCTCAAAGAACACTAAAGGATCAAAACTTTTAGCCATTCAAACAGAGGAAAATGAAGGAAAATTGAATCACAACATAGCCAACTGCATAAAGCCACTAAAACTGAACATAAACACTGTAGTAGGTAGATCCATAGTGATAGCATAATAAGATATACTATGTGATCCCTGGCCTTCATATATAAACAAGTAGTTGTGGCTCATTAACAATGAACGTAATAACAAATAAGCAATAAGAAATTTGTCACTAAGTGATTTATTTGTATTTTTCAATACTGAATTTTAGGATACACCAATGAATTTGTTACCCTTTCAGAATAATGGCTTAGCTGTTAAAATGAGTGTATTATTTAAAATTTTATAAAAAGGATAACAAGTATAGAAATCAGTAGACTAAAAAAGGATTTTTAAAAATGAGGTAACGTTTTTATAGCTTTATTTTATTCATTTAGTTTTTATGTAGTGTTGAGATTTGAACTCAGTGCCTCACATGTGCTAGGCAAGCACTCTACAACTGAGCCACAAGCCTAGCCCTAAAAAAGGATTTTTTTTTTTTTAACAAATTAAAGGGGACTTCAGAGATGTTAAAAAAAATGTGTAATCCTGGATTGGATTCTGGACCAGGAGAAAGAATCTATACAGTAAATTACTGGGTCAAACTATGAAATTTTAAAATGGACTAGAGATCAGCTATTATATGCATTTCATAAACACATTATGATATCTTGCCCTTAAGCAATACTTAATAAATTAGTTAAGGGCAAAGGAGAATGATGTCTGAAACTTGTTCTCAGATGGTAGAAAAGACAATGATAAAATAAGTGTGGCAAAATCTGCATGATAGTTGTGTTTGTATGTTTGAGATCATTCCATATTAAAAGTTTAAATAACAAAACAAAGGTAATGACTAAGATGATGACCATTCTTTTCCAAAGTGAAAGAATGAGGGAAAAATGAAACAAAAATACACCCTTCCACTCAAAATCAGCATGAACAATTTAATTTTAGTAAAAGCATTATTTATCACATTAATTTCATGTTATTCATTCATATATTATTGCCTTTGAAACTGACTTTGTATTTAAATTATAAATTAATTATATGAAAATTATTGACACCCCAAGACTCCACAGTTTAATGTTTTTTTTTCCCAATGTGAATAACATGATATGCAAATAACTGAACTGAAACCCAGAGGTCTGGTATAATACACATATACTAGAATCATTGAGGAATAGACAAGGCACAGTGTGGACAGCTATTAAGATAACATCTTTTGCTCTGTGAGGAGACTGAATTGAAAGGGCCAAGGAAAAGGTAAATCCAAATGTAGACCTTTGGATGGCCCTGTCACTTCTCTTTGCAAACTCACTATTTTTACCATTCCTTGTTACATTGAAACAAGGATTACAATATTCCAGTGATGGAAAAGTCCAGCAAGATTTCTTAATCCAAGCTCTTCTAGGTAAATATGGGGAAACTGAATCTCAGAAAGGGGAAAATATTATTTAGTCACATAGCCTGGTAATTCGGCTGAGCTGTGAAAAGAACCTTTATGACTTTAATTATGCCATACTGAAATTGTTGTTTCTAACTGTGGGTCTGAATAGTCCCTTCTATAATAGCACTTTGTTCATTCTGAGTCTTTATATGATGCAGGTTAATGCTTGTTTATATCTGTGAGAAACTCAATGAATATGTATCCCCTCTTAGAATAAATTAATTCGTCAACCAATATGTATCCTTATGCTGTCATTATTTCTTTCCCATTATTGAAACAAATGACCATGACAATACTTACACAAACATTAGCAGCTGGCACAGGGTACATTGTGTCTATCATATTAACATTTGTACATCACATCAATAGTTTTTTTTAAGGGCCTAGTGTGATCTTTTGTTTCCAATGCTCTTGATGTTCATTTTAATTTTTTTTCAAAGTTTCCAGGCCTACTTCTCATTCTGATGTAATATGGCATTCAATCATACTATAATACAAAACAAACAGGAGAGAACATTAATACTGACATAAATAGCAGAACAAGGTATATTTCTCACCACCACTACCCTGAATCAGGACCTCTTATTCCCTTGAATGGACAATTGCAAACAGATCACTATCCATTTTCCCATCTGCAATCTACCTACACCCTACCACCCACATCTCCCCCCCTCCAAATATCCCTTCCGTACCCAATGTTGACTCAAAAATGGTTTACAAAATCATGTGCAAATTCCTGAGCAATGCTCAAGATCCTCTATATTTTGGCTCTTACCATATATGATGTGATTCCAGAAGTAAAGTCAGGGAAACAGATGAGGGTTATAGTATCAGATGTACTTGGAGGTGAATTACAATTCTGCCATTTTCTTTGTAACCTTCATTATATCTGGATCACAGTTCCCTAATCTGTGAAAAAAGTCAATAGTTATGATCATAGGATTGTTGGAAGAAGAATGAATAATGTAATATCTGTAAAACTGCCTTGCTAAATTGCTTTCAACCATATAATCTGTGTGTGTGTGTGTGTGTGTGTGTGTGTGTGTGTGTGTGAGAGAGAGAGAGAGAGAGAGAGAGAGAGAGAGGAAAAAGAAATCAGTAAGAACTGTCCCTGAGGATACTCACATGTCATACTTATTAGAAAAAGACTTCAAATCAGCACTTCTCACTATTCTCAAGGAGCTAAAAGAAATCATGTCTAAAGGAAAAATGGAAATATTATAATAATGCCTGGATAAATTAAAATTCTCTTTAATTAAAAATAGAATTAAAAAATCAAATGGAAACTCTGCACTTCAAAAGTATAAAAATATAAGGGAAAATTTCATTAGTTGAGTGCAGTAGAAAATTTGCTCAGAATGAGTCATTAATTAGCAAACTAAACTCAGGTCAACTGAGACTATTAAGTATTAAGGCTAAATAAAACAACAAAAAGGAACAAAGCTTTGCAATCTGTGAGGTATTATTACGTACCAACATGTGTCATGAGTGTATCTGAAGGAAAGGGAAGACAGAAAAGGCAGAAGGAATATCTGAGGAAATTATAGCCAAATCTAAATTTTGGTGGGGAGGGGTACCAGGAATTGAACTCAGGGACACTCAACCCCTGAGCCACATCCCCAGCTCTATTTTATATTTTATTAGAGACAGGGTATCACTGAGTTGCTTTGTGCCTCACTTTTGCTGAGGCTGGCTTTGAACTCATGATCCTCCTGTCTCAGCCTCCTGAGTCACCTGGGATTACAGGTATGTACCACTGCACCCAGCCAAATCATCTCAAATTTGATGACAACTCATTTACACATGGAGGAGGGAGATAGACAAACTGCAAGGAGGATAAACTCAAGAAAACACATGTCTATTGTCATCATGATCAAGCTGTTGAAAAGAAGCAGCAAGTGGTAAATGCTGTGTCAACTAAATGAAATCTTCAATAAGATTAATAGCTCATTTCAAACTGGGTGTGGTGCACCCCTGTAATCCCAGCATCTCTGGAGGCTGAGGCAGGAGGATCACGAATTCAAGGCCAGCCTCAGCAAAAGCGAGGCCCTAAGCAACTCAGTGAGACCCTGTCTCTAAATAAAATACAAAATAGGGCTGGGGATGTGGCTCAGTGGTCGAGTGCCCCTGAGTTCAAAAACTGATTTCTTTGTTATATATATATATATATATATATATATATATATATATATATATATATATATATATATATATATATTTAGGTGGACACAATATCTTTATTTTTATGTGGTACTGAGGATTGAACCCAGTGCTTCATGCATGCTAGGCATACACTCTACAACTGAGCCACATTCCCAGCCCCAAAAAGCTTATTTCTCAACTGAGGCATGGAAACCAAAAGGCAGTGAGACGGAATAGCTAAAATCTGAAGAAAATAAAAACTTAAATTTTGCATCTAGCAAAACTTTCTTTAAAAAGTGAAGAGGGAATCAAGATATGTTCAGATAAACAAAACTGAAACATTTTGTTGGTAACTGACTTGCCTTACAATACATATTGAAAATAATCTTTCAGAATAAAATGAAAGATAGTACTTAAAATCTATCTGAAGAAATAAAGATCACCATGAAGGTAACTGCATAAGTAAATATAAAAGAAGGTATACATTTATTTTTTGTTTATGAATTATTTTTCCTCCTACTTGGTTTAAAAGATAAATGCATAAAACAATTACAAATCTATATTGATGAGAACACAATGTATAAAAATGCAATTTCAAACATTAATAGTCTAAAAAGAAGTGGAAGAGTCACATTAGAGCAAAGTTTATGAACATTACTAAAAATAAACTGATATAATCCAAACTAAAGTGTTTTGAATTAAAATGTTAATGGCAAACAATTCCTAGGATCACCACTAAGAAAATAACCCAAAATAATTAGTAATAGAAACTGGAAGGAAATTAAGATGTTACATTAAAACATCCATTGAACAACAAAAAAATAGGCCATAATAGTAGAATTGAAGATGAGAAATAAGACAAATAGATAGCAAATATGAATGGCATACATGAATCCTACCTCATCAGTAATTTTATTAAATGTGAGTTAATAAATCTCCCAAATAAAATCAAAGGTTGGTAGCATGAATAAAAATAACTACATGTTCCTACATGAGATACAACACATTCACACATGCAATAGTTTGAAAATTAAAGGCTGAAAGATATTCCACATTAACAGGAGCCAAAAGAGAACTGTAACACCTATACTAAGACAGAGAAAATAGATGAAATTGATATTAGAAATAAATAAGGGCCTTTTAAAGAAAAAGGATCAAGTCATCAAGGAGAAGTACTAATTTTGATATATATGTACCTAGCAATAGTCTCAAAATACATGAGATAAAAACTGTCAGAATTAAAAAAATAAACACATAATTCAACTATAATGGTTGAAACTGCAAAATTCCAGTTTTACTTATGGATAGAACAATAAGATGGACTGTCATCAAGGAATTCAAAGTCTTCAACATCACTAATAAGGTAGGCCTAACAGATATCTATAGATCATTCCATCCAACAGCATCATACATATTTTTGTCAAGTGCACATGAAACATTCTTCAAGATAGATACTTATGGTTATTCTAGACTATGAAATAAGTCTTAAAGAATTTAGAACTTAAAAATACCAGGAAGTATGTTAGAAATCAATAACTGAGAAGTATGTTAAAAATCAATAACTGAGAAATGAAGATAATTCCCCAATGGGTGAAATTAACACCACATGGCTATATATTCAGTGAATGGAAAAATAATATGGAAAACATTTTTAAATGCTTTAAAGTGATTAACAATGAAGTCAAATATACTGAAATATAAGAGATGTAGGAAATATATTATGCAGAGGGAAATTTATAGTTGTAACACCTATGTAAGAAAAATGATATAGATTCTCACAAATAGTTGTTCATGAGTGTTTATAGACATTTTATTAATAATTTCCAAAAGAAAGCATCCAAGACATCCTTCAATATATTAATGAGTAAACAAAGTAAACAAATTCTAGGACATTCATACAATGAAGTATTATTTGTCAATAACAAAGGAAGAAGCTCTTACACCACAAAAAGAAATGGAGAGTCTTAAATGCATTTTATTAACTAGAAGATGCCAGTCTGAAAAAGCTATTTATTATATGATTTCGACTATAGGATGCTCTGAAAAAGGGAAAACTATAGGGACAATAATAAAATCAGTGGTTGACAGGGATTCGGAGAGAAGAGGGCAAGGATGAATGAAGACAGCACAGGGTGCTTTTAGAACAGTGAAAATATTCTAAGATACGATAATGGTGGATTGCCTTTATGTATTTGTCAAAACCCTTAGAACTGTAAACACAAAGTGAAAACTAATGTGAGTTCCAGATTTAGTTAATAATAATGTATCAATATTTGTTCATCAATTATAATAAATGTGCCACAAAAATGCAAGATCTTAGTAATAGGAAAAACTGTACTTACAAAAGTAAGGGAGAGGAGATATATAGGAACCCTTTGTACTTTTTGCAAAATTTTTCTGTAAACCAAAAACTCTTCTAAAAAAAGAAGTATTGAAAACAAGAATAATTTCTAATAAATAACCAAATATACTGTCTTAAAAAACACAGAAAGAGCAAAAGAAAAAAGAAAGAAACCCATAGTAAGCATAAAAAAGGAAATAATTGGCATTAAAGTAAAAGTTAACCAAATAAATAATAGAAAAGAGTTATTTAAACCAACAAAATTGATGAATCTTTAGCTAATATAAACAAGAAAAAAAAAGAGATGAATCAAGGTAGTAAAATCAGGCATGGAAGAAGGAACATTACTACTAACTCTACAAAAAAGAAGAATACTATGAACAATAAGTTGCTAAAAATCAGATAATGAAGATAAAATGAATAGATTCTTAGAAATACACAAGCTATCAAAACTGGCACAAGAACAAACACAAAACATAAATATATCTACAAAAATAAATAGATTATTAGAAATAAAACAAATTTCACAAAGAAATATCTAGGTCAACATGATTTCACTGGTGAAACCTACCATATGTTTAAAGAGAAAAAATAAAGCAATTCTTCAAATTCCTTCAAAAAATAAGATGAAAGAACTTTTTACCTCCATTCTGTGAAGCTATCTGATAGCAAAAGCAGAAAATCACAGAAAAAAAAATGACCTTTGTAAGTATAGATATAAAGGAAAAAAAGAACAAACAAACTGGCAAACCTGACCTAGCAACACATTAAAAAAATATACATCGTGACTAAATCTCACTTTTCCCAGGAATGCAAGGTTATTTCAACTTATAACAATTAAGCAATATAATCAGGAACAAGGCAAGACTGACCAGTTTTCACTTCTAATGAACATGTTATTCGAATGCCTAGCCAGAACAACTAGGTAAGAAAAAAATGACTAAATGTTAATAAAGTCAGAAAGGAATAAATCAAATCATCTCTGTTATGAAAATAAAAACAAAACCAAAAAGTGATAAACTAATAAACAAATTCTGTAGAGTTGCAGGATACAAAATTAACATAAAAATTAGTTGTGTTACTAAACAATGACAACAAACTAAAAAAAAAAACCAACAAAACAATGAAATTTGTAGTAGCACCAAAAATAATAAAATAATTAAGAATAAATTTAAACAAGGAATTTACCCTAGTTAGTGTTGGGTGCTATAACAGAATACCATATATTGGATGAATTAGATAGGAAGCATTTATTTCTCATAATTCAGGAAAAACTTAATGCAGAGGGAAAAGCCACCCCAGAGAGTAATACCTGGTGGAACCACAGGAAAAATACTACTTTAGTTAGGCCCTGCTAGGGCAGTGCCTGGTGGAATAATTGAAGTAGAAGTAGCCTTTCAGACCATGAGCATACAACTCCAGCCTAGGATAGCTGTAGACATGAAATTACAATCCATGAGAGCTGCTGGGTGGACTGGACCCAGGAAATCCATGGGAACAGGACTGGTTGAGGCCTTGACTTTAAAGCTTAATATTCTTTTTTCCTGTTGAATTCTGGACTTACATGGGAACAGTACCCTCTCTTCATGTCCATTTTTCCCTTTTGAAATGTGACCATCTATCCTTTGCCTATTCTACCAGTGTATATTTGAAGAAGATAATTTGAGTTGATTTCTCAGGTTCATAGCTGATGAGAATTTGCCTTATGATGAATTGTTCCTTGAGTTTTACCCATATCTTATTTAGATGAGAATCTGAACTTGGGAGTTTTGAGTTGATTCTTAAGTGAGTTAAGTCCTTTGGAATTATTTGGATGGAATGTATATGTCTTATATTATAAGAAGGATATTAATTTTACTCCAAAAATTACCATGGAAACATCCCCAATACAGTAGTGTTGAGACATGGAAATTTATGAGGTAATTAAATCATAAGGATAGAGCCTAGAGTACAATTATCATATGAGTGGATTCATTAGCACAAGAGTGTTTTGTTTATAAAAGCAAATATGGTCTCCTTTTGCCCTCCTGAGGTCTCTGGCCCTTTCACCTGTCATGGAATGACACAGAAAGAGAGCTCTCACCAGATGTGGGTCCCTCAATTGTAAATTTACAGCCTCCAGTACTATAAGCAATAAATATCTGTTTAAAAATTACAAAGTCACAGGTATTCTGTTGGAGCAGCACAAAATGAGCTGCATTCAATAAAAATCATACAGATATCAACTTGTAGCTTTCTTATCTTGGGTCTCTGTCTGCTTTTGGTGTCAGAGTAGTACTGGCCTCATAAAAGATTGGGAAGTATTATCTTCACATTTTTGAAAGAATTTGAGAAGAATTTGGAAGGATTTAAATGTTTGATAGTTTACTGTAGTGAAGATATCAGGTTCTGGGATTTTCTTTGATGGAAGACTTTTTGGTTGCTTATTCAATCACCAAATCCATAATTGTTCTGTTCAGATTTTCTTCATGATTCTGTCTTAACAGTTAGTGAATATCTAGGAATTTCTCTGTCTACCCCCCCCCCCACACACACACGTTCTTGAACAGTAGAAGAAGTGAATTGAAGGGGAGGGAGAAGGGGAATAAAATGGGAGGTATTTGGAAATCAAGTGACCCACTCTGTATGTATGAATATATCACAAGGAATCTCAGTTTATGTATAATTATAATGCAACAATTTAAAAAAAATAAATAGAAAGGAGCCCAGTAGACTAGATGAAAGAGATCAGGGGAGGGAAGAGGAGAGAGAAAAGGGAAATACTAGGGTATGATATAGAACCAATTATGTGCATGAATGAATATGTCCATGAATTCCAGTATAATGCACAATCATAATTCACTAATGAAAATATTTTAAAACATTCTCCAAAAATATATATAAATTGCCAGCACGTACATGAAAAAAAATATTCAACATCATTCATCATCAGGGAAACAAATTAAAACCAGAGAGAGATTACCTCATATCCGTTGGGATGGCTATTGTAAAATAATCAAGAGATACATATTGAGAAGGATAAGGAGACAAAGGAACCCTTGTAAACTCTTGGTAGGAATGTAGATAAGGGCAGTATTTACAGAAAACAGTATGGAAGCCTTATCAAAAAAAATCAAAATAGAACTATCATATGATCCAGAAATCCCTCTTCTGGGTTTATACAAGAAGGAAATGAAATCAACAGCATGCAGAGGTTTATGCATGGACATATTAACAGAAGACTTATTCTGAATAAACAAGATATGAAAACAACCTGTCTGTTGATGGAGGCCTAAAAATCATGATATATACTTATATATCTATCTAGATGGATAATTATCAAGAAATTATTAAATATATATATGTACATATGAATATTATTCAGCTTTAAAAAAAGAGAGTTCTGGGCCGGAATTGTGACTCAGTGGCAGAACACTTTCCTACCATGTGTGAGGCACTGGGTTTGATTCTTGGCACCACATACAAGAATAAATAAATAAAAAACAAATAAATAAATGTTAAAAGAGGAAGTTCCTTTCATTTGCAACAAATGCATGAACTTGGAGAACATTACAATAAGTAAAATAAGTTACCTACGGAAAGACAAATACTGTGTAATTTTTCTTATATGTTGAACCTAAAAAAAGTTAACTGCATAGAAACAGAACTGTGGTTAAGAAAGCAAATAGAGAGAGAGATGAAAAGATGTAAGTCAAAGGTACTAAAGTAGAGTAATGTAGGATAAATAATTCGAGATATCTAATGCATATCATGGAGACTACAGTCAAGAGTATTATATTACATACTGGAAATTTGTAAACAAAGTAGATTTTTTGTGCTTTTATTTACAAAAATAAATGGTGACTATGTAAGGTGATGGATCTATTAATTGTCTTGAGTTTAGTAATCAATTGATTATGTATGTGTATATAAAACTTATGCTATACAACTTTAAATATACACAATCAAAAAGAAAGTCATTTGTTGTGTGAGAAATGGGGAGTGATAGAGGGACTGTAAAAGGGCATAATGAAATTTTTGGAAGTGATATGTATACTATCTTGATTGTGGTAATGAATTCATGAGTGCATAAGTAAACTAAAACATCACATTATACACTTTATATATGTATAGCTTATTGTATGGTAAGTAATACCTCAATAAAAAGATGTTTTACTATCCCCCTTCCAGTATTTCTAATGTCCTTTTCTGAAAGTACATTCTTTCTATCACAGAAATTCTCCTTCTCTAAGATTAAGTTCAGTTATGCTCATACTTTCCAAGGCTCCCTTTATCTCATTTGCAGTGACTGGATTCATATCCAAATTCTGCCACTTATCAGCTATGTGACCTTATATAATTTCTCTGTGCCTCAGCTTCATTATGTGGTAAATAAAGATAATGATATCACCTACCAAAAATGGCTGTTGTAAATATATGAAAAAATGTTCATCATCTCTAGCAATCAGAGAAATGCAAATCAAAACTATTCTAAGATATCATCTCACTCCAGTCAGAATGGCAGCTATTATGAAGACAAACAACAATAAGTGTTGGCGAGGATATTGAGAAAAAGGCACACTCATACATTGCTGGTGAGACTGCAAATTGGTGCAGCCAATTTGGAAAGCAGTATGGAGATTCCTTGGAAATCTGGGAATGGAACCACCATTTGACCCAGCTATTCCTCTCCTTGGACTATACCCAAAGGACTTAAAAACAGCATACTACAGGGATACAGCCACATCAATGTTTATATCAGCAGAACTCACAATAGCTAAACTGTGGAGCCAACCGAGCTGTACTTCATTGGATAAATGGATAAAAAATGTGGCATTTATACACAATGGAATATTATGCAGCACTAAAAAAAGAACAAAATAAGGACATTTGCAGGAAATGGATGGTGTTGGAGAAGATAATGCTAACTGTAGTTAGCCAATCCCCAAAAAACAAATGCCAAATGCTTTCTCTGATATAAGGGGGGTGGCTCATAGTGGGGCAGGGAGGGGGAGCATGGGAGAATTAGATGAATTCTAGATATGGAAGAGGGGTGGGAAGGAAAGGGAGGGGGAAGGGGATTAACAAGGATGTTGGAATGGGATGGTCATCCTTATACAAAATACATACATGAATATTTGAATTTTGGGTCAATATACCTTATATACAGAGATGTGAAAAATTGTGGTATATATGTGTGTTAAGAATTGTAATGCAAAAAAAAGAGTACATGTATAATGGCATAAAAAATATGGCTATTGTGAGAATTAAATTAATTCATACATGAAAGTCTTGAAACATTTCTTGGTATGGGGGAAAGGCTCAATATGTGTTAGCTGTTCTCATAATCATTATTATTAATTTCCACATCAGCCCTTTAAAGAAGGCATCTATGTTCTGTTGGTTTCTCCCCTTCCAACAAAATAGCATATCCTATAGATAACTTTAAAGCATATTTTCTTTCACTCACTCATTTCTTTATATAATGACCTCTATATTTAAAGGGAAAAATCTTTCTCCTAGCTTATACTTAAAAGTAGAAATTCGATCTTCAACCATACAAGCATGCCTACATAGCACAATTATATTCACCATTAAACTGTAACCTTTTCTTTGGCATGGCCCTTCTCTTGTTTTTCTTTGTACTTCTTCATCATCCTAGAACATTGTCTGACATGTAGTGGGTAGTCAGAAAAAAAAAAAAGACAATAGCTGAAATAAAGTTGTGTCCATTCAATAAATTACTTTTGTACCTCTTCATTTATCTCTGCCTAGTTTTAATTTTATTCTAAACTTTTTTTTGGCACTGGAAACTTCTGAGAAGAATGAGTCACTTGTTAATTTTATAATTATTTTAAGTCTCTCGTTAAATATTAGTTATCCTTTTTTAAAAAACTTTTTAAAGCATATACTTAATGTTATGGATTTTTCTTTCATTAAAACATTGGCTGCTTCCCAAAGATAGTGTGCCTCTCTCTTCAGTAAATCATCTCCAAATAATTTTTCAATTTTTATCTCCTTAATTTATATTTCTTGGTCAATTGAGTAACCATTTATTCATAATGTACTGAAAATAGCACTGAGTAGAGGTTCTAGAAATCTGAGCATTTGTATCGGATTTACCATTTTCTATAGAGAAATTTTAATATATCTTTCTTACTTTATGAGCCCCAGATTTCACATTTTTAGTAATGGAGAAGTCAGATTAAGATGATCTCAAAATACTAACTTCTAAAGCTCTCACCTCTCAGTTTTTATGAAAAATGACTTTTTTTTTATTTAAAGAGAGAGGTGGGGGAGAGAGAGAGAGGGAGAGAGAGAGAGAGAGAGAGAGAGAGAGAGAGAGAGAGAGAGAGAGAGAGAGAGAATTTTTTTTTAATACTTTTTAGTTCTCGGCAGACACAACATCTTTGTTTGTATGTGGTGCTGAGGATCGAACCTGGGCGGCATGCATGCCAGGCGAGCGCGCTACCGCTTGAGCCACATCTCCAGGTCTGAAAAATGACTTTTCCAAAAGGGACCATAATCTTCCTGTTTAGTATTGTCCCCTAAAGCCCATCATTGCCTTTCCCAGTACTACTTGCCTTAGGTGTTATTCCCTGATGCTAGGCTTTAACAAAACCCACTTTCACTGTAGAGGCATCCTGAAAAACATCCTTAGTTTTAAGTGACCTCTGCCTCCTCAGTTTTTTATGGACTATAGGTCTGTCCAATCTATCTGGTAATTAACCATGCCCTTCTCAAGGCATTTCTTCTATATTTGCTTGAACAATGTTTTAACCCTTTTATTGCAACTAATTTGTCTTGTGAGGTAGCAAGGTATGATTGAAAGAGAAAAATGCACCTGGAAATCAATGACCTGTTTGATTTGAGTCCAGAATTTACAACAACCATATAAATATCTTCCTCATTTCAGGCCTAAATTTCTCCATGTACAATTAGGGAAGGGGCAGAATCTGGAAAAACACGAAGTACATAATCTCTTAGCTTATTTTTAATAAGAAGAGTAAACAACTAGAAAATGTATATATACCTCATATTAACTACACCAACCTGTCTCCCACAGCATATGCTTTGTATCTTATACTAAGAACATATTAAGTATTTACATGATTTTAATTTAAATTTCTACTCTTATTGTCTATAATATTGTTTTGCAGTCAGGAAAAAAAACAGTTTGTTCTCTAACTGTTATACTGGACAAAACTATTTTAGGAAAAATATCAAATCCTAGAGAGAAAAAAAAATGCACCCTCTTTTGCTCTAATTTTATCCTTTCCCACGTCATAAGAAGTGTGTGTGTGTGTGTGTGTGTGTGTGTGTGTGTGTCTAATGGTATATTTAAGGCTTGTATGTCTTTTGACATTTTTCCAGTTGTCAGAATGATCTAATGTCAGTAATAGCCATTACTCCTTGCCTTTCATTACTATGTCATGCATGACTGTGCATGCTAGACTACTGCTTGTTTTTCCTGTTTTGAAGTATGCATTCTTTTTGTAATTATAAGAGTAATATGACTATATTATTGGGAGTGTGGCAAATAAAGGAAAGAAAAAATATCACCCATAGGTGTGAAGCCCTAGAAGAGGCATTATTATCATTTTGATCTATTTTCTTCTTGCTTCCTTTTTCCTGTTCATAGATTTTTTTTTTTTTATTTTTTTTTTTATGTATAGAGCACCTACAATTTTTTTTGCTTTTTCGGCTCTTCACTATAGAGGATCATTGCCCACTTTACCACATAGTTTTAAAAAGCCTTATTTTAATTGAAAAGATTATGTAATGTTAAAATCTGATGCAAAAAGATAGAATCACTCTTCATCAGCTTGATATAGTAATTGCTATTATTTTATGGTTCATATCCTATTGTTACTTGTATGTTTTCATTTTACATATTTACTATTTCTACCATATCCCACATTTTAAACTGAACATTTCCTCATGTTGCTACATAGTCTTCATAAGCTTACCATAAAACCTGAAAAGAAATAAACAAGATGGAGTGGAAAATTCCCAACATCCTTAACAAATATAATCACTGATACCACTTTAAGCATTCTATTCTTTTTCATCTCCATATTTTTATATTGGAATCATAGAACACATAGGATTTGAACCTCATGTTTTCATCCTTCCTTAAAGATTAAGCCTTTCCCATGGTGTTATATAGTCTCCATAAACAGTTTTAATTGAAAAAACAACGAAACATTGCAATTTGGAAGAATTGAGAATAAAACCATCCCTCATTTACACAGAACACATTTTCTCACATTTTTGTGTAACACTTTTGCTAAGTTTTATTCACAATTTATTTCAATTTATTTGCAATTATATTTTTAAAACTGTTTGTAACATGCTATCTTGCCTTACCATTAGATTATAACTATGTTACATATGTACATAATATTTAAAAGCCATAAATATAAGATAAAATTATTGTGAAATTGGAAAAAAAGAAAATAAAAAATACTGTTCCCATTCAGACACAAACAATTACATACATATCAATCACATTTTTTCAATGCACATATTTATGTTTGCACGGTATTAGCTGGAATTTACCACCCCTTCATTTTGAATAAGCTTTTTTCCATGTTGCCATATAATATTCATAAACACATTTTTTAAAAATTCCCAAAACCCTATTTAGGCATCATAATTTTTAGTATCTATATAGTCTTACTAAGCATTCTTAGTTTTCCATCATGTGAGATGGTATTTTTTACTTTTTATTATATTTATCATATTGACATATAATGCTTATAAACATTTTTACTATTATTAAAAAGATGATACAACAATATTAGAGGTTATTCTGGTTCAAATTATCAGATGGCAGCCACTATCATTTCTATGTATCTCTTTTCCTATGTTCATATATTGCATAATTACAATTATAATGTGAATACAATTTAATTCTATCTTTTTTACTTTTCATTATAGAAATAAGCACTTTCTATGTTGCCATGTGGCATTTATGAACAAATTACATTTTTAATTGAAAACCTTGTGTAACAACATTTAGGTAAATTGTAAATGTTGAAAATATTTCCCTCATCTACCATACTAACCCAACTATCTGCAGTTTTTATGTCTGTAAGTAGTTACTATACCTGTATACCATTTAGTGTCTTGTTTTTTTTTCATTTAAATATACATAGTTTCAAAACTAAAGGAGAAAAAATACTAATCTTATCAACTAACACATCTATTATAAGCACTTTTAATTTTTTTTCACTTTTTTTTTTTTTTTTTTTTAGTCGGGGAGTACTGGGGATTGACCTCACAGGTTCTCAACTACTGAGCCACATCCCCAGCCCTATTTTGTATTTTATTTAGAGACAGGATCTCACTGAGTTGCTTAGCACCTCTTCACATTTTTATAGAGTTGGGTTTCTAAATGCACTTAAAAACTTCTGTTGATGGATATTTAGTGACTTTTAAATAGACAGAACCTGAGCTAAACCTCTCTGAATATAGTGTCCCTTGATTTGGGATTAATAATATTTCATTAAGATAGATTTAACTACTGGATCAAACATAGGGCCACTTTTATAGTTTTTGATATACATTGCCAAATTTCTTTCTAAGATGATTTTATAATTTTACACAGTGATCAGCAATATATATATGTGGCTTTATTTCCTCTGATATACTTATTAGCTCTTTTTCTTTTTCTTTTTCCCCGCTTCATCTCAGCCCTGAAAGCATGTGTCAGTCACCCTTTCTGCATTTCTGATTTAACTCAAACTCCTTTACTTTGTGAATTCCATGTGATGGAAGACTGCAATTGAGTTATTTATAAAGAAGCTCTTGTTCTTAGTTAAATGTTATCTTATTATATAATAAATAAAATAATGGATATTGCCAGATCTCAAATCCCTGGTGGTGTAAGCCTATAATGCCATCAGCTTGGGAGGCTGAGTCAAGAGGATTACCAGTTCAAAGCCAGGATCAGTAATGGCAAGGTGCTTAACAACTCAGTGAAACCCTGTCTCTAAACAAAATGCAAAATAGGGCTGGAGATGTGGCTCAGTATTTGAGTGACTGAGTTTAATCTCTGGCACCAAAAAAAAAAAAAAAAAAATCCTTTTCTTCCACTTCATGTGGTCACCGCATCTTGTCTTTTATTCTTATTGATGCATTCCATTCAGGAGTTATTGATCACCCACTGAGGAAGGTACTGGGCTTAGGCACTAGATCAAGTGTTTCATCATTATTTACCTAAAAATATCTTTATTAATAAAATTTCTTTCTCAAAGCTCTTCTAGAAGTCTTCCTCACATAGTTTTTTTTCCCTTAATAATTTTTTTCCTGTTTGCTCCAAGATCTCCTATAAATCAGGAATTACTTCTTGACTAATTTTCAAGATTAGTAGTGTGATTTTTTTAAAAGGACTCATTGTTGCAGTTAAGAATGAATTGATTTCTTCTGTTTTTCTTCCTTTTCCCTATAGCTGAAATTCTGTCTTCTCTGTACATACTTGATTGAGCTTCACAGGTTTTTTTTTTTGCTTACTACTTTGTAATTTCTTGTCTTTTTTGGAAATATGTCTTGGGTATAGACTAGAGTACCACAGAATTTGGCCTCAGATAGCCCCAACCCAATTCTGCCTCTATCACCAATGTATGTTCTCCAATTTGAGAAAGTCTTACACATTTCCAGGCCTGATTTTCATACAAGAAGTTGACCTAATTGGTTAGTAAGTTCCCTTTCTGCTTTGTCAGCCAGTTATGGTTTCTACTGTTCTGGAAACAACTACTCAGTGCTGCATTATGATTCTCGCTACTCAATTTTCCTCTTTGTCACAGGTATTATTAAGAAGGCTATTGCCTGGAATCATTGTCACTGTCTGAAAAACATTGTTTTGTCTTCATTTAATTTGTGTTTGATATTTTCTCCAGAGCTTAAAAGAGGTCTATTGTTCACCATATCCCTCTCATCACCCAATTCTCCATCCATGGGTCATTGGTGATTTTACAGAAATAAAAAATGCCAGTACAGAAGATCACAGGCTACCCACTTCATTTGCAGAGAGGGTAACTGAGGTAAGGACAGTGTTCTGAGATAACACAAAAAGAAAATATCATATTTAAATCTATGCCTACTGACTTGATTGTACCTACTATACAAGGATGCATAAAATCCATGTTCTAAATTACATAGGGAATATACTGTATATTACACTATATTGTATTAAATTTTTTATTAAGCATCCATTCTGTGCTAGGCACAATGATAGGTATACCCTAGATATGTGCAGTGTACACTTTGTAAGACTATATGGCAGCCTGTTTCTATGAGCAACAGACACAGTTTCATGATCAAAACCTGTCCTATGGACTCAAAGACAGTTTGCTGTGTTTCTTTTTAACAAAGGCACACACAATAGAGTTTTCTGGAGTTTTTTTTCCCTAAAACTTTCACCATGACTCCCCTTTACCTCCCTAAACAGGGATGACAATGTGGGAGAAGAACTAATCATCCCTAAATGAGGTACATTTTAAAGAAACTTAAATTGTTAAGTTCTAAGAAAAAAAGCATCTAAAAGAAATTTCCAAGTTTCTCCAAATTGGGGAAGCTCCTTTTATTAAGAGTTATGAGTCATTTGTTTTCTTGAGTCATTAAAAAAGAATAGAGACCAAATGGTAGCATAAGGAACTGAGGTTAGATAGAAAGAATAATTTTCTAAATCACGATTCCTATGGGGTCATTCATCTGTTCAATGTACTTAAATGGCTCTTCACTGTCTATTAAATTAAGGAAAATCTCTTCACTCAGATAACTCAGTCTCTCCACAATTGAATCCAAATTACCCAGCATTATGTCTTATGACTTGATTTCATGTGATTTTTGCTCTGATAAAGATATATTTCAATATAGGTAAGGGGAGGCAAGAGGAGAATCAGAGGATACCTATCCTAAATCCTTTCCTATTAAAGGAATTTCTTCTTTCTTATCCTGGACCCTCATTTTGTTTAGTAATAGGCTTTGACCTCTAATAACAAGAAAATTACTATTACTCCCAAAGCTTGTTCCAGTTATTAAGATCTCAGCAGAAATATATCACCCAGGCTTGCTAGCCTGGTTTATATCTGTTTAAGAGTAGAGATAATTCAAGATATGTTTGTTTAAATTTCTAGCAGAACCAATGATAAGTGAAGAAGAATTTCATAAGTACCACATTAGAGGGCCTGGACAGTGTTGGGAGACAGGAAGATGAATCAGGCAGATCTGCTTTAACATGTAACCACAAAATCTCAGTAACTTGCAAAAATCATTGTTTCTCTTGCATATGTAGCTTACCTGTGGTGGCACTGTTGAACACAGTGAGCTCAGTAGAGGCTAAATAAGACACAAGTTACAAAGTCTCCATTTACCCCACTGACTTAGTCAGGAATGTCTTTTCATGGACATGACAGAGAACAGCAGGTATAAACACTAGGTACAACATTTTTTAAGACTAAGGCATAAAATAATCACATTGTCACCTTCTGCCCATATTCTCTTGGACCAAGCAAGATCACATAGCCAAGTGCAAATTAAAGGGGCAAGAACACACAGATGAGTATTGATAGTGATCATCTTTTCATATGTTAACTAACCATTCATATAATTTACTTTGAGAAATATCTGTTCAATTTGTTTGCCCATTTTAAAATTGGATTACTTTTCTCTTTATTAAGTTGTAAAAGGTTTTTAAAAATATCCTCTGGATGGGGTTGGGGCTAGGGCTCAGTGGTAGAACACCTGCCTTGCATGTGTGAGGCACTGGGTTCGATCTTCAGCAACACATAAAAATAAACAAATAAAGATATTGTGTCCATCAACAACTAAAAAAAAACTTCTGAAAAATATCAGTTATAATCTTTTATCAGAGTTGCAAAAAATTTTATAGTTTTAGCTTTTACATTTACATCTTTGCTCTGTATTGTGTTTATTTATATATGCGATAAGAGGTAAGAGTTTAAGTTCATTGTTTTGGATATGGATACCCTGTTGTAACAGAGCTATTTGTTGAAAATACTATTCTTTTAACCATTGAATTTTCATACCTTGATGAAAAGTAATTGACTGTAAATGTGATGGCTTATTTCTGAACTCTCAATTTTCTTCCATTGATCTTTGTGTCTAGCCTTATACCAGGAACATCTTGTCTCAATCACTCTAGCTTTGTACTAAGTTTGAAATAAAGAAGTATGAGTGCTTCAACTATGTTATTCATTTTTAAGGTTATACTAGGTCCTCTAAATTTCCATATGAATTTCAGGAAATTTCTGTAAAATAAAGCCAGCAGGTATTTTCATAAAAAAATCAATTTGAGGAGTAGTGCTATCTTAAAATATTAAAAGTCTTCCAACCAAAGAACATGGTGTGTCTTTTATTTAGGTCTTAATTTTCTCAGCTTTATGGATGAATAGTTGGTGAGTCAAATTGTATATATTTAGAGACCAATCTAATGATTTGATGTATGTATATATTATGAAGTGATTACCACAATCATGTTAATTAACATAATCACTTCACATAATTACTTCATTTTGAGGGAAAGAACCCTTGAGATATACTTTTTTTCTTAGCGAATTTCAAGTATACAATAGAGTACTATCAACTATAGTTACCATACTGTAAATTATAACCTCAAAACACACTCATCAGATAACTACAAATTTATATACCTTGACAAAAACCAGCATTGTCCCATTTACCTCACCCCATAGCCTTTAGAAACCATGATTCTGCTATTTGTTTCTAAGAATTCGTTTTTTTTTTTTACATTTTACAAATAGATGTTAGCAAGTAATATATGCTTTTCTCTTGTATTTCACTTAGCATAATTCACCATGGAGTGATACTTAGGTTATTTTCATGCCTCAGTGAATATGGGATGCAGATATCCCCATAAAAATGTTGACTTTTTTCTTTTGGATATAGATCCAGAAGAGGAATTTTTGGATCACATGGTAGTTCTATTTTAAAAATTTTGAGGAACTTTTATATTTTTTCCATAATGGCATTATTAATTTATACTCTTGCCAAGATAAAAAAATGCCTCTTTATCCATATCTTTACCAACATTTGGTTTCTTTTGTCTTTTTGATAGTAGTTCTCCTACGAGGTGTGAGATAATATCTCATTGTGATTTTGATTTGTATTTTCTTAATTATTTGTGATATTAAGCACATATTTATGAATCTGTTTTTCATTTGTGTATCTTCTTTGGAAAAAAAGTGTATATTCAGATCTTTTGACCATTTTTAAATTTCATTTTTCAGTTTTTTACCAGTGGGCTGTGTAAGTATCTAATGTATTTAGACATTATTTCATTGTCAGTTATAAGAGTTTGCAAATATTTCTCCCATTTTGTAAGCTGCCTTTTCATTTCTTTCTTACTTTTGAAATTTTTTTTTGTTGTTACTGGGGATTGAACCCAGGAGTGCTTAACCACTGAATCACATCACTAGTCATATATATATATATATATATATATATATATATATATATATATATTTTTTTTTTTTTTTTTAATTTAGACAGGGTCTTACTAAAGTTGCTCAGGGCCTCACTGCGTTGCTGGGGCTGGCCTTGAACTTGCAATTCTCCTGCCTCAGCTTCCTGAAGCCACTGGAATAGTAGGCATGTGCCACCATGCCCAGCTACTGCTGCATTTTCATATTGTTGTTTGTTTCTTTTATTGCAAGAAATTATTTAGTGTCATGTAGTCCCATGTTTTTATTGTTGCTTTTGTTGCCTTAGCTTTTGGTGTCTAGTTAATCTCCACTGACCTATTTTTCACTTTACTTTCTCTTTCTTCTGCAAGCTCAGATCTGCTCTGGAGCCCTTCTGGTGAATTTTTCATTTATTTTAATTTTTAAATAGAGAATTTCATTTTTGTTTTCATTTCTATACCTTATTATGCTCTAATTGTAGAAACATCATTCTCATAATTTTCATTCCCCAGACATAGTTTTTCTTAGTTATCGTAACGTATTCATAACATATAATTAAATATTTTTGTTTAATCAATCCATCACCAACCCCCACAGAACAATTTTTAAGGACTTTATTATTTTTCTATGGATGAGCCATGCTTTCCTGTTTCTCTTTGTACGTCATGATTTCTTTTGAAAACTGAACATTTTAAATAATATATTGTGGGAACTTTGTAAATCAGATTTCCCCCAAATTCAGGGATTGTTTCTGTTATTATTTGTTGTTATTTAGTTTTTATGGAAAATATTTAGTCATATCTTTTCACCAGTGTCTCTGTTTAATTAGCTTACATTTTTGTATTCTCTGTTTTGGCCACTAAATCTTTAGCTTTACATAAAATATTGGTTTTATCTGTCAGGTCTCTCCTGAAATAAATTCTTAGGTCTCTACTGTTGTGAACAATACTACCTTCCCTGATTATACTACCTAAAATAGTAGCATCCATGTCCATTAACTCCATATATCTGTGTCTCCTAATTCATTTTATTTTTCTTTTTAACACACATATATGTGTTTCTTTGTATGTTTCTTCCCAAGAGAATGCAATCTTCATGAGACCAAACAATTATTTCACTGCTATATTCTTAGGACCTAGGAGGTGTGTGCTAAATAGTAAATAAGTGAACATTTATTGAAAGAATGAATAAATGAGACAACCTGCATGCTCAAATTCATGTTTTTATCACTGATCTAATAGTCCCTCTAATTCCCCTATTGCAATATAATCTCATATTATTAATCTATGCACATCTCAAAAAATAATGCTATCCTTTATCTCTGAACCTTCAAATTTTATGTAAACTTTAAAGTGAAGCTTAAAGTAAATCTCCTTCTAGAAATTTTACTGACTGCTTTAGTCAGTCCCATTGAACTAAGACTCTAAATTCTTATAGAAATTTAAAATATAATCAAGGGCTAATATGGGGAGAACCTGTTTGCAATGTCTTCTGACTTTATCCATTATTGAACATAGTTTATTGAATTGTGTAACTATAATTGTTGATTTGTCCCTCTCCTCCTTTGCTTGATTTCTGTTTCATGCATTTTAGAGCATTTTTATTAGGGGCATGTATGTTTACAATTGCTAAAATTCTTGATGGATTGTCTTTCTTTGTTGCTAACAACAGTGGTTGTCTTCCAGTTTATTTTATCTCTTATTGTTGTAGCCACTTTCATTCTGTTTGCTGTGAACAAGGCATGTGTTTTCAATACTTTTTACTTTCTACTTATTTGTGACTTTGAATCTGAAGTCTGCCACTTGTAGACACTATAGAGTTGGATCTATATTTTTCATCAGTTCTGCAAGTCCCTGTCCTTTGATTGGAGTGTTTAATTCATTTAATGTAATTACCGATTAAGTTAGGTTTTACCCCTGCAATGACACTGTTCTGAAAATTTTGCCATTGTGTGAAAAATCATAGAGACTACTTGCACAAACCTAGTGGGTATAGCCTGCTATACACATATACACCAAGGTGTCATGTGTGTGCATGTGTGTGTGTGTGTGTGTGTATAAAGAGTGAGAGAGACAGAGAGATTAGATATTGTGACAGAGAGACAGAGAGAGAGACACACACAGAGAAGTCTACTGCTTCTGTTGGGGCCATGATGAACAAAACAACAGCAGACTAAATCAAACACAGGAGAAAAATGTTGCAACTGAGATACAAGATGAAGTTTTTCATAAGTAGAAGGAGCACACACTAATATAATTACTAAATGTATAGAATATGGGCTGGGGCTGGGGCTCAGTGGCAGAGTGCTTGTCTGGCATGTGTGAGGCACTGGGTTCAATCCTCAGCACCACATAAAAGCAAACAAATAAAATAAAGGCATTGTGTTTATGTACAACTACAAAAAAAATTTAAAAAGTGTAGGATATTAAATACTTAAGCCAGTAACATTGTTGTTTATTATCTTTATCAATTATTATTACTATACTAAATTATGTATTACATTTATACTGACAGCACAGTACATATTTTACACAATTTACCACAAACACATGAATAATGTGTTGTACTATGACATTATGATGAACACAATGTTACTAGATGACAGAAAATTTTCAGCTTCATTATAACCTTATGGAACTACCATCATACATGCGGTCTATCATTGACTGAACACAGTTATGTGGCCCATGCCTAAACTTAAAAAGTACCAATAAGTTTATAAGCTGAAACCTGTGATAACTGAATTAAAATATTTAATAGACTAGTTTAGTAGATGACTACATCAAGCAGAAGAAAGAATCGACAAAGTTGGAGATGATTCATTGCAAATCATTCAGACAAAAGAGAAAAAAAAAACAAAACAAAAAAGAATGAAAATAATTAAATAAAACTGGAAAAAGTCTGTCTAGAATTTCAGTGTTCATGTTTTATTAGATATGGTACTTATTCATTCATTATTCCCTTGCAAATGAAATATACTCTCTCATTTCTTTACATGTCTCTTAAATTTTGTTGAAAGGTAGACTTTTGGGATATTAAAGGATCTGGAAGTTAGAATTTTCCTTTTTCTCATTATTTGTTGATAATGTTTGTACTGTGGATGGTAGTTGTTTGTTTAGTGCTGCTTCCTTTGATTTTCTGCACTTTGAATATACCAGCATACCTCATTTTATTGTGCCTCACAGATATTACTTGTTTTTCATTTGTTTAATTTTTTACAAATTGAAGGTTTAAGGCAACCCATTTATCATCATCACCATTTACTCATAGCATGTGTTTATATTTTGTCTCTGTATTACATTTTGTTTTGAGGGGGGTTACTAAGGTTTGTACTAGGGGGCACTCGACCACTGAGCCATATCCCCAGCCTTATTTTGTATTTTATTTAGAGACAGTGTCTCACTGAGTTGCTTAGCACCTCACCCTTGCTGAGGCTGGTTTTAAAATTGCAATCCTCCTGTCTCAGCCTCCCAAGCAGCTGGGATTACAGGTATGTAGCCACTGCGTGTGGCTCTGTATTACATTTTGATAGTTCTTGCAATACTCCAAAACTTTTTCTCTATTATATTTTTTATGGCGACCTGTGTTCAGTGATCTTTGTTGTTAATGTCATAATTGTGTTTTGGGCATCACAAATTATGCCAATATAAGATGGGAAGCTCATTTGATAACTATTGGAGTATCCTGGCTGTTCCACTCATCTTCCTGTTCCCCTATCTCTCTCTCTCTTTTTCACCTCAGGCTTTCCTATTCCATGTGAAACAATATTTGAATTAGGCCGATTATTAATCCTACAGTGGCCTTTCAGAATTTAAATGAAGCAAAGGGTCACACATCATCTCTCACTTTAAATCAAAAGCTAGAAATGATCAAGCTTAGTGGAAAGGGCATGTCAAAGATGAGATAGGCCAACAGCTAGGTCCCTTGTGCCAAACACTTGGCCAAATTGTGAATGCAAAGGAAAAGTTCTTAAAGGAAATTAAAAGTGTTACTTCAGTGAACTCAAAAACGATAAAAAAATAAAATAGCCTTATCTATGACATGGAGAAAATTTTAGTAGTCCGAATATATCAAAGCAGTCACAACATTCCCTGAGACCAAAACCTAATGTAGACCAAGGTCCTAACTCTCTTTGATTCTATGAATGTTTAGAGATGTTATGAAATGGCAGGAAAAAAGTTTGAAGCTAACAGTTTAGCTCACAAAATTTAAGAAAAGAAGCTGTCTCCACACCACAGAAGTGTAAGTGAAACAGCAAGTGCTGACATAGAAACTGCAGGAAGTTATCTAGAAGATCGAGCTAAGTGCAATGATAAGGGTGGCTACACTTAAAACAACAGACTTTCAATGTGGATTAAATAGTTTTTATTATAAGATATGCTACAATGTACTGTCATATCTCAGGAGGACTCATTCCCTGCTTTCAAAACCTCTCTTCTTCTCTTTTTTTTTCTTATGCAAGGTCAAGCCACAATGCTCTTGGGCTCTGCTTGGCCCCAGGTAGGAGCCCTTGTAGGATATCAGCCCAGAGGGTTTGCCAGGCTTCCATACATACCTCCTTCCACATTTATGGGCTCTACCTGTGGCACTCACTGAACCTGAATCTGAAAAAAGTCCTCACTCCCTTGTTTGCATACTTGCTCTCTGAGCAAATCATATGTCTGAACTAGGAGATCCTCCATTGTTCTCAGGGCCCTGGCTTTAAGGGACATCTTGACCCATCAGAATATATTCCCTGATAGCTAACAGCACTGTATGAATGTCAAAATCCAGACCTGCCCCCATAACAGGTGACTGTATTATCAAATGGAATGTAAAACCTCGGATCACACTTATGACCCCTGAACACACCCCTACATCCAATCCTGGCTCTGTCTCCAGCATTAATCTAGAATTTGCCTCTTCTTGGCTTATTGCTCAAGCCAAGAACACTCCTTTCCCTTTCCCTTCACAGGCCCTTTCTAGCACTGTAGTTAGATGCACTTAAACCCCAATCCTGTGGCTTTCATACAAAAGACCAAAGCTTCACTCCCTCTATTGAAAGACATAGGTAACAAGGTTGCCAGGATAAACACAATTCGTACTTCTGTTTTCCTCACTCTGATGTCACTTATAACCTTTCTCCCCAACTCACCTTCAGTGATATTGACCTGGCTCCTATCCCGAGACCCAAGGCATCTGACCCCAGACCAAATGTGCTAAGACAGAAAGAACTAGGTATGTAGCTCAATGATAAAGCACCTTGGGGTTCAGTCCCCAGTACCAAAAAAAAAAAAAAAGAAAAAGAAAAAGAAAGAAAGGAAGGAAGGAAGGAAGGAAGGGAGGGAGGAAGGAAGGAAGGAAGGAAAGAAAGATGTAGGGACTCCACAAATGGCAGAAATATGAACTTGGTAAAGCACTCTCACACAAAATATCAAAAATGCTGGAAAATAACTAAATTATTTCAAAATTCTTGAAATTAACTGAAACCAAAGAATGAACTAAAAATGATATATTAGAGAAAATTGTGGAATATAAGTAAGGGAGAAGTATAGCTAGTCTTTAAAAGTTCTTTTACATTGTGATAAAATTCACATCACATAAAATTTACCATTTAAACCAAATATTTCTAAGTGTATTGTTCAGTGGCATTAAGTACAATCATTTCTTTGGGTAACCCTCACCACTATCTGTCTCCTAACTTTTTCAGTATCTCAAACTGAAATGTTTTATCCATTGAATAGTAATTCCCCATAACTCTTCCTCATACCACTGGTATCCATTATTATACTTTGTGTATTTATGAACTTGAGTACTCTAGGTACATCATATAAGTGGACTCATACAGTATCTGTCATCAGGTCTAAAATAGTAAACACTTGCAAATTGAGTCAAAAAGTAAATTGCTCAAGGACATTAATATTAAAACTCTATTATTGATATTTCCAGAATGTCAGACAAGTTTCTGTGATCAAGTGTTCAGTCTGGGTAGGGTCCCTCTGGAACACGGAGGGGAATTAAGAGGAGGGGATTTCACTGTGACCTTGACCTCTTGTGGAAAATGGGATTGAAGGGAAAGAGATAAAGTGGGTCTTGAAGTTCAGGAGGGGAACCCATGGGACAGGAGGAGGATGGGCTAATAGCTTAGGTACTTTCTGAGAAGGAAGCAGTGCCTCAATTTTCTCTAAGTGTGACCCCAGGTATAAAGAGCCCTGGCAGCCAGGTGCACCAATGGAATGCCACTTGGTGCCAGGTTTCTCCAAACGTAGCCTTCCACCACTACTACACTTACCTCCCACTGCAATATTGTGCCTGATGCCTCTATTCACACCCCTAGCTGGACAGTGTAGCCTGTGTTCTGAGGGAAGTAGATTGGAATGGGGTTGTAGAAGCCCTCAAATCTGGAGAGGGGGAAGCTAGCCCCATGGAGGCCCTAGGAACCCTAGTGTGCTGTGTGCCTCAAGGCTGGGGGAGTAGCTTCTGTGGGCCTCAGTTTCCCAATCTGGGACAAACTGGGGCGGAAGTGGGGTTTCCTCTTCCCTGAGTATCCCCTAAACCCAAACCTGCTTGTTACCAAGCTCCTTCCTGACATCTTGTTTTGGGATAGACCTCTTCCCTGGCCAGGCCTTTCACAGCACTCTACTCTGAAAGATACACCCCCCAATGGCTGACGAACTGTCTCTTGGCCATAATCCCCTATATCTGCTGGCTTGAGATGCCAAGTGAAAGCAAGTATTGCCTGTAGCCCTGGTGTCCAGCCTGGAGGTAGAGTGCCACAGAAAGTGTTATGAGAGGTTTCTGGTTGGAGTCCAATAGAGAGGAGGTGTTGGAGGCAGATACACTTCAGCACTCCATTTAGCCCTGGAGATACTGATGAGAACTGCGGGATTCCTGCTGGTGGGGCTGGGCTATCCCTTCCCTCTCTGGGCACTGGCTTCCCACAGATCTCTGATGCTAAATGTCCTTACCTGTTCAAGGAGTAGAGTCATCTTTGCTTGTCAGTCCATTCCACCCAACAGGCTGGGGAAGCTGAGGCTTTGTGGGGCTGAGTTAGTCTTCACTGCTATCTCCTTCATATTTGCTTTCCTCAAACTTCAACCCAGGCCTTGGGTACCATGTTGCTCCTCTGGGAAAATTCAGTACCTCCCTCTTGAGCCTTTCCTGATATTGATCTGGTGAAAACAGGGGATGGGTAGCTCCTGGAAGCCTCTGCTTCTGTGCTCTAGGAGAGCCATGGAGAGACATGAATAATCATCATTTATTTAGCACTGACTGTATGTCAAGCTCATTCTATGCTTACCCCATTCTCCCTGCTGTCTGCATGTCCTCAGCTCTCACATGCACTAGGTCCCATTCCTGAGTGTGTGGGGGCAGTCCTAGGAGTTCATGAGAGCCTTACCATCAGGAAATGAAGGATGCCATCATCTGCCTCCATATGTCCAAGTTTGCTGGGGAAGCTCATGGAGCTTCTGGAACAGGTCAAGGTTGGGAGACTCGTGATCCTGTCCTGGAAGCACCTACTTGGGTAAGAACCATTATTCCCCAAGCTGGCCTTCACTGAATGCCTGAGCAAGGGCAGCATGAATGTATGGGACATTCCAGAGACCACCTTGCTCAACTTGGTGTAGTTGCACCAGAGCCAGCCTACCTATGCTTTACCACCAGTGGCCCTGCTCCCACAATCTCAAGATCACCTCTTTCCCCAAACCCTGGACATTTTTGCCTTCCTCTGGAATTCATCCACTTGCCCCTGAATTATACCTACTTCCTCTCGTGGTCTGCAAAGTGATTGGCTTCAGTCATTTCCCTTGCACAGCAGGACTACATATTTTATATAAAGATCTCCCAGACAGGTGCCTTTTATTTATATGTGTATATTGCTTATTTACATGTAGAAATTGGTTATTTATATGTCACAGGAACCACCCTGGCAGACAAGTAGAACTACTGTGGGAGGCTCTGTCCCTCCCCTCCTGCCCTTAGGATTTATTCTCTTGGGCAGGGAATAGCAATAGGCTCCAGGTTTGAGGTAATATTTCTGGGAAAACAGGCATCCACAGTGTTGTAAGGGATTCCTCCTGATTAATCTCCAGCCTCAGTTTACCCTTTCACAAAACTATGATGGGACTAGAATTTCTTAGAACAACAGCAACAGAAAACTGTCTGATAACATCTCCACATCAGTGGTCTCTTGGGTTTTCCTGTACTGACACTGGGCCCAGGCTGGTTGCAGGCCTCATCAGCTTCTTCTTCCAGGCACTGTGGAAGAGAAAAAAATATCCCTTTATTTTCTTTAACAATTATTTAATTTAAGTAGAAATATGTTATTAAACTGATAAGTACATCCCTAAAGGATAACCCCATACCATATTCTCCCTCATCTCTGGCCTTCTACACCAAGCTGATTCCCCAGGAACACCACTAATTCCAGATTCTCATGATGTGTGCTTCCTGAAAAGTCACTTCATGGATGAGAAGGTACATCCAGGTTGGAGATAGGTATGAACACAGTAAGGAGTTTCTCAACCCTGTGTGTTTTTCACCTGACAATATCCCTGGGTAAGGCTCACAAACTTGTCACAGAGATGGACTTCTCTACCCAAAGTTGAGACACCACCTCTACCCTTTATTATGTGAGCATCTGGGGTACTGTCCCTGCCAGGGACATGTGTCTCTGAGAATAAATTCCTTGAGGGGTGTAAAGGGCATGTGCTCTTATAGCACAGATTGAGAGCCATCACCAAATTACCTTCCTTAGAAGATGAACTCCTCAGGTTTCCCAACTCTGGCAGGGGCCCAAGCCACTTGGCAGGGCAGTCCTGAGGCCCTGAGGCCCCCCTGGACTTTTCTAGACCAGGGACTGCCAGAATACCCTGGCTTGCACTCTAACTTTATTGGGAGTGTTTAGTTAAAAAACCTCATCTGTGGAAGGGGAGTTCAAGATCCGGCAAAACTCAGGACCTCAGCCTCTCTCATTTGTAGACCCAGCACCCTCCTCCAAGGGTTGATGTTGGCCATGGAGCTGCTGGTAGTTTTAGGACCTCTCCTGCCTGAAAAACATTTTCGCTCACTGATAAACACCTGCCGTTTTAAAGAGTCCTGAAGAGGAGAAGCTTCAGAAAAGAACAAGGACATGATGCTCAGAAGCTCAGAAGAGAAAATCTCAGGGAATACTTCCTAGAAGAGGTGGCCTTTGTCTAGATCCTGGGAGGGCTCTTCCTCATTGTTTATTTACTGAGTGTCTACTAAGTCCATGAAACAATTCTCTTCACTGGAAATAAGGCAATGAAGAAAAGGGACAAATTGCTGCCTTCTCCCATGGGTGACTGAAAAAAACAAAGGAGTGGCTGCTTTTGTATATTGATGGTGGGGTTAAGGACAGAGATGATTGGGGAGGGGTAAGGGACATGCTCCAATTCAAAGCAGAACATCAGGGAAGCCTACCTAGTACATCTGAGTAGAGACTTATAGGAGAGGAAGACAGAATCAAGCAGATGCTCTGTACAGGTTTTTGTTTTGTTTTGTTTGTGTGTGAAATTTATAAGTATACACTGGTTATTTATATGTACCTGGGGTAACTCTAGCAGGCAGGCTGGAGTGGTGTTGGGAAACTATCAACACGCCCCTTCCCCCAAGCCCATGGGATTTTATAGCAGGGAAGAGCTGCAAGGCCCTGGTTTGAGGCAATGTTTCAGAAAATTTGGCACATCCATTGCCTTCAAGGATTACTCCTAATAGATCTCCAGCCTCAGTTTACCCTTTCACAAAACTGAAATGGAAGGACCCCCACTTCCTCTCCTAGAACTTCTTGAAACAATAGAAACAGAAAAGGTATCTGCTGGCAACTCCACCTTAGTATCTCCTGGTGTCTCCTCTAATTATAAGGAGAAAATATTGTCATTTTTTTCTTTACATAATTATTTCTCAAAGAATGGTATGCTTACCATAGAGTTGAGGTAATGATTTTAGGCAGTACACACATGGATATTTTTTATTACCCTAATTATCCATTGGTTCTACTCATAGAAAGTCAAAATACCTTTTCATTTACAGTAGTCATACAGAGACATATTAAAATATTCATATTTAAGTAAAGGAAACTGAGTCCCTTTTTGGAACACTGTTACCAAAATACAGATTGTTAGTAAGTGCTATAAAATCGTAATGGTGGTATATGAATGGGTGGTAGTTTTGCCTTATTTTACTATGACAAAAATAAGGAAAGCTGTGTAGTCAATAAACATCACTTCTCAGCCACAGGGCCTTTATCTAGGAAATGGAGAGAAGTGGATAAGGTAAGTGTTAAGTATATAAAGATCCCATAGAACCATACCAGGTACACAGTTAACATAATATCTTCCAGGATGAAGATGGTTTTCAACTGGTCTAGCCCTGAATTTTTGAAACTTTGATAAGTTGAAGAGTTGGGAATAGTTGTTAATTAAGTCTGTTTTAAGTACATTTGTGTTATTATGAAGATATAAAAAGAAGAGAAGTGGGTATGGGCATAAACTGAGTGCTAGAAACCAAGCATGAGGCCCTGACTTTGACCTTTGGAACAAAAAGAAGATGAAAGAGAGAGAGAGAGAGATAGAGAGAGAGAGAGAGAGATAGATACTTTCTATCCATTAAATTAAAATAAATTAAGCAAGTTAAGGATGAGTAAGGGTAACATACTACCTTTTTATGTAAAGGGAAGTTAAGAATATATATTACTATTTCGTTGTAAATTAATGCAGAAAATTATGGGAATATACAAGGAAGTTAAAATTGACAAATGATTGTTGCAGACATTGGGATGGAGGATGAGACATATGCAAGATATCAAATGGAAGGAGACTGTACATGGTAAGCTGTTTAATAATATTTTGTACCACATGAAAATATTATGCATTTGGGCCTGGGGATATGGCTCAAGCGGTAGCATGCTCGCCTGGCATGTGTGTGGCCCGGGTTCGATCCTCAGCACTACATACAAAGATATTGTGTCCGCCGAAAACCAAAAAATAAATATTAAAAATCTCTCTCTAAAATTCTCTCTCTCTCTTTAAAAAAAAAAAGAAAATATTATGCATTTTAAAAGTATAAGAGAAAAAGACAGTGTCTGAGCCAGGCGTGGTGGCTCACACCTGTAATCTCAGCAGCCTGGGAGGCCGGGGCAGGAGGATTGCAAGTTCAAAGCCAGCCTCAGCAACTTAGAGAGGCCCTAAACAACTTAGCAAGACTCTGTCTCAAAATAAAAATAAAAAAGGGGCTGGGGATGTGGCTTAGTGGTTAAGACCCTCTGTCTGGGTTCAACTCCTGATACAAAAAAAGAAAGTGTCTGAAATGTCAAAGGAGGTAAAACAAATTTGTCAATATCTTCTAGATTTTCCATTATATTTAATGAAATATAACTTTTCAAAAATACTTCCTAATGATGCTCTGGATTTCAGAAATGTTTATGGTGATATATTCCTTTTCATCAGTAATTATATTGATTTTTTTTTCTCTCTTCTTTTTGACTAAAGGTCTATCCTTCTTGTCTATCTTTTCAAAGAACCAGCACTGTTACATTGATCCTTTGTATGGTATTCTATTTCATTAATTTCAGCTCTGTACTTACTTATTACTTGTTTTTTAATGGCTTTGGATTTAGTTTGTTCTTGCTTTTCTAGGGTCTTGAGATGTAGCATTAGATAATTTATTTGGGATCTTTCTGATTTTTTTTTTTTAAAAAATAGTAAGCACTCAATCCTATAAAATTTCCTCTGTTAATTAACGTATTATGTAATATATTTTGGCACACATTGTTTCACTTCCCCAAACTATTATCCTTCAGTTCAGGTTGGATGTTCAGTTATTCACGGGACCAAATATAATTCATAGGGGCATAGGGAATGTTTGACATACCTCAAATTCAGTAGCAGGTGGGACCTCACCTCAAGTCACACCTCTTTGTGTTCAGGTGAGCTCTTGGGCAACTGGAGAATTTTCTAGTCCCAGAACATCCTTCTTCTTCACTGCCATGTTGGCACTTTCTATAGAACTGCATACCTTAGAGCCCCAATATGAACCCTGAGTTTCTTTTGTGTCAGGTCTGCTGATATCTTGCCAACACACACTTATTTTCTGCTTCTCAGATACAATAAGAAAGCAAATCAAAGCAAAAGTCTTTAAAGAGCACTTTAAAGTCTTTTTTTTAAAAAAAAATGTTATTGTTGGTTGTTCAAAACATTACATAGTTCTTGACATATCATATTTCACACTTTGATTCAAGTGGGTTATGAACTCCCATTTTTAAAGTCTTTAAAAGGCATCAAGAACTAGAAGTCTGAAAGCAGATGCTAAAATAAAGGTGGTTATTAATATGAGGTACAACCAGTAGAAACCAGACAGAAACTGTACATTTTCGAGGCATACTAGGAACAAGTTTATCCCAGGATCACTGCAAATGCCAAAGGTATTTATAGCCAATGTTTCAGGGACAGACATATGAGACATGGAAATGATGAAATTATTTAAAATTATGGAATAGAGAAAAACACTTACATACTGTTAAAAGAAATGTAAGTTAATACAACCATCATGGCAAATGGTATATATGTGACTCAAAAAATTAAAAATAGAACAATACAATCCAGCAATTCCAATACTGGATATATATCCAAAGGAAACAAAATTAGTACTTTGAAGAAATATCTGCAATTCCATGTTTATTGCATCACTAGTCACAATAGATATCACATGGAAACAATCTAAATGTCTCTCAACTGATGAATGGATAAAGAAACTGTGGTGTATATACAATGGAATACTATTCATTCATAAAATGAATGAAATCTTATTATTTGTAACAACATGGATGGAACTAGTAGACATGTTAAGTTTCACACTTGGAATATAAAAGAGAATTTGAGAAGAGAATAGTGGTTATCCTAGAATTTGAGAATTCTAGGATAGAATTTGAGAAGAGAATAGTGGTTATCAGAAGCCACTGAAAGTAGGGGAGAAGGAGAGATGAGGAGAGGTTGGCTAACTGGCACTAATTTGTATCTAGAAAGAAGGAATAAGTTCTGACTTTCTATTGCACAGTGGGGTTACTATAGACGACAATAATGGACTATATGTTTCAAAAAGCTAGAAGAATGTTTTCATTACAAAAATGATAACTGAGGAAATAGATATTCTTATCCTGATTTGAACATGATACAACATATACATGTATCAAAACATCACACGGGACCCCATAAACATTAGATATATATTCTTTTGCTTAATTTATTCTAGAATATATTTTTCTTCCTTTTTATGTTCTTGAAAATATTTTCATTACTGTTTGGTATGTATGCACACAGATGTATTTAGAGCTATAATTAAATTTTTCACTATTATAATTATTTTATTATATTTTATTTTATTTTTACACACACACACACACACACACACACACACAATCTTCATTTCATCATTTCCAAAGGTTAAATTTCTAGAAGCAGTGTTATTCAAGGTCTAAATATTTTATTTTATTTTATTTTATTTTTTTTTTTATAAGGAAACAGAAGGAAAGATTCTTTTTTTTTTTTTAAGAGAGAGAGAGAGAGAAAGAGAGAGAGAATTTTTTAATATTTATTTTTTAGTTATCGGCAGACACAACATCTTTGTTTGTATGTGGTGCTGAGGATCGAACCCGGGTCGCACGCATGCCAGGCGAGCGCGCTACCACTTGAGCCACATCCCCAGCCCTAAATATTTTAATTCTATTAATTTGTGCTGTTAAATTGCTTTCAAGAAATGTTTGGCACAATGCCTTTATTTTATTTATTTATTTTTATGTGGTGCTGAGGATCGAACCCAGGGCCTCACACATGCTAGGAGAGTGCTCTGCGGCTGAGCCACAACCCCAGCCCATCCACAAATATTTTATTTGGTCCTCTACAACTGTGGTAAAGAAATCTAAGCTGCAACTCCCCACATAATGTCCAGACTTAATACTCAGAACTGTAAAATAAAGAAATGTCATGCTATGATTATGTTAACTTAGATAGGTAAGGAGATTTCATGGTTGACTTTAAATTAATCAAAAAGTAAGTTATTTATGTAGAAATAATCTAATTGTATCAGCCAGTTAAAAGCATGTCATTGATCTCCAACTGGTGGGTTGAGAGAGATTTGAAGCTTGAGAAAACTTCAATGAGCTCCTGCCAACTTTGAAGATGGAAGGACAGAGAATGATATCTAGGGACTGAGAGTGGTCCTGTTCAGCAGCCAATAAAAAGAGTGGGACATCTATTCTAATTCTGCCAGAAACCTGAATGAACCTGAAACAGCCCAGCACCTCCAAATAATAGCCTAACCTGGCTATTACTATTATTATTATTATTATCATCATCACCTTCATTTCAGCTTTGTGGGACCCTAAGTGGAGTTCAACCACACTGTGCTAGATTTCTGACTTACAGAACAGTTAGCTAATAAATGCATATTATTTTAACTTGCTATGTTTGTGGTAATATGTCATTCAGCCTTAGTAAACATATATCCTATCTCTTATACCAATACCCAAACTCAGATCTTGTGATCTCTTATTTGCAATATTTCTACAGTTTCTTTTCTCCTCATGGTGGCAAAAGCTGGTAGGGTAAATTCAAGCCAAAATTCTTGGCAGATGCCATTAGAAAATAGCTATGGAGACCAGTTGAAAATCACAGATCCTAAATCTCAAATGCCATGGAGCTTGTGAGTGAAATTATTATCTTTCATCTCTATTCCCACTTTCAGACCGTTGGTCTTTCACTCTCAAATAAAACCTCATGTTCTTTGTAGGCTCTTGATACCTATGTCACTGTCATCATCCCCTAACTCTGGGACACTTCCCCTATTTACTGAAGATTTTTCTATCTAATTCAGTCTTCTCCATCTCAAGTTCTGTCATGTTTGTTGATTTTCATTTCCACATTCATGACTATTCAACTAGACCCTTGATCCTGTTATATTTATTTTATATCTTCTCTATTTCACTCCCTTTCCATATATACAAGCTGTGGACTTTGTAATCAACCAAAGCTGATCCACCTTTGACATTTGAAACCACATTCTCTCTCTAACTATAGCCTCTGTTCAAATGCCTCACTCCGATACTGCTTCTATATCTATTCTCTATCTCATGAAACACCCAGTTCTTTAACTATTCCATTTTCTCAAAATCTAGTAGGCTCATATTTAATTGCTCCTTTAGTCAGTCTGATAAGTGAAAAGCCTAAATTCTGGAATCTGATGCATTATGTATTGAATTCTGGCTCTATCATTGACTGTGTGATCTCAGTTACTTTACCTCTTTGTGTTTTGATTTTTCTGTCAGGTAAATTTGTTATTATAATAGTACCTTTCTCAGGTGGTTGTTTAAAACATTAAATGAATTAATCCATGCACAGGGCTTACAACACTTCCTGGCACATAGTACATTTTCAACAGATATGAGTAATTTTCATTTTCATTGCTATTATCATCATCATAGCACCATAGTGCAGAACACAAATCACTTCAACTACCATCTTGTCAACACTTTTATCATCCTTAGTTCTCCTTTTGTCTTTCACTTGTAGCAAGTAAATCAATTTAATCATCCTCCTTTTCCCTTCTATACACATACTTCTGAGTATTGCCAGTGGAAAACACAAAACTATGCTGATTGGTGGCAATAAAAATTCATCACCTGCAACCTCATCTGGACCTTCAGTTCTTCCTGGTAGTCATTAAGTGTAACAAATTAATTCTTGGAGGTAGTTTTTTCATCAACTATTTCCAATCTTCATCATTCTTTACAAGATCCTACCTCACAATTTACCTTCTGACTCTCAGCAAATGATCACTTCCATCTCACAAAAGAAAACGCAGTTTTTCAAGCAGGAAATCACTAAAGATGCCACCTTCCATGACCTCAATGAAGTTATTATTATCTTGAGCTATGCACTTTCTTTCTTCATATTTCAGAAGAAGTAATATTTCTTTCCCATTAAGAAATTTAAATGTTAATCCACTTATTTTCTCATTCCACTCAGTGTTTTAAAATTTTTTATTAGTGCATAATAATCATATATATTAGTGGTGTTCATTTTGGCACATTCATTAAATGCATATAACATAATTTGCTCCCCATTTTAATCCCCAGAATTTCTTCTTTTCCTCCCCTCTTCCACCCGTCATTGCCTTCCTCTACTCTACCGGTCTTCATTCTATTTATTTATTCTATTTACTGATTTATTTTTTAAATTGGTATGTTATGTTATACATGAAAGTGTGATTTATTGTGATATATTTATAAATGCACATAGCATCATTTGGTCAATTTCATTCTACAATTCCTCTTCTTTCCCATTTTTCCTTCCATTTATTCTTTCACACTTTTAATTGGTGTATTACAGTTGCATGTAATGATGAGATTTGTTGTTACATATTTGTACACACACAATATATAATAATATAATTTGACCAATATCATTGCCCCATATTTCCCCCTTTCCTCCCACTGATTCTTGCAACACTATGCCATTTATGATTTTAGTTCCATCTTATATCTTAATTGTGTTTCCAAGTTCTTGTCTTTTTATGTATAAAACAGCTCAAATATCTGTCATCTTTTTTTTAAGAAATAATTTTTTTTAAAGAGAGAGTGAGAGAGGAGAGAGAGAGTGTGAGAGAGAGAGAGAGAGAGAGAGAGAGAGAGAGAATTTTTTAATATTTATTTTTTAGTTATCAGCGGACACAACATCTTTGTTTGTACGTGGTGCTGAGAATCGAACCTGGGCCGCACGCATGCCAGGCGAGCGCGCTACCACTTGAGCCACATCCCCAGCCCAAAATATCTGTCATCTTAATTAAAACACCCCTTTATACACCTCCAGCTTTTAAATGATAGCTCCTCTGCTTTATAACACTCTTGGAAGAGTAGTCTATACCTTCTTGTATCCTTTGCTGCCACATCCATTCATTCTTGAGTCTATTGCAATCTGGGTTCTGACACTCTGATTCCATGGAATTTGTTTATGAAAAAGTTTCCAGTAACATACACCATCCCATTGATTCCAATACTCAGTTTGTTTTTAGCTTTTTTTTAAAACTGAGTTTCTCTACCTCATTTGATATCTCCTTTCTTGCAACTGTCTCCTCCTTTTACTTCTGTGACAATCTCTCTCCTGTCAATATTCTTCCACCTTCCTAAGCTTTTCTTGTCAAGCATTATCATGAAACCCTCTTATTCTGTTCATTCTTATGTTTGTGATTTGAGGGGTTATGTCCTTGATTTATTTCATTTTGATAGATGCCCTTCATGGGTATTCTTAACTAAAGCCATGGTTTTAACTACCATCAATGTCTTGGTAACTTCTCAATATCTATCATCATCTCCGGTCATTCCACTGCGCTCCACTTAGATAGTTCACAAATCTAATGAGTATAAGATATCCACACCCATAAATCTTCTTTTATTCTATGAGCCATCCAAGTGAGGAACCTGAGAAGTTGTTTTGGGGGGGTGTTTTATTTTTGTTTTTGTAACAGGGATTGAACTCAGGGGCACATAACCACTGAGTCACACCCCAGCCCTTTTTATTATTATTATTATTAATTTATTTATTTTTGAAATGAATCTTGTTAAGTTTCTCAGGGTCTCACGAAGTTCCTGAAGCTGGCTTTGAACTTGTGATCCTCCTGCAGTAGCCTCCCCAGCTGCTGGGATTACAAGTGTACTCCACCATGCCTGGCTCCTGAGAGTTATCTTTAACCCGTACTTTCTCATCACACCTCATCCCCTTCCCCTGTCCAATTCACTTTCATTTCCTATAGCTTTTATATCCTGAATGAGTATGGGAGCCAATTAGGGACTCAGCCATTGGCGTTATAACACCTGTTTTTTGTTTGTTTTTCCTTTTTGACCTTTTGTAAGTTACTTAAACTCTCAGGACTTTGGTTTCTTCTTATAAAAATAGGAACTTTGGATTAGACAGAGGGGAGTGAAGGGAAGGAAGGGGGTTAGGGGGTAGGAAGGATAGTAAAATAAACTGGACATTATGAATCTATGTGCATATGTGAGTACACAACTGGTGTAATTCTACATCATGTCCAACCAGAAGAATGAGAAGTTATACTCCATTTATGTATGACGTATCAAAATGCATTACACTGTCATGTATGACCATTTAGAACAAATTTTAAAAGTAGGAACAAAACTATTCCCTTCTTTTAAGATGTGTTTAAAGGGCTAATATATGTAAATAATGAATTAACTCATGTAAATTTCAGCACCATATTAGTGGTTTTGTTAGCTATCTTTTTATCTGTCTAATTCTGTTTCCATTGCCACTACCTACGTTTAGGCTGTCATCATCCTCTTGTATGTGTTACTACAATAACCTCTTAATTTGTTTCCCTGCCAACAGTCTTGTCCCTATTCAATCCGTGTTCCTCGTTGTTATCAGAGCAATCTGTTTAGAATGAATATCTGATTATATCACTCCCTTTGAAAATAACTCAATGGCTTTCTGTGACATACAAAAGAGTATTCGGGTTCTTTCAGATGACACAGAAGACTGTCCAAACCTGCATCATCATTTCTTGTCATGTCCTCTGCATGTGGCAGTTCGTATCTTTTAAAATATCCTGCAGCACCTTAATGCTTATGTTCTCTCATGCCTCTTTGCCCTTGTTCATCCTGTTTTTTCAAATTTCACCTGGAAAATTCCATCTTGATCATTAAGACCCCATGCAAGTGCCATGGGAATTTTCTAGACTTTCCCAAACCTGTGTTGGATTCCCACTGCCTGTGTTCTTATGGCACTCTAGCTAGTCTATGATATCCCTTATTATACAAGATAAATATATGGTCCTCCTATCAGACTACAAGCTCAACCAAGCAGACATATTTTGTCCTATATATCACTCTACTTCTCAGACTCAGCACTAGGATACATACAGAGTGCATACTCAAAAAAATGTATATAGATTAAATCAGTGAGATGCATTGGGAATTGGGGGCCAGGCTAGAAAGGAAATCAGGTGAAATAAGGTCAGGAAGCAGGCACATCATAGAGTGTCTAAGGATACTTCTCACAGATATTTGATTCACTCTCTTTTTAAAAATTTTTTTAGTTGATAGACATTTTATTTATTTATTTTTATGTGGTGCTGAAGATCAAACCCAGTGCCTCATACATGCTAGGCAAGTGCTCTACCACTGAGCCACTACCCCAGCCTGGTTCACTCTCTTTAGATAGAACTTTGGGGAGTGTAAGCATCTTGGGCTAGCATAAGAAAATTGAGAAAAGGGAAGGAGAGAAGGAAAAAATTATCTTAACAACTTTCCTGAGAATTCCTTGCCCAACTCCACAATAGAGTTGTCTCTAGGCATCCATGGGGCATTTGTTCAAGGACTCCTTTTGCATATCCAAATCTACAGATCATCAAATCACTTATATAAATGGTATAGTTTTTGCATATACTTAAATTATCTGTTGATTATTTATAATACCTAATACAACATAAATAGATGCCTACACTGTATTGTTGAAGGAATAATGACAAGAATAAGTCTACATGTGTTCAGTAAAGATGCAGGTTTTTCAAATATTTTCAACCTGAGGTTGGTTAAATCCATGGATATAGAACACATGGATATAGAGAGATGACTGTGTTTTCTGAAGCCAGCTCTGCTCATAGCATTCTTGGTCTCCCTTGCAGTTTTTTAACTCTGAATATTTATGCATCTGTAAAGCAAAAATAATGGGGTTTTCTGGATAGTAGCACACACATAACAATACTGTTTTTCCATCAATTTCAGAATATAATTTATTTGTTACACATAAAAAACTGCTATCATTTGTATACCTAATAACTCACAATAGGCAACTCTTCTGTTGGAAAGCCTCCAGGGTTTTGAAGTGAATCTTGATGTCATATTCCACTTGGAAACTAGTCTGTGATACATCTTTGAGAAATGCCTATTTGAGTGTACATAGAAGTAATTTTTAAATAAAAGAACTGTACTCAGGGTCTTGTCAGTACCTCCTGCCCCCAGCAAGTTCAGTCTCTGAGGTTAGTAAACAAAGAATTCTTGTTTAAAGCAAAAACATAGATCTCTCTCTCTCTCTCTCTCTTTCTTTCTCTGTCACACACACACACACACACACACACACTTCATGTAGCCACATTTACACAAACATATACACACTGTCTAAAGTTTTTCAGGATGTTGGATGCTGCAATAAGAGCAGAAGGATCACTGCAGACAATCCTGTGTGCTGCTTCCTATTTTGGGATCAACTCAATCATAGAGTGAGTCACCATCACTGATGGTTAAAATTTTACTGACGCATTCAACAGAGACAGGCCAGACAGTCATTTATGCGGAATGATTTGAAGGGTGCTTGGAGACCTCCTTGTACCTCCAAATATCATCTCTTACAGTCTGCTAATGATATTTGCAATTTCTACCTCCTAGTCACCCAAAGGATAATAACATTAACCCATTATGCAGTGATCATCCCATCAACACAGAGTTAGCTGGTCAGATCAGACAGCTGTCAAATAGCAAGGATTGGAGATGGAATGAAAGCCAGAGATGTTTTGATGTAAGAACAACTTGTTGGACTATTGTCTGAATTGGAGGTCTGCAGAATTTTCTGAGTCCTTTAGAAACAACAGAAGTGGGTACGCACACAGGTTGGAGGTGCCACCACACATATTCACATAATGGTTACCAGTTTACTTGCCCCTGACCCTTCTAGCTCCCATTGTAGGCACAACTGTTCTCCCCACCTGAAGGGTCCCTTTCTGTCCCATTTCTCCAACCGTTTCAGACAAAAGAATTATTAGATTTCTTCTGTCCCTGTCCCCCAAAAACATAGATTTTAGGCCATCACATTCCAGTACCCATCTTAGGACCAACCACTTGTTTTATGCCAAGTCACATCTTTGTCTATGCCAATGTGTTGCAAAAATGGCTGTTGCATGGACCCTGATCTCTGAAACAATAATAGTAAACCTGCAACTAATTATCAGAGCCCCAAAGGATGGCAGTTTCCTGTCATTCCCTCAGGTATCCTCATGTCTCACAATGTTTTCTTCCTCTACCAACCTTACCTGTATTCTGTTCATATTCTGAACCAAATCACTAGTTCTGGCACTACCATATCAAACCCTGCATAGTTGCAATAACTTATGTCCATCACTTGTGTTTGGAGTGTTCTTTAAGGAGAATAAGAAGATGGAAATAAGGATATTGTTTTAATAAATTTATAAGAGCAATTGAAGAAATGTAAATTGTGTTCACTTCTTATATGTGCTGTAAAGATATTAAGCACAAAGAAATAATTCCAACATACTGCTGGGAGTCTTAATGCAAATTATTACCAACCCAGTAAATTCAATTTAAATAATACCTTATTACAACAAATCAGTGCTTGTTGATTCAGGTATTATATTCATTCAAATAGAATGCACTCATTCAGATGTAATTGCTCAGCATTCTTCTGATAGAATCACTATCTCTCTCTTCCCTTCTCCCTCCGCTCTCTAATCTAAAAGTGGAAACAGGTGATTTTATGTTTTGTTTTATATTACTTCCTGTTGCCTTGTAGTGATGACCATTTCTGCAGCTGTCCTCACAGAATATGACACATACTGCTAGGCGAGGGGCCTGGTTGGGGTTTCACCTGCTCTCAGTATAGCTTCTTTCCTCTTATGATCCTCTTAATTCTCAGAAACTTGGCACTCACTGTACTGAGAAACACAGCCAAGAGCTTCAGGCATTTCGTAGTTCTCATATTTATTCTGATTCTCTTTTTCTGTCTTCCACTATATATTTGCATAGTGCTTATTTAAACAATTAAATCATTTGGTGAGGTAGGACAATCGTCATCCCTGTTTTACAGATAAAGAAACTGGGATTAAGAGAGGAAAATTCATTCATCTCTATATATTACATTTTTCTTGGTAATATAGCTATATAAGAAAGACAGGTACAATAATAAGAGTAGGGACAGATGAAAGGAGAGCAAATAATGTGGGGCTCAGTGGATCTAAACACGATGGTGACAAGGAATGTAATTACTTCAAATTCTTTAGAGCTATGGTTTGTGTATGATTTGAGTGTGTTCATCAAATGTTCATGCATTCAAAGTTTGCTCTCCAGAATGGTGATGTTGGTCCTTGACCTGGATTTCCTTGTTATATTCTCTGTGTTTTTAAATAAGCCATTTAACTTCTCTGAGAATTTTCTTTCAAATGACAAGTGAAAAAAATGGCAAATGTATAGAGTTATTCATATATTCTCTTATAATCATTTTATTACTGTAACTTAGATAATGTTCTCTTTTTCCATTCTTGATTTTAGTATTTGAGATATTATTTCTTCTTTGTCATCATAACTAAATATTTGGAAATTTTTAAAGAGGATTGATTTTTTTCTCTGTTTTCATTCTCTACTTCATTTATCTCTACTTTAGTCTTTATTATTTTCTCACTTCTGCTTACTTTAGGTGTTGTGTGCTCTTACTCTTTTAGTTTCTTTAGAATAAATACTAAGGAATTGGTCAATTTTTTTATATAGGCATTTTTAGCTAAACATATTCCTCTAAGCACTATTACCTTTGCATTTCATAGTTCTGTTTTCTTTTCATTTTAATTAAATTTTCATCAATTTTATATTTCACATTTGGTTGTATGTTAGATAATTGGTTATTTAAGAGTAAATTGATTATTTCCATAAATTCCTAAATGTTTAAAGTTTCTCTCTTCTTTGAGTTTTCACTCAGGATCATTTGTGGTCAGAAAATACTCTTTGTATGATCTTAATCTTTTCAGATTTACTGAGATTTTCTTCATGGACTAGCACAAAATCCATCGTGATCCACATGTGCTTGAGAAGAAGAATGTGTATTTTGCTGTTTTGGGATGTTGTATCCTGTAAATGTCATATATATATATATATATATATATATATATATATATATATATATACACACACACACACACACACACACACATACACATACTTACATATATATATTTACACATATAAATATATATCTTTGTATTTCTACCTGTACGTATATATATGCCAGAATATATGCATATACAAACATAGATATACCTAGACAAATAGTTGTTTTATAATGTTTTTGAAGTTTTCTATTTCCTTGTTGGTCTTCACTTTAGTTATTCTATCCATTAGGGTAAGTGTGACACTTTTCTCGAACTCTTATTATTGAATAGACTATTTCTTCTCTCAATTCTGTCAAGTTTTACATCATGTATTTTTGGTATCTGCATGCATATTGATAATGTTTATGTCTTCTTGTTGAACTGACATTTTTTTGTCTTTCTCTGTCTCTAGTAACAATTTTAATCCTTAATATTGTGTCTAATATCAGTTCACTAGTTTCCTAGTGCTCTTATAACAAATTGCCACAAACTGAATGGTTTAAAACTGAATAAATTTATTATGGTACATTTTTGGAGACTAAAAGTGGAAAAATAATGTGTTGATAGGGATGGGTTCTCCTTGAATGCTTGAGAGCAGACTCTTTCCTTGATTCTTATAGCTTCCAGTGGTTTCTGGCAATCCTTAGCATTCCTTACCATGTCAATGCATCACTCCAATATCAGCTTTTGCCTTTACATGGCCTTTTAGCATATGTATCTATCTCTAGGTCGAAATTTCCTTTTTTTAAAAAAAAATTTTAGTTGTTGATGGATCTTTATTTTATTTATTTGTTTGTGGTGCTGAGAATTGAACCCAGTGTGTCACACATGCTAGGCAAGTGCACTACCACTGAGCCACAACCCCAGCCCCAATTTTCTTCTTTTGATAAGGACACCAGTGATTGATTTTTGCTCACTTACTCTGGTATGACTTCAACTTAACCAGATTATATCTGGAAAGACCTTATTTCCAAATAAGGTCACATTTACAGGTACTAGGGGTTAGAATTTCAAAATATTTGGTGGGAGGTTGGGCAAAATTAAACCCACAACTAGTATAATCACTTGACATTTTTTTTTTTTGATACTTTGTGTCCTGCTAAGGCAGGAGGATTCAAATTCAGTTCCAATATGGACAATTTATTTTCCATTGTTTTACATTCAACCAATTTTTGTCTTTGAATTTAAAGTGTATCTCTTGCAGACAACATACAGCTGATATGTTTTCTTCATCCTTTCTGCCAATCTCTGCTTTTTGATTATTTTATCTATTTACATTTAATGCATTTACCAATAAGAATTTTTATGTGAATCATTTTGCTATTTATTGTGTTTGTCTTATGTTTTACTTCTTTTTTGAACATCTTTATTTTATTTTTATGTGGTGCTGAGAATCGAACCCAGTGACTCACGCACACTGGGCAAGTGCGCTACTACTTGAGCCACATCCCCAGTCCCTGTTTTACTTTTTTAAAATATTTTTTTAGTTGTAGATGGACACAATATTTGTTTATTTTTATGTGGTGTTGAGGATCAAACTCAGGGCCCCACACCTGCCAGCCAAGTGCTCTACCACTGAGCTACAGTCCATGTTTTATTTCTTATTCCATTTTTTAATTATTGCTTCTTTTGTGCAAAACCCTTTTTTTCAAGAATATCATATTAATTTTCTTTTTGAAACTTTTTGGTATAGAGGATTGAAACCAGGGATTCTCTACTACTGAGTTTCATTCCTTGAATTCTCTCTATATATATTTTTTTAAATTTTGAGACAGGATATTTTTTGTGCTAAGAGTTCTAATTAGGTATTTTATTGATCCTCCCTTTAAGTCTGTGAGGCAATTTTTTTTTTACCAATTATGAGACAGCTGAGACTTTGAGAAGATATGTAAATACAAACATTAAATGGCAGAAGTAGGATGTGAAACCACATCCTACTTAATGGCTTGACTGTATCTGATTCATGTTTGTGCAACTACCATAGTATCCAGCACAGCCTTGGGCCAGTTCATAGTTAGTGTTCAGTGTTTATCAGGTGGTGAGTGAATATATCTGAGTGATATTCATTTCATAGAAGTTATACTGTCACCACCATGCTTTTGCCTTTCCTTCCTTCAACTGCTGACCAAGTTTGACTTTGGGAAAGTTTGGGGTTCTTTTAAAACCTAATTAGCATACTCCTATAGAACTATGCCCTTGGCACAAACTCAGCTTGCTTGCTCTTGAGAGAGGAGGAGAAAATCTGTGGAATTAAGTCCTGGATGAAGCACAACAATTCGTTGGAAACTGTGTAAGGGAAGAAAAGTGGCAGACCTGGTGGCATTGTTCTATTTGCTTTTGTTGTTATTGTTTTGAGTTTTCAATTGTAAATTTGGAAGATAGAAATGCATACATAAATATTAATAAAATTTTCTCTTTATATAAGTCAATGTTAGTACCAATGATAATGCTCAGAAATACAAAATCCCACTTACAGTGTTCATGTTAATAATTTTTTTAAAGAGAGAGTGAGAGAGGAGAGAGAGAGTGTGTGTGTGAGAGAGAGAGAGAGAGAGAGAGAGAGAGAGAGAGAGAATTTTTTTAATATTTTTTTTTTTTTTAGTTATTAGCGGACACAACATCTCTGTTTGTATGTGGTGCTGAGAATCGAACCCGGGCCGCACACATGCCAGGTGAGCGCGCTACCACTTGAGCCACATCCCCAGCCCAGAGTGCTTTGTATTTGACAAGACCTTGTTATTGACTATCTTTGAGACCTAGGAAAGTCCTTCATTCTCTGTGGGCCTCTTTTCTTCATATAACTTCAGGAGGTGGAAAAGATATTTTTCAAGGGCCCTTCTAGTACTAATACACTATGGGCCTAATTTCACATTCTTAGAATCCTTTATAGCCATTTTACATTTTCTAATTTTTTTCCAAGAGATCCAAAGTAGGAAACCATTCTCTGAGAGGTGTAGAAAAAATCATTTTCATCCTCTCTATATCACCTGGGCAATATCATCAATTCATCTCCCTGGAAAGTAGATTTGAGGCAATAGGAATACAGATTAAAATCAAGCTCAGAGCTATTACTAAGGCCCTATTTGTGCACACTTCTAGGCTAGACATTAATCAGAAACCAAGACTGTTAAGCCAAAAGAACAAAATATGATATCAATGAAGAAATAATAATTGTATCTGTAATTTTTAGAGTATGAAGGAAAAGATCTGAAGAGCAGACTTTATTTCTTGCTATAGCAGAGAAGCACAAAGAAAAGCTGAGAGAATCACAGAATATGCATACATGAGTTGTCTTTGAGGGCCATCTGGTTCATTTATCCACTTTACAGATAAAGAGACTAAGGTCCAGAGAGGTAAAGGGACTTTCCCAAAGACACAGATTAAATCAGTGTCAGAGCTAGAACATCCTGATTCTCAGCCCAATGCTTTAAATGAAATACATAATACTTTGTGAAGACAAAATATTTCACAAATTTGTAAATCATTTTTAGGACAGAAACATACTACTCTACAGAATCTGAATTATTCCAATGGTCTCCTACACCAAACTATTCACTCCCTCTAGTAAGATAGAAAAATGATAACTGACACTCAATTAATCTCCTTTATGTTTAACACTGACGTATTTTCTCTTACTTAGTGCTGAACAACTTTTGAGATATGTATTATTTCCCATTTCTCAGATAAGAAAACTAAGGATTAGAATGATCATTTGGTTTGTCCAAGGTCAGATTCTAAGATGGTGGCAGAATGAGCATTTAAACACAGATGTGCTTCCTTACAAACAACCCCATGGTACTCCCCGCACATACAAGCCATGAATACCATGGTGGTATATAAGCAAGTGAATTGACCTGTTAGGAAGAATAGATAAAGTAGTTAATTTGGTCACTCTGACCATTGATAATATTTCCTCCCACGTTCTCTGCTTCTCTTGGATTGAAGATTGAGGGTGGATGGATTGTTAAAGTGAACAGAACTAGAAAAGAGTAGCAGAGTGGTCAAAAGGAAGGGTAATGGGATTTGCCCACTCTTTTATCTTATTAACCATATCTGAAAAAAACTAATTTCCTCTACCCACTCTCCCTACTCCTTCATACTCCAAAGTTTTAGACAAATGAGATGTGTAGTAGTAACACAGTATACAAACCTTCCTAGAGTGAGTCATTGATTCCAAAGTTGTTCCCCTGCTTCTAGACTATTGATGCTGGAAGAGCCTTTGCTTGTCTAGCAAGACTCTATCAATCTTAACACATAATACCATTTCTGAATCACATTTACTTTTTCTAGCTTATTAATCAACATGATACTGCTTATAAGGTAGGCATGGAGGAATACTTCGCTACATTTTAAAGACACAAAGGGAGTTTCAGCAAAATTAAGAGAGATGTTCAGAATCATGGATAGCCAGGAAATGGAGGCCAGGAAAGACACCTTTTCTTATTCCAAATGCATTATTACTTCTTCTGTGCTTCAGGTGTTGGGGAGAGCCACTTCAGTTTCATTATCCTGTCTGGAAATTATAGTTTATACTGTTCAGTTTAAAAGAAATTTTCAGGAGTTGTGTTTGTAATTTTTTAAATTAACTGTTAACATATTGGTGGAATTCAGTTGACAGGTCAGTTTGGAACTAAAACTAGAATCTGCAGAAAAGAGAACTTGTCTAAGCAATAAGAAGGGTGGGAAAAGAAGAAACAGTGCATGGGAGTGGGGAAGGGTGGTAATAGAGCATATTGCTTCAGGGAAAAGGGCAAAGTGTAATTGATTCCAAAGGCGTTCCCCTCTTCTAGCCTAAGAGCTATGACATTATTAAAAACTTCAATTTGGTGGCAAATCCCTCATAGGCTCCCTTGGGGGTGGCCAGGCAGGGGTGGCAGCTTCATGACAGGATAAAATTGCATTTGTCAGATCAAGGCAAGCTATGAAGACTGTCTATGCTTTGACTACATTGCACTCCATTCTGCCACAGCCACCACCACACAGACACAAACTCACACACATGGCCACTTAGAAAAAGTTCTAATGTTCCTGGTAAAAAAAAAAAATCATTTTCTGCAAAGTTAAGGACTGGAGAGCCAGAGAACTGGATGTTCCCCCATGGTTGATCTGGATTAACCATCACCAGACCTGCCTGGAGGTGTTGGCCATCTTGGTCCTTATTTCCTTAGTCCATTCTTAGGATCTGGTGTGACCTCTTCAGGCTCTTGAGGCCACATGAGGGGAGAAGAGATGAATGATAAAAGAGGCATGGGAAGATAGTTTATGGAGAACTAGGAAGCGGGGGAATAGGTTCTATCAGCACATGCAGAAGGATAGGTGAGGGAAAGGAGAACGAGTGTCAAGAGAGGAAGAAACAAAAGTGAGAAGGAGAGCAGAGAAGAAGGGGTGACTAGGCTACGCTTGAGGTGAAAAAGAGTTCAGATTAAAGGAAGTATCATGAATAGCTTCATCTGAGCAAAGAGATGCTTAGAAACATGCATCTGACAGAGTGGACTGAGGAGAAAAGTCATCCCCATGCAAGGAATATTATTTGTCTAATTTACCAGAGCATCCTCAGCACTAGCATTGTGTCTAGTGCATAGTAAGTACTGATATTGTTGAACAAATACATAAATGAATAAAAATGCTTTTAACATATTATGATCCTGCTTGGGCTCAATATGAATCATTTCAGCTACTATTCCTGCTGCTGCTGCTGCTGCTACTACTACTACTACACAACTACATCAATTATATAACAACCATTACTATTACTATTAACATTGAACACATTCTCCAGTGATAGGCACTGACCTAAGTGCTTTTAAATTAATAGCTCATTTAATTTTCATAACACTCCTATAAAATTGGTTCCTATCATTAATACTATTTATGAGAGGCAGTATTTTATATTGGTTAATGGCATGGCTTCTGACAAATATTGACTCTATTATGTACTACCTTCTGACATTGGTCAAGTCATATAATTATTCTTTGTCTTAGTTTATCTATAAAATGAGGATATAATAACAATACTTTACAGAGTTGTTGTGAGAATCAAATCAGCCAATATCTGTAAAGTTCTTGGGTCACTTACTATTTCCTGAAAATCGATAACTGTTTTCATTTTATAGATAAGAAAATTGAAGAACAGAGAGGTTAAGTAATATCCACCAAATTGCACAGTTAAAAAGTGACATAGGCAACATTTGGGCCCAGGTAGCCTCTCATACTCCCCATTGAACTCACTATCCTATAATGCCTCTTGCCACATATGTTGGAACTCACATAAGTGTATGGATTCTTCTACAGTTCTTAGGAAATCAAAATGTATTCAACTCATATCTCCCTCTCTTCTTTCTCCATAAGACTCTTTAAAAATCCTGGGTCCTCAATTTCATCATGTGACAATTCTACTTACTTCTTAATTTTTCTACAAAAATGTGTTCAGTGATAATGGAAACCAAGACAATGTTATTTTCAATGCTTTATACATAAAGAGGATCTAGGAGGCTGCCTATGTGTGGCTATGAGATAAGGATCTCTGAACCCTTTCTGCAACACCACAATTCCTTACCTATTCCTTGGATTTCTGCAATAATCTCCAAACTGATTACCCTGATTTTATACAATTTTCACTCTCATCTATTGTCCCCTTCCCAATGCCAGACACATTCAACAACATGTATTCTGTCATTCTCCCATTTAAAAATCTATGGTTTTTCCATTGTTTCTGTGGCGTTCAAGAATCTCTGTGATCTAATCCTTAACTAGCTCATCTTCTAAATCCTTTTACTTCTATAATACCTATTGTCCTTTACTATATACAATGATTCATCGCTACTAGGGGATGGAGGAGAGGTGTTTAGAAGCTATGAATCCCCACCATATTTGGAGCTCCCAAAGGGCAAGGATTATACATCTTTGAATCTATATATTCCTGGTCACAAGAAAAAAATGCCTAATACATAGTTAATATTCAATTAGTGTTGAATGAATAGATGAGAAGTAACTATCAATCATATATTTTAAGAGTGCATGAGTGTGACTATAAAATTTCCTTACTCTTAGCTAAAGAAATCATCAGGATTCACTCTTGCAAGAGGCATACATTAGATATGGACAAGACCTTTCTAGCCTTTGTTCAGTGTATAGAAAAATGAAACAGATTTTCTTTTCATTAAGGATAAGAAGTGATTGAACAGTTGTCTGGTGAAAGTGCTATGCACTACCGATGGAGTGAGAAAAAACACTAGAGTAATCAAAAGGTTCACTTTCTAAAGAAGTTACAGCCTGTACCAGAAAGCTGCAGGAGTTTTAACACCTGGAAAAGCATAGTAGGGTGTGCAGAGCCATTCTCATGTCCTGACAAGCTCAGACAAGCTTAAAATGACTGTTCAGAAAATTACACTTTAATACTAAGGGGAACATTGGGATTATATTAGCAGCTATTGATACCTGACAATTACTGGGAAGATGCTGAATTATACCAAAATGCTTACAGTCTAATTTTGCTTTCAACTATGTATTAGTATTTATTACATATGTTTATTATGCACAGAGGTTCAGAGAAATATGCCTGTTTTTATATAGACAACAAAGTTTATCCAGTTTATTTTGTCTATCTGCAGTCTTGTTACCTACTTACAACACAATGTTGCCTGGAGAAAATTGTTGGCAAATTCTGATGTTAAGTGAGAATAAGCTTTTTCAAATAGGTTTATATTATAGCTCTAATTATAGACCAAGATCTCTAAAGGCAAGAAATGCTGTTAATATCTACATAGAAGAGTACCTGCCATTCTATGATTGGATTAATTAATTAATGATTCAGACAAAGAGTACACTCAGACAGTTGTCTGGATGGAACAGCTCTCGTGAATTCAGCAATAACTTATTCTGCAACTCATATTTCTTCTTTTATGTTGCTGTTCAGTTCAAACCAAGAATGTTGTGACAGCTAATTTTGTGTCATCTTCAGTAGGTTAAGGATTCCAGAAACCTTAGTAAACATTTCTTCTAAGTGTATGTGTGAGGCTAGACATGCTAGAAGGAAAAAGCATTTGAATCAGTAGACTGAGTAAAGAAGATCCAATCACTCAAAGGCCCCAAGAGAACAAAAAGGTGGAGAAAGGGTGAAAAAAAATCTCTCTTCTTGAGCTGATACATTAAACTTCTCCTTCCTTCAGACCGTGAAACTCCTATTTCTCAGGCCTTAGATTCTGGAACTTAAATCAGCATCTTTCCCTCAGACCTCAATCTTAGACTGATTTACACCAATAATTTTACTGGTTCTCCAGCTTACAGATGGTATGTCATGATATTTCTCAACCTCTACAGTCACATGAGCCAATTTTCAAAATACATATCCTCTTAAATATCTCTGTATATCCTGTTATCTCTGTTCCTCTGAAGAACCCTGAGTTATACAAATATTTCCTGGAATTTGTTGCATTATGCCTAGAGTAAAGAATGCTATCCAATATTGCCTTGGACTTAGAACTTTCTAGCTCAAGTATGGGCTTTTCCCTTTGCTTCTCACACTTTCTAAAAATTTCAACAAGGCCTGTCCTTATTTCAAGACCTTATGAGCTTATTTAACATTCAAAAAGAAATGGATTTCAACTCAAGAAATGTTATGACTTGAAGATCCCTTAGAAATCATATAGTGACTTCAGGTGTGGTGGTGCTCACCTAGTTGCTTTCCTAACAACTCAGGAGGCTGAAGCAGGAGGATTGCAAGTTCAAGGTCAGCCTCAGCAATATAGCAAACCCTCTGGCAACTTAGCAAGACCCTGTCTCAAAATGAAAAGTAAAAGGATTGGGCATGTAGCTTAGTGGTAAAATATCATCATTTATAATAGTCATTTGTTAGAGTCTGTAAACAAGTCTGGATGGCGCCTGGCAAAATGCCAGAGGGAATAATTTGTGAAGTAACAAAAGCGAGCCATTAAGTGTGGAGATTCCTTATTGGTTGACTGCTGTATCTATTTTATGCTAATTAGATAAGCTGTGTAAAATGTTTAAATACCACTCCTATCCTACAATAAACGGATTCCATTCCTGCTGCATCAATGTACACAAGTTATTCGTCACCCCCCAGATATTTTGCTGCAGCCGGACTGCGGCAGTCATTTATACTACTCATTTATAATACTCCACATTTATAATAGTCCATCCTCATTTAAAATACTACTACAAATAACAGTGCTAATAATTTATCACTCTTTAACAATCTCCATTTAACATTTATTAACTTCCTTAATTCTCACATCTCTTTAGAGCAACTTCTATTATTATGCTATTTTTCTAGATGAGGAAATGGAAAAATAGGTTAAATAACTTCTCAAATGTCACATCCATAGAGAGATGACTTGATCTTTTAATTTGAGTTATCAGAATTGTAAAGGCTTTCAAAAATATAATTCTACTTCTCATCCTTCAGTATGTCTACATATTGCATAGACACACACACACACACACACACACACACACACACACTCACGGAAAGTTAATTGGTCCTAATATCACACAACCAACTAGTGATTGAGGCATCTAGGCCTCTGGATAACCCATACATATTCAAAATATACAATCATGTTTTTCCTTTCAGGTGGTTGTTTTGTCTTTTCTGACCACCAACCTGGTCCAGATCATTGTCCTTGCTATAACTGATTTGTCACAGATATCCCAGGCACTGAGTTATTGGGACCATGAAACCTGGCTTTTGTAAAACAAAAGTAGTACTGAGGAAACCTCAAGTAGCCAGCAACATTCAGTCAGGTCTACTGGTTAGTAATCTTGCCCTCAAAAACAAACAGCAGCACCACAAAAAGAAGAAATGTGCAAGAGGGAGTGGGGAATTATTAGGCTCACAGATGCATCCTGTAATGAGAGACTTATGAATAAGATATTGGCAGTATAGAGAGTGAGTATAAGGGGACCCATTGCCTGGAGTTCACTCTGTACCATAGGCAAACAGAAAATATATTGCTAAGGTACACTAAACTGAGCTTATGAGCCATTTAATATGTTATTAGCAAAGAGCAGTTGATTCAAATATAATTGACAGGTTTCCTGTGACCCTGGAAGAAGCCTGGCTGGGAAGCTAGCTCACTTTCCTTGATGACTTCTTACAAGTTGAGGAGCTAGTTATGTAGCTTGTCTCCTTCAAAGTAAAATATTTGAGAGGTGCCCTAGACCAAATGGTCCCAGAAAGTCATTAGTCTGGAAGACAGCATTATCTTTATACGAAAACCCACAAATACCCATGTGTTAGGTGAGAGAGGGGGTAAATGACACAGGTGGCCTGTATTTATTACTAAAGAAGACCTGGCTGTCAGTTTGAAAGTAAAGAACAGAAATGGCAAGAAAGTAATACAAGGTAAGTTGATACTTGGGGTCAGAAAAGATCCAAATGTAATAGGCCCATGCAGAAAGATTCCAGGTTAATGAATAGAATAGCAATTAAAACACACACATGATGTACACAGGGTACATAACTATTTTCTATACTATTTCATGTATACATTATTTTGTTTGACCCTCTCACTAACTCTCTGAGGAAAATGGCGGTCCCATTTTCCAGATGAGGAAATGTAGCTTCTAAGAGGTTAAGGTAATTTCCCAAGGTAACACCTTGAGTGGAGGAGCTGGCACTTGCACCTTGCTTGGTCAAACCCTGTAGGCTGGGTTCCCTATGATTCTACATAGGAACAATAAAAAAATAAAGATAAAATAAGCAGTAATGGGGCCTCTTTCTTGCACCTTCACTTTGGGAATACATAAATTTAGAATATTGAAAGCAGAATTACAGGCAGTGTTACAATTATTAGCATACTCATTTACCCCCATGAATCATTTGCTTTGTCAATTATCCATAGTGAAGTTTTAATCCTACCCCAACTCTTCTCTACAATGCATATGCCATATACTGCCACCAATCTGAGTTGGAAAAAGCAAACAGAATTCTGCAGTTAAAGTTTCTCCTCCTCTAATTCAAAGAACACACTCTTATACCAAAGAAAATGATTTATTATTATTCGAGGTCATTCTTTAAAGCACAGAAGATCTCTTGACTATTGTCTGCATGGTAAAATGTCATGAATTCATACCTCATTCATGTACCCTGAGTGATATTTTGCATGGGGACTGGACTTATTTCTTTCTTCATTTTGTATTAAAATAGTTTCTTTTAAAGGTGATAGTGTCAACCAAATTGCAAGGAGATAATTAAAGGACTAAATAGAATTGTTTTCAAGCATTATGAAGAACTGAGTTGCAAACAAACAATTGGTATGCTAATTACAACCCATTCTTGTCCACTCATTTAGGAATTTCCCTAAGGGAATTTATTGTAGAAGTTTTCAGATACTGAGTATAAGTAAAAAAGTAGCATATGTTTGTCTCAATGCTCTGTAACTCAGACTTCACCAAGTCAGCCTTATATGTATAACACTTACCTAAAATTTCCATTTAGTGACTGCTTATTGAATTCATTTGAATGAATTAAAAGCATATTAGAAATATCAGGAGTACTTAGTTTATCTTCTGAAGAGGACATTCAGTTTCCTAAGAGAACCTCAGAAAAGTCCCTGACTGCTCATGAAATTATTACAAGTGTGAAAGATACTTTCAGTGTTTGCAACCAGAGTAATGAAGCCCTCATCCTTGTCTTCTGTGCTTTCCAGTTCCTTTTATGAATGAGTCATAGTTACATCATGCTCTCAGGTTGTATATACAGAGTAGGAAAGCTTGCAGCAGGTATCCCTAGCATAGAATGCATCTATGCGTCATCCTCAGCCTGGTTACCTCAAGAAATCTGCCTTCTGTGGCTTAACCATTATGAGCCTGTGGCTTCACTGAACTAATCTCTAGTTAAGCTAAGAAGTCCTCATCTCCCCCTGACACAGGGTCCTTAAGTTACCTCTGGATGAGGAGAGAAAGTTCTAGTAGTCTGTGGTGGTGTTTTTTTTGTTTTGTTTTATTTTATTTTATTTTGGCTTTTTTTTTGTTTGTTTTTTTGCTCATCTTGTTTGATTTAGTTTTTATTTGCATTGAAGCAAGATCCTTAAAACATATAACTTATGAACCCCAAAGCCATTTGGTCCCTTTTAACTGCAGGAGACAGACAGGCATTTGGTCAGGCATTTTGGTGGCCTTTACCACATTCACATAGGCAGCAGGCAACACCAACCTGATTACACAAAAGATATCCTACCCAGAGGCTCTGGCAATCAAAGCCAATTCATGCACTCTTCAGCATATTGGTCTGAATAGGTTTGTAGAGAATAGAATGGTTTTCTCTTTTTTTCCCCCGTTTTCCTTTTCATTTCTTTCTTTATTTATTTTTTCTTTTTCTTTCGGGTTTTTTTTTTTTTTTTTGAGAGAAAAATCTGTTGGAAATTTTCTCAGGGCTGGGATAACATAAACCTGCATACATGCTATGAAGTAAGCAAGTATTGAAGCAGAAGCTGGATATTAAAATGATGGAATTTCTGAACAGAGAGTGAGGAGTGTGAATTGATGGATTTAGGTGTCTCTGCCATACTGAAATTCTTGAATTATGGTTAATATAGAAGAATAGCCATATTCAGTTCAGCAGGCTATTCATTCAGTTATGAGTATATGGCACTGTGCTAGGTACTATGGGAAACAGAGATCAAACCCCTTGGAGATCTTTCCATAGGGGACATAATGACATTTCATATTTGTATACACCCTTAGTTTACACTTTTTTTCTCAATTATTTTAACTAAAGTCCATAAAGCCCTAGGAAGCAGGTTTATTACTTACCTCAATTGAGAGGATAGGAAAATTGAGGTTCAGAGATAATAAGTGACTATTTCAGGATCACACAGCAAGCCCAATCTGCATCTAGATCAAAATATGACTCCATAGAGAATTAAGACATGAAGAGGTGTCTCTGTGGTATAAATGCTACTGTATTTAAGGAATGGTTAACAGATTTTTGTTTTCTTTTCACTTCAAGATTCCTGAATCAAACCCTTGGTCTTTCAGTCCAAGTCTTTTCTCACTTCACAGAATTTCATACTCAAAGTATGTTTTCTATCTTATCATCCTTGATTCCATCCTCCAGTTCAAAATGCAAATTTCCTGAACAACATAGCCTACCACCTCAGAGAAAAGGTGATCTGTTTGACACCAGCCCTGAGATGAGGCTGATTTGTATCTAGGTCCCCAGTCTCTCTTCTAGATCCAGATTCCCCCAACAAAGTTACATTTTCTAGTCCTGTTCTCATTCTCACAAACATAATTGTCCATGTTCTGCTTTCATCTATTGTCTGACCTTTCCACCTCCCTGGCTCATAAAATCCATGCAGGCTCTTGATAATCAAATTGCTTTTATTTAACATGCATGAGCCAGCTCCCAATTGCTCATTCTCTCAGGCCAGAAAATAAAGAAAATTCTCTCTGTCTCTTTCTCTCTCCCTCCCTCCCTTTGGGTTTGAAAGGAAAAACCAGGTAGGCTCTACTCTCTTTGCAGAGATACCCAATAAAGACCAAATGTTATCAAATTAATTTCATTAATATGCCTAGCATGCAGCTCTCCCAAATAGTACTCTGTTAAATTCTGAGGGAGAAAAATCATCTGTTGGATATTCAGATTTATCAGTTTATTTTATATTAAAATGACAATGTGAGTGTGGAGGTAGATAAGTATTTGTGCATCATTTATGTGTGTATATAAATATCAAATACAAACATTGTTAAGGATCATCTTCAAAAGACATTTAATTATTAAGAAACACTAAGTAGCACCAGTTTGAAATCAATGCTGGAAAAGTGCCATACTGAGGTTGTTTGCTTCATCCTTTCTTGAGGTTACTCACGTGAGCTCTTGACAAGGGTTTACTAAGCTAATACTTCCTGAGTCAATGCTGAAATTTGGACTCTTGCTGAAGTTCAAACTCTGAGTTTGGAGGTTTCCTTATGTCACCATTTACATTAATAAAGTTATACAGATCCTAAATCTTAAAGTACCTCCTGTGGGGGCTACACAATTAGAAGTGATTTAGAATAAAGAAAGGAACTGAAGGTATTAGATCACGTGAAGGATATATTTGCAATAAAGATAGAACAGAGAAAAATAATTCATAGAGAGAGGCAAGAAAAGAAAATCAAAGTGAGAGAGATAGAGAAAGGGAATATCAGGATGACCAACTTGTGTTATTTTTCCTAAGACATTCTTAATTTTAGCACTGAATGTCCCATTTCCCAAGACATCTCTCAGTCCTGGACAAAACAGGACTGCTGGTAATCACAGGGGATATCCAAATGCCAGTAAAACGGGAAATATCTAAGAGTTTTACAGCCAGGCAAGCACAGTGACTGACACATAGCTGACCTCCAACAATCAAAACAAAGTTCACTGCTTTGCAGGGAAATCTTATTTTTGAATTGGCATTCAAGGCTCGTCTGAAACTGACATCAAATTGCTATTCTTGCCTCATTCTTACCAGTTATCTGACATAAGTTTACAACATCAACCTCATAATTTCACTTTACTTCTTCATATCATCATGACACCTCCAGGAATTCGCTCAGCTTGCATCCTCAATATTTATTGCCACCAATCCCCAAACAATACCTAGCCTTCAAGGGTCCTCTCAGGTCTCATCTTCTCTAGAGTGTTGTTCCAACTAGTTCCATCCTATACTGATGACTCTCTTTCTTCTGAATGTCTGTAGTCCCTACAGTCAGTACTACTCATCTAATTCTTAATCTTTTGCTATATAGCATTGCCAGTTTCAATAGTATAGGATTTCAAATCCCCATAAAGATATGAAGAATAAAAAAAAATAGTGTTACTGTCACCTGCCCTCATCAGCAAACCCACTGTGATACTTTCCCAGGGCTAGGTAAGCAATTCAAGCTTGCTAGTAATTAAAAATAGATGTCATCCTCTCAGTCCTCACCATAAAGTTCTACCAACCCCCTCCCAAAGCTTTCCAGAATCCACAGGTGTTTTGCCAGCCCACAGAAGTAATGGGTTTGGATGGCTTCATGCTGCTTAACTTCACTAAGGGATTACTGAGACCATAGGAGGACTTACACCTAATCTATCATTGAATCTTCAAGTGACAAATGGAGAGTAGGAGGACTGCAAGACCTATAGAATTAACTCATTCTCATGGGAAGTCATCCCTTTCCTTCCTCTGTCTGCTCACATCTGGAGACCAAAAATTGGCAACTCAGTTTACAAATGTTGTTCTCTGGTTCTCGTATATTTGGGTTTTCTTCTGATTCTGGTGGTCTCATATATATCTAAATACAATGGCTAATACACAGTAGGTGTTCAGTGATTACCCTCCAGTGGTAGGTCTAATGAACAAACTAATGCAATAATCTTTGTCATGTTAATGAGTATCTAACTACCTTTCCAACACAATTCTGCTTCAAAACCCCACATCAACATCTACTCCAGCAAGACATAGAGGCTCTCAAAATTAATACAACTACTTAATATACTTAATTGTCTCTTCATATCAAGCGTTTTTATCCTGCTATTTCTTACTCTACCCCATCTTTTCTCTCCTTCCGTAAGCCTGCCTGACTTCTGCATTCTTTCAAAAATACGTTTAATTCTTATCACTTTTAGAAAGCTTTGTATGGCTTCGTAATCTGCTAATTCATATTTTTAGGAGGCTGTACTGAACATTATAGTCTAATATCTGATTCTATTCAATTCAACTGTTCATGAAGCATTTTCATGTTACATTTTCTGTCAGGTGCTGGGATAAGAGGAAGGTGGTTATATTCTTAAGTTTTTAAATTGTTTTATAAATTGTCTTTCCAAAACTATTTTTCTTGAAAGCAGGGGCTAAATTTTCATAAATTCCTACCTCTCTATGCCTCCAAGTAATCAAGATTTGACATCCACCTCTGCAATACTGGAACCCTCCCAGGAAGTGTTAAGTAGATACAGACTGCTAAGTGACACTTAGTATTTCCAGATACTAGAATGAATAGCCTCTTAACATTTATAATATGTGGACATCTCTTTATCATCTCTCAGAAGAATATGAAATTTCTAAATTTATTTTAAGTTTATTAGGAGTCATCTAGTAACTCCCCAAAGCCTCTATTTGCCACTTCCCAAAGATCTTATCTTTGCCATTTTCCTCCCATGTTTTTCGCTGCTGAAAATCAAATTTTTGTCATTTTCCCCTTAGATGGTAGCAATAACTTCCTTTCTCATGGGTCTCCTTGTCCTCAGTATCACTCCTGAAAATACATACTTCATTCTGCCATTAGACATCTTCTCTTTCTCAATTAATCATGTCACTGTCCTACTTGAAAACATGTTATGATACTCTGCTGTCGATAGAATGAAATCTCTACTCCAGAGTGTGGTTTCAATGGCCTTTCATAATTTGGCCCAGCGCCCTTTTTCTAAGCTGCCTAATTCAGATGCTGAAAACATACATTTTTCTGTATAATATATTCATGACTGGGCTCATTTTCCTCTGCCTTGAATGTCCCCTCTCCCATCTCCATCTATCAGAACTTGGCCTATCTATCAAGGTCCAGATTAAATGCCACCTTCTGGAATCAGAATATTAAGTAATGCAGAAACCTTCTCTCTATCAGAAAGGAGGAAAAAAGAAGAGGGGGAAAAAAAGCCAGACTGCTTCCAGAACAATTTTGTTTATGTTTCTCTTCTGGCAGTGATCATGTTCTGCCTTGTTTTTAAGTAATATACATATCTGTCTTCTTTCATGTACCACAGGGTGGGAGCTACATGTGATTCATCACTGAATTATTCTCCTTACTCTCATTCTCAACCACAGAACAGAGTAGGCACTCAGTAAATAGCTATAGTAGTAGCTTGATTGATGGAGAGACATTGGAAGAATACCTAGTTTTTCTGTCTGGGAAGGAACTGTGATTAATAGAGAGAGGAAACAGCCAACTTAGAGCATATAAAATTACAGACTACATTTTGCTGAGTATAGATTTAAGACGTCAAGGAAGATGGAATGACCTCTAGAGTGGTGATGTGAAGAGATCCATTAACACCTACCCTAGCTGAACAATTATACTGCTAAAATTTACAAACAAGCAAGCAACACATTATTATCCCTAAAAATTGTCCTAAGGACTAGCAGCAAATGAAGAGACATTTTTTTCGGGAAAATTAATAAGAAAGTGAAAACCTATTGGGTTTAAGCCATGGTCTGCTCTATTCTCCCACTCCTGGCTCAGTATAATAGAAACTTTATAATGGACAGGTTCAGATAAAAACTGGTATCTTCCCTCAAGGTTTCAGTCTATATGTAAAATATCTTCCCATATGAGGGAGGCCCTACAGTACTTCTCTTCCCCCTAAGATAGGTGTTTCAGAAACTCAAATGTTTTCTCTATTATGTGGATGCTAACACACAACAAAGTAAGGAGGGAAGAATAGAAGTTCAGTAAATTCAACAGAGAATGCAATGAAGGGAGGGGGATGGGAATAGGAATGATAGTGGAATGAATCTGACATAACTTTCCTATATTTTTGTGTTTGTGTGTGTGGTGCTGGGGACTGAACTCAAGGCTTTGTCCATGTGAGGCAAGCACTCTACCAACTGAGCTATGTTGCCAGCCCTTCCTATATTCTTATATGAATGTACCTCAGTGAATCTCTACATTATGTAGAAACATAAGACTGGGATCCTAATTAAAATAAGCAGTACTCTGTATTTGTGTAAATAAGTCAAATTATACTCTACTGTGAGGTATAACTTAAAAGAATTAAAATTTAGAAAAAAATCATATAAAAAGAAAAAAAAAGAATAGCTGAGAAATTTGGGGCTCCTTCCAGCCCCTACACATGGAGTAGAAGCTATAAGCCAGGTAGGGCAGGCCAAGAATACCGAATCTCTATCTTTTTTATCCTAGTGTGCCTGTAAGGAAGAGATTCCAAATCAGAAGAAGTGGGCATACATCAAGGGTTACCACCCTGCCTAGTATGCTTCTCATAAAGCAAGGATGTCTGTCAAAGAGAAGCAGGCCACAGTATCTGCCCTGGGCTCTGTAACAGTGGTGCAGAGGATTTAATCACAGGGGGAGATAGGACATAAGAATAGAATTTCAATAAGTCTCTGAAAGATAACTGACTTTCTCTGGAACTGACTTTCTTTCAGCATGGGAAAGCTCAAGCCTTAGGGTGCTATTGAAAATAATGGAGATTTAGGTAGTAAACAATGAAAGTGAGGCTGGTAGCTCAATGAGAACAATTTAAACCTTAGAATAGCTAGAAGATTAACAGCAAGAAACAGGGAAAGATATATAGATATACCTGGGATTGGAGAAGGCCTCAAAGACTGGTATAAAAGATTAACCTTGCAAAAAAAAAAAAGTTCAAATTTAATTGGACCACTGTAGAGTAATTTAAGCTACAGGGCATTGTTGAAAACTAAATTGTAATCATCCAGCAATTAATTACTGGTGGCTAATATCTGGGTAAGATATTATCAGGACAAAAAACAGAGAGATGAGGGAAAGAGTCCATCAAAGATATTTCTGTTAAAATCACTGTCATTCTAGAATGACTGTGCAATACCTGAAGCTGAATTCACTGAAGAGCAACATCAGAAGCTGCACAAACTAGGGGAAATATATTTCAGTAAAATAGTCCAGCCTATCCACAATTCAATCAATCAATCAATAAGCAAACAAGAAATTTCTATAGTTTATATTTTTAGTTGCAGAGATGCTACAATAAATCATCCAAAATATTCACGTTTCAACCAAAATTATAAGATATGCAAAGAAACAGAAAGTGTCACATCCACAGGGGAAACAGCAGGCAATAAAAACTTCTTTTGAAAAGCCAAAAGCCACATATACTGAATTTAAAAGACATCAGGTTTAAATTAGTTATTTTAAACTGTCCAAATAACTAAAGGAAACCACACTTAAATAAATAAAATTATGACAAGGTCTCGTCACATAGAGACTATCATTAAAAATAGAAATAACAAAAAGAGTCAAATTGAAATTCTGAAGGTAAGAATTACAAAAATGAACAAAAATTTCACTGAACAGCTCAATAATAGATTTAACTGATAGAAACATTTAGTTGAAATTAGATCAATAGAGATTATGCAATTTCTATCAGAGAGAAAAATAATGAAGGAAGATGTACAGAACCTCAGAAATACATGGGGGCATCATTAATAAATTCAAAGCAGGAAAAACTTTAAGAAATCCATAAACAAACACACACAGTCAGAATTTTGAAAATCAAATAAAAATAGAGCATCTTGAAATATGCACAAAAGACACAGCTCTCCATGTATAGGGGAACTTGAAGATATCTCATCAGAAACAAAGGAAGCCAGGGGACCATAATTCAAAGTTCTGAAACCTGTCAACCTAGAATCTTATATCCAGCTAAACACTATTTTTTAAAATTAAGGCAAAGCAAATATGAAACATGTTAAAATCTGTCAAGAAAAGGTATTGCTTTATGAACAAATACTGAGAAAATTCATTTCTAGCAGACCTATGTTACAAGAAATATTAAAAGGGTAAATTTAGCAAAGTGAGTGTAAAAGTTGTACCCTGAAAACTGAAAATCATTGGAGAAAAAAATTAAGGGAGATCCAGATGAAAGAAAAAACACTGGTGCGTTCCATGTTCATTGACTGGAAGATATACTATTGTTAAAATTGCAATATTCTACAAAATGGTTTACATATTTGATGCAATCCTTATCAACTTCTAAGCTTCCTTTGTTTCCCCAAATTGGCAAGCTAATTCTTTCATATGAAATTTCAAGGAATCCATAATATCTAAAACATGCCTGAAAAAGAAGAAAAAATTAGAAAGACTCACAGATCCTTATTTCAAAATTGACTACAAAGCTACAGTAATCAAGACAATGTGGCAATGGCATAACAATATACAGAAAAATTAATGGAGTAGAATTAAGAGTACAGATATTAGCCATCATATTTTCTATGAACTGACTTTCAACAAAGATGCCAAGATTTTTCAATGGAGAAAATATTCAGTATTTTCAAAAAATGGTACTGAATCAAATAGATGTTCACATGCAAAAAAAAAAAAAATAGGGCCCACACCTCACACCATATACAAAAATTCACTTATAAAGGAACAAAAATCGAGATATCAAAGCTAATCCTATAATATTCTTAAAAGAAAAAAAGGAGTAAAAATCTGCATGACATTAGATCAAACAATGGTTCTTAAATATAACACTTAAAGCATAATAAGCAAAGCCTAAATAGATAAATATATAAAATAGACATCACCGTTAGAATATTTTGTGCTTTAAATAACATAATCAACAAAGTGAAAAGACGTCCCACAGAATTAGAGGAAATATTCAGAATCATACATGTGATAAAGAACTTATACTCAGAATATATAAAGACCTTACAACAATTTGATAAATAAAAAATCAAACAAATCAATTAAAATGTACAAAATATTCAAATAGAACCTTCTCCAAAGAAGACATACACATGGCCACTCATCACATGAAAAGATGTTGTACATTGTTTGTCATTAGAGAAAAGTAAATCAATACCCCAATGAGATACTCCTTAACAATCATAGGATGGCTCTAAACAGATAATAACAAGTTTTGTTGAGGATAAGGAGAAATAGAAAATGATGCAGCTGCTTTCCAAAACACTTTGGCACTCTCTCAAAGTTTCACATGGAGTTACCATTGGACCTAATGAGTCCACTTTCAATGTATACTCTAGATATACATCCATACAAAAATTTGTACATAAACGTAAATAGCAGCAATGTTCATGGGAGCCAAAAGGTGGAAACAATCCAAATGTCCATAATTGATTAATGGATAAGTAAAATGTAGCATATCTATACAATGGAATAATACTCAACAATAAAAAATAAAGAACAAATGACATAGTACAGGACGAATGAAACTTGAAATCATACTACATGAAAGAAGCCAATCATAAAAGGCCATATATTATGTGATTGCATTGATATGATATGATCACAATAGGCAAATCCATAGATTCAGAAAGTATATTAGTGTTTGTCCAGGGTTTGTAGGTGGATGCTTAGGAAGATAGAGGGAAATGGGCATAAAGTTTCTGTTTGAGGTAATGAAAATGTCATCAATTTTATGCATACACTGGAGGCTACACAAGTCTGTGAATATTGTACAACCAATGAAGTGTATGCTTTAAATATGTAAATTATATGTTATGTGAATTACATCTTAATAAACTCATTAATAAAGTCAAGGAAGACTTTGATGGGAAGTGGGACTGGAGTTGAAAATGGAAAACAGGATTTGGGTTGAAGATTTGTAAAGTAATTGCAAGATGTAGGGGCTAATTTCAGAGAAGTCTCTATACAAAGAGGAGTTTATGAAAGAAACAAACTTTTCAGCCTCATATGTATTGATCAGATATGATAAAATCGCATTTAGATTAATCTGCCTTTGTTGACTTAGAGTCATGGATATCAGTGGGCATAAAGAAAGGGAAATAGGCTTTTAAAATAATAGTGTGAAGACACTGAAAATAGAGTTAATATAAATATAGAAGAGACATTTGTGGAAGGAAGAATGGACAGTGTTAGGTGATTGATTAGGAAACAAGAAGTACCAAGCTATTGAACAACTAAATATCTGAGATGAAAGATTTTGATTTGCCATATTATCTCTGGAGTAAGCTACATATCATTTACTTAATTGCTTAAATGCACATGTTACAAAACTATCTTGAACACAATGCACCCAAGCCCTCAAATGCAATATATTGCATGAGCAACATAACAGCATAAAACGCAAATGAACACACTTAATCTTACAGTGTCAATTCAGACAATTTATACCGAGGCACCAGGTAAATACCTGGAGTTAGACCATGCAGGGTAGTTATCTGGCTCAGCCATTAATATTTTCATCTCAAAGAAATTATTTGCCTGTGTGTTTATCCCTCTGAAAAAAAGAGAAAATCTCATCATCTGAAAACAAGAATTCATTCTTGTTATGTTGGGCTTAATATTAAAAAAACAAAACAAAATCCAAAACATAAAGAGGCTAATGGTTGCGAAAGAACCTCCTGCACGATGAAAAAAACAAGTCTACATGTATCAACATTTTCACATTATATATATATATATATATTTTTTTCTTATCACAGCCACTAGCTGGATTTTTCTTTAGATCTCACTAGGCACGAGATTAGGCGCCAGGAGTGTTCTGGGCGACCAAAAAAAAAAAAAAGACCTTTACATTTCTCTTTTGGTGGGCAGGGGTCATGCTTCAGAGAGTAAGTGGCGGAGGGGGAAGAGAGGAACGCAACAACTGTTACTTGATTTGAACCTGAATTTGGGGCGACAGTTATTGCAAAACTGAGTGCCATCTTGAAGCTTTCCCCACTGCGTGAGAAGCGAAGGGGGGGAGGTGATACTGAGCCCTCAGCCCCGAACAATCCTCCCCCGCTATCCCCTCCTCCCCAACCCCCGCCGCACTCTGAACCAATCGGCTTGAGCGCCGCCCTCTTCCTCCCTCTGTGTGGAATCCTATAAATTGGTTATCTAGGGGCTTTGGAACCGTCTACCAGTGTCTGGCTGCTGGTGAGCTGGTGCTGTCTCGCCTCGGCCCTTGATTGGCTAGCTTTTGCTAACTCTCCGGGAGTCCCACGTGCAAACGCTGCAGTTCTTAAGAGGAAGGCGACTTCGAAAGAATACCAAGCAGTGCAGAAAAGCCTGGTTCCAGAAACAATAGGAGGATCCGGAGCGGAATCGCGGACCCTTAAAGAGGTAGGGAGCTCTGCACTTGCGGCGCTGAAGCCTGGCGGGCTAGAGACTGAGGGTTGTGCCAGGTTGGTAGTGGGGCTGCAAGCCTTGGTGTAGATGGGGGGAAGGAGTGGGTCTTGTTGGTAGGAATGTGGGTAGATTGAACCCTCTAGCCTCCTGGTGCGCAGGGAGGGCTGAGTGCAGCCTCTGGCTTCTAGACTATTGAAAGGTGTGGAGCTAGTTTTTCTTATACAAATGTCTGCATTCTGGCTCTGGAATTCAAAGTCTTTGCCCTCAGACACTACAAATAACTGATTCCAGTTTGCAAATGTAAGCAGCTCTAACTCCAGCTACTGGTTTTTGGTGGCAGAATGAAGGTCCTACATTGTCTGTTGGGGACAGAGGGCTTGGAGTTTCCGGAAGAGTCCTGGGCCTGTAGGGGTTTCTTTCTGCCTGTCAGGGCTAGGCGAATGACTTAAGATGTTAAGATGTAGCAAAATGGAAAGGTGGTTGGTAATTTCTCCAGGGCTCTTGGCCTCTTATCGGGTCTGGAGAAGACCGTCTAGGTTCTTTTAAAGAGGAAATGTAGAACCAAGGGAAGATGCTGGTTGTTTTATGATTTAGGAACAATTTGAGGAATGTGGGTGAAATTATAGATCCAGAATTACCTGGGGGTAAATTTTGGCTGTAGGAGAAATGCAGGACGCCCTTTGGTTGTCTAGGGAAAATAGCCTCTCTTGGTCCTGTTTGTGGTAAATTTAATGTGCGTGGCAGACAGCGCAACATTGCCGCATTGAACACCAGGGGGGAACCTGGGTGCTGGAAAGATGTGCGTGCTCCCTCCCTGACTTGGGTAAATACTAGGTGAGGCTGCAAAATTTTCTGTTCAACGGAGATTTTAAGATATTTCCAAAACTCCTAGGCAGAAGTTGGGGTGAGGCAAAATTATGAGGTGTTTCCACCCAAAATTTAGTTAATTTTAAGTTATGCAGAGATAACTGAGGGGGGAGGGACTGCCACACAAACGTATAGAAAGCTGGGGCTTATGGTTTTCCTGCACTCTCTAGAGGAAATCCAGAACGTATGGGGGGAAATAATTGGTGATTTTCATCTTTTCTGGGGGAAATCTGGTGAATGTGGAAGATGCATGGTGTTACCATACTTTCTAGCAGGAATATAAGTTGCAAGGGGAAAATGGAATTCTTGCACTGTTGGGAGGGAAAAAAATGGGTTTTAAAGAAGTAATCCGCAGTGCTTGTGTACTAATAAGGGAAAATTAGATGTGCAAACAAAGATTAACTATGCCCCTGTGCTACCTAGGGAGAACTCAAGTGCGTCAGTGCTTCTGCGCATAGGACTTTTGGAGTGTTTATTCATTCCTTCTAGAAGATTCGGGGTGCTGGGGAAATGAGGAATCCATTCAGGAAGCTCAAAGGCTCAGTTGGAGACTATTTTCTATCTATGGACAGTCAAACACACACACACACACACACACACACACACATACACACACACGGGAAATTTCTAGAAATATAACCAAACCCCACATGTCTCAAAGTTTTCAAGAAATAAGACTGTTTTCCCCTCTTTCCCTTCTTCCTCATGTTCTGCCACCTCTATTTTCCTGTTTGTTTGTTTGTTTTTAAGGAGAAAATGTGAACCATGGAAAATATTGATCACATCATTTAAACAAAAGTTGTTTTGTGCTTCTGACTTAAAAACTTGTTGTTTTACACCACTGATAGCACAGTCATACATAGATTTCAAAAGACCCCCTTTTCCTAAACTGGTTCTTTTCCCCATTCCACCTATCATTTCTCATCTCTGGATTCTATGCTCCCACTGCCTTGAGGGTTCCACCACTGCTTGAGTGTCCCCACGGGCAGCAGTTCAGGGGGGAAAAAAAATCCTGGATGCCAATATGAGTTGGGGAGGAGGGTGCATGAAGTAAGGAATTAAAGAATGTAAATAGGGGATATATGTTAACTACCTGTTTGGTTGTATTGGGCACACTCATTTCTGTGGGGTTAATATTTGATAAATGTGCCCACCAGTCCCCAAATTCTAATGCTCCATCTGGTCTAGCCCCCAAACTGCCTGTGCCTTGATGGGAAAGACCAGAGCCCCAGTTACACAGTTGGCATCTGGAAAATTCACTCGCCCTCATTTCTGCGAGAGCCACCCATGCCCCCCTCTGCGTTGCGGACCCAGACAGCATCTCGTGGTAGAGGCAAAGTCTCGCGCAAAGCTCTGCCTACCCGCTCAGGGCCCCGCCCCTCTCTGGCGAGGGTCATTGCCCAGTCCCTCTGGCGCCCGGGAGTGCGCACGCCACCTTAGCTGCAGCAGTCCAGTGTGGTGCGCAGAGCCCCAGAGACACACACCTCTGGCTGTGAAGCACTCCAGGTTCGAAGAAGGGGGCAGCAGCGAGCCATCGCCTCCCCTTTCTCCCTGACCGGCAAACTGAGGCTGGAAGGTTCCTGGCTTTTTTAGTCATTTGGCTAAAGCTCTCTAAGGTAAGTCTTCACGTTTGCAGGAAAGGCGGGAGAAATCTGCGAGGGAGCCGCCGCCGCTGCGACTGGCACCAGGTAAACAGACTGGTAGGCAGACTAAGAACCCTCCACCTTTACATTTACCTTTGGGTAAGACTGTCCACCCAGTGGAAGGGGCTCAGGTCAAAGGCAGCTCCAGGTCCACCTGGCGCTCGCAATTCCCGAGGCTTCATTTCTTCCAGAGGTTAACTGGGTGTGCTAAATCACGAATCTCTAGAAATTCTCTCCTATTTTTGTCTGTCATGGTCAGCAGGGATCTGGCATTCCTGAAAAGTCGGGATGTATGCCTATGTCCCCAAGCCCGCTGGACAGCCCATTCTCCCATTCCCTACACCCTATTAGTGTCCTCCTAGAGTCCAGAGGCGGCTTCTGGCTGCTTCACCAGCCCTTGAGCTTTCACGATTAAAACAGAAATTTTTCCCACCGAAGTACATACAAACTGTTAGCTTGCACCAGCTACCGAGATCTCCAAAAGCCAGTGGTCAGCCCTGGAGCTGGAGCCTCTACGTCTTCTCCTCATCCCCTCCCACACCCGGGTCTCCTCAGCCCACTCCCCACTTCGCTCGCTAGTGCTGCGGTGGGCTAGAAAGGACTTGCGTCTGAGCTAAGGCTCTTGGCATAGAAGCCGCTTCCTCACTAGAATCACTTGCTCGGTAACTGGGGAGGGGGGCTCTAGCCTGGGATGGGGATTAATCCGTCTTCAGTATTCCTTCTGCCCACGAGACATAAAAGAACAAATCTCTGTAATTAGAACTCCCTTCCACCTCGCTCATAGCCTGGCGTTGCGGGAGGTGGGTGGGTGGGTACAAGCCGCGCGGATCCCTGCAAGCGCAGCGTTAGGAGGTCTTTTGGTGACGTGATTTCTTTAAAGTCCCGCCCTCCTGAAATTTGGGGAAGGGGCTGCGAGTGAGCACTCTCCACTGCCCTCTTCTGCCTATTTGGCTAAAGAGAAGCCCTAATACAGAGAAGCGAATCCTCACCAACTAGGTGAACTGAAGTTCAGGAGCCTTGTCTCCACCTGGGGATCTGGAAAAACGCCAGAAAACGTGCGGTGCTCCCTTTCCCAGCCCAGATTCCTAAGGAACACTGGAAAAGGCTGAGGCTCAAACCTTTATGGACCTTGGTTACCTTTGATGCAGCGCTGGGGCTGCTGTCGCTCAGAGATGCAACACAACCACAGCCCCTGGTATGGGGGTAATTCAGGTGGTAAGGGGAAGGGTCCACAGAAGAGAATGCACCCCTCCTTGCTGTCTATTATTGTTCTTCCCTAGTGTACAGCGAAAATACCAAACCCCAACTTCATCCTCAGACCTTCCAAGACTTGGACATTTGGAAGAGTGTAGCTTTGAATTTGAGTTATCTTTTATCTTCACCTCGGATATTAAATGGTCTTTTCGGTGAGGTGGGGGGATGGGCAGACCTTTAACTGGAACACTTGTGTGATTGTGATCCCTTCCCCCACCCCCCACCCCCGCAAAAAAAAAAAATTAGATGAAATAGTCTTCACCCCAGAATCAAGCACAATTTCTGGCTCTACACTGAAAGCAATAATCTCCCCCCAGCCCCCTCCCATACACACAGACTTAGTGGCACCTGCTGTGAGATGTTTCAATCAGAAATGGTGGCATTTTGCAACATAAAGGAGGGCTAAGCCTGGTGTGATTTAATTTGGCCCCGAGGGACCACAGATCCCAGCCCAAGGAGCTGACTAATCCAGTTGTCCTCATCACATTTATTTTTGGGGAGGGAGCAGGTAGAGGTGGAAAGCAGAGAAAGACAAATCAAAGAAAATCTTTTAACTCCCTTTCCTGTAGTGTAGAATGCAAAACATCACCACACTGATGTACACCACACAAACTAACCAGATAGAAACATGCCCCCACACACTACAATAGCATGTATGTCAGAGAAACCACATAATTACAGCATGCAAGCATAACACACAAAGCATACACCATATAAGATAAATATACAACATACAAACTACATTGTGCAAAACACAACAAATTTTGTGCTCCACACAATTCCACACAGCAAATATAGCACAACTTCCAAACACAAATCACTCAAAACACATGTATCACAAATATACACACACAAACCCCATGAACAGACTCTACCACACAGACACTCCACATATACTCACACAAAAAATATTCCCTTTGCTTCCTTTCAAAATGAGCTTATAGGTTTAAAAACAACAAAAATGCTAGTCAAAGTGGCTCATGCCTACAATCCCAGCAGATTGGGAGGCTGAGGCAGGAGGATCACAAGTTCAAAGGCAACCTCAGCAATTTAGTGAGACCCTAAGCAACTCTGAGACCCTCTCTCAAAATAAAATAAAATAAAATAAATATAAAATGGGCTGGGGATGTGGTTCAGTGGTAAAGTTCCTCTGGGTTCAATCCCTCGGGGGAAAATGTAGGTAGCCATAGAGAGAAAATGATAAACTGAGTGATTTTCCACAGTTTAGGAGATGATCACAGTGAATGGGGGGATGTCAAGAAAAGAAACCAATAGAATTATGATGAAACTTTTATATCAGTAGTATATATTTTTCTGCATATTCCCAAAATGTTAGTTTGATCTTCACCACCAGATTATGAGGTAAATAACATTTCAAGTCCAATTAGGGAAGTTAAGGCACAGAAGTTGACACACAGTGATTGCACGTATCTATGGAGTACAGTATACCACTTCAGTACATATAATGATGGGTCATTATCAGGGCAAGGTAATTTGCATATACATAACCTCAGACATTTATAAGTTTTCTTGTTTGGGGAACATTCAAGATTCTTTCTATTGACTTTTTTGAAATATGCAATTAGTTGTTGTGAATCATAGTTATCCTACTGAGAGTACAGAAAATTTATTTGCCAACAGGTATGCTGCAAGTTAGTGACAGCAGGGAGGTGGGGTGGAAGTTAAAAACAAAGGTTTTTTTAAAAATTCTGTAGTACTCTGAAAACAGTTCTCCCACACGCATACAAACATACATATTACTTACCACATTCTTTATTAACTAGCTACCACCTCCTGGAGTTAAAGATTGGTCATCTATTTAAAAACCCATTTCTTCTGGCTTGATTTTTTATTTATGTCCCCTAGCACAAGAAAGAGCATCTTAGAACTGACCTTTCTTTTCATAACACAAGGTAGAAAGGTCCTGTGCCCTACTCCAGGATGCCTGTAGGGCCAGAAACCAGAGTTATCTAGCCTACTAGGCCCTGATACCCCAACTCTCATAAGGAATTCAGTTAGTAACTAATTAATTAATTAATGTAATATACATTAGATGCAGTAGCCTTTCTAGGGCAGACTAGGGCATGCTTGGTGAACTGCATGGTGATGAGAATCCCTTTTTTTGTGCGGGGTCAGGTAATCAAACCCAGGGTATAGGGAGCTCTTACACTAAGCTATACCTCCGAGAATACAGAATTGTATGTCTTCCAGCATTACAACAAAATATAGATCTGATTCTACTGTCTTTCAAACTTCTCTAATTCAGTTTTTATTGATAGCTTTCTTTTCTCAACACTTAAAGCACATAAATAATCTGCATTTTACTCTTAATATAGTGTATATTTCTTCCAACTTGGATCATTCTTTAATTATTTGGTTTCAGATTTGTCTCTATGACTTGGCAGTAAGCAACTTCTTTTTTCATCAGATAGCTGGCCTAGACAAGTATCAGGGATTTCTGGACAAGCTTGCTGATGGATTGATTGATTGTGAACTTATATAGGTAGATTTTGATTTAATGAAATGAGTCATGCCTCCAAAGAATTAAATTAGAAAAGAGACAGTGTGTAGGAATTAACTGGATGCATTTGCTCAGTATTGCCTGGCCAGGGAGTAACACATAGTAGATCCTAATGCACAGTTGAGTATTTTAAAAATCACAACCTGCTGTTTGGGGCTAAGTTTATAATGGAAGAGAGTGGAGATTAAGATGGCTTTAACCCAAGAGCACTAGAAATGAATTAATGCATACTATTTCCAACTTAAATGATTTAAATTAGTGATGGCAGTATTCATTGGGATGGTGTATGCAAATTGGTTGTTGCCTTGTTACAGTGGTGTTTTTCTGAGTGTCATTCTTATTGACTGATGAAATATTGTCTTTGGCTCTACCTGGAGCAGGAAAGAAATCACTTTAATTTTTCATATAGGTGTACCTTTCTGGAAATTCATTTTTTAAAATATAGAGCTAAGAAAAACTGGATCAAATTAAATTAGAATGATGATTATTTGCTTTTAAAAATGATTTGCTACAGGGTTCCTTTGGCAATTTCCACTGCTATTTGAAGATTACTTAGAAATTAAGATAAATACTTCAGAGATGAAATTATAGGTAAAGAATGTTTGAAATTCTTAAATGTTCAGTACACACAGAATCTGAATGCACTTCACTGTGTTTCTTGAATTCAACACTTTTCTCCTCTCTTCTGCTACCCTACAACCTGATCTGGAGACTGAAAACAGGCACCTAAGGACAGCATAGGGTCCTGAGCCTGCTTTTAGATAGCTGATCTTTTCTCACAATAACAGATAAACTTCACTCTCAGTCGGATTTGAGCCTATAAAGACAGTATAAAATATGTATCCTTTATTTCCTCTAAACTTATTTGAGAGAGAAACCTTGGTTATCATTTGCCCCATTACACAATAATAATTGAAAATAAATCAAATATGCTTGTAATATACTTGATTGATATTGCCCACAAATGACCAGAAATTTCATACTTACTGAAGGAAATGAGGATGGGGAGTAATAACTGAGCCCTATGGGTAAATAATTGCTCTCATTGGCTCCATAGGACTCCTTCATCCTAGTGAAGTGAATTGATCAGCAGTACTCCTGGCTTCCCTCCTCCTATAGGAGAAGTGAATACCTGGTTCCTGAGGATCCCACTTTTAATAACAAATTTTGAAAAGCTAACCCATTCTTCTGTGAAACAGTGATGTCTGTGATTCTTCAAATCTAAGGTGGAGCCAGGCACATTGGTGCACGCCTGTAATCCCAGAGGCTTAGGAGGCAAAGGCAGGAGGATTGCAAGTTCAGAGCCAGCCTCAGCAATTTAGGGAGGCCCTATGTAACACAGCAAGACCCTGTCTCCAAATAAAATATAAAAAAGGGCTGGACAAACCCCAAAATCAAAAGGCTGACTGATTTCTTTGATATGTGGATGCTAACTCAAAATAAGGGGGCGGGTACATAAGAATAGAAGTACTTTGAATTAGACAAAGGTGAATGAAGGTAAGGAAGGGAAGGGGGAATGGGAATAGGAAAGATGGTAGAATGCATCAGACATTACTATCCAATGTGCATATATGATTACACAAACAATGTAATTCTACATCATGTACAACCAGAAAAATGAGAAGTTATACTCCATATATGTGTAATATGTCAAAATACATTCTACTATCATGTATGACTAATCAGAAAAAATAAAAAATATTTAAAAAGATGACATTCATAGTTGGTTCTGGTAAAATTAGTTTTCATGCATAGTTTTTAAGAGTGGTTTAATTTATCAAATTTTGTTAGCCTTTCAAAAGTAACAGTAATAAAATGCAATTAGTTTTCTATTTAAAATTTTTTTAAAAAAATTAAAAATAGACTGGGGATTTGGCTTAGTGGTTGAGCAACCCTGGGTTCAATTCCCAGTATATATAATATATAGTGGATTTGGGAGTTTGCAGCCTTTGGAGAAGGTTCCTCATCTATCTCCTTTTTTATTCTCTAGGGGCCTGCTTAAATTGTCACCCCAAACAAAAATGAACTATTCATTTAATGGAAATGGGACATCCCCTTTTCTATTACAAATGGAACGTGCCATTGATTGGCTCCACCAAAATTTCACTGGGGTTCCACCAATTGAAGATCAAAGCTGTAATCATACAGATCTAAATGGATCCAGTGTCTCCAGCCCAGAATTGGAAGGGCCAACAGGAATGGCCCAGAAATGGCTGGGGGGCAAACCCCACATTGCAGCGAAGATAATTCTGTCTGTGGCATATGCAGTCATCATAATGGTATCCCTCTTTGGCAACTCACTGGTGTGCCAAGTTTTCATCAAGCACAAGGAAATCAACAAATCAACAGGCCTCCTCATCTTCAATCTGGCGATATCTGACATTTTGATAATTCTGCTCAACAGTCCATTTGCTCTGGTGAGTGAGTATATAGGGTTGGTTTGGAGTGGAAATGTTGCTCCAATCCAGGGATGGGTGATAGGACTAAGGCGAAGAAGGGACATAAGCCTGCCTTAAGGCCCCATTCTAGAACCGACCTTCTCTGTAAGGCCTGAGGGGATAATCTGAGTGTATAGCCAATCTCTCTTTTGCTTCCCTCCTTCAGGCCCGATTCCTGAGTGGACAGTGGGTATTTGGCAGGATCATGTGCCATGTCAGTCGCTTTGCTCAGTACTGCTCCCTTCATGTCTCAACTTTAACACTGATGGCAGTTGCCATGGACCGACATCGGGTAAGACCTCTGGAGGGTCCTTGTTAATAAAAGGGAAGAAAATTAACAGTGTCCAGGTAGATTAGACACCTCCCAAAACTCCTCAGGATGGGGCCACCTTTGAAGATAACCTTCACACTTCCTCCTTCTTCAACTGGATACCAATCAGAGTTCCAGTATTTTCAGAACCATAATATATTTTAATCTATTTTCCTTCTAAACTATTTTCAATCCAATCATGTTTTTACTGGAATAAGGCAAATAGTATTAATAGGAAAATTATGTATGTAGGGACTCTTCAGCATTTGCCCACACAAATGACATAGATCTTTTTGTTTCAGGTAATTCTGCATCCAACGAAACCAAGGCTAACACACTCCCAAAGCATACTGACTGTTGTTCTGATCTGGAGTCTTGCAGTGTTCCTTGCTCTTCCTCATGCAATCTATCAAAATCTGTTCTATGTCATCAGCAAGTAAGTCAGACTAGTTACTTAATGGTAATTTTGCCCTCCTCTTTCCAGACACAATGAGGAAATTGACTTTTGAAAAGTTTTTAACTGCATGTTTGTCCTCCTCCAACTTTCCTCAATAGTGGAAATGAAGCCTCAATATATCTCTAATTTTTATTAATTAAACCAATATGATGGGCCTCCAGGTTAGGGACATTGGTGGTTAGGAATCAGGTAAGTCTCAATTTGTTCTCTGTCTGGATCAAGACCTATAAGAGAGGATATTATAGATCCATACCTTAATTTTTAAATTGAAGAAACTAAGAGCTATAAATAGGGAGCTGGGTGGGTTTACTTAAGGACATACTGTGGCAAAGCTGGGACTAGAACCTTAGCTTCCTGAGATCCATTTCATTGGTCTTGTTATCATAACCTCCATTATCTTCTGCTCCAGGGATGGAGTTGTCAGGAGCCACTGCCTTCCTGCGTTTCCAGGACCCAGCAAGCTAGTTGGGAAGTATGTGGATCTTGGGACATTTGGCCTGCTGTACATCCTGCCACTGCTGGTGATTGTTATAACATACTCTCACCTGGGGAAGAGGCTGTGGATCCAAAATTCTGTTGGTGATGCATCTGCTCGTCAACTTATGGCACACTACCAGAAGCGGAAGAAGAGCATCCGAATGCTGATTCTTATTGTAATGGTCTTTGCGATATGTTGGTTTCCTCTCAATTGCTACGTGGTTCTTATTTCCAGTGCAGACATAGAAACTGAGAGTGTGCTTTTCTATGCCTTCCACTGGTTTGCCATGAGTAGTACGTGCTACAATCCTTTTATCTACTGCTGGCTCAACAGGAGCTTCCGTGCCAAACTTAGATCTATAGCATCTTGGTGCACAAAATATCTGTTGTGCAAGAGCTCCCAGGTTCAGCAGCAAGCGCAAGTGCAGGAGAGTCATGAGCTCCAGGAACTCCAGGCATCTGCGCTGCCACAGGTGCCTGTGGCCATTCCAGAGCCTCAGGTATTAGAGGATCCTTGTGTGGCTACAGGGGAGGGGGATGCCCAAATTTCTGCCCAGAGGGAAAAGGAAAATCCAAATGCCTCTGTGAGTCGAAGGCAGCGTTTTTCAATCCTGCGTCCTTTTTTCTGTATCCGTGTTCATTCAGTTAAAATCTAGATGGGTACCCATATACAAAGACCACCTGATCCCTTGGAATTTTGTTCAAAATAGTACCTGGGCACATGTTTCTGATGCACCAGCTGAAAGCATCACTGAGGCCCTGGTCATGACCATTCCATTCTCCTCCAAGGGAAATTTGGCCCACCCATTTAGCCCAGGTCAGATGTTCATGTTAAATATGGTAACAACAAATCAGCTAGAGATGGAATAACCCTTAAGCCAGATGCAGAGATCTAGTGATTTAATATCATGGACTTTCCTACAGGTCCATCACCATTTCCCTTTGTGGTTGATGATTCTGAGTCCTGGAATCAAAAGGGTATTCACACTATATCTGATGGGGTCTCTGCCACTATAGGGACAACTGCTATTACCACATATCCTATAGGAGTCTATTGACTCACCCAACTTACTTTGGAGATGGGAAGGGAAACAGCTAGATTCTCTAATAATCATTTTGACTCTACTTTGTTCAGTGATTACCATTAGTGGGTGGTGATAGAAAGATGGAGGAATTGAGAGTGAAAGAGGGAGTAAGTAAAGCATCACAGGGAAGACTAATAACCCGTCCTCAACAGTAGGAATCCCTTCTTTTTCTTCAGTGTACCCCTGAGTACCGGCTTGATATTCTCATACCTTTGCCTTCTAGCTCAACTTAACCTGAGGCAAAAGATCATTTTAAGGGAAAAGAAATACTGGCAAATGACCCCAGACATTTGTTTTCCTCATATTCTCAAATGCAACTCCCTAAACTCAGTCATTGCAGTTCTGGTTGTAGACTGCTTTCCTGGGTTTCAGATACCCCATCTTGAAATCCAGAATTGGGCTTTATCATCTGGAGGAATTCATTGGTATTTGTGTTTAATTAGTGCATACCTGCATATCTGGTTTCTTGTGAATTTTCCCATGCAAAGCCCCTATCCTAGTTGGCTATTATTAAGCTGATTCACAGCCATGCTCTTCTCCCGATATTTGCATGACAATTAAGTCAACTTTTCCAAATCCATTTACTCCCCACCAACTATAATCTGTTGCATCCTAAATTGGAATTAATACACAAACAGATGCGTGCGTGCACACACACTCACACATTTTTATATTCACACAAGTACCAGCTGTATATACTGCCTCTTGTGACCTCTCATGCTATCCTCTTGCCTGGTGCTCTCACTTTTTTCTACTTGTAATTTTCATGCTAACTGAGCCTGGATGTGATTTCATGCCTTAAAATGAAGTCTTGGAGGTTCTCAGATTGTGGCAAATTTTTTGCCCTAGGAATCAGGGTTTTTGTTTTGTTTTGTCTTTATTTTTTTATTTTTTATTTTTATTTATTTTTATTTTTTTTACTGCTGGTGCTTCACTCACCCTTCCCCTAACTTTACTTTTCTTCATGTTGTGTACTTCCCTGTGACAATTCTATAGATCCCTATCCTAAGGTCTTTTGCTGCTCTGTGCTAATTCTCTTCCAGTGCTAATTCTACGCTTCCACCCCAACTATCTCAAGTTTAAAGGTTCTAATTTTTTATCTTTCTCTCATACCCCCTTCAAGTCAACCACTTTAATGCATACCTTATATGCCCTGTCACACCTTTTGTGAACTTTAACAATCTCCTTTCCTCATTTCACATTTCTGCTATGACACCCCCAGGCATTGTCATACACATACATTCATAAGCACCCTCATAAGGTACAAAACTGCTTCTCTCTCCTTCCAACATTTCATCCCGGTGCTCACTTTTCCATACCTGTTTGCTCTGGGTTGCTCACACCTAGGTTTTGGTTGCTGCCTTAACCAGAGGTTTACAACTCCTGGGCTGAGGCTCATCATCTCCTCAGTAAATAAGGTCTATATCCATTTCTGGTGCTTTGTTCCACTCTAGGTTCTAGCCCTTTCCTTATCTTTGAATACTTTCCCCCTATCCTATTTTCCTTCTTCCTATCCCCTCTCTCTCTCTCTCACTTTTGTCTTTCTCACTGCTTTCTGCTTACCTCCTGAGTTGTTAACTCCCTCTGTAGTGTTTAGCTACATGTGATATTTCACTGTCCCTGTTCAATATTTTCCCTGTACACAGACCTCCTCCTTTCAGCCACTACCACCCACATGCACAAATTCATGTGCACGCATGCACCCAATCACATACCTGAACATTTATTTACTCTTTTTGCCACCAATTCTCGATATTTCTCTTGTCTTTGAAGCAGAATAAGGATGAGTAGCAAAACCAGGACACAGTGAGGACTCTTTGAAGAATGTGTGGCCTTTCATCAGCTGAGAAGTATGAGAAGTTCCATGAGAGGACACAACATTTGGACCTTTAAGGGAGCCTGTCTTTATGATGGCATTGATGACAAGGAACATGAACAATGTTTCTGTTTCTAGGCATCTTGTTTGTGACAGATCTTTCCTCCTTGCCCTTTAGAATACAAAATATCTCTGCCCTCCTAAATTATGTTGGCTTAGAACATCCATCAGAGGGCACCATGCACAAGGGTACTAAGAAGAGTGGCAGTTTCCTTGAGATCTCAGCATTCCTTAATGAGATTGTTCTTTCTAGCCAAACTGTTTGGTTCTATGTTCTTATAGATTAGTTACAGTTTAGTATCTGCTTATAAATGTAGGTAACAAACCATGGTCACAGTAAAGTCAAGCTATGAAGTGATTTCAATTTACTTGACACAGAGGACAGCTTTATCCAAGGCCACAAACTCTGCCCCAAATATGGGGCTTTTGCGACCTAAAAGACTTAAACTGAGAGTGGGTGGCCCAACACAACCTGTCCTTCCAACAGAAAGAAACCTGGTACATACCCAATTCCTATGATGGAAACAACATCTGTACAAGTAAAAGACTTGAGTTTTGGTTTACATGTAGGTGCAGGATAGTGTGAATAATGGAAAATCCAGGAACTTAAGAATGATTAGAACAGGGTTTTTACTTGACTCAACCATTTGCATGATATTGGACAAGTCACTTGACCTTCATGTGACTCAGTTTCCTCATCTGTAAAATGAGGATAATAATACCTACCTACCTTACAGGGCTGTTGTGAGGGTTATCTGTGAAAACAGATGACACATTTGGAAGCGTTTTAACATCTTAACGCCTTCTCAAATGCAAGGTATTGTTATTATCATCACTGTTAATACTTTCACTTTCTTGTCATTACTATTATACTCTTAATTATGACTATGATTGTTGTTGTTAATACTAATGTAGTTATACTCCCCTCTACATGCTGAACTTTTTTTTAGATCTTTTAGAGGGCAGTAGAGGTATTTAAGAACAGACTGCTTGAGATACCTCAATGGGAAAAAAAAAGAAAAGCTTCCACTGCCTGCTTATATCATTGAATGCAAAAACACTTGTAGACTTAGAAATCCAGCTTGAATAGGGAAACACTAGTTGAATGGCAGATTTCGAGACAATTGAATGAGAGAAGCACAGGCCAACTCATAGTCAAATGTATATTTTTGAGTTAACTTCTCTGGTGGGTTTTCCAGTATCTTAGCAGTGAAGACATCAGACAGGAAACAAACTTGAGATATATTAGGTGGTGACAATTAGAACATAAGTACAGAGATAGTACAAGAGCCCTATTCTGAATCCTCATTTCTTTTCTCAAAACCCCATTTACCTATGATTAAATTTAATTCTCTATAACTCTAGTGTATATTCATATTTATTGATGTTTTAGATGTAATAGTAAAATATCAGTTGTAACAGTGCTAACTTACGGTGCTCTTCTAAAGTGTGCTTCAAGCGTATTATGGTGTTACATTTAACTATTTCTCTGCCAAAATAGCTCACAAAGAAACAAATAAAACAACAACAATAAAAAACCCCAAACCTTCCATAATGCCCCCATAGTGTTATTTATGTATTCCTGCTTATGGGGAACACTGAGAAGCCCCAAAAGATTAAAATCTGATGGTGGACTTTTGGACAGTGTAATACCCTCAAATGCGTATGAAGTAGGTTGTGCCTTCTGGAGAGCCTTTACCTGGACTTAAGAGACTGCTTCTGAAATCATATTCTACCTGACAACCAGCAAGTATGAAATGTGAAGTTCTAGTGCTCCAAGCCCAAACTCTCCCCAGTGGTTCTCTTCAGAGGGGAGTAGATAGATGAAGGGACTGGAGTAGAATGACTGTGATTGTACTACGTCTGTTGCTTTTTGTACTTAAAGAGTATTTTGGCTAGGGTGACTTTTCAAGTGCTTCAAACTGTATCCCTTTGTGAATACTTGTGACTGTGTATGTGTTCAATTAAAAATAAATAAAGTTTGCCTTTTAAGCTGAAGTGGATGGGAGTGATATATTTCATCAATGCAAACCTCCTCTGCTATTGCTAGCTACAAAAAGCAACTTGGTAGTCACTAGCCTGACAAGAGATATACAGATTTTAGAAAAAATGGCCTATGAATGACACTTGATTACCCTGAGCCTCTGATTGGAATTCTCAGATCTTTGATGCTGAAAGAAACATGTGATGAATAAAAAGTGCTCTGGAGGCTGGGGGTTTCTCTTAAATGTCAAGCTCAGCAGAGGGTGACCTTCTAGGAGGTAGGAGCACTGAGTAGGGAATGCCTCGGGAAGGAAATGGGCAGGAGGATGTCTCAGAAGTTATAGTGTACTTATGAACCCTATTAATTATGAGCATTTCTTGCCAGGGGAAATGTGAAGAAAATTAATTTGTAAATGGATATAAAGAGACAGTGATCTGTAATCTAAACAATTAAGGCTGTCAAAATTTGAGAGTTGGCAGGGCCACCTTGCTGTCTCTCAAACTTGAAGTACCTATAAAACACCGTGCAATAATCATCATTCCACATACAACATATTTAAAAATGTGTGGCCTGGGTAATAATCAATCAGTACTGTAATGAAGGGCACGAGGACTAGAGAGGGATCTCAGAAACTCCCTATAGTGCCTGGCATCAACAGATCAGTTGATAGATTATGGAAAGTCAGGGTAATTTAGACAGTGGGGCTGAAGCCTGGGTTGAAAAACCCTAGGATATACAGAGTCTTCTTTACTAAATCAGAAATGAAGCATTTAATATTTTAATTGGTATTATAAGGCCAACACATACCAACTGACCATCATGTTCACCCATATAGAAGTATTACTTCCTAAGCAGACCAATATGCATCTGAGACCATACGCAACAGTGTGTTAATCACCTTTCCATAATTATAACAAAACACCTGAGATAACTTATAAAGAAAAAAGGGACAAAGGAAGAGACCAGGGTTCAACAATCCCCTCTGACTAAATATCCCCCAATGACTAAAAGATCTCCTAATAGGCCCACCTCTAAAAGTTTCCACCAACTCCTATTAGTCAAGCTGGGGATCAAGTCTATAACACACGGACCCTTCATGAACACAAGATCCAAACCATAGCACAGAGATAGTGTTACTCATATTTTTTAAGATTTTTCCGTGAAAACATACTTTATGTTAGCTGATAATCTCAGCCAACTCACAGCTATTGGCGTGTGTATGAACAAATCGAAGAAAAATATAGTGAATAAATCAAATCTACATATAGCCTTTTATAATGTTAAAACGTCACACTAAGGGCTGGGGTTGTGGCTCAGTGCCAGAGCGCTTGCCTCGCACATGTGAGACACTGGGTTTGATCCTCAACACCACATAAAAATACACAATGATATCATGTCCATGCATAATTAAAAATATTTAAAAAGCCTTCACACTATATGCATTTTATTTTTTTTTAATTTTTTATTATTATTAGTTGTTCAAAACATTACAAAGCTCTTGACATATCATATTTCATTCATTTGATTCAAGTGGGTTATGAACTCCCATTTTTACCCCATATACAGATTGCAGAATTACATCCACGTTTTTACATACTGCCATACTAGTGTCTTTTGTATTCTGTTGCCTTTCCTATCCTCTACTATCCCCCCTCCCCTCCCCTCTCCTCCCCTCCCATCTTCTCTCTCTACCCCATCTACTGTAATTCATTTTAAACATACAAGAATATATTATAATGTAATAACCACCAAGTTCTATGATGCAGTTTCAATACAGTTGACTGTACTGTCATCAATAATTTTCCGGTTTTGTTTTACTTATATCTCTCCAATGCTTGTTGTCTTGGATGGAGTACAGGCAAGCAAATCCCAGACATACTATCATTTCATCCATAAATACTTCACTCTGAATCTTTTTTCCTTTTCTTTATTGATTTTATTTTTTTTAAATACACGACAACAGTGGAATGCATTACAATCCTTATTTCACATTTAGAGCACAATTTTTTGTATCTCTGTATATAAAGTAAGTTCACGTCAATTTATGCCATTATACATGTACCTTTTTGCATTACAATTCTTAATACACATATATACCACAATTTTTCATATCTCTGCCTGTTTATAAGCTATGTTGACACCAAATCCAAGTCTTCATACATGTACTTTGTATAATGATGACCATCACATTCCACCATCCTTGCTAATCCCCTTCCTACTCCCTTTCCCTCCCACCCCTCTTCCTTATCTAGAATTCACTATGAATCTTTATCTGAGAAGTTGCCTGTCACATTACTTCTGTAAATGTTTACAATATTCATTTTACCAAGAGGAAGGAGTGTGGAGTTGTTGTGTGAGCACATACACATTCATAGCCTTTGAAATGTGAGACTTTAGAGTTTACATATAAAGAACTGTTTTTTAGCAGAGGCAAAAACAGATTCAGGTTCCCTAATTAATGACCTAGAACTTTTAAATGATACCTGGTATTGATATTTGAACTTGGTCTGGAAATCATGGATCTCCCACAGAGAAAGAGCCCACAGAAAAATCAAATCAATCCAACAGAGATTATTTGCCATGAAGATGAATGTAAGCATGGAATTTTTGTGCTTCGTAAATCTTATAGATCATCAAGTTAATCCCTTGCTTCATTTTACAGTGAAGTGAACTAAAATCCAAGTGAACTAAAGGCATACTTACCTAAGAACAGAGGGTCATATAATAGCAGAACTGGTCTCTTGTCTCATGTCACAGTAAATAGAGAGTTCCTTGATTTCATGACACTTGGTAGCATAGATAACTATAGTTATATCCTTATAGACCAGCTCACAGAAAACAATAATGTCTTCCTAAGTGATAGTTCAAAACAATGGGCAATGTATTAGTGAAAGAAAACAAAATCCTGTCATCTCCATTACTTCTACTGTTTATTTACTTATTTGGTACTCAGTATTGAACCCAGGTGTTTTTGACCACTGAAACACAATCTCTGCCATTTTCTATTTTATTTTTTAAATTTTGAGACAGGGTCTCACTAAATTGCTGAGGCTGGCCTTGAACTTTCTATGCTCTTGTCTCAGCCTCCTGAGCTGTTGGGATTACAAGCATAAATCACAATGGCCAGTCTTTCCTCCACTTTCAAATGAACATATTATAACTCCTCCAGTTCAAAGGTTAACCTTTCTAAACTTATTCTTACTTTTACTTATTCATCTGGAAACTAACTTCACCTAATTTCAAATTTCCTGTATTTTCACTTTTCCTTTTCTACAGAATTCTTCCCCTGTAAATATAAACATGCTCTGGCCTTTAATTATTATTTCAATAATAATTATATAAAATAAAATGAATCACTTTGTCCTATGATCCCAAGTTCTATGAAATAGTAATTTATAGTCACTCTCTTTACATCATTACATTCTCAACCCCCTGCAAAATGGCTTCCTCCTTCATTTTTTTTGTCTTAACAAATGCTCTAATTGAACTTCTAATTGCTAGATCAATTATTTTTTTTAATTTTCTATTTAATTTGAACTTTCTCTGTATTAACTGTTTTACCCACATTTTTATTGGTGTATTATACTTGTACATATTGATGAGATTTGTTGTTACACATTCATGTAGCACACAAAACAACAAAATAACTCAGCCAAAGTCACCCCCAGCACTCCCTGCCTCCCACCCCTTGGCCCCTTTCCTCTACTGATCTCCCTTTAATTTTTAGGAAATTCACTCCTGCCTTCATTTCCTTTTTCCTCCCTAGCTTCTGCATATGAGAGAAAATATAGGTGCCTTAATCTTCTGAGTTTGACTTATTTTGCTTAACTTGATTATCTGTAGTTCTGTTCATTTTCCAGCAAACGCCATAGTTTCAATTTTCTTCAGAATTAACTGTTAATAATTTTTTTTCTAACTCTAATTTTCCTAGGTTCCTGAGCAATGGCTTGCTCTTCATTCTTTTTATAGCCATTGGTAAATTCTCACAATAACTGCATTGTTTTCCCGATCTGTGATTCATTCCTAAATGACTATCCAATTTCAATGCCTGAAATACTGGACTATGTGTTATTGTCTTCTAAATCTATATCTCTAGGGTTCCAGAACAATATACCTAATTGCTTCCTGAATAAATCCTATCTAGGTGTTTTCATCTACCTTCAAGTAAATATGTTTAAAATTAAATTCATTAAATTAATATCTGGCAAACTGTACTATCTTTTACCTAGTTTTTCAAGACAGAAAACTTAGAGCCATATTGGATTTCTCCTGCCTTCATTCTCTATAGAAAACAGTCATTTCAATTCTACTTTCCTAACTAGTCTTTGCTGTTTGGTAGGCAGTAACTATGCATGTGGCTCTTTCTATTTAGCTTATCTATAATCAAATAAAATTTAAGATTTCATTTCTTAGTCATGGTAGCCATATTTTAAGTGCTAAATAACCACAGGAAGCACTATATTAGGCAATGCATATATAGAATATTTCTATCACTTCAGAAAGTTTTATGAGATGATAATGATTCTTATATGGTTATCTCTCACCTAGAAAATTTCAGTAGTCCTCCAAACCAATTTATTTGGATCCAGTCTTCTCCATATCCACACTAGTTAATCCTTACACTGTGACCACAGTAGCCACTCTAAAATACAGATGTAATCACATCAATATCTTCCTTAAAACTCTTTATTTGTCCCCCTCCCATGGCCTACAAAATGAATTTGAATCTGTGTACATAGCATAAAAGGCCTTCTCTCAACTAGCCCCTTTATGCAATTTTTATGACCTACCACCACCTATCTTATTTCCTCTCATGCCAAACTGTTTTCAGTGCTATGCCATTTGTTCATGCCTGTGCAACTTTGCTGGACTTCTCTGTCTGTCTGAATAACTTCCTGTTCTTTCCCTTCTTCCTGGGGAATAGCTACTCGTCTTTTAGGAGGCATCTCAAGAAGAAGTTCTATTAAAGCCTTTTTGATTCCCCTAAGTAAAACTGACAACTTCCTTCTTTATTTTGTGGTAACTATATAATTCCTGTCATTATTAAGTATAAGAGCTATTTATTCTTGTATTTCCTATTAGAATGGAGAGTGCTTGAAGGCAGAGACCATATAGTATTATTATTACTTTGTTTCTTACAATGTTTGAAACATAGTACCCACGCAATAATTACTGGTTGAGTGAATAAATAATTGAATGAATAATTGTTCTAAGACAAATTTAGAGATGATGTGGTCCTAGAAATTATCATGTCTAACAAATTTACTTGGTATTAAAAAGGCTGTGATTCTGAAATAAAAAGTAACATCCTCAGGTTTACATAATCCATTACATAAACACAGTTCAGTGGCACTTTCTTTGGCAATGTTTTGCCATACAGTGCAAGACTGAAACCTCTTTTGCAAGGTCTCTTGGAAATCACAATATTTTCACTGATAACATTCTCAATTAGATAGTTTTAATGCTTCCCTCCCATAGGCTCCAAGCTCCCAAATATTTTCAACAACCTACTGAATATTAGTATGAAGGAAAGTTTAAGTACAATATGCTGATTTCTTGATTTTCTTGATGATGAAATCAAGGCCTAAAGGCAGAGATTATATTATTGTTGGGTTGACAGAGGACGCACGTCTCCTGTCTCATGGATCTTATGGCAATTTCCTCAAAATCAAACTATCCATATATACTGGTGATCATCCCTCTTACCTAGGTCCTGAAACCTCCATATTTTTGGAAGCTTTTACTAGAACAAAGTCCCCGCCGACTTGTATCAATTATTTTTATTGAGATATAATTAAGATAAAAGTTACCATGTGTTAGGGTTTGAATGTGAGATGTTCCCCCAAAGCTCATGTCTGAGACAACTCAAGAAGTTCAAAGGAGAAATGATTGGGTTTTGAGGGTCTTAACCCAATCAGTGCATTAATTCCCTGACAGGTATTAACTGAGTAGAAACTGAAGATGGGTAGGGTGTGGCTGGAGGAGGTGGACATGGGGGGGGATGACTTTGGGAGATATACATCTATATCTATATCTATATCATCTATATCTATCTATATTGTATCTAGGAAGTAGAGTCTCTCTCTGCTCTCTGATGATCATGTGAACTGCTTCCCTCTGCCACACTCTTCTGCCATGTTGTCCTGCCTCACCTCATGCATTGAGGAATGAACCCAGCTGTCCATGAACTGAGACCTCTCAAACCATGAGACCCCCAAAAAACCTTTCTTCCTCTAAACTTGTTCTGGTTGGGTCTTTTAATAATAGTGGTAAAAAGGCTGACTAAAACACCATGTTACAGTATATGATCTAGTGGTCTACAGTGCATTCACAAGGTTTTGCATCACTACTATCTATTCCCAGAACATTTACAACATCAGAGAAATCTGGGACCTATTATCAATTACTCCAGATTACCCATTCCCCCCTTAAACACTGATGGCCATACATCTACTTTCTATTTCTATGGAATTTTTTTGTGTGTTTTCTCTCTCTCTTGCCATAACAGTTTTAAATTTTCATACATGTTGTACATTGTATCAGTACTTCATTCATTTTATGGCTGCATAATGTTCCACTGTAGGGCTATAGCATTTTGTACACCCACTCATCAGTTTGTGGAAATTTAGGTTGTTTATTTCAGGGACTTTTGTAAGTAAAATGTCAGATCAAAGGCTTTCCTTATTTTGAAAATTGGGTTATTTGTCCTTTTTATTGATTTTTAACAGAACTTTATATATTCTGGATACTATACCCTAATCAGAAAAATGATTTGCAAATATTTATTCGGTGGGCTAATTTTTCTTTCTTTTTTCTTCTTTCTCTCTCTCCCTCTGCCACTCTCTCTCTCTCTCCTTCCTTCCTTTCTTTCATTTTCCTTACTTTCTTCCTTCCTTCTTCTCTTGCCTTCCATTCCCTTCTTTTTTTTCTCTCTCTTTCTTTGAACCCAGGGCCTTAAATATTCTGGGCAAGCACTGTATCAATGAGGTATATCCCCACCCTTTTTAATTTTTTTTAAGTTGTAGATAGACACAATGCCTTTATTTTATTTTTTTATTTTTTATGTGGTACTGAGAAACCCAGTGCCACACACATGCTGGGCAAGTGCTCTACAATGAGCTACAGCCCCAGTCCTACCCAGTCCTCTTTTCAGTTTTATTGTGAGGAATGGTCCTGCTAAGTTTTCCAGGCTGACTGTGATATTTCAATCCTTTAACCTCTGCCTCCAAAGTAGCTGGGATTACAGATTAGGAAAATATTTAATATAATTGAGATGGAAATGACCTTCCTATGAAACACAGAAGATTTACAGAAGCCACAAAAATTTACAGAAAATGTACTTGATCAATAACAACCAATAACCATATTACAAAAGACACCATAAATATAGGTATGACCTAACAATTTAATGAGATTAATTTCATATAACCATGATATTTAGCTTATAAAGGTAATAATTTAATACCACTTGACATATGCACAATGTTTTGCAACCACTACCTCTATTTCCAAAATATTTTGGAAAACCCTGTATCCATTTAGCAGTTGCTTATCATTCTCCCACTTCCATATCCCTTGCCAATCATCAATACATGTCCTATCTCTAGATTTACTGACTCTAGGTCATGTTCAGTTTCCTTTGATATATGCTTTTCCTCCTTTTTCTCAACTCTTGTTATTCCCCAGATTTTCATTCTCAGACTATAGCTTTTCTCTCTATACATAATCATCTAGGAAACCTCATCACTTCCATTGCTTAAATCTCTCCAATTTAACAACAATCTCCAAGACAATTGTGCTAGTATCTGTTCTCATTCTCTCCTATGCCCCTCATGCCAATCAATGTCTGACATATATAATCAGTGGTCAGTAGAAAATTGTTGATGGGGTGGATGGTTAGTCAATGGTTTAAAAAAATCTATATCTTCCCACTTGAGTTCTAGTTGAATTTCCAAATGTTTCCAGACATCCTTGTTTAAAAATGGTTATCTTCCAGATACCTCAAACCAAACCTAATACTGAAATTATCTTTCATTAAAGATCAATGCTTCTGACTATTTCAAGTTAAAACCCCTTAACAAAATCCACAGGAACATTCAGAATCTAGCTCCCATTCACTTCCTAGTACTGTGCTACATTCCAGCAGTCCACCATTGGAATCAAGTGTACCTGCCACAACAAGATCTTTGGGTAGCAATTTTTTGAAAAATATATTCTTCCATAGAAATTTCACCATACACACACTTGCACCAAACTGCTTTCTTCTTACAAAAAAAAAAGTGTACAGCTATTATTCCAATTTAAAAACAAAGACACTTTTAAAACATTTAATTTTGGTATATCTTAAAATTCCTATTGAAAAAAATGTTCAATGTGGAAGGTGAGAAAAAAATTGAGAACAAGGGATCCATCTATAACATTGTAACTCAAACTTGTAATTCCTAGTATACAGTATTTATTCTAGCTTCATAAGCATCAAAACAAATGAAACAAGTGTTCATTTTTCAGGGAGTGGTTTAATATAACATATATGTTGATATTATGGAATGTAATTTAGAAGTCATGAATACATACTCATTTTGAGAAATTATATCTTTGATAAAAATGGAATGCAAGATGCCAATGTTCTCTGTTAGCATATTATGTACATTACTTTACGAAGATGTTCATAGATTTGACCCATACCTTTGACTCATTCTCTTTATAAGCTGAATAATGTTCCATATAGCTGTGCCATATTTTAAAATATATTGACATGCAAAGATATCAAATATATTGAAAGTTAAATTAAAGGCAGTGTGCAAATAAGTACATACAGTATGATCACATTTTTCAATACATTTTAAATAGAGATTTTTAGAGAATATTTAGATTCACAGTAAAAATGAGTAGAAAGTACAGATTCCTTTATGTTCCCCTTCACCCACACAGCATCTCCCACTATCAATGTACTACTACACCAGATGGCAACATTTGTAACAGTTAATGAAATCACATTAACAATTCATTATCACCCAAATTACATAGTTTACATTAGGTGCTGTGCATTGTATGAATTTTGAAAATGTATAATGGCATGTAACCACTCTTGTAGTATCGTACAGAATATTTTTACTGCCTTAAGGACATCTATGTTTCACCTTTTTATCCCTCATTCCTCTAATATCTGGAAACCACCTATATCCTTCACTGTCTAAAATGCATAGTTTTGCATTTTAGAGAATGTCATATTGTTAAAATCATAGAGCATTTTCAGATTGGATTCTTTCACTTTGTGGTATGCACTGAATGTCACCACATTTTTTATAGCTTGATTGTTCATTTTTTCAATACTGAATTCCATTGTCTACATATACCACAACTTATTTTTCCATTTTCCTATGAAAGATATCTTGGTTGGTTCCAGGTTGTGTCAATTAGGGATAAGCTAGTCTAAACATTTAAATATAACATTGTAATTTAAATTTACAAATATTGATGTGCAAATTGTGTCTGGGCCTAAGATTTTGATTTAATTGGATAAAATAGCAAGGAACTCAATTTCTACTAACATGGTAAGAATATGTTGACTTTTTAAAAGAAACTGCCAAAATGATTTCCAAAGTGGCTGTAGCATTTTGCAATCCCATCAGCAATGAACTAGAGTTATTTCTCTATATCCTAACAAGCATTTTGTATTGTCAGTATTTTGGATTTTGTGTATTTTAGTAGGCATGCTGCAGAACCTTGTTTTTATTTGCATTTTCCCACTGACATATGAGGTGAAACATCTCTTTATATGCTTATTTACCACACATGTATCTTCTCTACTGAGATTTTTTACCATTTTAAAAATCAGTTTGTTAATTTTCTTCTTTTATACGTTTTTGTTTGTTTGTATTGGGTATTGAACCCAGGGGTTCTCTATTCCTGAGTTATGTCCCATTTATCTATCTATCTATCTATCTATTTATTTATTTAGATCCAAGATCTTGTAAGTTGCCTGGGCTAGCCTCTAAATTGGGATCCGCCTGCATCTGTTTCCAGGGTAGTTGGGATTATAGGAATGATGCACCACAATCAGATATATTGCTAAGTATTAGGAGTTCTTCATTTATGTTGAGCAACAGTAATTTATCATATATCTCTTTTGTAAATATTTTTTCCCAACTTCATGATTTTCTTCTCATTCTCTTTTCAGTGACTTTTGTAGATCAAAATTTTAAAATTTTAATGGAGTCCATGTTATCAATTCTTTCTTTCATGGATCTTGACTTCAGTGCAACATCTAAAAATTCTTTGCCATACTTGAGGCCATCAGATTTTTCTCCTATATTATCATCTAGGAGTTTTACAATTTTATGCTTTACATTTAGGTCTATGATCCATTTTAACATAATTATTGTTAAGGAAGTGAAGTCTGTGTCTATACTTTTGTTTTGCGTATGAATGTCTAGTTGTTCCAGAACCATTCACTGAAAAGACAACAGTTTTCAAATGTATTATCTGTGGTCCTCTGTCAATATTCAATTTACTCTATTTATGTGTATCTATTTCTGGCCTTCCTATTTTGCTCCATTGGTCTATTTGCTTTCTCACCAATACTGTACTGTCTTGACTATAGTAGCTTTGTGGAAAGTCTCAAATTAGGTAATATCACTCATCAGACTTTCTTCTAACTTAATGTTGTATTGAATATTACTAGTTTTTTGCCTCTATATATAAATCTTACAATTGGTGAATTACTATCCAAAAAGAAAACTTCTGGAATTTTTAGTGGGATTGCATTGAACCTACAGATAAATTTAGGAAGAACTTCTATCTTTACAATATTGAGTCTACCTTTTATGAACCTTTAATTAATTAATCTCATACAAATTCATTTTATGAAAGTATTGTAGTATTATTGATATAGACCCTACTCATATTTTACTAATTATATACCTAAATATTTCATTTTGGGGTGTGCTAATTTTACATGGTATTGCACACTTAATTTTTATTTTCAAATTCTTTTTGTGCATTGTTCATATATAGAAAAATATTTGAATTTTATATATTAGCCTTGCATTCTGTCACCTTGCTGTAATCACAAGTTAGTTCAGGAGATTTTATTTTTCAATTTTTTTAGATTTTTTACATGAAAATTATATCATCTGCAAACAAGTACAGGTTTATTTCTTTCTTCCATACATGTATATACTTTTATTTCTCTTTTCCTGTCATATTGCATTAACTAGGACTTCCAGTACTATGTTGAAACAATGTGATGGGAGGAAACATCCTTCATCTTCTCCTGATCTTAGTAGAGAAGCTCCTAGTTTCACCATTAAATATGATGTCAGTTGTAGGTTTTTGTAGATAGTCTTTTTCTGGGCAAGGAAATTAACTCTATTTTTAGTTTTCTGGGAGTTTTTTTATTGATTAGGTGTTGGATTTCATTAAGAGCTTTCTCTGCATCAATTGTTATGAATATGTAATATATATTCTTTAGATTGTTAATTAAACAAACTAAAGGAATTATTTGTTTTAGTGTTGAACAAGCCTTTCATACATAGGATAAATCAACTTGTTTTGTGGTATAATTCTTCTTATACATTGTTAGATTTGATTTGCAAATATATTTTTTAAGGATTATTCTATCTAACTTCATCAAGAACATGATCTACAGTATTTTTGTGATGTCTTAGATTTTCTTATTAGGGTAATGCTGTTCTCATAAAATGAGTTAGGAAGTATTATCCTGCTTCTGTCCCTGGAAGATTGGATAGTATTAATACAATTTCTTCCTTAACACTTTCATAGAATTTACAAGTGAATCATCTAGATTAGGTGCTTTCTGGTTTGAGAATATTGAATAAGTTTCCCTAATAGAAAAACTCTTATCTTCTTGTGTGAATTTTAACAGACTTTTTTCTTTTATTTCTTTATTTCTTGACATGTTTTATGGTACTGGGAATTAAATCCAAGGTTACTCTACCTTTGAGATACAACCCAGTTCTTTTAATTAATTAATTTTTTAAAAAAAATTTGAGGCAGATTCTCACTAAGTTGCCAAAACTGGTCTCAAATTTGCAATCCTTCTATCTTAGCACCTTGGAAGGCTAAGGAAGAAGGACTTTTTTTAAAACAAAAATATTTGTTCATTTGGTTTACTTACTTGGGTCATATTTCCATGTTTTCATTTCCTTTCACTTTGTATATTAGTTTCTGCCTATTAGAGAAAGCAGCTACCTCTCAGTTTTCATGGATTGGCCTTACATTGGAAAAGGCCCTCACCAATCAGTCCTGCCAGAGATTTGGAGGGCATTTCAACCTTTATGTTAATCTGATCTGCATTCTAGGTTTGGTCATGATGTTTCTTTTGTCTTCTACAACACTTTTCCTCCCTTTAGTATGCTTTGTATCTTTCTGATGAAAGCCGGACATGATATACTGGTTGAAAAGAACTCTCTGGTAAATAGGCACTTAGTGATGTAATGGTAAATTGTAATGGGAGAGGAAACATTCTGCTGTTCTCTTATTAGCTCTCAGATTATTAGTGAGATTGTGCCCTTTATCGATGAACAACATATATACCTCAGTTTTCTTTCTACTTAGAGTAGGACAGTATGGCTGAAGGGGGCTGAAATTATATGTTTTCTATCCACCACAAGGAAGGTTAGAGCAGACTGGATGTGAGTAATTCCCTTCTTATTTTAAGCTCTCAAACAAAGAAAACACATTAAGTTAGAATCAGGTAAAACACTTTCTCTTGATAGTAATCCTTCTTATGATTAGAATATTCTGGTATATTTAAAATGATCAGTTTCTTTTCCCTCCCACTGACAGATGCATGAGGATATTTTGCTCTAATCTTCATTATCAGTACCTGGTAGAGCTATTGGGGAGTAATAAAGAAGTGTGGGGTCCTTCACAGAGATGTCAACTTAGAGATTTATCCACACTGAACTTCCAGGAATTCATCATTTACACTTCAGGTTTTCCTATGCCAATACTGGTTCCCACAGAGGTTTCTACTTTTGACTTCTGCTCTCAGAAGTTGGGATCTTCTAGTTTCATCTGTTAGGCTGTCCAGTTTCAGGGGGCATTGTTTATATCACTCTGTAATGCACCCTTATGATTGACTTTTTAGTTTGTTGTTCTTTTTAGAGGTTGTTAGGTGACTTCCAGCCTCCTTACATGCTGGACCAGAAAATAGAATTTGCCATATGATCCTATTAAAAGTATATTAATATATATGTAAAATACACATTTGATATATAATGTACATATTCTTTTATATGCTCAGAAATTGTCTGGAAATGTACATAATAATTTCTTTCTATTGTCTATTTTTGGGAAAGGTGCCAAGGAGAGAGTGATTAACATTTTATTTAAATACTTTAGCAGCATTTGGAATTTTATTTATTTTTTTTTTAAATTTTTCAGTGCTAAGGATTTGAACCCAGGGCCTCACACATGCTAGGTAAGCACACTACCATTGAGCTACAGACTCAGACCAGTATTTTGCATTTTTAGTATGAACATATGCAATTGTTTTTGTAAGTTCCAAGAATGATTTCTAGTACATGAGCAATGTGGGTTTTAATTTTAAGCAGATTTATATAGAAGTTACCAGAAAAAATATGAAAAGTAGGAAAATTCTACATCAAATCTAAAAACTAGAGAATCCAGCAGTTCCTGAAGCTTCAGTCTAGTTTTGCAAGATACAAGTATAGGAAAAATCAAAACAGAGGAAGTGCTGACTTAGTGTAAGAGTAAACTGTCCATGAAAAAAGTGTTGAAGATCCCAGTGGACTTCTGACACTCTAAAATGGAAGAGGAGACAGAAGATAAGGCACATAATCAGATCACATCAACAAAGATGAAAATTACTGTGGAATTCGAGGGTACAGAAATCAGAAACTTTGTGGGGGGAATTGTTTTTATTAGATGGTCTGTTGGGTAAATCATGGGGATCCTGTCCTGTTATCTCTTGCTTTTAAAGACCAACACAGGAAATAAATTCTTTTGCTTAGAGATGAATCTCTCTTCTTTAAGATGTTAATGTAAACTTGGTATCACATGTAATGCCAGTGGCTAGGGAGACTGAGGCAGGAGGATCACAAATTCATCAACCAGCCTTAGTAATTTAACTAGGTCCTAAGCTACTTAATAGGACCCTGTCTCAAAAAAAAAAAAATGCTGTGGATGTAATTCAGTGATTATGCACCTCTGGATTCAACCCCTGGTACCAAAAAATATAAAAATATGATTGTAACTATAAAACTGAAAATAGATTACAAAACAATTCTGGGAAAAATATTTATCTTTATATATCATATATATGTCATATATATATACACCTACCCATAATATATGAGCATAAGGAGGAGGAGAGCCATTTATGTTAAAGGGGTTAAAGGGTGGCTTAAATTAAAAGAGAGTTTATTGATAGCATTAAATCAATAAGTAGTAAAAATATTTTATTTTTGGGCTGGAGTGGAGCACTTGTCTAGCATGTGTGAGGCATTGGGTTCAATTCTCAGCACCCACATATAAATTTAAAAAAATTTCCATCAACAACTAAAAATTTTTTTTAAAAAAATTTAATTTTTGGCATCCAGTTTTAATAGTATCATGACTTAAATTAAATTTATTTATTTGTTTTGTAGTGGGGATTGGACACAGGGTCACTTTACTACTGAGCTACATCTTCACTCCTTTTATATTATTATTGGTATTTTTTTCTTACTTGTGGTGCTGGGACTGGAACATAGCTTTTCATGCATGCCAGGAAAATGCTCTGAACCATATCTCCAGCCCTATATTTTATTTTTTAAAATTTGAAACTGGGTCTCACTAAGCTTTTAAGTTTTACACTAAATTTCTGAGACGGGTCTTGAACTTGTAATCCTCCTGGCTCAATATTTCAATGGGATTACAGGCATGCACCACCATATTTGATAATCTTTTTATTTTAGAGGTTGAAAAAACATCAACTTCTTCTTATGAGAAATAACTTTTTGTAGGTCAAAAATTAAAAGAACAAAAACAAGGGAAATAAAATTCACATAAGCAAAAGACTATATGTAACAGAAAACAAAGGAAATGACCAAAAAAAGTCTCAAAATAAAGTAGGATCTCAATTTTGTATTGAAAATATTATTGATCACTCCTTTTTATCACTCATCTTCTAAATTTGAAAGGTAATTCACTAAAATAATTGTGAAATAATTGTTTTCTTTGGAATTACTTGTGTTTTTAAATATTTCTCTTTACGGTTTTCTATATTTTATAAATGGTATACAACAAATATATACCGTTTATAGTTGAAAAATAAATATCTTCACCTCAATTTTAGCCATATTAGTTAAAGGTGATGTTTTTGAATGAAAATTTTCCTAAATAAGGCTATTGCCTACAAATATAACTGCCCTTCTCTCTCTGCCTTCTTGTGTCTCCTCTTCACAGGAATTAACCTTCCTTTCTCTACTTAAAATACCAATTTTTTTTTCTTTTTTAGCATCTGTGGCATAGGGTCTAAAAATTACAAATGTACACCACATAGAATATGACCAAAATTATTTCAGCCCAGGAGTAGTTTAAAGAAGACATATCTTAGAAAAACTACAATAATTCACTCATATAGTATATAATTTTAAGAACCTTAATTTTCCAGTAAACAGACAAGGATAAATTAATTGTGAAATGTGCCCCTAATAAAACACATGAGCTGACCGCTACAGACTTATTGAATAAAGCCAATTACATTTGGGAAGACAGCTGCCAAAAATGATTTGTATTTTATAGTAGCTAGTACTAAGCCAATCTGTCTGACAATGGATAAAAAATAGAATCAATTGTCTATTGAGTCTACTCTTAGATTGGAAAAACAAAATCATATTGTCTACTTGGAAAAATGTGTTTTTTTATCCTCTGTAGGAGGGGAAGTGGGAAGGGATAGCACATATATATTTGAATGATTCTCAAAACATTTAAAGTCACTAACATATACATTGGTAAAGGCCAGAATATAGCCTATTTTAAACCTTTAAGAATTAATATATTCTCTATATGAGAATTTTCTTCGCAAACCATGAACAGAGTATATATAAACATCACCAATTATATCAATCAGAGTTCTTCAGAGAATAGAACCAAAAAAAATATTTTACTTCATTTTCTAGAATGCTGTTGGACCATTCCCACAGTTTAATCATGCATTAAACTGAGTTAAGTGGGGCCTAAACTTGTTTTAGCTTCTGTATATGGTGAATTGTACAGTAGCTTGATGCGTAAAGATGATGTAACATATCCTAAGAGTATATCATTGTAACCGTGCAACTGAATAACAACCAATCAAAGCAGTCAAGCTTCAGCCAATCACAGGGTGCCAACTGATTAGACCATAATCATATTAGGCAAATAACTCATCACACCAGACTCATTTAAGATAAAGGCTTACTGTGGCCAATTGTGTTCTTTCAGTCATTTTCTTTTCTCTGTCTATAAATATAAATTGCACATGTGGTGGGGCTAACATTCTGAACCAACTTTGGTCCAAATGTTGTCAAGTTCTAGAAACTTTTTGCGCAAGTAGACTTTATTATGTTTAACTCATTTTATGATTTTCTTTAACACATGCAAAGTGCTGTCTTTGGTTTTTGGCTTCTTTCAATAGGCAGAATTACATTGAATACTGATCCTTATTGTTGTCATTACTTAATAATTTATTATTTTTATTGCTGACTACTGTACCATTATATGCATATAATCACAGTTTATTTACCATTCATAGATTGAAAGTAATCTTTAATAAAGACTTTTATTCTTCCTAGATTTGGGAAGTTTGGGTTATTATTTCTATGAACAAGCTTTCTCCCCCCGCCCACCAAATCCATTTATTTTTTCTGTTTGTTTCCATTGTTCCACTTATCCTCACTTTTCTTCTTGTCTTCCTGTGAGGTTTTTGGACATTTTTTAGATTACATCTCAATCTATTGTTATTTTTGAGTATATAACTGTATATAATTTGTATAGTTTTCTTAATGGTTTATCTAGATATTGCAATATGCCATCATACCATGTCACAGTCTACTGATACCTGTGTATGATGACTTTAAAATAAAGCATAGTAAACTTATATTAACTCTGGTGCTTTTACAACACACCCTTTTTAAATGCATTTGTTTGAGGAATATCAAGAACATTGTAGAATAGGAATTTTCTACCTTTATTCTTCCACAAAAGCATCATTTTGACAATTACCCACAGTCAAGATTGCCAGTATTGAAACCAGAAATTCAGTGGAGAATTTACAGCACATTATTGGAGCAAATGATTCTGATAACAGACACATTGATGAGGTTAAGAATAGCTTCACTTTACCTATATCACCTTTTCCCCAAAGTGGTATAGCTCAATGCTCAGTAACACTCCTTCAACCTATAATTTCTTTCTTCCACAGAAGAACATGTTAAATGGGTATTTTGTTACCCAAATTGAATGCAATACTGCTTAGAAGGTCGTTTTCTTCCTCACCCCAACTAAGATAGAGAAGTAATGCCATGACTGAGTAGTTAGGAAAAGCTAGGAGTAGAGAGGCTATGGACTCAATTAACCCCTTTTCAGACTCCATCAAGAACCCAGAAATGAACTACTTGGGCAACTCACAGTGGAACCCTCCAATTGCCCAACATATACACTAAATGCTTAATATGCCTCACCCAACTCTCCCTCAGGTTGAACCCCTGAGTGCCCCTCCCATGGATGGTGCAAACAGCCAGCTTGACTCCGTAGGACTCAGAGAAGGTGAGCAAATTTGAGCATTTCAGGTCACCATGTTTGGGAAAATATGCAAGAGTCTCTCAGCTCCCAGCCTAGCTTAGGTTACCAAGGGAAGCCATAAATAGTTAAGAATCCCCCTTAAAGTGATACAAGAGGTGTAGAGTGAGCATTTCCATACAAAAGGTCATAAAGATCCTCAGAATACCAAGAGGAACTGTTTGGTGAAATCATTTCTCTTATAAAGTTAGTCAGTAAAGAATGGAAAAGATGGGCCGGGGTTGTTGCTCAGCAGTACAGTGCTTGCCTTGCACGTGTGAGGTACTAGGTTCGATCTTCAGCACCACATAAAAATAAACAAATAAAATAAAGACTTGTTGTCCATCTACAACTACAAAAAATTTTTTAAAATGCTTCATAAAAATAATGGAAGAAATGATTTCTTTAAGTGTGAATGTAACAACTTAGGACCTCGAAGAACATGAAAAATCAAGGATAATTAACACTACAAAAAGAACACAATAGTATTTTATTACCCAACCCCAATGAAATAGAAATCTACATATTGCTATCAAAGAATTCCAAAAAATTATTTTTAAAAGGGTAGCAATTAAGAGGAGAACACAGGTAGAAATCTAAATGTAAAAAAAAGAATACATGAACAAAATGAGAATTTAAAGAAAGAGTTAGAAATCTCTCTCTCTCTCTCTCTCTCTCTCTCTCTCTCTCTCTCTCTCTCTCACACACACACACACACACACACACACAATCTGTAGCTGAAGACCAAATGATGGGAAGTGAAAAAATGTATTACAATCTGAAGCAGATTTGATCAAGCAGAAGAAAGAATTTATAAATTCAAACATATACAACAGGGTAGTATCCAGTCACTGGAGAAAAAAGAAAAACAATAAAAAGAATGAACAAAGTCTATGGCTAACTTTTGCATAAAGAGGAAGAAAGAGGGCTGAGATTGTGGCTCAGTGATAGTGCGCTTGCCTAGCATGTGTGAGGCCCTGGGTTTGATCCTCAGCACCACATAAAAATAAATAAATAAGATGGGAGTATTGTGTCCAACTACAACTAAGAAAAAAGAATATTGAAAAAACAAAGAGGAAGAAGGGCTAGGGTTATAGCTCAGTAGTAGAGCACTCACCTAGCATGTGTGAGGAACTGGTTTGATCCTCAGCACCACATAAAAATAAATAAAATAAAGATATTGTGTCCATCTACAACTATTTTTTAAAGACGAAGAAAGAGAAAATAAGGGGCAGAATGTGTATTTAAAGAGATAATGGCTGAAAACTTTCAAAAACTGGGCAAGAGACATGGACATCCAGATACCGGAAGCTTAAAGAACTCCAATTGGGTTTAAAGCAAAAAATGCTTCATCAGCACACATTATAATTAAACTGTCAAACATCTAAGATGCCTGGGGATGTAGTACAGTGTTAAAACACTTGCCTAGCATGCTTCTAAAAAGCTAGGTTTGATACCCAGCACAAAAAACCAACCAACCAAACAAAACCCACAAAAGACAAAGAAAAAATTGAAAGAATCAAGAAAAAACAACTCATCACATGCCAAGGGATTCCCAGAAGTCTATAAGCAGATATCTCAGCATAAACCTTGCAAGTCATGAGATAATGTGATAATAGATGGAATCAAAATGCCAAAAGAAAAAAAATGCCAAAAGGACAATACTTTCTCCAGCAAAGCTATTCTTCAGAAATGAAAGAGAGGTTAAGAGTTTCCCAAACAAAGAAAAGCCAATGGAGTTCTTCAGCAGTAGATCTGTCTTACAAGAAATATAAAAGGAAATTCTTTAAGCTAAAACAAAAGAATTCTAACTACAAAAATAAAAGTATAAAACCTAATGTTAAAAGATAGTACAAAGTCAAATTCAGAATGCTCAAATGCAATTGCAATAGCATAGAAATTATTTATACCTTTAGTATAATAATTAAAAAATGCTATAAAATATAATTATTTTGTTCATTGATATGTAATATAAAAGAGGCAAATTGTGACATCAAAACATAAAATATTTGAGGGAAGTAAATTATACTTTATAAATATGATCAAAGAGAAGATTTTATCAGCTTAGAATGAACTATTATAGCTATATTTTGTTTTATGCTAGCCTTATGGTAATCACAAAGGAAAAATATGACCATGAAAAAAATAAAGATAAGTGAACAAAAGCATACCACTATAGAAAACCATCAAATTGCAAAGGAGGGCAACAAGAGAGAAAGACAGGAATGGAGAATCTACCAGACAGCCAAAAAATAGCAATATAGCTAAAATAAGTTTTTGCCTCTCAAAAACTACTCTAAACATTGATGGATTTAATAATTCAAAGACATTTATCTAATTGCTAGAGGTGATGAATATTTTTCCATATATTTGTTGATTGATTGTATATCCTCTTCTGAGAAGTGTCTGTTCAGGTCCTTGGCCCATTTATTGATAGGATTATTATTACTATTATTGTTATTATTATTATTTTGGTGCTTAGCTTTTTGAGTTCTTCATATACCCTAGAGATTAGTGCTCAATCTGATGCATGAGGGGTAAAAATTTGCTCCCAGGATGTAGTCTCTCTATTCACTTCAAAGATTGTTTCTTTTGCTGAGAAGAAACTTTTTAGTTTGACTCCATCCCATTTATTGGTTCTTGGTTTTAATTCTTACACTGTAGGAGTCTTATTAAGGAAGTTGGGGCCTAATCCCACATGATGAAGATTGGGGCCTATTTTTGTTTTATTAGATTCAGAGACTCTGGTCTAATTCCTAGGTCCTTGATCCACATTGAGTTGAGTTTTGTGCATGATGAGACATAGGGGTTTAATTTAATTTTGCTGCATATGGATTTCCAATTTCCCCAACACCATTTGTTGAAGAGGCTATCTTTTCTCCAATGCATGTTTTTGGCATCTTTGTCTAATATAAGATCATTGTAATTTTGTATATTAGTCTCTGTGTCCTCCATTCTGTACCGGTCTACCGGTATTGGTCTACCGGTCTGTTTTGGTGCCAATACCATGCTGTTTTTGTTACTATTAAGATCTGGTATAGTGATGCCACCTGCTTCACTCTTCCTGCTAAGGATTGCTTTAACTATTCTGTATCTCTTATTTTTCCAGATGAAAGAAATGCAAATCAAATCTACTCTAAAATATCATCTCACTCCAGTCAGAATGGCAGCTATATGAAGACAAAGGTGAGGTTGGTGAGGATGTGGGGAAAAATGTATACTCATACATTGCCAGTGGAACTGCAAATTGGTGCAGCCAATGTGGAAAGCAGTATGGAGATTCCTTGGAAATCTGAGAATGGAACCACCATTTGATCCAGCTATCCCTCTCATTGGTTTATACCCAAAAGACTTAAAAATAGCGTACTAGAGGGACACAGCCACTTCAATATTTATAGTAGCACAATTCACAATAGCTGAACTGTGGAGCTAACTTTGATGCCCTTCAGTGGATGAATGGATAAAAAAATATTTGACATATATACACAATGGAATTTTACTCAACAATAAAAGAGAATAAAATCATGGCATTTGCAGGTAAATGGATGGAGTTGGAAAAGATAATGCTAAGTGAAGTTGGCCAATCCCTCCCCCAAAATGCCAAACGTTTTCTCTAATATAAGGAAGCTGACTTATAGTGGGGTAAGGAGGGGGAGCATGGGTAGAATAGATGAATTCTAGATAGGGCAGAAGGGTGGGAGGGAAAGGGAGGGGGCAGGGGATTAGCAAGGATGGTGGAATATGATGGACATCATTATCCAAAGTACATGTATGAAGACACAAATTGGTGTCAACATACTTTATATACAAACAGAGATATGATATGATAAATTGTGCTGTATATGTGTAATAAGAATTGTAATGCATTCCATTGTCATTTATTTTTTTAAAAAAATCAATAAAAATAATTTAAATACATAGGGTAGCTGAATGAAAGAAAAAATGAGACACAACTGTATGTTGCATGCAAAAGAATGCTTCAACTTTAAATACATCTAGGCAGAATATGAGTGAATGTAAAAATAAATCCCTTGCAAATGAAATAGAAGTAGCTATACTTATTTCAGGCAAAGAAGAATTTATGTCAAATATTTTGCAAAGGGACACATATAATCATTATATGGTGGAAAAAAATGTTAAATCATTGAGAGGATATAAAAATTGTATATATATATATATATGCCCCAATTCTGAATATATATATATATATATATATATATATATATATATATATATATATGAAAGTACACAGACACTACATAATAATGGTATAATGGTAGAAGACTTCATCAATACCCCCCTTTCAACAATGGATAGATCATCCAAATTTAGAAAAATTTACAAGGAAGCATTATATTTTATCCAGACTTTAGACCAAATAGACACATAACATACTAAAATTTATTGGACATAGAAAAAGTGGTTCCAAGAAGGAAGTTCATAACAATGATGACCTACATGAAGATAAAGGAAGATTTCAAATAATCAACTTCAAGGAACTTGAAAGATAAGCCAAACTATTCTCAAAATTATTAGAAGGAAGAAAATAACAAAGATTAGGAAAGATAAATAAAACTGACATTTTTTGAAAAGAAAAATCAAAATGGCAATTATTTAGCTAGAGTGCCTAAGAAAAAAATACAGAAGACTTTCTAAAGCCATAAATGAAAATGAGTTATAACCAATACTACAAAAATATAAAAGATAAAAGACTACTACAAAAATTATAAATATTGAATAACTTAGAAAAGTTGGGTAAATTCCTAGAAATAAATCACTTACCAAGACTGAACTAGAAAGAAATATAAAATATGAACAAACCAATAATAAATATGGACATTGGGTCAGTAAATAATTTTTTTTTCATTAAATGAAAGCTAAAGAACTGTTGGTGTCTCACAAGCACTTCCAAAAAATAACAGATCAGGAGGAAAGACTTCTAAACCTATTTTATATGGCCACCTTTATACTATCCTAAAGCCACATAATGGTAATATAAGAAATTAAAAAGATGATTTACCTCAATCAAGTTAAATTCGTCCATGTAATGCAATGATAATTCAACATATGCAAATACTGGCAATACAAAATGAGGCATAAAAATTAGGCATTACAATAAGTGCTAAAAATCATTTAACAGAATTAAGTTAAATTCTGATAAAAGGTCTGTACAATTATAGAAAAATATAAACAAAAGAAAGGTCATAAATGAAATTTCCATAGCTAACTTCATTCTTGGATTCTTATCACACTCCATATATAAAAACAAGAGATTAAAGATTTAAACATAATAACTTAAATCATGAAATTTCCTAGAATAAAACTTAGAAGGGGGCTGGGGTTGTGGCTCAATGGTCGTGTGCTTGCCTAGCATGTGTGAGGCACTGGGTTCAATTCTCAGCACCACATATAAATAAATAAAAGTCCACCAATAACTAATAAAATATCTAAAACACTTAGGAGGGAAGGCCCATGACATTAGTCTTGGTGATGATTTTTGGATATGACATTATTAGAAACACTGGCAACAAGAAAATACCACCCTGGGCAACTGAGTAAGACCCTGTCTCAAAATAAAAAGGGCTGGGGATGTAGCTCAATGGCAGACCACTTAGCTACCATGTGTTAGGCCCTGGACTCAATCCCCTCAACTCAAATACTTTCTCTCTCTGGATTAGGAGAAAATATCGTAAAGCATATACCCAATAAGGTGTTAATATCTAAAATCTATCAGAAACTCATGCAACTCAGTAGCAAGAAAAAAATCCCAAATAAAAATTGTCAAAGGACACAAATAGAACATTATTCTAAATAAGACATAGAAATGGCAAATAGGTATATGAGAAACAGTGCTCGACTCTATTCATTACCATGGAAATGGAAATCAAAACCACAATTATATATCACCTCACCTTTGTTAGGATGGCTTATTATAAGAGTCAAAAGGAGGGGCTCGGGTTGTGGCTCAGTGGTAGAGCACTCACCTAGCACATGCGAGGCCCTGGGATCAATCCTCAGAACCACATAAAAATAAATAAAATAAAGGTATTGTGTCCAACTACAACTAAAAAATAATTTAAAAAAAAAGAGTCAAAAGGTAATGAATGTTGGTGAAGATGTGGGGAGAAAAGAACACTATACATCTTTAGTGGGAACGTAAATTGGCATATGCATTATGGAAAACAGTATGAGTCATTTGTGTATTTTTGAAGTTCTTCAAAAAATTAAAAATAGAATTACCACATGGGCCAACAAAACCACACCTGGGTATATAGTCAAAGTAGATAAATTAAATTCTGATTCACACAGGCTCTAATAGCTTCAATTTCATCTTCTTAAGAAATACCATCCTCAAGGACTTTTCCAGATTTAGAAAGTATGTGTCATAGGTGAATTATATCAATATCAATATTCTGGCTATACCATTGCATTATAATTTTCTTAGCTATTTGCATTGAAAGAAGCTATATAAGAGCTACACAGAATTCTGCATTACTTAAACTGCATCTATATTGAGACATATTAATATACCAAGAAGTTCACCATTTAAAATGAACAATTCAATGGTTTATAGCATACACAAAAAGTTGGATAAACATCACCACAATTGATTTTAGAATATTGGCATCATCTCCCCCCAGATCCCCTTACCAGTTAGCAATTTATTTTCTGTTTTCTCCTAATCCTTCCCCATACTGCAGTCCCAGGCAACCACTAATCTAATTTCTGCTTCTAAACATTTGCCTATTCCTGAAACTTAATATAAATGGAAAATAAAAATATGGTCTTTTAAGGCTTGTTATTTTCACTTAGCATAATGTTTTCAATGTTTATTCATGTGGTAGCTTGTATCAATATTTCATTTCTTTTTAAATGTCTACATATGGCTATGCAGGCTGTTGCTGCAAAAGAGTGCCCTGATGAGGGGGTGAGCATGTGTGAAAATATATCCTGCATCCTGCTTATCAAGCTGTATACCCAAGGGCAAAGATTTTTTTTTTCCTTCCCACAGAGTTGTGGCTCACTCTCTAACCTGTATACCTAGAACTGTATCAGAATTTGTGCCATCAAGTATCTTATTTGCCTGCCCAGAAGATACACAAATGACTCATATAGGCTAGTGAAGACTCTAGCATTGCCTCATTGTGTTTAAATAGTTAGTGGCAGAGAAAGTTTTCATGTGAGAAGTTGAATATGCAATGGATAGTGGATTGTGGGAAGGCCATATACAAATTGGATCTCTGACCTACAAACTGTTAACAACAACCTGCCTGCAATGCCAAACCCCAAACCACTGTAATCTTTCATCCAAAATTATTAGGATATAATTAGTAAACAACAACTTCTCTAATTTTTCTCCTGCTTTCAATTTAGGAACAACCAAAGTTAGATAAATATTCTCCCTTAACCAATCACACAGGTTGTCTCACTTTTGGTCATCTGTTTTCCAGTTTCCCCATGCCAATAGCCTCCAATCAGGGCATACCTGAAGGTTTGCTTTGTTTCCCCACTATAAAGCTTTTAAACTCCTCTGCATGCTCTTCGGTCTCTGCCAAACACATTTTAATGGTGTTTGACTCCCTTGCTAAAGTGAGCTCTAATAAATATTCTTTTCTTATTTTCATTTGGGTGGTCTTCATTTATTGCCTCTTGTCTCTTATCACACAGACATTTCCATGTCATTATATTAGACACCGCCCACTCATCATTGCTCAGAAATGTTCCAAAATACACATCCACTAAGCCTACTTTCACCCTGGTGAATTCATTCAGCCACTCATATCCCCTGGTATCTGTATTCTGCAATTCTTTAATGGATCTGCCTGCCTCCAAGTTCTCCTCTCTCTTCTCCATCCTTCACACTGGTGCCATACATGTGATCACTCCCTCCTCCAACCCAAAGGCCTCTGATCCCTTTACTGCCCTACCTAGAATATTATTATGGCTCCCCTTCCTGGTTGGGATAAAGGTCAAACACCTTGTAGTAGCATGTAATGGGTTTAGTTATCCACTGCTGTCTTTCTTTTCACTCTCATCTCTGACCTCTACTTATTTCAGCAAAACGGTGACAATTTTTGGAATGAAATAAGCTTATGTCATTCATCTATGTATTTTTCATGCTGTTCCTTCTTCTCTTAATACCCTCCAGCTCCTACTCTGATCCTAATTTTCTCAAGATTAAATTTGAGCTTCACATTCTACAAAGCGCCTACTCCAATTGCTACATTTCATGCCCTTCATTTGTCCTCCTACTTTATCTGGTGTATGCCTTTATTCTTTTAAACTGATTTTCATTTTAATTGATTATTTTCTTCACTAAAATGTGATTATCTTGACAACAGGACCCCTCTTATTTATTTCTGCTTCCTCCATTGTCTAGTATGGTGCCTGGCATACAGTAAAGCTCAATAAAATATTTGTTGAATAAAATGAGCAAGTGATTAGATGAATGAATGTTACCTCTACTCTGATAGTAATGAAATTCATGGAATAGGGCTACAAGGCCAGAGTAGAAACCATTCCATGAAGGGTCATAATGTGCAGACAATCACAATCTCAGGCTGCAATAATGTCTCCACAGGACAATAAAATGTTTATCTGCCAGAAGTCTCAGACCAAAATGTAAAGCTCCGTCCACCTAATCTTCTCAGAAATTCCAGGCAGTTTTAATATTTCCATTAACCAATAGATTTTTGTTTACCTCTAAAATAATATTTTAAATTATAACAAACATAAGACACAGTCCACATGGAATTCTCATTTTACAGATTAGGAGACTGAGGTTATTAGACATTCCAAAAGCTTTCTCTAAGGTCATGCAGTAGCTCATTAGCAGCAGAGCTAAGAACAAACACATCTCAAGTTTCATTCTCCTATGTGGTTTCCATGACACCTCAATGATTTACCATCAGCACTAATGACGTCGTTCTCTATCATGCGGCCCCCAGACTACAGGTGTCTCTGCAGAAAAGTGCTCCACAATGTAAGAATATTCCTCTGACAGACTCTGCAGATCACAATAACTATCTTGTACATTTTCCTTAAAGGAGCAGTAATTTTATCCTGAAACAGTCCCTGAGTTCACAAAAGAGAATTCAGACCACAGAAATATTCACACAGCCAGATCCAAAGATCCAAAGAGATAATCAGATTCAAACACATTTTCATGTGCAGACAGGAAAAATGAGGCTGACATGTGGAGGAAGAGACTTGCCTAAGTTCTAATTGCAATGTTAGTGACAAAATCTAGATCAGAAATCATGTCTAATAATTTATAGATTTAAGTACTATTCACTAAAGTCATTGCTCACCAGGCAGAAATAACAACCCCACAATGACCCTAGATAAAAGTGTGCACATGTTAATGCTTCATTGGCATAAATCATCCCTTAATGTCCACTCTGGATATATCACCCTAAGCCTCTGGCTTAATTAAAATATTTCAGTGTTAGATTTTCCCTACATTTTGAGTGGACTTACTGGATTCTAAGCTTGCCTCTACTGCCTACTAGCTTCATGACTTTGAACAAGTTAGTTACTCTTTCTTGCCTCAGTTTCTTCATATTTAACAGGTATAACAACAATACTGTCTCATAAAAATATTGAATTATCCTATGTAAAAGGCCAGTGCTGGCACATAGTAAGTGCTAAATAAATGTCAGCTCTTATTATTAATTTGTACTCCTAACTTTATAAACATGTGATTTCTGTACTAAAAAACAAACAAACAAAATACCCCTGTACTTTTCTAGCATGGCCAGATCATTTTATTTTTCTAAATTTCCATTTTGTCATAGGTTTATTGGGGATAATAGTATTTACATCAAGAGGATTTTGTAAGGATTCATGCACATGAAAGTTATGTCAGTTATTCCCTTTCCCTTTTCTGTTTCACAATATTTTCTAGTCTACTGATTGCCTTTCACCAGAATTGAGTGTAGGATCCATCATCCATCTCTTTATTTTAAAATCAAGGCACCCCAAAATAAACTATCATCATCATCAGCATCATCATTATCATCAAGAAACCACTCAATCAGAACGCCTCTGGCCTCCATCTGGACTTGATTTCATCAATTTCTCACCAATCACCTTGAACCCTAAATATTGTTTCTAGGACTTTCATTGAGTATAAAACACACTTGAGTTTTGACTATTCCTTGAACATCCTTTACCTTTTACTTCTTCCTCAAATTTCCCTCTTCCCTTTTACTGTCAAACTCCTTGACGAAATAGTTTCTCCTTTTTGCATTCCCGCGCCCCCCCTCGAATTCACTCATTTGTTCATTCATTCACTCATCAATTATAGAACACCTAGTAAGTATGCAAATCACTATACCAGGCCTTGGATACGCAAAAGTGAATAGGATCAGAACAGTACCTGCCCTCAGGAAGCTTTCAATGTACTGCAAAACTGATTACCATGCCAAACTCTCTCCTGACTTTTCCCGATTCTGACCAAGATCACCAGTGATTCACCAAGTACAAACTTTATTTGTTCTTAATACTTAATGCCCTTTGTTTTCGGACAGACTTTGATCTTGCTGACCTGTATATTCTTTTGATAAACTTTGACTCCTTGGTATCAATGATGCTACAACCTTGCAATTCTCTGGTCATGTTTTTCTTTCTTTCTTTTTTTTTCCTCACTGAGACCTCTTTTAGTGCTTATCCTCTGAAATCTCAGTATTCCCCAAGGTTCTAGCCTTGCAAGGTCCTTCTCCTCTCATTCATTCTCATGACTTTAGCTACACCTGTAGGTTCCTGAATCCCTTCTTCTCCACAAACTGAACTTCAAACACTTTCCTACAGGTCAAGCTTCTCATTTTAAAATTTATTTTAAATTGACAAATAATGATTATGTGTACTTATATAATGTTTTGACCCATGTGTACATTTTATTCAATGAAGCTAATTAACATATGCATTACCTCATCAATGTTTCATTTTTTATAGAACAAACATTAAATCTTTTCTTTTTGCAATTTTGAAATATGTAATACATTATTATTAATTGTGATCACCACACAGTGCAAGGGATCAAAATCTTATTTCTCTAGTTGAATACATTAAGGATCATCCTGCCCCAGCCTCTGGTAACCACTGTTTTACTCCCTGTTCCTATGGGACTGACTTTTCTAGATTCCATATGCAAAAATATCTGGCTCTTCTCTTTCTGTACCTGACTTGTTTTACTTAGTTTAATGTCCTCTAGTTCTAATCATGTTGTTGCAAATAACAGAATTTCCTTCCCTTTAAAGGCTGTATAGTATTTTAACTACAGACAAGAGTATTCCACCTGGGTGTCCCATTAGCTTCTCAAAATAACATAATCCAAACTCCAAGCCAATTAATAATCCTCCTCTATATCCCAATTATGTTCATTCTCTTGAATGTTTTCCAATTCTACAATTAGTGAGATGACATCACCATCCTTCCTAATAAATAGAATCAAACATGGGATCTTCATTCTGATCAGTCACTTCAGTGTATTTAATCAGTTACCAACGGTGACTCTCAAACCCAGTCCTTATATAAACACTGGTGCTATTTTAGATCAGAAATTTATTAGCTCTCCAATGAGCTACTGATTTCTGCTATCAGTATATAGTCTCTTCTTACCAATTTAGTTTTTGTATCAGGGCCTGGCCATGAGTATGTCTGAAAGGATATCATGACTATGACACTTATCCGAATCTCAAAACTTTTTATTTCATTTTATGAATTTATATATCCATTTTCCAATGAGTAAAAATCAGATACTTTAGGAGAACATTTACCTGAATTTGGTTCCACTTTCTGGTTTTAAAACTCTAGTATACTATAAAATGAGGCAGCTAACTAGTCCTCTACTGAATTGATGTCTTCCTGCCCAGAAACCTAGACTGAATAATAGCTTCTCTTATCTTTTCCTACTTGGCACTGGGACAAGGAGTATGATTTAAATTATGATCTTCATTAAGGAGATGATTAAATTCAGGCTCAGGGAGGAGAGGTGTTTTGCACTAGGGCACACAGTACATATAGAACCTTGATTTGAATTCAAGTCTAATTACATAAAACCAGTGCTCTTGTGATGGCACTCCTAAACCAATTGTAGAAATGGATAGAAGAAAAATAAACTGGCGAATGCAAGGGTTTTGATAATATTTCATTGCTTAAGTTTAGTTGAGATTTTGTGCATTGTTATTATTTTTCATTAATTTACATACATTCCACATCAAATATCATACAAAAAAAATTTCATAGAAACACCTTAGATTTGTTCAGTGCCTGACATAGAATAGGTATTTAGTACATTTCTATTGAATAAAATAAAGAATGAAATAATGAATGATTAGGGTAATAATCATAGTTGAAATGGGAAGGAGGAAGGTATGACATGAGGAGTTTCTAGGTAGTCATTTTACTCTTAGGTACCACCACTTTGGGTGATACGATGGGTTTGAATATGGATTATTTCTAGCCAAGGTCAACATGTTGGAAACTTGGAAATATTGGAAAGTAGTAGAACCTTTAAGAGGTGGGATGTAATGGGAAGTCCTTAGGTCACTGGGGGAGGAAACTTGTTATCATGTGATCCACTGAATTTTCATGAGAGAGTGTTATAAAAGGACAAAGTCTGGAACATTTCAGGGAGATGACAGAAGGAAGCTAGGGGGCAACCCTGAATTCTGCACAGCATAGAAAGGAGATAGGGAAGAAACAGCTGGCCAGAGAGGTGGGTCAGAGAATAAATATAAGACCTAATATTTGACAGTCTGAGACTTTGAGAGCCTTCAAGTTTGGTTACCAGAGCTGAAAATAAGGACAGAGTTCCTTAACCTCAAACCTGGACTAGGAGGAGAGGGGAACAGAGTGAGACAAAGAGAAAAAAAAAATCACATAAACTCACTTCCTTAACAACAACTGGAAAGAAGAGCAGAAAAGATTAGAATGGGACAAAACTAATGGAGTTATTGAAGGAAAATAAATGGTTTAACCCAAATTGCTGACTGAAAACCATGAGAGGTGTGGCAGCCACTTTGTAGAGTTCACAGCTGGATAACCTCCTTAAAAGAAATTAAATCGACACAGCATCTCCCCACTTTCACATAGCAACAAATAAAATGAGGGAGAGTACCTCTGCAATGGGATAGCTCAATAATCTAGAAGCAACTTGTACAGGGATTTGTAATAGCCAAAAGTTGCTGAAACCCTTTCCCCTTACCAAGGACAAGGAGGGTGGGCGGGATGCAGCAGATTCAAGAGATGATCACTTCCCGGACCTAACTCAGGACTCTGCAAAGTCTCCAAGGGAATGCAGGCAGAGACAGGAATAGATGCCAAATATTAACAGTGGTGGGAGCAGGCTGGATAGAGTGGCTGTCTCTGTGCCAGGCAACAGAGGGGGACTGCACCTGTGATTTGAGGTTATGGCTGGTGGGAACACAGACACAGGTAGAATAGTTTTTTCTCTCTCCATGTCTGTGGAGGGAAGCAGTACCTGCAGTTCATAATCTTAGGCAATGGGAGTTCAAACCAAGGCAGACAAGCTGAGTCTCCTTCCTGCAATCTGTGTTGATAAAGGGGGCCCCCTTATGCACCACATACCAACTACACAGAGCACACAATCACAGGTCTTGTGCTTGCAGACAGCCATCAGGCTCTATGTCACTTTGCAGAGGGCCTTTTAGAAAGGAGCCTGTGTGTGATGTCCTCCTGCAGTCAAAGCGACAACCTGCATTCTGTGCTCCTGCACACTACAGAAATAGCTAACAGATGTATCATAGCACCCTCCAAGGATCCAATCTCAGACCCCTGGGCTAAAAAATGAGAAGTCGCTGGAGTGAGTTCCATAGAAATCAGGGGAGTGCCTCTTGTGCCCTAGTGCCTCCTGAGGGATCCAAAGCTGAAAAGTGATGGACATTTTCTAAAGGTCCCAAAGCCTAATTAAATTCACACTAAGATGATTCAGTAAGAATTTTCTGTACCTTACATGGTTTACTATAAATAACTCTTAACTTTGAGCATGTATTGTTTTTCAATTTGATTTGATATTTGATACTCTATTTGATATTGTGCCCTTAACACATTTGATTGTATTTCTTCTAATGTTTTAAAACATTAATTAGAATGATTCTATCTTTGTTTTCCTAGCTCAGGCTTAAAAATTTCTCCTCTTGAGCCCCCATTTTCCCTCTTACATTTCCTATTTTTGGTTTAAATCCCTCTCCATCATTTCTTTTTTACTTTTTTAAAACTTGGTTGGTATTATTCCTTTCTACCCTTTCTTCTTTCTCTCTTCTTTTACTCATTTTTTTCTCTCTTCCTTTTCAGTCTTTATATATTAGCAATTTTATATCTTCATTAGCCAATTTTCAATCCATTATGAACATTACTACAAGTTTATAGCTGGATTAGAGATTAAATTATCCAGGTATAGAGAATAATATCAACAAGTTTTAATTTTTCCTAAGGTTAATTAGTATGTAGCTTTGCTGACATGATTATAATAATTAGAGTTATTGTCTGCTCTCAAAGTGGTGCTGATACTGGATACAGCAATAACAAACATTGAGTGAAATTATCAAAACCTGGATATTTGCCCAGCTGGGGCTTTTGAGAGAAAGAAGTTCACTAAATAGTTCCCTGAAATAAAGACAATGTGATAATCATCCCAGTAAATAGGTAGTCCTAAGAACAATGTGAAAAATCCAGAGAACAAGCCATACCAAATAGCCCACAACACTTGAACAAATGTTCCCATTGACACCACAGCAGAGAAAATGGAGAAAGAATTTACCAAGTTCATAGTTCAAACGTTCAGTGAGCTAAAAGAAGATGTAAGGAATGAACTTGAAGAGAATATACAGGAGGTGAAAGATCATTTCAACAAAGAGATGGAGATTATGAAGGGAATCAAACAGAAATCCTGGAAAGGAAAGAATCAACAAATAAAAATTTAAAAGTCAATGGAAAACATCACCAATAGATTATATCACTTTGAAGAAAGATTCTTAAGCTTTGAACACAAAGTATATAATCTTGAAAATAAAATTGAGATGTTAAGAGAATACCAGGGTACTCAAGAAATCTGGGGTAACATTAAGAGACCAAATTTAAGAATCATTGGAGCAGAACAAGGTTCCAAAATACAAACTAAAGTAAGGTGAAATCTTTTTAATGAAATAATATCCCCAAATTTTCCAAATCTTAGGAATGAGATGGAAATCCAAATATAACAACTATGTAGAACCCCAAATAGGCAAGATCAAAAAAGATTCTGTCCAAGACACATTCTAATGAAAATGCCTAATATATAGAGTAAAAATAGATAGAATTTTAAAAGTCACAAGAGAGAAATGGCATGGCACATTTAGAGGCAAGCTAATTCATATTTTAACTGATTTCTCATCTCACACTCTAAACGCCAGGAAGGCTTGGAATAATATATATCACTAGTCATGCTACTACTAGTCATGCTAAGGTTTGGCTGGGGATTTATGAAGATACATTACATTATGAGAGTTCTGAAGTTTTTAAAGATAGAACTCATTATTTATCCCTAGTACAGAGCCCTGGGTATGTCACAGAACATGATTTTATAAGTTCCTTAAGGAAGTAAGATTGACTTCAGTCCTAGTGATGGGTATGAGATTTTCTGAATATATGCCCTCCTGTTTTAGGATTTTTCCAGAAAGTGAATAGATTTGAGCATCTAGGTTATAACTGAGGATTTCAACTCCCTGAACTATAGGGGATCAGGAACTGTGAAAACTATGGCAAGTGCTTACTATGGGCAAGGCAATGTGCTAGTGACATATTATGTTCTGCTAGATCTTACAAGATATCCAAAGAGCTGAGTTTTCTGCCCTCAGAAAATATATTTTTAGCTAAAGGGAAAAGACAAATACACATAAAAAGATATCCTGAGTGCCACGTAAGTGATACAGACAGCAAGTGGTTCACACACATCTTACCCACTCTCCAGGAGCAATTTTCCACCATTATTTTAATCAGGAAGACTCATTGTTCACAGTTATAGCCCCCTCCACAGCCTCTTAGGCAGCTACTTTTGGAAGAAGAAGAGGACATTAATGAAACCAGGAGGCACTATGGCTTAAATAGGAATTTTCCAGGGTAGCTGGGTACATGTGGATTGAGACCCTTGAATTAATAATATTGACAACTTGGCTTGTTTTTCAGGTTTCTACCTATTTTTTTAAGGAACCAGAACATTTTATCTCCATTCCTTAAACTTCGTCAGAAACCTGGCATGTTACAATCATTGTTACATGTACCTGGGAGAGATCCATAGGATAGCAAGTTTTATATATGTCTGGGAAAAGAACTCATTTTTAGACTTTTATTATCTTATATGTGGATATTAATGACAACTGTCCTATTACATGAGCATCCAAAAATCTAAGACTCAAAATTCCAAAGTCAAGACAAAGAAATTTTAATGAATAATAAAAATACCTAAAAAGGTGGGGGGCAGACATTGTAGACCACATGTATGAGTCAATAGTGGTCATTAAAACAACCAAAAAGATGTTGGGATTTGAAAAATAATTGGGCAGTCAATAATCAGAAGCAGAAACATATCATAACACAACTGGAAAGGGCCATTTACAGATACAGGAAATGAGGACCAGAAGGGGGATGGATTTGTCAAAGGCTTAAAAGTAACCTAGCAACAGAGTCAAACCTAGACCCTGGGTTTCTAGCTCCCTGACCTATGTTTATTTCATTATATCAGGTAATTACTTTAGTATATATATTTTTTTACTCAAACTTTTGTAAGAATGTCACCATTTCTAGTTTTATTCCAAAGTTGCCCAAAGAATATGTGAATATGATTCAGAGAAAAAAGGAGTGGAACTAATTTTCTGATAACCTATAGTACTTTAGGATATTCTGCTTGGCCATGGGAAGGAAAAGGAGGAATGGACATTTTAAACGCATTTTTTCAGTTTTATAAAAAGCATACCCTGCAATAAGAATTTCAAAAGGGATAGAGTGAGCTGAGACCAAAAGGCACATGGCACAGTAACTGAGATAGGGTTGTTGTGCCTGTAGGACCCAGCTGTGAATAAATGGAGAAAACAGAGGCATGAGAAATAGGCTGAGACTGATAGTCCCTCTTGTCATTGCTTATACTTCCTGATTAATAGCTATTTCTTCAACTTCTTATGAAATGGATCATTGATTGTTAATTCTGAGGACAACAGTGATACTAGGATATATGCCAGCAAGACACACATTTCAACTGTAACTGATTAAGGACAATTTCCCATTCACATTCTCTCAGGACCCTGATACACTGGTGTCTGTATTGCACCTACCATCTTGTGCTCACTGTCCCTAATATCTCTTTCATAACTTTTGCCTACTTCTTGCTCTTCTTTTCCTTTGGAGTAATTTTAATCCTTGTTGATATAGTCATTGAATAATAGTGCTTACACACAAAGTTTATTTAAAACTTCATTCTAGGCCTGTGTGTCTTAGTGGTACAGTGATTGCCTAGCATGCATGAGGCCCTGGGTTTGATTCTTAGCACCATGATAAATGAGCCAATGAAAAATTTTTAAAAAGACCTTCATTCTTATGAGTCTGTTGCCTAGAATAACAAATAGTCAAGGTCTGCAAGAGTCGGGATTTCTATCTTGTTTCAGGGATCTGGTGATAAATGCTGATAAAAATAACATGGTGTAGCTATACCAGCATGCTTACAGTATAATATGGGCCTGAGGCCAGATTTGGTTAGAGACACATTTAGTATGCATAGTCCTAGTTTGGGGAGACAGCAGAATAAATGATGTGCTCCCAGGGCTGAAACTCGAACCTGTGCAGTTCAATATTTTAATTAACAGAACAACATATGGTAGACGGTGTCAGATGTATCAATGGCAATCAACTAAATTATAATGGCATAGGAGGAACTTGAACCTTTAATTCTGCATGTGTTAGTCAGACTAATCTGAAAGTACCACTTTCATCATATCATTGCTCTGATAAAGAGTTTATAATGAATTCCTAAAGGCTAGTGCTTCAAGAGTAAACTCTGCCAATATGTGTAGTTCCATCATAATCTATCTATATTCTACCATGAAATTATTTTATATTATAATTTCATTATCATATATTAATTATGCGTATTAATGGGAGTCAGTGTGATATTTGATTCATGCACACAACATACACATCAAATCCAGCCTCCCTTTATGCACCCTCCTCCTCCCCCTTCCCAACCTTTATTAATATTTATTTGAGCCAACTTTATTTTAACTTCCAGATTTGAGAGATAATAAGTGATACTTATTGTTCTTGAGTCTGGCTTATTTCTTTCTTTTTAATGCTTTTAGTTGTAGATAGAAACAATACCTTTATTTAATTTATTTTTTTAATGTGGTGCCAAGGATTGAACCCAGTGCCGCATGCATGCTCGGCAAGCACTCTACCACTGAGCCACAACCCCTGTCCCTGGCTTATTTCACTTAATGAAATATCCTCCATTTACATTTATTTTATTGAAAATGACAAGATTTTATTCTTATTTGTGGCTGAATAATACTCCATTGTGTATAAATACCATATTTTCATTTGTGCATTAATGGGCACCTGGGGTGATTCCATATCTCAGTGATCATGAATAATGTTTCAATAAGCATGAGAATAAAGGTATCTCTTTGGTTTGCTAATTTCATTTCCATTGGATACATTACCCATAAGTGGGATGGCTGGATCATGTGGTTTTTTTGAGGGACCTCCATTCTGTTCTCTATAATAGCTGTACTATTTGCATTCCCATCAACAGTGGATGAGAATTTTTTTTTTTTTTCTCCAAATCCATTCCAGCATTTGTTACTTTTTGGTAACAGATCATTTTACTGGGGCATAAGGGGGATAATTTTGATTTGCATTTCTCAGATGACTAATTATATAGACCACTTTTTCACATATTTGTTTTCCATTTGTATTACATCTTAGAGAAGTGTCTATTCAGACCATTTCCTATGCTTTATTTTTTTTAAATTAATTTTTATTGTTGGTTGTTCAAAACATTACATAGTTCTTGATATATCATATTTCACACTTTGATTCAAGTGGGATATGAACTCCCATTTTTACCCCGTATACAGATTGCAGGATCACATCAGTTGCACATCCATTGATTTACATATTGCCATACTACTGTCTGTTGTATTCTGCTGCCTTTCCTATCCTCTACTATCCCTCCTCCCCCCTCCCCTCCCCTCTTCTCTCTCTACCCCATCTACTGTAATTCATTTCTCCCCCTTGTTTTTTTTCCCTTTCCCCTCACTTCCTCTTGTATGTAATTTTGTATACCCCTGAGGGTCTCCTTCCATTTCCATGCAATTTCCCTTCTCTCTCCCTTTCCCTCCCACCTCTCATCCCTGTTTAATGTTAATCTTCTTCTCATGCTCTTCATCCCTACTCTGTTCTTAGTTACTCTCCTTATATCAAAGAAGACATTTGGCATTTGTTTTTAAGGGATTGGCTAGCTTCACTTAGCATAATCTGCTCTAATGCCATCCATTTCCCTGCAAATTCTATGATTTTGTCATTTTTTAATGCAGAGTAATACTCCATTGTGTATAAATGCCACACTTTTTTATTCATTCGTCTATTGAAGGGCATCTAGTTGGTTCCACAGTCATGCTATTGTGAATTGTGCTGCTATGAACATGGATGTAGCAGTGTCCCTATAGTGTGCTCTTTTTAGGTCTTTAGGGAATAGACCGAGTAGGGGAATAGCTGGGTCAAATGGTGGTTCCATTCTGAGCTTTCCAAGAAATCTCCATACTGCTTTCCAAATTGGCCACACCAATTTGCAGTCCCACCAGCAATGTACAAGTGAAACCTTTTCCCCACATCCTCGCCAGCACTTGTTGTTTGACTTCCTAATGGCTGCCAATCATACTGGAGTGAGATGGTATCTTAGGGTGGTTTTGATTTGCATTTCACTGACTGCTAGAGATGGTGAGCATTTTTTCATGTACTTGTTGATTGATTGTATGTCCTCCTCTGAGAAATGTCTGTTCAGGTCCTTGGCCCATTTGTTGATTGGGTTATTTGTTATCTTATTGTCTAATTTTTTTAGTTCTTTGTATATTCTGGATATTAGGGCTCTGTCTGAAGTGTGAGGAGTAAAGATTTGTTCCCAGGACGTAGGCTCCCTATTTACCTCTCTTATTGTTTCTCTTGCTGAGAAAAAACTTTTTAGTTTGAGTAAGTCCCATTTGCTGATTCTAGTTATTAACTCTTGTGCTATGGGTGTCCTATTGAGGAATTTGGAGCCCGACCCCACAGTATGTAGATCGTAGCCAACTTTTTCTTCTATCAGATGCAGTGTCTCTGATTTGATATCAAGCTCCTTGATCCATTTTGAGTTAACTTTTGTGCATGGCGAGAGAAAGGGGTTCATCTTCATTTTGTTGCATATGGATTTCCAGTTTTCCCAGCACCGTTTGTTGAAGATGCTATCCTTCCTCCATTGCATGCTTTTAGCCCCTTTATCAAATATAAGATGGTTGTAATTTTGTGGATTGGTCTCTGTGTCCTCTATTCTGTACCATTGGTCCACCCACCTGTTTTGGTACCAGTACCATGATGCTTTTGTTACTATTGCTCTGTAGTATAGTTTGAAGTCTGGTATCGCTATACCACCTGATTCACACTTCCTGCTTAGACTTGTTTTTGCTATTCTGGGTCTTTTATTTTTCCATATGAATTTCATGATTGCTTTATCTATTTCTACAAGAAATGCCCTTGGGATTTTGATTGGCATTACATTAAACCTATAGAGAACTTTTGGTAATATCGCCATTTTGATGATGTTAGTTCTGCCTATCCATGAACAGGGTATATTTTTCCATCTTCTAAGATCTTCTTCTATTTCTCTCTTTAGGGTTCTGTAGTTTTCATTGTATAAGTCTTTCACCTCTTTTGTTAGGTTGATTCCCAAGTATTTTATTTTATTTTTTTGAGGATATTGTGAATGGAGTGGTTGTCCTCATTTCCATTTCAGAGGATTTGTCGCTGATATACAGGAATGCCTTTGATTTATGCGTGTTGATTTTATATCCTGCCACTTTGCTGAATTCATTTATTAGCTCTAATAGTTTCTTTGTAGACCCTTTTGGGTCTGCTAGGTATAGAATCATGTCATCTGCAAATAGTGATAATTTAAGTTCTTCTTTTCCTATTTTTATGCCTTTAATTTCTTTCGTCTGTCTAATTGCTCTGGCCAGTGATTCGAGAACTATGTTGAACAGAAGTGGTGAGAGAGGGCATCCCTGTGTTGTTCCAGATTTTAGAGGGAATGCCTTCAGTTTTTCTCCATTCAGAATGATGCTAGCCTGAGGCTTAGCATAGATTGCTTTTACACTATTGAGGTATGTTCCTGTTATCCCTAGTTTTTCTAGAGTTTTGAACATAAAGGGATGCTGTACTTTGTCGAATGCTTTTTCCGCATCTATCGAGATGATCATATGGTTCTTATTTTTAAGCCTATTGATGTGGTGAATAACATTTATTGATTTCCATATATTGAACCAACCTTGCATCCCAGGGATAAATCCTACCTGATCATGCTGCACAATTTTTTTGATATGTTTTTGTATCCGGTTTGCCAGAATATTTCTTTTTCTTTTTTTTTATTGTTGGTTGTTCAAAACATTACATAGTTCTTGATATATCATATTTCACACTTTGATTCAAGTGGGTTATGAACTCCCATTTTTACCCCGTATACAAATTGCAGAATCACATCAGTTACACTTTCATTGATTTATATATTGCCATAATAGTGTCTGTTGTATTCTGCTGCCTTTCCTATCCTTTACTATCCCCCTCCCCTCCCCTCCCCTCCCCTCTTCTCTCTCTACCCCCTCTACTGCAGTTCATATCTCCCCCTTGTATTATTTTTCCCTTTCCCCTCGCTACCTCTTGTATGTAATTTTGTATAACCCTGAGGGTCTCCTTCCATTTCCATGCAATTTCCCTTCTCCCTCCCTTTCCCTCCCACCTCTCGTCCCTGTTTAATGTTAATCTTCTTCTCATGCTCTTCATCCCTACTCTGTTCTTAGTTACTCTCCTTATATCAAAGAAGACATTTGGCATTTGTTTTTTAGGGATTGGCTGGCTTCACTTAGCATAATCTGCTCTAATGCCATCCATTTCCCTCCAAATTCTATGATTTTGTCATTTTTTAATGCAGAGTAATACTCCATTGTGTATAAATGCCACATTTTTTTTTATCCATTCGTCTATTGAAGGGCATCTAGGTTGGTTCCACAGTCTTGCTATTGTGAATTGTGCTGCTATGAACATCGATGTAGCAGTGTCCCTGTAGCATGCTCTTTTTAGGTCTTTAGGGAATAGACCAAGAAGGGGACTAGCTGGGTCAAATGGTGGTTCCATTCCCAGCTTTCCAAGAAATCTCCATACTGCTTTCCAGATTGGCTGCACCAATTTGCAGTCCCACCAACAATGAACAAGTGTACCCTTTTCCCCACATCCTCGCCAGCACTTGTTGTTGTTTGACTTCCTAATGGCTGCCAATCTTACTGGAGTGAGATGGTATCTTAGGGTGGTTTTGATTTGCATTTCTCTGACTGCTACGGATGGTGACCATTTTTTCATGTACTTATTGATTGATTGTATGTCCTCCTCTGAGAAGTGTCTGTTCATGTCTTTGGCCCATTTGTTGATTGGGTTATTTGTTATCTTGTTGTCTAATTTTTTGAGTTCTTTGTATGCTCTGGATATTAGGGCTCTATCTGAAGTGTGAGGAGTAAAGATTTGTTCCCAGGATGTAGGCTCCCTATTTACCTCTCTTATTGTTTCTCTTGCTGAGAAAAAACTTTTTAGTTTGAGTAAGTCCCATTTGTTGATTCTAGTTATTAACTGTTGTGCTATGGGTGTCCTATTGAGGAATTTGGAGCCCAACCCCACAGTATGTAGATCGTAGTCGACTTTTTCTTCTATCAGACGCCGTGTCTCTGATTTGATATCAAGATCCTTGATCCATTTTGAGTTAACTTTTGTGCATTTGCCAGAATCTTATTGAGGATTTTTGCATCTAGGTTCATTAGAGATATTGGTCTGTAGTTTTCTTTCTTTGAAGTGTCTTTGTCTGGTTTAGGAATCAGGGTGATGTTGGCCTCATAGAATGAATTTGGAAGTTCTCTCTCTTTTTCTATTTCCTGAAATAGCTTGAAAAGTATTGGTATTAGTTCCTCTTTAAAGGTTTTGTAAAACTCTGCTGTATACCCATTGGGTCCTGGGCTTTTCTTAGTTGGTAGTCTTTTGATGGTTTCTTCTATTTCCTCAATTGATATTGGTCTGTTTAGGTTGTCATTATCCTCCTGACTCAATCTGGGCAGATCATATGACTTAAGAAATTTATCGATGCCTTCACTATCTTCTATTTTATTGGAGTATAATGATTCAAAATAGTTTCTGATTATCTTCTGTATTTCTGAAGTGTCTGTTGTGATATTGCCTTTTTCATCCCGTATGCTAGTAATTTGAGTTCTCTCTCTTCTTCTCTTCATTAGCGTGGCTAAGGGTGTGTCGATTTTATTTATTTTTTCAAAGAACCAACTTTTAGTTTTGTCAATTTTTTCAATTGTTTCTTTTGTTTCGATTTCATTGATTTCAGGTCTGATTTTAATTATTTCTTGCCTTCTACTTCTTTTGCTGTTGTTTTGCTCTTCTTTTTCTAGGATTTTGAGATGAAGTATTAGATAATTTATTTGTTGGTTTTTTCTTTTTTTAAGGAATGAACTCCAAGCAATAAATTTTCCTCTTAGAACTGCTTTCAATGTGTCCCATAGATTCCGATATGTTGTGTCTGTGTTTTCATTTATCTCTAAGAATTTTTTAATTGCCTCCTTGATGTCTTCTATAACCCATTGATCATTCAGTAACCTATTGTTCATTCTCCAAGTGATGCATAATTTTTCCTTACTTCTTTTATCATTGAATTTCAATTTCATTCCATTATGATCAGATAAGATGCATGGTATTATCTCTACTCCTTTATATTGTCTAAGAGTTGCCCTGTGACATAATATATGATCTATTTTTGAGAAGGATCCATGTGCTGCTGATAAAAAAGTGTAACTGCTTGATGTTGGGTGGTATATTCTATATATGTCAATTAAGTCTAGGTAATTAATTATGTTATTGAGTTCTATAGTTTCCTTATTCAACTTTTGTTTGGAAGATCTGTCCAGTGGTGAGAGAGGTGTGTTGAAGTCTCCCATGATTACAGTATGGTGGTCTATTAGACTCTTGAACTTGAGAAGAGTTTGTTTGATGAACATAGCTGCACCATTGTTTGGGGCATATATATTTATGATTGTTATGTCTTGTTGGTGTATGGTTCCCTTGAGCAGTATGTAGTGTCCCTCTTTATCCCTTTTGATTAACTTTGACTTGAAATCTATTTTATTTGATATGAGTATGGACACTCCTGCTTGTTTCCGATGTCCATATGAGTGATATGATTTTTCCCAACCTTTCACCTTCAGTCTATGTATGTCTTTTCCTATGAAATGCGTCTCCTGAAGGCAGCATATTGTTGGGTCTTGTTTTGTGATCCATTCTACTAGCCTGTGTCTCTTAATTGGTGAGTTTAAGCCATTAACATTTAGGGTTATTATTGAGATATGGGTTGTTCTTCCAGCCATATTTGTTTATTTATGTTACTTAACATGGTTTGTTTTCCTCTTTGATTATTCCCCCCCCCTTTACTGTACTACTTCCCGCTGTTGGTTTTCATTGATATTTTCCATTTCCTCTTCCTGTAATATTTTGCCGAGGATGTTTTGAAGAGATGGTTTTCTAGCTGCAAATTCTTTTAACTTTTGTTTATCATGGAAGGTTTTAATTTCATCTTCCATCCTGAAGCTTAATTTCGCTGGATACACAATTCTTGGTTGGAACCCATTTTCTTTCAGTGTTTGAAATATGTTATTCCAGGATCTTCTAGCTTTCAGAGTCTGTGTTGAAAGATCAGCTGTTATCCTGATTGGTTTACCCCTAAATGTAATCTGCTTCCTTTCTCTTGTAGCTTTTAAAATTCTCTCCTTATTCTGTATGTTGGGCATCTTCATTATAATGTGTCTAGGTGTGGATCTCTTATGATTTTGCACATTCGGCGTCCTGTAGGCTTCTAGGATTTGGGATTCTGTCTCATTCTTCAAGTCTGGGAAGTTTTCTCATATTATTTCATTGAACAGATTAGATTGCTCATTCCTTTGGTTTGTGCCTCTATACCTTCCTGTATCCCAATGACTCTTAAGTTTGGTCTCTTTATGTTATCCCATATTTCTTGAATGTTCTGCTCATGGTTTCTTAACAGTTTTGCTGAGCTGTCTGTTCTTCTCCAGTTGAAATACTTTGTCTTCATTGTCTGATGTTCTATCTTCTAAGTGTTCTACTCTGCTGGTAGTGTTCTCAATTGAGTTTTTAAGTTGGTTTATTGCTTCCTGCATTTCTAGGATTTCTGTTTGTTTGTTTTTTATAACCTCTATCTCCCTGTATAATTGATCTTTTGCTTCTTGGATTTGTTTATGTAATTCATTGTCGAAGTGGTCAAAGTGGTCTTTCATTGTCTGATTTTGCTGTCTAATGTCTTCCTTGAGACTCTAGATCATCTGAAGCATGTATATCCTGAATTCTTTATCTGACATTCCATCTGCTGCAGATATTACCTCTTCTAAAGTTGAGTTGACCTGCATTACTTGTGGTCCTTTCTTTCCTTGTCTTTTCATACTGATCACGTTTCTTTCTGCTTGGTGAAACTGTTGTGTTATTGATTTTTCCCCCTATATATTTATATTGCTCTTGTATAGTTGCAAAGTCTCCCTCGCAGGCTTTGGCGGTGGTTCTGCCCCTCCTCCAATTGAGGTAATATGCCTACCACGCCGGCAGGCCGCTGGGCCTGTACTTTCGGTGGGCCTGTTCTTTCGGTGGTCGCAGGTCCGCCTACCTTGCAGGCCCGGGGAGCGGCTCTGCCCCTCCGCTGTCCACTAGGCCTGTTCTGTCTGTCGGTTGCAGGTCTGTCTACCTAGCAGGCGCTAGTGGCGGCTCTGCCCCTCCCCCAACCGGGGCGATGTGTCTGGCGGGCCACTGGGCCTGTTTTGTCGGTGGTCACATTTCCGCCGACCTTGCAGGCGTGGCGGGTGGCTCTGCCGCTCTGCGGTTTGCTGTGCCTGTTCTGCTGGTGGGTCGCAGGTCCACCTACCTTGCAGGTGCCCGGCGGCTCTGCCCCTCCCCCAATCGGGGCGATGTGTCTGGCGGGCCACTGGGCCTGTTTTGTCGGTGGTCACGGTTCCGCCTACCTTGCAGGCGCGTGGAGCAGCTGTGCCCCTCCACGGGTTGCTGGGCCTGACCTGCCGGTGGGTGGCAGGTGCACCTACCTTGCAGGCGCGGGGGGTGGCTCTGCTGCTCCGCGGGTTGCTGGGTCTGATCTGCTGGTGAGTCGCAGGTCTGCCTACCTTGCAAGTCGTCTGGCGGCTCTGCCCCTCCCCCAACTGGGGCGATGTGTCTGGCGGGCCGCTGGGCCTGTTCTGTTGGTGGTCACGGTTCCACCTACCTAGCAGGCGCGTGGGGCAGCTGTGCCCCTCCGCAGGTTCTGGGCCTGACCTGCTGGTGGGTTGCAGGTCCGCATACATTGTAGGCGCGGGGGTGGCTCTGCCACTCTTCGGATTGCTGTGCCTGTTCTGCTGGTGGGTCGCGGGTCCGCCTACCTTGCAGACGACCGGCGGCTCTGCCCCTCCCCCAACAGGGGCGATGTGTCTGGCGGGCCACTGGGCCTGTTTTGTTAGTGGTCACGGTTCCGCCTACCTTGCAGGCGCGTGGAGCAGCTGTGCCCCTCCAAGGGTTGCTGGGCCTGACCTGCCGGTGGGTGGCAGGTGCGCCTACCTTGCAGGCGCGGGGGGTGGCTCTGCCGCTCCGCGGGTTGCTGGGCCTGATCTGCTGGTGAGTTACAGGTCTGCCTACCTTGCAGCAATAATATTAATTCTTTGTCATAAACATTGGATGTCTTTCCATATTAGTGTTTGTTTTCTTTTATTTATTTTTATCAGTGTTTTATAGTTTTCATTGTAGAAGTATTTAATTTCCTTGGTTAAATTTATTCCTAGATACTTTACTTTCAGAATCTTCTCATCAATATGCTATTGATTGGAAATAATAATATAAGTATATTTATATCAAATGGGGTATGTCATTTGCACTAGGTATAATTAAACCCTGAAAATAACTAAAAAGCATTCAGAAGAAAACTCCAGGAGGTATGAAAAGAAGGTTGTGAAGAGAGTTCATTTGGATCTCCTGGACAGAAAAAAGAGCAGGTCAAAACACCACATCCTCAGTCCAACAATATAATGAATGTTGCTCAGATTGTTTCATTCCTTCCTCAAATCGAATTGCATGCATCCTACTGGGTTCAATCCTCAGCACCACATAAAAACAAATAAATAAAATAAAGATATTGTGTCCAGGGATGGGGATGTGGCTCAGGCGGTAGCGTGCTCGCCTGGCAAGCGCGGGGCGCTGGATTCGATCCTCAGCACCACATAAAAATAAAATAAAGATGTTGTGTCCATCAAAAACTAAAAAATAAGTATTAAAAAAAGATATTGTGTCCAGCTACAACTAAAATTTAAAAAAAAATGGTGTGATTTCATCCCACCTCCATTAGAATGGCAAATATCAGGAATATAAATAATAATACATCTGGCAAGGAGGTAGAGGAAAAGCTACAATTAAACATTGTTGGTGGGACTGAAAACTAGTGCAACCTCTCTAGAAAGCAACATGCAGATTCCTCAAAAAATGTGTATGGAACCACCAAGTGACCAGCTATCCCACTCCTTGGTATACATACAAAAGGACAGAAATCAGCATATTATGATGACCGCTCACTTCCCAAGGTTATAGTACAACAATTTACAATCACCAAATTATAAAACCAGCCTAGGTATGTGTCAACAGATGAATGGATAAAGAAAATGTAGTATGGATGTGCAATAGAGTTTCACTCAGACGTGAAGAATGAAATGGTGTCATTTATTGGTAAATGGATAGACCAGGAGAACATCATGCTATGTGAAATAAGCCAGCCCCAGAAAGTCAAGAGTAAAATGTTTTCTCTCGTATGTGGACTCTAGAGAGAAATAGGAATTTTGAAAAGGGGCATCTCATGAAAATAGAAGGGAGAACAGAGTAGTAGAACAAGGGGAGCCAGGGGGAAAAGGACAAATGAGAGAGGAGAAGAACTTCGGATGAAATTGACCAAATTATGCTACAAACATGGTTGAATATATTATGATAAATTCCACTTTTTAAAGTTGCACCAATTAAAAGACAATAAATAAATAGAATGAGAACCAACAAAAGAAGGGAGTTGGGGGAGGAAACAAGTTTGAGAAAATTGGAAGTATTGGGAATTGAAGTACAATAAATTATGTTACATGCATTTATGAATTTGTCAAAATGAACCCCACTGCTATGTATAACTATAATGCAAAAAATAGAAACATTTAAAAATTGAATGCCTATATTTATTCCTATAATCAAAGCTATTTGGGAGGCTAAGGAAGGAGAACTGCAAATTTGAGACCAGTCCAGACAAATTAGTTAGACCCTGTCTCAGAAATAAAAATGAAAATGGATGGGGATATAGGACAGTGGTAAAGCACTTGCCCTGCATATGTGAGGTCCTGGATTTAATCCTCAGTACAATTTTATACAATAAAAATTATATAAAATAGGATTATATTATATATTGTTGGGTCTTTAACATATAGAACTCTGTCAATAATATCACAAAGAGTGTAAATGGGAACACACCTGTAATGGGCTAGCAAAGAGGCTCTAGACAGTAATGCAAATCCATAAGAACAAATGAAGAGAATAAAAAATGATAAATAAGGTTAATATAATAAGTGCTACAAGTATATATTTAAATCTACCTCCTCTCAGCTTTTTAGAAGACATAAGATTATATAAAGTATTAATTATAACAAAGTTGTTTTAACAAACATGGATGTAATATGTACAATAATAATAGTACAAAAAAGGACAGAGGTAATATAGAGGTCTCGCATTTCCATATTTTCCTGGAATTAAGTTAGTATAAATATACTGCTGATTCTGATAGTAACAGTGTATGTGATAATCTCTAAAAGAATTACTATGGAAACGGATATTATAAAGAAATCACTAAAGGAATGAAAATGTTACATTTTATAACACTCAAAACAGAAGAAAGCAGTAAAGGAGAAACAGAAAAAGAGGAAAAATATGAGACTAATGGAGGACAAAATGTCAAACTGTATTGGGTGTGACAGTGCACACCTATAAGTCCAGCTGCTCAGGAGGCTGAGGACAGAAGACTGCAAGTTTGAGACCCTGTCTCAAAATTAAAAAAAAAAAAATAAGAAAAACAAATGGACTGGGGATGGTAGCTCAGTGGTAGAGCACAACTGGATTCAATCCCAGTACCAAACACCCCTCTACACACACACACAGTAAAATAGCATATGCAAATTTAATTATAAGAATAATATTAAATAAAAGTGGATTCAGTAGTCAAAATGTAGATATTGTCAGAAATGATGAAAACCAATATTCAACTATCTCATGTCCACAGGAGACACACTGTAGGTTCAAATACACCAATAGATTGAAAGTAAAATGATGGTAAAAATACATCATGCAAACAGCAGTCACAAAAAATGTTGAAGTGTCACTCAGATCAAATACACATTAAAACCAAATATGTTGTTACTAATGAGGAACATTTTATAATGATACAGTGATCAGTCCATAAGGAAGTTTTAACAGTTTATAAGCTCATGCACCTAACAACAGAACATTACATTACATGAAGCAAAAACTGACAGAAATGAAGGAGAAAATAGAAAATTAAACAATTAGAGTTAGAGACTTAAATACTGTACTTTCAATAGTTGACAGAATAACTACACAGAAAAGTAACAAGAATGTAGAAGACCATTTGTAAACCAAATTAGAAATAATAAAATCTACCCACCAACAAAAATATACATTATTCTCAAATGCACAGGGACAATTCTCCAGGATAGACTGTAAACTAGGCCATAGAACAAACCTTGATACATTTAAAAGAATAAAATTAATCCATAGCATCTTATCCAATAATAATGGAATGTAATTGAAAATTAATACCAGGAAAATAGTTCAGAAACTTAAAAATCTGTGCAAATCAAGTAACACAATTCTTAGTAACCAATTGGTCTAATACAGAATTAAAAGGGAGTCAAAAAATTTTTTGAGATGAATGAAAATAAAGTGCATGTCTCCCAAACACATGATGAGATGCAACTAAATCAATGTTTACAGGAAAATTTCTAATTGCAAATTCCATTATTAAAGAGAAAAAATGTCAAGTCAGAAACTTAACCTTCCACCTGAAGACACTGGAAATAAATATGTAGTGAGGAAATATATAAATAATATATCAATATATAAATAATATATCAATATAATTTATAAATACACATAGTGAGAAAGGAAATTATTAATAAAGATTAGAGCAGAAATTAATGAAATAGAGAACAGAACAACAACAGAGAAAATCAATAAAATCAAAAGCTGGCTCATTAAAAAGATAAATAAATGTTGACAAACTTTTAGATAGATGGATCAAGAGAGAGAGAGAGAGAGAGAGAGAGAGAGAGAGAGAGAGAGAGATATAAAGAGGAAGAGGGAGAGTTCAGCAAGGTGGTAGAATATGAGTTCAGCAAGGAGTTTCCCTCCTCCCACAGACACTATCATGGATCAATTATCTCTGAGAGAAAACAGAAATTAGTTGAAAGGCTCCTACATACCATGCAACTGAGAAAATATTCACATCAAAATGGGTTGGAAAAGCTGAAAAAGGCTTACACCATAAATCCCACCAGGGAACAGAACTTTATAATCAGAAGGGAACCCATAATGCCCAGATTCTCTTTGAGGAGTAAATACATTAGGACCACATATATAGCACTCCAACTTTTACAGTTCCTACCCAAGAGACTGTCTCCTAAATCATCTAGCTCTGGCAATGGACAGGGTTTTGCATTCTGGAGTCCCCCCAAATCAAAGAGAATAAAAATGCAATTTTTACATAGCTTTATAAATTTATTTTAAATTTTATTAGCATATTATAATTATACAGAATAGTGAGATTTGTTATTACATATTCATATATGCACTATAATAATATAATTAGGTCAACTTCATTCCCTAGTACCTTCCCTTACCCTCCTCTTCTTCTTTTCTCTGTCCCCTTCCTCTAATCTCCTGTTCATTCTATTTTCATGAGATTTCCCTGCATACACTTTGTTTTCCCTTTTTCTCTCTAGTTTCCACCTATGAAAGAAGACATAACACACTTGACTTTCTGAGTTTGGCTTATTTCACTTAACACAATGCTCTCAAATTCCATCCATTTTCCTGAAAATGACATAATTTCATTCTTCTTAACTTCTGAATACAACTCCATAGTGTGTGTGTGTGTGTGTGTGTGTATCACATATTTGCATAATCCATTCATCTATTGGGTTTATTCCATAATTTAGCTATTGTGAATAGTGCTGCTATAAATATTGAGGTGATTGTATTGTTATAGTATGCTGATTTTAGTTCTTTAAGATAAATAACAAGGAATGGTATAGCTGGGTCATGTGGTGGTTCCATTCCTAGTCTTTTGAGGAACCTTCATATTGACTTTCATAATGGTTGTACTAGTTTACAATCCCAATAGCATAAAAGTTTTCAAAAAGGAAGTTTTAAATTAATGGACCAGTGTTTCAACCTCCCTGCATTCTGTGCAGTAATGCCCAGCTCCTGGTTTCTCCCTAGAAGATATTTGACTGAATAATTTCCATCTGATATGTGAAGGTCAGACCTCTAACTAGACTGGAGCAGGTAATTAGTAAGAGTTCTGGAGCCTGAAAGGGCATATAGACACATCTCATACCTTCCTCTCCCACCTTTCTTCTATGGTAAAACCAGACTTTCAGCCCTTCCTTGGACAAAGCTTATGTATACATCCAGCAACCCAACTTTTATAACTCTCACCTGTGGAAAAAGTTCTAAATAATCTATTTCTGGGAGCTGATGAGGCTTGGCATTCATGAGTTCCCCAGTACCACAGAAAAGAGAGAATCCATTTTTAAATTGGTATGGAGGAATCCATTTCAAATTAGCGTGGGAGTCTGGTAATGAGAATTGCCTATTGTTTAACACAGAGTGATCAGGTAAAAACTACCTAGCTCCTAGTATCTCACTGAAGGGGTTGACTACATACCTAATGTAGTAGTCTTGGCTACTGCCTGTTGGACTTTTAATTAGCCTGAATCTAAAAGTTGATGTACAGGCAAGTTGTAGTGCTCTGGGAAACTGACCAGGCATATGTGCACTTCCCATAGCTCTCCTGGCTCAGTCCAGTGATAGAACTAAATGGCCAGCTGACTTGCTTGTCCTTGAGACTTGATAGCATTTGATAGACCTAGAGGGCAAAGAAATGGGCTGAAAGAGTAAGCAGTCTGAATAAGAGTGCAGGCAGATGTCACAAACCTTCTACCCAGTTTAGCCAGAAAGAATAAAACATACATTCCAGCACTCAGGTTATCCCAGATAAAAGAAGAAACAGAAACACACACTTAGAACCCCAGCTTTTCTATTTACTATGAAAAAACTGGATTCCATCTCATAGGTCTTTGGGAAACTTATGGAATTCGACAGTCAAAATTTTAATAAATAGGTCACTGAAATGAAAATACCAGTTTAAACAAGCAAAAAACTTTGAGAGGCATCCAGAATCTTTCACCAGGTTGACTGGTGAAGACCAGCTTCTACACAAGGCCAGTCTGGCAAGATTAGAAGAGTAGCTGTTTTACCTAATGTACAGAAAACAACAGAGTGGTCAAGGAAAATGAAGAAATGTGGAGATATGTCACAAACAAAACAAGATAGCCAGGCATGGTAGTGCATACTTGTAATCGCAGCTGCTTTGGAGGCTGAGGCAGGAGAACCATGAGTTCAAAGTCTGCCTCAGCAACTTAGGGAGACCATATCTCAAAAAATTTTTTAAAAAAGGCCTGGGAATGTGGTTCAGTGGTTTAAACACCTGTGGATTCCATAGTCCTTGATACAAAAAAAAAAAAAAAGAATCTCCAAAAATCAACCCTAATGAAATGGAGATAAATGATCTACCCATCAAGAGACTTAAAAATAACAGTCATAAGATGTTTACCAAGATCAGAAGAGTAATACTTGCACAAAGTAAGATTTTCAACAGATAAAAATATTTTAAAAGTACCAAGCAGAAATCATAAAACTGAAGCATATAATAACTGTACTAAATATTTCAAAAGAGGGATTCAATAGCAAGCTAGATCAAGCAGATAAATCAAAGGTCATTGGCATTCACCCAGAGGAACAAAAAACACTGAGAAGAGAAAGATAGCTTAAGGGACTTTTGGAATGCTATCAAGTGTACTGAGATACACATTATGGAATCCTCAGAAATAAAGGAAAGACAGTGACAATAAGATTATTCAAAGAAATAATTGCTGGAAATGTCCCAAAACTGAGGAAGGAAATAAACATCTATATCTAGGAAATCAGCCTAAAGTGGGGCATTCAAAAGTATGCCCATACCGTTGATTTTGGTTTATTTTACATAGTCTCAGCTGGCCTCTTTAGAGAAACTGAAATGGAGATTCTATATGGCATCTATATGGAATGGTAAGGTACCCAGAATAGGCAAAGAAATTTTAAAAAAGAGGAAAGTTGGAGAGCTGTTACTTCCTAATTTTAAAACTTATTACACAAAATAATAGTCAAGACAGTGTGGTACTATTGTAAAAACAAACATATATATCAATGAAATATAATTGAGATGAATACACAACCAGTGAAACTCCATATCTTGTACAACCACAAGAATGAGCTCCTAATTAGAAAAAGTTATACTCCGGGTACGTAAAATATGTCCAAATACACTCTACTGTCAATTATATCTAAAAAGAACAAATAAAGAAGAATAAATTTTAAAAAAGAAACAAAACTTCACATTTATGGTGAACTTACATTACTAGGGGTGCAAATGTAATGCAATGAGGAAAATTTTTCTTTTTAATAAATAGTGCTAGGACAGCTGAATATCCATTTAAGAGAATGAAGTTAAATCCTGATCTTGCACCATTATGAAAGATAACTGAAAATGGATCAAAGAACTACATACAAAAGCTAAAACTATAAAGCTATTAGAATAAAACATAGGCACATGTATTCATGATCTCAAATTTGGTAATGGATTCTTAGATATGACACCCAAAGCATAAGCAACAAAAGAGAGAAGAACTAAATTATACACCATAGAAAATGACTTTTGTGCTTCAAAGGACACAATCAAGAAAGTGAAAGACAAATCAGGTGCAGTGGCCCACACTTTAACCCCAACTACTTGGAAGGCTGAGAAAACAGAATCACAAGTCTGAGGCCAGTGTGGGCAACTTAGCAACCTTATCTCAAAACGAAGTTCAAAAAAGGGCTGGGCATATAACTCATTGGTAGATCACTTACTTTGTCATGTGCAAGGCCTTGGGTTCAATCCCTATCCCCAGTACCACACGTACACACAAAAAAGTGAAAAGACAAATCACAGAATTTAAAAATGTACACATCATATAAAAAGAGCAAAATATCTGAGTATACATTTCTAAACAAAAAGTATACAAATGACCAATGAGCATAAGAAAAGCTAATTAATATAATGAGCTATCAGGGAAATGTAAAACAAAACCACAATGAGGGACTGGGGATTAAGCTCAGTGGAAGAACACTTGCCTAGAATGCTAATGGATTCAGTTTCCAGCACTAATAATACTATTAATAAGTAGAAGTAGTAGTAGTAAATGAGACACTTAGGTACAAGGTTAACAAATAATCTGAAGATCTGTACGAAAATTGCAAAATGCTGGTAAAGGAAATCAAAGATGATTTAAATAAAGGCACATCATGTTGGTGGATTGGAAGACTCAATATAAAGAAGGGATGGGATTGTGGCTCAGTGGTAGAGTACTTGCCTAGTACATGTGAGGCCCTGGGTTTGATCCTCAGCACCACATAAAAATAAATAAAATAAAGTTATTGTGTCCATCTACAACTAAAAATATTTTTTAAAAAGCATACAGATGCCAGTTCTCCTCTAATTATTGTTTTATAGGTTTAAGATAATTCCTGTAATATTTCAAGCATGGTTTGGTTTGGGGTATTCTTTGTTTGTTTGTGGACATAGATAAACTTATTTTACTCATTTTTTGTGAGTGATTTTGTGTATGTATATGTCTCTGTGTGTGTGTGTGTGTGTGTGTGTGTGTGTGTGTGTATACACACGGGCATGCATGTGTGCAATGTATTCATGTTGCTGAGGTTCAAATCCAGACCCCTGCACATGCTGGGCAAGTGTTCCACCCTGGGCTGAACTTAGTTTGAAATTTATATGGAAAAGTACAGGCCCGAAAATCAAAAGCAATGTTAAAAGAGAGAAAACACTCTGCCTGATATTAAGGATTACATACATAATAGCAATAGTAAACAACTCCCTGATATTAAGGATTACGTACAATATATCAAGAGTAAACACAATAGTGTGGTGTGTAGAGGGACAGAAATAAAGATCAATGGAACAAAATAAAGAACCCAGACATAGACACACACAAATTTCTTCAATTGATTGTTTTTAACAGTTTTTAGTTTATTATAAGGGATAGAGAAAGGAAAAGGGGGCTGCTCAATTGATTTCTGACATTTATTACTAGATAATTCCATGGAGAAAGATAGTTATTTTGTTTGTTTGTTTTTGGTACTGGGATTGAACCTAGCGGCACTTAACCACAGAGCAACATCCCAGCCCCTTTTTGAAAAAAAATATTTTATTTAGAAACAGAGTCTCACTGAGTTGCTTAGGGCCTCACTAATTTGCTGAAGCTGTCTTTGAACTTGCAATCCTCCTGTCTTAGCCTCCTGAGTCACTGGGATTACAGGCATGCAGTACTGCTCCTAGATAGAAAAGATAAACAAATGGCACTGCAGCAATTAAACATACACAAGTGAAAAGACTGAATGTTCAGGTAACCTTATATCTTCTGTAAAACCTAAACCAAAATGAATCACTGATTTAAATGCATAACATAAAACCATAAAACTTTTGAAAAAAAAGAGAAAATCTTGAGACTCTAGAGCCAGGCAATGTGTTCTTAGACTGACTCATAAAAGCATGACTCATAAAAGAAGAAATTGATTAATTGAACCTAAATTAAATTAAATCTTTTTATATAAAAATCACAAGAATAATAAGAATATAGAAGGTACAGCCTCAGAGAAAATATTTTCAAGCTACATAAACTAAATACCCAACAAAAAACTAATATTTAAGATATAGAAAAAAATCGTGAAAACTCAATATTAAAAAAACAATCCAATCAGATGTGATGGAGCATATCTGTAAAATTTTAGTGTCTTGGAAGGCTGAGACAGGAAGATCACATGTTTGAGGCTAGGCTCAGCAACCTAGTGAGACCCTCAGCAACTTAGTAAGACCCTACCTCAAAATTAAAAAAAAAAAAGGCTAAGTAGCTAATACCAACCTCCCCCAAATGGCAAAAGACACCAAGAGTCATTTTATCAAAGGGGGTAAACAGCACGTGAAAAGTTGTCATTATCACTAGTCATTAAGAAATGTTATACCAGGCACAGTGGTGCATGCCTGAAATCCCAGCAGCTCAGGAAGCTGAGGAAGGAGGATAGTGAGTTCAAAGCCAGCCTCAGCAAACTTATCCAAGCCCCAAGCAACTCAGAGAGACCCTGTCTCTAAAATATGAAAAGGGCTGGGGATGTGACTCAGTGGTTAAGCACCCCTGGGTTCAATTTCTGGTGAAAGAAAACAAGGAAGGAAGGAAGGAAGGAAGGAAGGAAGGAAGGAAGGAAGGAAGGAAGGAAGGAAGGAAGGAAGGAAGGAAGGAAGGAAGGAAGGAAGGAAGGAAGGAAGGAAGGAAGGAAGGTTATATCTCATTAATTTACATCTATAGAAAAGCTAAAATTAAAATAATATCAACTGCTAGTGAGGACATGAAGAACCTAGATCACTCACACATTGCTAGTGAGGATGTGAAATAATACAGACACACAGGAAAGCAGATTGGCCGTTTTCTATGAACCAAATAGGTAACTACTATATGGTGCAAATATTGTAATCCTGGTCGTTTATTCTAGACAACTGAAAATTTATGTTCATTCAAACATCTGTACATGAATATTCATAGAAGAATTATTCATAATCTTCCCAAACTGAACAAAAATAAGATTTCCTTCAGTGGATGAATGTTTAAACAAATTATTTAAAATTGTTACAAAGGAATGAAACTCAACAATGTAAAGGAATATACTATTGGTGCACTCAGCAACTTAAGTGTTTCCACAGGGAATTTTACTAAGTGAAAAAAAGTCTATCCTTTAAGGTAACACTGTATAATTCAATCAATTTAATATTTTTGAACTGACAAAATTAAAGAAACAGATGGATTACTGGTTGTTATCAGTTAGGTACATTGTGCTGCTAAATGGCAAGGGCTACGCAGAGCATGGAAGGCAGAGGGAGGTGTGTTAGTAAAGGCAATATGAGAATTCCTTATAGTGATGAGTGTGTTCAACATATTCAGTGTCATGGTGGAACCATGAACGTACACATGTGAGTTGATTTTTTTTAGAATTACATACATGCACACAAGGAAGTACAATTAAAATGGGAAATCTGAATAAGATTGATTGACTCTTATCAATATGAATATCCTGTTTTGATATTATACTATAGTTCTGGAAAATGTGCTCTTAGAGGAACAGGAAAAGAATACATGGAACATTTCTGTATTATTTCTAATAATTGCATATGATTTTATAGTTTTCTCAGTAAAATGTTCAATTGAAGAAATAACTTCCAAGTCAACCACGTCTCTTAAGGCTACACCTATCTGTACTTGTCTCCTCATGGTTCACTGCATGTGACATGATTATATCAGATCATTTGCTTTTTTTATTTGTTTATTTTTGCATTACAAATCTTTTTTTAAAGAGAGAGAGAATTTTTTAATATTTATTTTTCAGTGGAAACACCTTTATTTTTTATTTTTATGTGGTGCTGAGGATCAAACCCAGTGCCCCGCACATGCCAGGCGAGCACGTTACCTCTTGAGCCACATCCCCAGCCCCGCATTACAATTCTTAATACATCATTATACCATAATTTATCATATCTCTGATTATATATAAGGTATGTTGACACCAAATTCACATCTTGATACATGCATTTTGTATAATGATGAGGGTCTCCTTTCACCATCCATGCTATTCCCCTTCTCCTTCCATTTCCCTTCCACCCCTATTCTCTCTCTAGAGGTAATCTTCCTCCCATGCTCTCCCTCCGAACCCCATTTTGAGTCACCCCCCTTATATCAGAGAAGACATTTGGCATTTGTTTTTGGGGGGAATTGGCTAACTTCACTTAGCATAATCTTCTCTAATGCCATTTGCTTTTAATAAAACTGTATTCTTCTTATAAATCTACTTGTCCCCTATACCTGGATTTCTCATGCTTTAATTAGTTATTAATGTAATTCATATTGTCCTTCAAGGCTCAATATCAGGATAGTCATAGTCAAAAGGGTAAAAATCAGTTGACAAATTGGTGTTCAGGATAATATACCAACACATACACTTAGTTACCATACATTTGGACTGAGTAATACTGCCTCATTGGCTAAAGTTTATTAAATTATCTTAAAAAGTTATTTTTATTTATTTTCTTTCCCTTCAATATCTTTTTATTTCTTTCCTTTATATTTTAATTTTTAGTGTTACATAATAATTATACAGAATGGTGGATTTCACTGTGCCATATTTCTATATGTGTGTAACATAATTTGATCAAAACTCATTTCCCAGTACCTCCTGTCTTTCCTTCACCATGTACTCTTCCTGTACTCTACTGGTCTCCCCTCTCCTTTTATGAGATTCCTTTTATCTAAGTGGCTTTCACATATAAAAGAAAACAGATAACACTTAACTTTTTGAGTCTAGCTTATCTAGCTTAATATAAAGCTCTTTAAAATAAAAAATGACTGGGCATGTGGCTCAGTAGTTAAGCACACCTGTGTTCAATCCCTGGTACCCTTCCCTGCCCCCTCCAAATAAATAAACTATTTATCAAGAAACTAATTTTATTTAAATGCCACATGCAAGGTTATTCTAATAAATAGTATTTTCTAGTCCTTATTCTTGTTGTACTGAACTACCAATATGGGTTGGCGGGTAAGAACCAGACAGATAATATAAACCTGGAGAGTCAGATATTTAGTCAATTTACCAGTTCTTTTATCTATATGCTACCAGACCAGTAGCTGCAGAACTAATTTCCCATGGCTTTAACCCAGTTTATGGGTAGAGAGGGAGAGGGGTAGTAAGGAAGAAGCATACAAAAAGGGGAGCACTTCACAGAAGAGGATATACAATCAATCAACAAATATGAGAAAATATTCAATATCTCTAGCAATTCGAGAAATGCAAATCAAGACTACACTAAGATTTCATCTCATTTCAGTCAGAATGGCAATTATGAAGAATACAAACAACAAAAAATGTTGGCAAGGATGTGGGGGAAAAGGTACACTCATACATTGCTGGTGGGAATGCAAATTTGTACAACCCTTATGGAAAGTGGTATGGAGATTCCTCAGAAAACTTGGAATGGAATCACCATTTGACCCAGCTATCCCATTTCTTGGTTTATACCCAAAGGACTCAAAATCAGCATATTACTGTGACGCAGGCACATCAACTCACAAGTTTTTGTTTTGTTTTGTTTTTTTTAGAGAGAGAGAGAAATTTTTTAATATTTATTTTTTAGTTCTCGGTGGACACATCTTTGTTGGTATGTGGTGCTGAGGATCGAACCCGGGCCGCACGCATTCCAGGCGAGCACGCTACCGCTTGAGCCACATGCCCAGCCCACAATAGTTAAATTATAGAAGCAACCTAGGTGCTCCTCAACAGATGAATGGATAAACACAATGTGGTATATATACAAAATGGAATATTACTCAGCCTTAAAGAAGAATGAAAGTATGGCATTTGCCAGTAAATAGATACAGCTGGAGAATATCATGCTAAGCTAAATAAGCCAATCCTCCCAAAACAAAGGCCAGATGTTTGCTCTGATATTTGGATGCTAATTCACAGTAAATAGGGGAAGCTAAGAAAGAATAGAGTTACTTTAGATTAGGTAGAGGGGAGTGAAGGGAGGGGAGGTTGAATGGGGTGGGAAGGATAGTAGAATGAATCAGACATTATGTCCTTATGTACATATATAAATATATGATGGTAGGAATCTACATCATGTACAACCAGAAGAATGAGAAATTATACTCTATTATATATAATGCATAGAAGTTCATTCTACTGTCATGTATAACTGATTAAAACAAATTAATTTTTTTTAGAAAAGAAACAGGAGCTCAGAGTTGAGGGAGGCAGCAGACATGAAGAGCAGAGGAACCTCTTAATCTCTCTCTTTCAACATTTGCTTAGACTGCTTTTTCAAAGTACTTCCATTCTTGAATTTAAGAAGTACTAAAGTCTCACTCTTCCTCATATTCTATCCCTCTTTTTGAGAGAGAGAGAGAGAGAGAGATTTTATTATTTATTTATTTTTTTTTTTAGTTATCGGCGGACACAACATCTTTGTTTGTATGTGGTGCTGAGGATCGAACCCGGGCCGCACGCATGCCAGGTGAGCGTGCTACTGCTTGAGCCACATCCCCAGCCCTTCTATCCCTCTTTCTAGCTCTTTCTTCCTATAATAGTTGGCTTATAAGGTTGCCAGTTTAGTAAGCAGAATCTTTATTACTGGATATATTATCCTTTCATATTTATGTCTACTTAATGGATTTTCCTCTATCTTATGACATTTTATCACAAACCTTACCAAAGACTTGGTCCTGGTCACTTCAATATTTGTAAAGGCATAATCTGAAATCCACTGACTCGGTTAGACAGCTATTGAGAAAAGCAAGTCCTCTTTTGGGGTTACTGCTTCTCAAAGCCAAGCATAGTATTTATCTCCTTACATCTAGGTCATCTATAACCATGGTGATATGTCAATCTTCACCTTGTTGGTTATTTCAAAACACACACATAAAATAAAAAGAAAGAAAAGAAACAGAAACTTGTCTTTTTTCCTAATTAAGTCTATAAATGTGTATTAAATATTATGGGCTCCCCCACATATGCCATGGAATCATGGAGAATGAGAGAGGCATGACAAGCTGCTGTTTTCCCATCCCATGTGTGAATCCAAGATTTACACTCAGAATAATGACCGAACAACACAAGCCAGAACATGATGAAGTACCAAATGATATGGCAGAGCTGCTAAGTGCTCTTGGTTCAAAAGGGGACAATAAATGTAGTCAGACAAGACTGCAATGAAGAGTTAGTACTCAAAGAGGCACCATGTGGACTGGATTAGAGCACTGACCTGAAGTCTAAAAGTTGGGTTGATATAGGCTTGAATCTGAGCTGTAGGATCTTAGATAATTTTTGTTTCTCCAAGTGGCCATTTCCTCATTTGTATTATAAACCTTGTTTGGATGGCCTAAAATTCAGGCACTAGCAAATCATTGTAGTGCCTGGATCCTGACTGAAAGTTTAGATTTAATGTCATAGATTTAAAATCATTTATATAGAGAAAAGAAATGGACACATGTTGAATTTCTACTAGGGGTAATCATTCATTACCTTATGATGAAGTACCAAATGATATGGTAATAGGTAACAATCCTATTACCATATTGTGAGGAATATTCACCCACTTTCAGAACAAGGTCAGGAAAACTCAAATCCAGGTCCTTATGACTCCAAAGACCTTGCTTTTTTCAAAATGCTACACTAAGAAAGTGAATCAATTTGCCAGGGTAACAAGTGTGGAAAAGTAAACACCTACACTGTGGAATCAAGTCTAAGGAATTCATAGGTAGTGGGTAGGAGGAGGAATTAACCAAAAGATAAAGAAACATAGACAAGGAGCTAAAAAAAAAGCAAGGGAAAATTTGAATACCTGGATTGTATAGTTGCCTGTTAGAACCTATCTTGTCCAATATGCTAGATGGAGACAATGTACAGAATGGGAAATTGAAACCAGAGAGGGAAAGAGAATTGCCCAGTGGAACTCAAATAAGAGAGTCTTAAGAAAAATAAACATTCTTCAGTTACAAATTCTATAGACAGGTGGAGGAGGATAACGATGATAAGTATTGATTATTAGGAGGTGGGGCAGAAGAGGATTAGGAAGAGGAAGAGAATATACAAATTTGGATGAGAAGGTAGTTGGTGTTGAGGATTAGGTACAGCTGGGATTAGTTTATAAAAGAGTTGTGCAACCCATACTGTGATGAATTAGTTTACTTCTCTCCATACTTTATTTTCAAAAGGGGGTAAGGAAAGACAGGGTATAAATGTCTTCTAAATAAAACCATTTTTAATTTAAATTCTGTGATTGACATAATTCTCTCAATCTAGAACATGGACTTTGGAATGAAGAGACATCAGTTTGAATCCTAAGTCCATATTTCCTAGCTGGAAAATCTTAAATAGGTCCTTTTTCCCTCCAACTCAGTTTCCTCATATGTAAAACAAAGATGATAAATTTCAGTTCTTAGAGGTATAGAAGAGAAGAGAGGTTTCTGAGGCATAGGGGATGTGAAAGTGCCTAGTCTGGTGCTTGGCATATGGTGGGCAATCAATAAATGCTGGTTCCTCTCCTGAGATGAACTTTCTAGGACAGGGCTTACCAGGTCACAGTTCCTGAATATAATTAGGTAAGTAATTAGTTGATCTCCCCTTACCCCAATCTACCTATAAAGAAGATAATGAAGTCACAAACCAAAAGCTGCAAGCTCATTTAAAGAAGGTGAATTAAGCCAGACTCAGGAATAATTTGCTTTTGAATGGAATCAGAAGAGATACAGATGAATCAAAGGATATGGATGTTAGCCATCCTAATCTTGGGCAAATATTTACATAGTATTTTAGGTGGAGGATGATGGTTAAAAGTGATGTGCATTGATTAAAAACAGGCTCCCTGGTCAAAGGAAGGGAACCAGAGTAAGTAAGGAAGAGAGGCAGTAAAAATATGTGCTTTTCTAGAACAGAAAGGAACAGACCTTGTATTTGTGGCTCTTATTGGGGTCACATAGGTAGAAGAAGCCACAAATCAATAGTGTCCCAGAAAGCAAGGAAGGAAACTATTTTAAAGAGACATATGTGGTTGGTGGTACCAAGTATGTCAGAAAGAGCCTGAGACTATACATTTCTTGAAAGCAGACCCAGTTTTATTTTGTAAAGTACTTCAAAATTTTGGTTAATGGATTCAGTTGATGGTGAGCACTGAAACAAAGAAAATGATTTTGTTTAATTTAAAAGTCCTATCAACATGGTGACAGGCATAGATCAGATATTTTTCTTCCCTTTATTGAAGATACCAACATAGTCTTGAAAACAGGACCAGAAAGAAAAAGTAAGTTGCAATGGATGGATGGAGTGAGGTTAAGTGAGAGACTATCATGATTGACTAGTTATGATGCACCATGTGGTTTTACTGGTTCTATCATCTTCAAGAATCTGCATAATTCTTCCTATATAGTAAATATTAATTTTGTTTCTCAAATGAGAATACAGACTTTGAATGATGGAGTTACTTGCACAAGATGGCAAATGACAAGTTTAGGATTTTAAAAAACCAGATATTCCTGCCTCCCAAATCTCTCCTTCTACTATGCCTCACTGAAAACCTTCTACAAGTTCCTTCTGGAGAGATGTCATTGTATTTAGATGCTGAGAGAATTTTAAGAGGTTCCAGACATTCACAACAATTTACGATGGATATAGAGGAGTTAATCAAGCTACTAAAAAAATTTATCAGTAAAAGGTCCTTCTGTGACTAGGAAAAGCTTTAAAGCACTGATTCCCTAGCCTAAAGGTGACTATTAGTAATAAAATAAATATTAGAGACACTTGTAACTTGGTAATTAAGGAGAGAAGGGTGAAGGAGATAAACACAGCTTGAAACCCTTTCAGAAATTCTTTGAATCAGTATCTGGGCCACTGAATTATATAATTCCAGGGAGTTTTAAATGAGACCACCTAGAGTTGGGTAAAATGTGAACCACTGAGAGGAATTTTTATGCTTCCTTCTCCACTATCTCTACTCTTCTTGTTTTCCAATTCACCTCTATATTTCTTCCTAACATGAAATCCAAAGGCCTAAGGGGCTTGAATCCTTTCTATAACTTCCTCATGGAGCAGTTATTCCAGATTGACGTCCATACCTCCCAGATGGTTACTCCCACTTTTCTATCCCCCACTAGCTTATTTATCCTTTGGCTAGCTGTAATGATTTAAAAACTCTAAGGCAGCATGGTACAATAGATATAGAACCTTGTTTAAATTCATATTAATCCTAAGTCTGTCACATACTGTATGATCTACTGTAAATCACTTCACCACTCTGAGCCAATTTTGTCCTCATATAAATGAGGAATATATTTACATCTCAGAGGGATGATGTGTCCAACAACTAGTTCTTTTTTTTACATGTTTATACCTTTATTTATTTTTATGTGGTGCTGAGGGTCCAACCCAGTGCCTCATGCATACTAGGCAAGCACTTTACTACTGAGCTACAACCCCAGCCCCTGTTAGTTCTTTTAATAGAACCTAATTTGAAATATGACGTCTTATAGTTTGCACTCATGAGTATTTAGTCTTTGTGAGTTCTTTTCTAGGCTCAACTCTCCCAGCTACTGCAACATTCTCTTTCTACATGTTTGCCCCCATGGATTCTTCTCAATAATAAAGAATTATCATGACTGAAGTGATTGCTAAATCCTGAATGATTATGCCTATGTACTTACTTACACTAATATCAGGATGAATTCACCACTGAATATTAAAGCTTTAAGTGAATGTGATAAGAATATGGGAGCCCAGAGAGACAAAGGGAATTTCCTAAGGTCACACAGCCTTTTTGTGGCAGAGCTAGGCCTAAAACCCAGATTTTCAGAATCTCAATCCAGAGGTCATTCTACCATAAAGCACTCTTGTATTATAACATATTACTTAAGAACACACACTTCGGAACAACACTTCCTGACTTCAAATTCAGGCTCTACTTCTTACAAAACTTTAGACAATTTACTTAAACTCTCTGTTCCTCTGCCTAATAATAGTATCTCCATCTTAGAATTGTTTAATCATTGAGTCAAAAAATGTAAAAATGTTTAAAACTGTTTGTTTACAATAACTATTCCAGTTAATATTGACTTCTCTACCTTCAATACTCCCTCAACTTGGACTGCATCTACATATTAGGTGGCTACTGCAACATTTTGTCATGTACAATATTCTGGCGAGGCAATTACATCAAGGCATGCTGCTAGCCGTTCTGCAAACTGGAAAATTGTGCCTGCAGATGATTTCTCACTCGTTATATACCTAGACTGTTTTTTTTTCCATTAGATTTTTCCCTGCCTCTCCTATCCCCAAACCATACACTCTTACTTTCACACTCATTAGAGATGATCTCAATCTCCTCCACTTCTAAAGACAATCCCCTTGATTATCTATAAGATTCTAAATTTTCCTTTAGTTCCAAGAATTCAGACTCTGTAAAAGACAGAACCATCCACTTAATGGCCCTTCATGCACTTGAGGACAGTTATTAAGTTTTCTTAACTGGTTAATGCAGGCTGTGGTACAGTCACATGTTATTTTAGAACAAGGCTCCAAGAGAACTTCTTTCTATACAGCTGTACACATCTTTCTCATGGAGGAATCATGATCCATTGCTCTTCGAGTTGAAGAATTCAAGCCTTTTACACTTATTGATTTTCGTCAACTTGCTACCCTCTGGTGTTAAAATTCTTTTTTTTTACCTAAAGTTTAAATTTCATAAAATTTTTACTCCAAAAACTGGGCTTGTATGTTCTCACTTGCTCTAGCTTCCCTGACTCCAGACAGTAAAATGGAAGCTGGGTGGTGTTCTGGTGGAGATCTGTAATTCTGTCCTACCTCAGCAACTTAGAAATAGCCATCAGGCTCTTTAGTCCACAAGGAAACAGGAAAATGCATTTGCAATTATTCATGTATTTGCCTAATGCTAAAGATATACTGCAGAGTGGTGCTTTCTCTGGAGAAAAAAAAAATTGATTTCTTGCAAATAGGCAAACTTTTTTTTTAATTTCAAGAGCAAAAGTTTTATTTAAAGGATAGAACAGAGAGTGAGAGAGTGAGGGACAGAGGCTCCTCCACAGAGGTAGGGTCCAAGTTGGTGCCCTAGGGAGTAGGAATGTCCTGCCCCTTTTATCCTTTCTACTCATTAGGCAAACATTTTAAAAAACAAAAGTGAAATAGTATGATATTTATAAAATCATTACTGATTACATTTAGGGTGCTTAAAAAGTTCTATTCAGAAAATATTTCTAGCCCTATATTATCCTCATCACATCATGAATCGGAAATAATTTTATTCATTTTAAAAAGCTTTTGCTTCTGAATACTGGATATACCTATATCTTTCCAAGCATCTGAGAAAAGGCAAACCCTGTTGGTCTCCACTATGCTTCCTTTTGCATTTAAATGGCTTGCTTTTTTGTGGTATTACCTTTTAAGACAATGTAACAACAGCTGATACTGTTGCGGACAATGATGGTGGGAAAAGGCTGATTATTTTCAGACTAGCTTGGCTAGTGCATGACAACATTATTAACTTGTTAGGAGCTTTTCCTTTGTGTCAGCTCTGAAAAGTGTAGTTATTTTGTTTTTCCCACCTTGTTCATTCACTGTGTCTTTGATAATGTCCCATCAAATACAAAAAGTAAAGGAAAGTAATAGTGGTGAAAGATGATTCTGTAACCTTTCCCACATATATTGACAGGTCTTTTTTGGAAATCTACCATGTACCTAGTCCTGCATGAGTCTACACAGCATGGACAAAAAGGAAAAAATGATCCCATGGAAGATAGCTGCTAGCAATACAGTGCTTTTAAGAAGAGTAGGAAAAGATCTCTCTTCCAGGCTGACACTGACCTGGGAAACAGAACCTGGTGTGTAAATTTAAAATGGGCCTTGTTGAGCAGATGTAAATCTTTCTTAGATGCAGATTTAGCACTCTCTAGATTTTAATCACAGCTCTCCTCCTTGGCAGGGTGTTTTCATGCAGTTTCCAATTTACATGTCTATATGCTGTGGCCCTGGAATCCCTGTCACAATGTGAATACACAGTATGCCCAATCATGAATAATACATTAGTGTTTTTGTGCTAACCAAATTACCAGCTGTAGTAATTAATTCATTCTTTCAACAAATATTTAGAAGTCTGTATTGTAAACAGGCAGACACTTTTCTAGTGTTGAGTTACATCAGCAAACAAAAAGAATAAAATCCATGACTTTGTACCACTTACCTTCTGCTGCTTAATTTGGAGGAGGAAAAGGTTGATCTTTAAAAACATTCTAGAAGTGGTGAGGCTTCAACTAGCAGTATTTGGTTGGGGTGGATAAAGAAGTAATCTAATGCTTCACAGAACATAGAAGATTAAGGAAGTAATATTTTGGTGAGCTCTTGTTATTGTTTTATGAAGACAACGGGGCATCCCATAGATAAGGAAACTGAGGTTCAGACAATTGAACATGGGTACCCCCAGGAAAATTGGAATTGGATCCAGAAAGGAACATTGATCCAGTATCTTTGTAAGCCAAACCTATACTGCCCACATACTCATGTTACTCAAAAAAGCTGTTCAGAAGATTGTGTTATGTGCATTACGAATACGATACAATGAGATCTACTATTCTGTATAATTATTATGCACCAATGAAAATAAAAGCCAGATGTGGTGGTACCCACAGGATTATCCAGCAGCTCAGGAGCTTGAGACACTAGGATCACAAGTTCAAAGCCAGCCTCAGCAACTGAACAAGGCCCTAAGCAACTAAGTGGTCCCTGTCTCTAAATAAAATACTGGGTATGTTGCTCAGTGGTTAAATGCCCCTGAGTTCAATGCCTGGTACAAAAAAAAAAAAAAAAACTGATGAAAGCCTGCAGTATCAAAAAGACAGTATGAGTTTGTTCTACTCCAGGAACTGAAGGAGTGTGGATGAGGAGTGATCTAATGCTAGCTGGTAACAAGGAAAGAATGACCTTTTGCTTCTCTGAACTGTGAGTCTTTTGCACTTTGCTGATTCTAATATTACCTGATAGTTTGTGGCAGTAATCTAATTGAGAGACTTTTGTGATTAATATCAAGAGTATGCTAAAATAGGCATTTGGTCTTTTTCCTGGTTTAGCTTCACACCTCCAAATTAAACTAAAGAGCCAACATAATGTCAGAGTAGCCCAGCAATTGGCCAGCTCAGTGAATATGCCATGAGCTAATATTTCAATTTTCAACTAGTATTTTTATGTAAAAATAATTTGATATTTTTTTCTGTTAATTTTAGAAATAATTTGTCAAATAAGTAGGTTTTCTAGAACTGAAAGACCTCTTTTATCCATCCATTAGATGGTTTTCTAAGGGGCAGTCAAGTCAGGCAGTCAATGCTCCCACCATTTGATCTGGGAAACTGTGCTTTGCAATTATTTATTTTTTCCTGCTTTAAAATTTCCTGAGCTGATGCTTCCCTTTGGTTTTTGAAAATACTTTTCAGATATCTGTAGTTAAGGGGAACTTGTAAAATCATGATTTTTGTCACCAAAGCTTTTTAGGCTGAGAAGGCATCCACTTATTTTTTCACCTTGGTCAATACCAAGCATAGAATTTCTGGTTAAGCATCCTGCAGTACAGCTTCACTCTAATTGCTCTCTATGGGCTGGACAGGCTCTGCTAAGATAATTCAGGCTGGGATGGTCTCCTTTCTGTACTTTCCCACTTTTTTTATCTGAAGACACAAAACTCAACCATGGCCAAATCCTTAGAAATGATTCAAGTTCAACCAGAGGAATTGAGGCAGAGGAAAGAAAAGGACTTTTATAGGGTCACACAATGAGTCAAAAGTAAATGTAATTAACCGTCTTCATGAACCCCTCTAGAAGTCTAGAAGCCTAAAGATCCACCCAGAGACTATGAATAATATTTGAAAATACATAAAATAAAATCATTGTCTCTTCATTAGTATACACATAACAAGATCAGAGTAAATTTATGTTAAGTACCTTCATTTTGACATAGTGATGAGCTTAAATGCTATTTAGAGACAGCTGCAATAAGGAATGTGACCTGACACTATCCATGGTTTCTATTGGTAGAAATGTCTCAAATACTATTAATACTATTATACTTTGTTACTTATAGTCATCATTGGAAAAAATACTAGATTTCAAAGAGATTAATTAAAGTTAAGATTTAATTTCCCCACCTAAATTCATGAACACCCTGATTTCGATGTATGAACGCAATGGGTCACAGTTTAAGTTCTCCTAATTTAGAGGCAAAAATCTCAGTTTCCTCATCTGCAAATAGAAATAACACCATCCTCACAGAGCTATTATGACTATTTTGTGAAGTCGTGTATAAGAAAGCAATTAATCCAGAATCCATCTTCCATTATAATTCTGACGAGAACTGTTATTAACCAGTATTAGTTATCTCACTTCATGCTCTTACTCAGAGCTCTTCTAGTACACTATTCTGACTCCCCTCAATCTCCTTATTCATGTCTGTAATTTCAATTTTTCCTTTCCTTCAACTTATACATCTCATTAATTTTCATATATTTTCCATCTCCCACAATCTCCCCTGACCTTTCCTCTATCCTCTTTTGAATCTTCCTTCCCCTCCACACCATCTTATTGACTCTCCACCTCTGTATCCTCTCTGAAAGGCAAATAAGCTACTATGGTTTGAGCCACACGAAGATGTTTTTCATTCCAGATCTCTTATGTTTTATTTTATTTTCTCTTTTCTCCCAAACAGAGGTGTGAACATATAACGGCATGCCCAAATATAGCCCTTCTCACTGACCAGTTTTCTATTTCTGTGTACTGTGTCTTATCCATTATACTTACTGCAGTGCCTCTCACCTAGATTGTTTGTATATTTATTCTTATTGTAGCCTTCAGTGCACCCAGATTGCATAAAAGCTTAGATAAACAACACCGGTTATGTCTTTCACTTTTAGTGCAACAGTGGAAGGGATTGTTAGTACAAAGTCAATGCTAAGAGGAACTTCACAGCCATCCAAGCCTTACAACTTCCCTCTAGAGGATAGTTTTGCAAATAGATGGGCACTATGCTTGATCTTGGCCTAAAGGTCAAGAAGCAATAGTCAGGAGCTAATTTAAAATCTTTGAAAGACATTGTTTGTGTAGAAGGGTCCCTGACTCAGCCTTTCTTGTGTTCAGGATGAGCGACACAGGCCATCCCCTCTGCCCTACAGCCTGGTATGTGGCACAGGTGCTGCCAGAATCTTCAGTACAAATGGTAGAAAATCATTGGCCAAAAATTCCAGTGTCTACTTATTCTTACTATAAAAACAGAAATATATTTTTATATTCACTAAAAGATATGTTCAACAATATTCACAAAAGTAGTATTTGTAATAAATTCCCAGTATAAACATTCCATCAACAATAGAACGGAAAAATAAATTGTGGTATATTCACAGAATGGAACACTATACAGCAATGAAAATGAATTATTACTATACAGCACTGAACGAATGGATAAGTCTATCAAGCATAATGTTCAGTAAAAGAAGAGAAAATAGTACAAATTATAAAATTTTATTCATGTAAATTTCAAAGACAGTCAAAATTTTCCTATGATACTTGAAGTTAGGATAATAACAATTATCCTAACTGGCAAGAGATATGAGTGGGTTTCTGGGTTGCTGGTTCTAGTTCTTAATTGGGTTAGTAGCTACAAAGTGCATTCAGATTTAAACGTCTCCTTTATGTTATTACAGATCAATATAAAGTTTATTTTAAAAGAAAGGCCCTCAGAACTTTAAAGTAGACATCATGAGGAAAAGTGAAGCATCCCAATCAAGGGTCATCAAACCACAGCCCAAAGGCCAAATCCTGTTTACATTTGCAAGAGTTATTAGAAGATAACCATGCTTGTTTGTTTTCATATGTCTATGGCTGTTTTTGCAATGCAATGATAAAGTCAAGCAGTTTTTACAGAGACCATATGACTCAAAAAGCCTAAATATTTACTATTTGAATTTTTTTTTTTTTTTTTTTTTTTTTGTAGCAGGGATGGAATCCTGGGGCGCTCAACCACTGAGTCACATCCCCATCCCTTTTTATGTTTTATTTTGAGACGGGGACTTGCTAAGTTGCTGAGGCTGGCTTTTAACTTGTGATTCTCCTGCCTCATCCTCCAAATCACTGGGATTACACGCATGTTCCACCACACCTGACTTATAGTTAAACTTTTACAAAATACATTTGCCAACATCATCTCTAGAGATTTAAAATCTGAATTCAACTTCTCACCTTAATCCTCTATCATGTCTCACTGCAATGACTTCCAAACTGGTCTTAACTGATTTAAGCTTTGCCCCTTATAGCTTATTCTCAATATAGTACCATGGAAGTGGGAAAGTTGTATTTTGGTAGTATATAGTAAGTCTTAGCAGCCTAATATTCTGCAGCAAAAAGTGGAAAAATTTGTATATATTACAAAAATCCAGGAGGTACAGAAACAGCAAAGACCAGATCAACTGGAATTTCAAAGAGAAGATAATATTTCAGATTGTGGTACAATTCTTCCCAGGGGACATTTGTGGATTATGGATGTAAATTGATGATAAGGCTTGGCTCACACTGAGGATCTGTATAGAGAGAAGGAGAAACAAGAACTTTTAGTGGGTATGTGGGATGACACAGAAAAGTAGAAATCTGTAGTGTTTCAAATGCAAGAGCAATGTTCCCCATAAGATATTCGCTGAGATTAAGATATACACATGGAAAGTGAAGCAACTAGTCTGAGAATTTGTATAGTCAGAATCAAAATTGTAGGCACACTAGCAGGAGGGAAATTGCTTCAAACTTAAAGCTGGTCTCTGTCTTCTAGTTATTTGCCATGTTTTTTCTTTCTTTCTTTTTGTAGAAATAGATCCACTGATAATATGGTAAATTGATTTTTCACAAGTATGAATAAGGAATTCAATGGAGAAAGGATTATCAGTATGCATTTGATAGGCTAGTGTGTGTTGCATCTTATTAAATAATTTTAATAAAACCCTTGTTTACCACTACCACTTCCCGTGCTTTCCCCATGCTTGGCCTTAGTGCCCTCAGGGACAAGAAGGAGGTGTCAGAGAAATTAATAAATTCTAAAAATGTCAGAGAATTCAAGGGTCACAGTCCCTGGTGGATAAATATATATCTATCAAGAGTCTCCAGGTAGAAAGAAATGGCCTTTTAACAATTGTGTTAGTGATTTACTGTGGGCAGTTTTCTCATACATTGCACAAGATTCCCCTCTCGTATCCTGTTTTCTATGTAAGCTGTTCTAGACACTGGAGAAAATAAAGATAACCAATTTTGCTTTCATGTAAACAGGGATGTCCAGGGAAAGGGGAATAAGAGCTTCTAAATAGGAACGGATATGACTAATAGCTGTATTGCAGAAGTGAAGGATAAAAGCACATCTCTCTCCCATCACTATCTATATCTCCTTATTCCTTCCTCAGTGATATGATAAGAGAGGTTGAGCAAACTTGATTTGTATACAACAGAGAATGCTTAGCAATGAAAAGAAATATCATGCATAAACTCGTTTCAGCTAGTGATATTTCATTCTCATGATCAGCTGAAAGGAAACTTCATATATGCAGTTCCTTAGAATATTTAAGAGATTGCATGAAAGCCCCTGTTTCCACCTCTTTTTTTAAATTTTTTTATTAGTTGCTCAAAACATTACAATGATCTTGACATATCATACATCTGATTCAAATGGGGTACGTAATCTTAATCTTATTTTTCCACGTGTACAGATTGCAGGATCACATTGGTTATACAGCCATGTTTATACATAGGGCCATACTAGTGTCTATCGTATTGTGCTGCCTGCCCTTCCTATCCCCCTCCATCTCTTACAATGTGTGAATAACTTGCTTCCTTGATAGTAGTATGCCTCCCTGACTGCAGGGAAGTATTGTTCGTAAGCTAACAGATTTGAGAATTTATTCCCTGAGATGAAACAGCCAACGGCCTCACTCAGGATATATATATATAAATGTATTATATATACATATACATTATATATACATATACATAAAATAAATATGTAAACATAAAGATTTTAATACCTTAAAAAATGTAAATATAAATATTTAAGCATATACATATACATTTTTTAAGTGCGTGGGTAGAGATAGTAAGGAGAATGGGGAGAACAGATAAATTGGGGAGGAAGACAAATGAGAGATTCGAGTATAGAAGACTTTGACAGACATGATAGAAAAGAGAAAGAGATGTAGGTTAGAACTTTTTTAATTTAGTGGATTGAACAGTCAACAGAAAACTTTCATAGACAGTTTTATTTTATTCTAAAAAATTTCATTTCAATGTTAGAATAATATGATCTTGTGCCTTCCAGATTTCCCCAAGGAAGATGTTTTCCATAATACAGTGAGCGAGATGCAATGCTCCTCACTCTCCACTTGAGACATAGGCTGACTCATAGTGTAACTAATCTATGATACAGTCAGACATTTTTATAATAGGGCTTTTACTGACTATTATGTTTCAGTTATACTTTGCCACCTAATCATACTGCTAAAAAGGAGACAGCTCATCCAGTTCCTTCTTTTATGCAAGGAGAATATCCGTATTGCAGTAAAAATGATACTCCTGAAAGATGTCCATGTTCTAATCCCAAGAATTTGTGACTATGTTATCTTAACATGGCAAAAAGAACTTGCCAGATCCGATTAAGGATCTTGAGATGGGGAGATTATCCCAGATTATCTAGGTGAACCCAATGTAGTCAAAAGAGTCCTTATGAGAATGAGTGAGGCAGGAAAATCATAGAGAAGTGGTGTGCTGTCACAAGAGGAGGACAAAGTTATGCAGCCACTAGCCACATGATGCAGAAAAACTATAGAAACTTGACGGGACATGGAACAGATTCTCCCCTGGAGCTTCCAGAAGGAACCAGGTTGCTTGCTGACACCTTAATTTTAGCCCCATTAGTCTAATTGGAACTCTTACCTCTAGAACCATAAGATAATAAATTTGTGTTGCTTAGGCCATAAGTTTGTGGTAACTTGTTAAAACAACTGAAACAAACTGATGAAATTCCTAACTCCAAACCAAAGAATCATGGCGAAAATGTAGGCCTAGGAGGCAAGAGACCCAGGCCCTACTTTAGACTATGCTATTGACTTGCTGTGTGATCTGGAGCAAGTCCTTGCCCTTCTTCTTCAACACCTCAGTTTTCTCTTCTCAAAAGTAAGGAGAATGGGACTAAATAAAACTAATCTTACAAATGTTTTTCAGCTGGTCAGCCAGCCAATAAGAACAAGGACAAAAAGGGTGAAACACTCCAAACATTGCTTTCAGTTTTATAAACTCAGGGTAGCATGGATCGGGGTCACAGAATGCCTTTCATCCACACATGAGGACTCTGTGGAGAAGGGATTAGGAGTACATGAGAACTGTTCTATTGGTGACTGCCTCTGAATTCCAGATGCACCACCTATGCTGTTTTAAATGAAGACAGTTAGGATGGTGAGTGCTGGTTCTGCCTGCTGGAAGACTTGGTGTCTTTTTTGAATCCAAAATAAAGCCATGTATTTGCACATGTTCAAGTTTAAAAAGGAATCCTGCAGGGACAAAAGCTGAGATTGCAGAGTTCCACTGGTGCTCACGCCTGGCCTAACTTTCTCCCAGAGCTGTGCCCTGCTTGAAACCGGGCATGAGGTGGAATCTTATCTGTCTATTCCACGTGTATGATATCTTGTTTGGAGACATCAAAGAAATTGGAAAGAAAGGATCCTTTCTTTGAATCCACTAGTCCCCAGAGTAAATTTCATAGCTAGCAGGTCAGTTAGTAATAATCTGTTCCACAATCACCTCTGGTCTGCACAGTTCTTCCTTGGGCTCATATTGGACTAAAAAAACCTTAAACTGGACACCCAAATGTGAGTTGTTATACCTATGTCCCTATGCACCCTCACTGTAATGCCTGCCCACATTTTTTTTGCTTAGTTATTCAACCCTTTTATTTATTTTATTTTTATTTATTTATTTATTTTTATATACTTGACAATAGTGGAATGCATCACACTCATTATTACCAATTTATAGCAACAATTTTTTATAACTCTGTATATAAAGTATGTTCACACCAACTTATACCATTATGCATGTACTCTTCTTTGCATTACAATTCTCAATAAACATATATACCACAATTTTTCATATCTCTGTTTGTATATAAGGTATGTTGACATCAAATTCAAGTCTTCATACATGTACTTTGGATAATGATGTCTATCACCTTCCACAATCCTTGCTGTTCCCCTTCCCCCTCCCTTTCCCTCCCACCCCTCTTCACTATCTAGAAATAATCTTCCTCCCATGCTCTACCTCCCTACCCCACATTGAGTCACCCCACTTATATCAGAGAAAACATTTGGCATTTGTTTTTTGGGGGATTGGTTAACTTCACTTAGCATAATCTTCTATAATGCCATCCATTTACCTGCAAATGCTATGATTTTGTTCTTTTTTAGTACTGTGTAATATTCCATTGTATATAAATGCCAATTTTTTTATCCATTCATCCACTGAAGGACATCTAGGTTGGCTCTACAGTTTAGCTATTGTGAATTCTGCTGCTATAAACATTGATGTGGTTTTGTCCCTGTAGTATGCTGCTTTTAGGTCCTTTGGGTATAGTCCAAGAAGAGGAATAGCTGGGTCAACTTGTGGTTCCATTCCAAGATTTCCAAGGAATCTCCATACTGCTTTCCAAATTAATGTCTGTCCACATTCTTAAGGGCAACTCTTGTCTTCATGTTGAGTTCATTTACAATGTGCTTAATACTAAAATGTAGACCTGGGGCTGGAAGGGTTCCTCAAAAATCATCTAGATTTTTCCATTAAGAAACTATTAATTTATAGATGTAGAAACTGAGATGAAAAGGAAATTGACCTGCCCAAAATCACTGAGACCTAGGCTTCGGTCAGCTGGAAAGTAGAGGGGCATACAGATGGGTGGGGAAGGAAATCCCTGGGGCCAGGAAAGAAATGGTCATTCTGATTGTAGCTTGTATCTAAGGGCCTTGGACTGCCTCCACAAGGCTCAGTTAGCTTTCATGAAACTAAAACTATAGTTGTGGGAGTGAGAACATTTCAATTAACTTTTTATTAGATCATTGACAATCATATCATAATGCTGTAGTTGGAAGTTAAGAGAATACCTATCTGGCAATGAGTTTTTCAAACTTTTATAATTGCTAGCTACAGTATATAATGTATTTTTGACCATGAATAAGTGTTCACATTCAAAATATATCTGAAATCAAAGTTTTATAGAAAACATCTAAAGTTTCTCATGTACTAAATATTGTTCTAAGAATCTTAAATACTTAAATATGTTAACTTACTCAATTCCCACTATCAGTCCTATACAATCAGGACTATACACACATATACATAGGTATATATCATATATATGTAATATATACATGATACACACATCATATATACTAGTAATAATAATAATTAGTGATTGTAAACATTATGCAGTAATGATGATTCTTTTGTATGTGTGATTCTGGGGATTGAACCCAGGGCCTTGCACATGCTAAACAAGCACTCTGTCATCGAGTGACATCCCTACCTCTTTTTATTTTTATCTGTAGGAAGGGCCTTGCTAAGTTACCCAAGTTTCCTTGAACTTGCAATCCTCATGCCTCAGCCTCCTCATTAGTTAGGATTACAGGCATGGGCTACCATGTGTGTCGAAAACCATAATATTTTTTGGTGGGTGAGTAAAATATTAATAGTCAGTTAGAAATCTATTGAAAAAATTAATTCACAATTAGCAAAACCAAATTTATATTTATATGTACATATACATACATGCATATGTATATACACACACAAACATACATTTCCAAAAAATGTAAAAATATATGAAATGAATATGAAAAGTAGTGAAAACTTATGCCGTGAAAGAAAATGAATTATGTATTAATGACTCAGTATTGCCATACAATATTATAAGTTCTTCCTGTTTAGTCAGTTTTTTGTAACTGTGACCTAAATACTGAAAAAGAACAACTTAGAGGGAGGAAAAGTTTATTTGGAGCTCATGGTTTCAGAGGTCCTGGTTCATACATGGCCAATTCCATTCTTCTGGGCCCAAGGTAATGCAGATCATCATGGAGGAAGAGCATAGTGGAGGAGTGCTGCTCTGTTCATGGTATCAAGTAAACAGAAAGAGAAGGAAGGGGCTCCTGGGAAGATGCACCCTCTCAGGGAATGTCCTCAGTGACTCACCCCCTCCAGCCTTGCCCCACCAACATGCAGTTATCACTTTATCAGTCCATTCAAGCATGAACTGAATAGGTTACAGCTCTCACAATCTAATCATTTTGCCTCCAAACATTCCTACATTCACAACGGAGACTTCGGGGGATACTGCATATCTAAACTGTAACACTAACTAAATTTGAAATTATTTGGAAAGTTAATTGAAAACAAAAATGAAATTTTAATCTATATTTTCTTATGTTTGCAAGCTTATTTTGTAGAATAATTATTATTTTTGAAAAAAGCAGGGGTCTTTATAGGAAATACAAATCCAAAATTTGAATCTTCTAAATTCTACCACCTTTCTTTATTTTCCCTCAGAAGTTACACATGCTGATATTTTCTATTCTATTCCAATTTTTATGTTTTAAAATATTGGTTTCTATTCCATAAAATGAGATAGTAATGTATGTTAATGATTCCAACATGCAGATTTGCTCTTCAAAGAAAGGAAGAAAGCCTAGGAAAGTCAGGCTCACCTGTTCCACCACACCCTATTCCACACTTATCACATACTACAAGTTCCTGATTTATTTGGGTATTAGCAATACAGTTAAAAGTGGAAGAATGAAGAGATTCAGTAATAATCAACATGAAGGTCACTGGAGTTTCTTTATAGTCCCTTCTTTTACTTGTCCTTTTTCCACAAAATGATTCCTTTTGGGGTAACAATCAGAGATTATCAATAGAATTAACTATAAAATGGAGTTCAGGTTCCATTTTACACAGGAGAGACTGGGAGGGGGTGTTCCTGACCTTGGGGCCCTTTTAGTTATGTCATGGGCTCAGCCTTGTGATTTTGGGTTATGTTTTGCAGGTGCCTCTGTAAAATTAAACTAATTCCTCATAAGACTCCTTTGGATGAACAGATTCTAGGGGAATTCAAAAGCAAGAGCACTTCATCAATTTCATTTGGGCAAATTCAATTATACGCCATTAGGGAAACTTTTCTGAGAATGATCCCAAAAGAAAGCACTGTAACAAGCATTCAAACTGATGATATGTCTCCAGAAATTAACTAGGGCTAATAATGATAATGCAAATATCCATGTGGTTGGATTCAAATGAATTCTCTTTGGGGGGTTTTAGAAAGTAGTCTCCTTCTGTTCAACTATACTGGAAAATTAGTCTTGTATATGTTAATGACAAGAGCATATTGTTGAGTTAATTGGCAGAGGTGTGCAAAAATTGACTCTTGTCCTTCTGGAGGCAGTGTATCTCTCTCTAACCAAATAGTTTATTAAAGCAATAGAGAAAAATAATAGAGCATACAGATATCTGAGAGCCCTTTTTAGTCCTGGATATGTCTGATCATAGGGCAGATGTGGCTGCTGTCTGGAAGTAGTTCCTTTTTCATTGCTAAACTGGGGCAACTGGTCTACTGTAGATAGAAATATTTTTCCAGTTGCAGTTTATAAAAGAATAATGTCTGAAAGAAACATATTAGTACACATAAAATTGTATTACTTGGCTAAACCTTTTGTGAGACATACATCATTACTTGGTTAAAGTTGTTGCTTAGACATTCTGGTTCTCCCACCAGAGAGGCAGAAATATATATATATAGAATATAAAAATATGCTTAGAGAAACAAAGATGAAAATGAAGAGGCATATTAACAGATGATTACAACCATAATGCAGTGTGAGCAGTGATAAAGCTAGAATTAGATGCTACTAGAATGCACTAGAGGCTGGGCACTTGTCTGTAATCCCAGTGGCTGGAGAGGATGAGGCAGGAGGATCCCACAATCAAAGCCAGCCTCAGCAATTTAGCAAAGCCCCTAATCAACTTAGCAAGACACTGTCTCAAAATTAAAAAAAAAATAAAAAAAATAGAAAGATCTGGGTAATATTGCTCCATGGTTAAGCACCCCTGGGTTTAATCATGAGCACCAAAAAAAAAAAAAAAAAAAGCATATTAACTGAGCTTTAGGAGCTAGTGTGGTGTTAAGGCACAAATTTTATAATGTCATGAGTACTCACTCAGCCTGGGCTAGGATGCTCTGGATCTGTCTGAATGGTCATGCTAATGCTCCTCAGTGAGCTAACTTGGCCTGAACAGAAAACACACACACACACACACACACACACACACACACACACACATACACACACACATTAAATGATATCACTTAGGACCTGGAGATGTTCTCCTGCTCTCAAATCTGTTTATACCAAACTCATGTTCCCTGCTCCATCCTTCATGACTGTATTGCATGTCCATGTGTTTAACCTCCTATTAACAGTTAAAGATTAAGAGACATTTCAGGAGACAAATCAACTGAATATAATATGTGGACAAGCTTGGATTCTGATTTGAACATATAACTTTGAAAATGAATTTTTTCAGTCACTGGGGGAAAGTTTGAATAGATTTTTAATTTTATTAAAGGAATGATAAGTGTTCATGTCAGATATGACCATGACATTGTGGTTGTACAAAGCAAAAAAATTAGAGATGAAAGTTGAAGACATGGTGTATATGATTTGCTTTAAAAGGCTCTGAAAGATTAGACAGATACATGATAGTTCAAGTGAACAAATAAGTAGGGGATAAAAGTATATGATTGATAAGGTCTCAGGTTTTGAAGGTGGGCAATAAGTTACCCAGAAATTCTTCTATGTTTCCATGTGCAAATAGTTTCCATAGTGAAAACATGTTTTGATTTTAGCATTTGCCTCTATGATAAAGGGATGCTCTTGCTCCCAAGCAGCCTAGACCTATGTGTAACTATCAGTGTGGAACTACACTGGGAAACACGATTTTGTCTTTTTTTTTAATTCAAAAGTGTATATTAAATGTGAGTTTAACTGCATGCCATGGAACATGAACATGATCCCTTTCACTAAATTAGTAGTACCTTTGCATAGAATCTACAAGTTGACTTCTGCCTACCTGAGTTGAGCTGCTGCTTTAGTCATTAATGCATACTGATACAAATTTGGAATATTTGATGCAAATCTATGAATGGAAAGCAATCTTTTTACCCAGAAAGCACAGTGACAATGTGCTTTCTGGGTAAGGGATTCTCTATATAGCTCAGATATTTATCACCAAAACCTGAAAGGAAAAAGGAGAGAGCTTTGAAGCAGAATAACAAAACTCTCTGGGATTGACTTCAAGAGCTGTGTAAAGGGGATAGCAGCTAAAGATCTCTCCAAAGAGAGAAAGGCTGCTGAGTAATTTGAACTCTGAGCCCCAGAAGGCAAGATATATGCCTGTAGGGTGTTCTTTTTTACTTCCTAAGTAAGAAAGTCTCTCTAGTTAAAGCCCTAGAGAAAAAATAGAAAAGATGATGTCTGCAACTGTTGAATATGCTAAGGTGAAACAAGCACAAGGCCTCAAAGCAGTAGAAATAGGTAATAGGAATATAAAAGAAGATTAAATTGCATGAAAAATATAGAAAGATACAATTTCCTTTTGCTTCCTAAATTGGCAACAATTTTACAATATGTCTAATATGCATTAATGATTGCAGTTTGGAAATAGCACTCTCAAACAACTTGTAATTCAAACATTCTGAAAGCACTTTAGCAATATACACCCCCCTCCCCCCCCCACACACACACAGTTTGGAGTATATATATCCTTTGGTTTGTGAATCTGCTTCTAGAAATTCACCTTCAGGAAAGAATCAAGCCCATTAACAAATATTTACACACATAAGATTTACCAGACAAAGGCCCCTGCACAAATCCCCCTAACACCATTCTCAACTCACATTTGGTTTGATATGCTGGATATTTCAACCTTTGAGAATCTGGCACTAATTTTAAATATCATAAAATTTCTTTCATAAATTGAGATTCCTGACTTCTTGAAATTGTAGGTGATTTGGCAGCACTAGATACAAGTGGCAGCTACTCCTTGTAGAAAGTGCTTTAGATATTCCTCATGACTCCCTGTTATGTGTACCAAACCTCCTTTACTCAATACTACAATAACATCTTCATTCCATTATTTCTTACTTTTTTATACTGGATTTAGACTGGGTGGGGTGGTACATGCCTGTAATTCCAGCTACTCCAGAGACGAAAGAATCTCAAGTTTGAGTACACCTTCAACAACTTATTGAGACCCTGTCTCAAAATTCTCAAAATAAACTAAAAAGTGCTGGAGATGTAGCCCAGTTGTAGAGCACTTGCCTAGCATGTGCAAGGTCCTGAGTGTATGTCTCTATATATAAAATATATAAATTATATGTATATGTATCATATATTACATGTATATATAATTTGTTTTGCTTTTTTCAAAGCAAGCTCTGCTTCTCAGAACAGAACAAAAGCTTAGGTGAATAGAAGATTCTCACTGTTTGCCAGGCACCTTACTTATGTTAGTTCATATAATCCTTAAACTACTCAGTGAAGTATAATGAGGTATGTTTAGGCTCATTTATACATTCACTCAAACATACAAATACTAATAACCCTTTAAACATTGGGAACACAGAAAAGCAAATGATATATCTTCTGTCTTCAGATATCTCTTTTTATCTAGTCTATACACAGAAAATTACCCTATAAAATGATAACAGTAATTATACAGATATGACTAGTATTCTCTGAAAGGGCAAAGACACCTAATACAACCTGAGGGTGTCAGACAAATTTTCCTAGAGGAGGAGTCATTGTCTGTATCTTAAATAATGAATAGGAATTAATTATCTTATTGAGATGAAAGGATATTTCAGGAATAAATGCTAGTATGAGCAAATCTACAGAGGTCAGAGATAGCACGATGCAAAGTGAAGGAAATCCAAGCAATTGAATGTCATTACAACATAAATGGGTATTCAGAAGAGATTTGAAAGAGTTGAAGCTGAACAAAGTTGGTCGAGTTAGATCATAGTGAATATCATGTGGCATGTTAGAAAGCTCAGACTTGACCATGTAGACAGTGGGGAGTCTTCTAAGGGTTTTAAGCATGAGAGTGGCATGGTCACATTTGAATTACAACAGTGTTCCAACTGCGGTGAGGAAGATTTAGCGTAGAGAGAAAAGTCAGTTCAGTGTTTTTTTTTCTTTTAATTATTATTTATTTATTAATTTTTCTATGCAGTGCTGAGAATTGAACCCAGTGCTTCACATATGCTAGCACGTGCTCTGGCACTGAGCTAAAGCCCCAGCACAGTTCAGTGTTTTTTAAGCATGAACTACCTATGAATCACCTAGTAATTCTGTTAAAATACAGTATCTAATTCTGTAGGATGGCCATGGGACCTGAGATTTTGTATTTCTACCAAACCCCCAAAGGACACTGATGCTGTGGCTCCTTGGAATACACTTTGAGTAGCCAGGAAGTAGGAAACTTTTGTAACAAGAACCAGCTGAGCAATGATAAAAGCACAAATTGGGACAGTTTCAGAGAGTGGAAAAATAAATGAATTAATGGGGCTGGGGTTGTGGCTCAGCGGTAGAGCACTCGCCTAGCACGTGCAAGGCCCTGGGTTCGAGCCTCAGCACCACATAAAAATAAATAAATAAAATAAAGATGTTGTGTCCAACTATAACTAAAACAATATTTTTTTAAAAAGAAAAAAATAAATTAAAAAAATTTAGATGCTGAAATGAGCAGGACTTGTTCATTGGTTTTGAGGTTAGATAGAAAATGCAGAAAGAGGGGCTGGGGCTGTAGCTCAGTGGCAGAGCACCTGCCTAGCATGTGTCAGGCACTGGGTTTGATCCTTAGAACCACATAAAAATAAACAAATAAAATAAAGGCATATTGTCCTTCTATAAAAAAAAGAAAGAAATAAAGAAAGAAAGAAAATTAAGAAAGATTTTATGATCATTCTGAAATGTAGCTTGAGTAACTTGGTAAAATATCATGGTGCCAGTACCTGAAATCTAACCAAGGAGATATATAAGAAGAAAAGGCTGCATTATATCTACAAACAGTTCCCATCTATATGTGTTCTATTCCTTTATTTTATTCCAGAAAAAGCTTTCAGGTGGCTGTATAGGGCATATTAATTAGTGTTGATAGCCTGTAAGAAATATAGAAATAACCAACAGACAGGTAGCTACTGTAGTAGTTTACTGGCTGGAATGCAGACCCAGACTACCAGTGGTCCAAACTCATTGCTAACTATGTGATTCTTGGACAAGTTAATTAGATAAACTGTTCCTCAGTTTCATGTTTTATGAAATCTTTCTCTCTGTGTTGTTCTTATAAATATTATACTAATACTTATTAAGATTTGCTGCCAGTGTTTGCTAAGAGGTAAGAATAATAATATCTGCCTCACAGAGTAATTGTGAGGATAAAATAGAATAATAGATTCAACATGCTTAATATAGCATGTAACACATGTAAGTCTTGGAGAAATACTAGGTAGTGCTGTCATTGCTGTTGTTATTATAGGTACAGAACAAAGGGAAGGTTTGACTGGAGAAATAAATTTTGAAGCCATTGTAGATGGGGGTTGAAATCATGAAAATCTTTAGTATAAGAAGCTATTATAGGTGACTGGGGTTATAGCTCCATGGCAGAGCACTTGCCTAGCACATGCGAGGCACTGGGTTCAATCTTTAGCACCACATAAAAATAAACAAGTAAAATAAAGTCATGTTGTCCATTTATAACTACAAAAAATTAAATAACAAAAAGGAAGTTATTGCTGAGAAGAGAAGTGGTATCACATCAAAAATTACAATTGGATGGAAAAACAAGGGATATCAAGAAGAAAGCACAGAAGTGATAGGGGGAGAAGGACTAATCATCAAATAATACAGAAGCCAAGGAGATAACACAAAATTTTAGGAAGGATGCAGTGATCAATTGCAATTCCCATCCACAATAGCTCAGGCCCAAAGAGGGAAAGTGACTTTCTAACCCTGGTTCTCGGGTTTGAGGACAGATTCTGCTAAGGCCTGAGGATTTTACCAGTGAGGTGAGCTGCCTTCTTTGAGGGAAGCAGAAGTTTCAGATCAGTGATTGAGGGCCTCTCATGGGTGTCTCAAAAGTGTTCTGCTTGCTTTTCTCCCTCTGCCTTTCATTTCCCATAAACATCCTATGGGAAATACATTACAATTTTTCATTGCAGCTTCTTCAAGCCTTATATTCACCTACTTGTTTGACTTTGTAACCCTCCTTTTTGATATTATTTGCTGCAATTTCTCCTGGGTAAATCATTTTTCTGCTGCCTAGTTCTGTTTTCTTAGCTACAAATCAAGGGAGATTGAAAATAAACCTTAATACAGGCAAAGGTATATGTACATATCAATACCATTGTTTATTTCTAATAGCAACAAATTGAATTCTAATAGCATACAAAGGCAACCATAGTACAATGGTACAACCACTAAATGGAATGTTTTTGAGCTCATTAGAATAATAAAGAATGATAGAAAGGCAGCAGGGCCCTGGTGATTAAGAGCAAGACTCTAGAAGCATGAGCCCTTTGACATTAGGAATGTGAATGTTGCCTCAGTTTCCTCTTCTGTAACTCTACTTTATATAGTTGTAATGTAGATGAAATGTACTAATATGTAAATACCCTCAAAATAGAGCCTGGCACATAGTAGGGATTAAGTTTGTGTTAAGCCAATCCAAAGACAATATTATGTTGCTACTTTATCTACAAAGTTTATCTACAAAGAAGATAAAGTAGTTGGGCTTGGTGGGACATGCTTGTAATCCCAGAGGCTTGGGAGGCTAAGGCAGGAGGATTGTAAGTTCAAAACCAGTCTCAGCAACTTAGTGAGGCCCTAAGCAACCTAGTGAGACCCTGTCTCAAAATTAAAATAAAATAAATTTAAAAGGCCTGAGAATGTGGGTCAGTGGTTAAGCACCACTGGGTTCAATTCCCCCATGCCAAAAATGAGTAGGTCAAAAAATGCAGCATGTAAAATTGGATATAATAAAAATACCATTGTTTTATAAGATCACAAATACCCTTATTAATACATTGTATAAACATGTCTTAAAAATCTTTAAGAAATTCAATTGTTGATGATATAGCATTGGGCAGAGTGCAGGTTGCTAAATTGCCTGTAACATCATTATATGAACATATTTTTAAAATCTTTTAATATATAGAAAGCCAAATTTCATGCTACATATTTTTATAATGATACAACTATTTAAAAGGCTGAATCTATTATATTAAAACATTTTAAATATACATGACTTTTTTTTAAATAAAATAAAAACTATAGAAATACACTGAATTACTGTGATGGCCAAGTAAGGTAAAGAGATTAGGAATGACCTTTTCTCTTTTTTTTTTCCTTTCTGTTTTCTAAATCATCTGAAATTTTATCATATTATTTCTCAAAGAAAATAGAAGAATGAAATCTGTGTAGCATTTGTATATGTGTAAGATATAATGTTAAACAACCAAGCAGAATGCAAAATTGCATCCAGTGATAGGTTTAAAAGTAAATGGAGGAGAGGACTGGTGTTGTGGCTCAGCAGTAAAGTACTCGTCTAGCATGTGCAAGACCCTGGGTTTCATCCTCAGCACCACATATAAAATAAATAAAATAAAGGTATTGTGTCCAACTACAACTAAGAAATAAATGGATTTTAAAAAATTACATGGAGGGGCTGGGGTTGTGGCTCAGTGGTAGAGTGCTCGTCTAGCATGTATGAGGCACTAGGTTTGACCGTCAGTACCACATAAAAATAAAATAAATATACCGTGTCCACCAAAACTACAAGAAGAAAATATACATGGAAGCTGGTCCTGGTGGTACACACCTGTAATTTGAGCTTCTCAGGTAGCTGAGGCAGAAGAAAGGCAAATTCAAAACATCCTGGGCAACTTAGTGAGACCCTGTGTTAAAATAAAAATATAAAAGGGCTGGTGACATATCTCAGTAGGTGAAGCACCCCTGGGTTCAATTCCCAATAAACACACACAGACATATTCACACACATATACACTTAAAAAAGTATGTGGAGGACTGGCATTGTGGTTCAGAGATAGAGCTCTTGCCTAGCATGTGTGAAGCACTGGGTTCAGTTCTCAGCACCACATATAAAAAAACAAATAAATGAAATAAAATATTCCATCAACAACTAAAAACAATTTTTAAAGTATATGAATATATATATATATATATATATATATATATATATATATATAAAACAAAATATATATATAAAACAAAATATATATATAAAACAAAAAACCCTAGAAATAATGCTCCAAATGAAAGTGTTTTTGTTCTGAGAGATGGATTAAAAAGGAATTTTGTCCATATTCAAAAATAATTTTGACCAAATTCTTAATTTCAAAAATACTATAAAATGATTATATTCTTATGTTTTTAAAAAGTAATTATAAAACTATTTAGGCACTTGGAAAATATTCATGAATTTAAGTGACAATAAAACACACAGAATACAGTGAAGGTATAGTTGCTATTATGTCAAACTTGTTCTTCCTGTGCATAAAAGTGTTACTGGAAAGGAACATACAGAAGCACAGTATTAGTATAATATGAAAGATGCTGTTTTCCTTCTTTTCCAATACTGAAAAGTATACAATCTTTTTCAATATAATAATGTATTAGGGCATTAAGAAGCAATATAGAAAGAAGGAAAAATTAAGAGCAAAAAAATTGAGTCCTCTGAATGTAATAGTTTGTAAAAATTATATTCATGTTGGTGAAAAGCTGAAATGAAATAGAACAGGGTAATCAACAGTGTCTCATATTCCAGTGGAGAGATTTTTTATGTTTGGTTCTTTTGGCTCTTCTGTACTTTTCCAAACTTTTAGTAATATGGTGATTGTACTTTTGTAATTTAACAAATGTTTTAATGAGTGGGTTAGACTAGATGAGATATAATAGATAAAAGGATAGATAGAGCCGAAGTCCAAGGTCCCCAGAGTGCATTCTAGTTAGAACTTTCAAAGATGAAATGGAAGATCAGAAGTGGCTGACTCACTGATTATTAGCTCACTGCTGGTGCTTCTGCCTAACAAGCTAAAGAGAGCTAGTTCCACTTAGAGTGGAACATTAAGCAAATGGTGTCAGCTCAAGCATTCACATTATTTCCTGGGCAGAAGATGGAACTGGAAGTGGGTGCTGACTAGAAAATTAACTGGTCATGTACCCTTGGCCTTCACAGTCCCCTCAGAAAGAAGGCAATCTTCTGGCTGAAGAAAGTGCAATACTAGCTTGTAATTCTTTATTTTTATATATATTTTTAGTTGTAGATGGACACGATACCTTAATTTTATTTATTTATTTTTATGTGGTGCTGAGGATCAAACCCAGTGCTTCCAACTTGCTAAGCAAGTGCTCTGCCACTGAGTTATAATTCCAGCCCCATTGCTTGTGATTCATTGATACTGAAGCATCACACTTTATATTATGTCTGGGACCAACCATGATTCAGGAAAATGATTGAGTAGTCCAATCACACTAAGGATATAGTCATTCATCACCAGCCCCATTTAATTACTTAGAGTATTGTCCTTTCTGTGACGTGGCAGTATCTTTTGAGGTTTTTCATTTGAGTAAGTAATTCAGGGTTCTAAGATCTCTGATTCCCAAATCAGACAGGTCACTTTGTTGGCCCATAGTTCTAGAAACTCCTGTCTGTCACATCTACATTTTTTGATTCTTATTTTTCCTTTCTCTCAGGAGTTTTCCTCCAAAAAAGAAGTTCTGAGAGAAGTCTTACCTGAAGGTTTTTCTAGCATTCAGATTGACATTCCACCATCAGCAGTTCTAGTACCACTTTGTCCTTTCCCCCTTGAAGAAGGGAGCAAGGTAGTGAAGCTATAAATTCCCTCCAGAGTTGTGTGCACCTCTTCCTTAAAATAAGAAATTACCAGCAAAGTACTCTAAGAAAAGTGGAGACCTATACTGAGGTGGGTGTGTGGGGAAGTAGAAGTGAGGCAGCCAGGCATCTCTAGACAATGACTGTTTTCTGAGAATAAACAGCTTGTCATTATCTATATCCAGCCTCCAGAAATTTGAAAAGCCTACTTTCTCATATTTTGAGCCCTCCTTACAGTGTTTAGAGAGTTGAAGCACATAGACCCTCTAGATTCCATTCCATCAGAATAAGAGTTACCAACAAGGGTAGCTCAGAGGGCCCAAGTGAGACTCTGGACAAAAAAGCAGGGAGAATGAGAAGACAGTTTCCTTGAACTCAGTGACAGAGAGGAGGAAGGTACCCTTGCCTTTTCTATCTGAGCAAATTCTTCAGTCTCTAATCTAGGAACAGACAAAATTATTTCACCGCATTTCTGGCTGAGTAATGATGGAAGACAATAAATGCTAAATGAAAAACCATCTCCTTTGACTTAGTAATTTACATCATCTGACTGTCTCTTGAATACAATAGGGAAATATGTAGTTGCAGGCTAAATTTTTTAAATGAAGCATGTTTTTCTCACAATTGAAAGATATTACAGTATCACTGATGAAAAATCTCCTTTGCTCCAAACCTGGCCCCAAGAGGGATGTGTATTCACGTAACTTTCTTGCTATTGATGTAAAAGTATATAATTTATGCAACAGTAACAGAGAGGAATCTGTTCCAATAAAGGAAAAAATTTGTCCTAGGGCAGACTGTAAGAGGGAATTCAATCATTGTCTAGGTGAACTAATCAATAAAGAAATCCAATTAATTTAGTTTGGTCTACATGATAGGTCAATGGCCTGTTTAAACATACCTTTTGGGGAGCAGGGTGTGTAGGAGGTAGGGTGAAGAGGGAGGGCAGTTAGCAAACAAAGTCAATATCACATGACAGATGCTATATGAAACAGTGAGGATTTAATGTAAAAATTACCATTTCTACCTGCAAGGACCAATGAAAGCCTCAGAGAATTGATGTGATACTTGAAATGAATCATGGAAAATGTGTAAGAAATATATATTCTGTGAGAAGAATGTTGGGCTAGGGAGACAGAGGAAATAGCATTTGCATAGTTTTATAATATTAAAAACCATGATGCATTCAGGAATGTCAGGCCTAAAGTAAGAGGCCATACTAAAGATGCCAGCTTCTTTTTTGTTGTACAATTAATTCTTACTCTGGAATCATGATTTGCTTGTTTTCAGAACTTGTTCCAGGATACATATGAACAACATTTTTTAAAGATGTTACTGCTTAAACATTTATGTAGCAAAGCAAAAACAAAAACAAGAAAGGGGTAAAATATCAAGTAAAAAGCTCAATAAAATATTCAATAACTACATGAAAACACTTAAAATTCCACAGAAGAACATAAAAACCAAATTGAATAAATAGAAAAATATACCCTGTTCTTGGATAAGACGACTCAGTGTTATAAAGATGAACCCTGAATCAATCCCCTGAACCTTTCCCTGAAATTGATCTATAAATGAAATATAGTACCAATTATGGAAGTAAGTAGATACACACATGCAGAGCATATATATGTGTGGAGGAGTATTTGATTAATGTATAGATAGGCTGATTTCGAAATCTATTCGGAGAGATGAAAAAGAACACTCACAGTATTTCTAAAAATGAAATGTTTTAGTAGGATATTTCCTCTATTAATTATGCATAATAAACCTCAATCTTAATTGGCTTGGAGCTCAAATATTCATTTTCTTGTTTATAGGTTTATGTGTATTGGTTATAGTTTGGCTGACCTCAACAGGGCTCTTCTGGTCATGGTTTTAAGCTATAGTTTGAATACATATTTGCTCCATGTAACCCCTTTCTCCATGAGCCAGAAGATATCCATGACATGTTGTTTTCAGGGTGACTCACAAGAGCCCAAGAGGGCAAACAAAACTGTATGGGCATATTTATAAGGCCTTTGTTCACAACATATGCTCTAACATTCCATTAACCAAAGCAAGTCATGTGGCCATACCAGGCATTAAATAGTCAAGGTAATACCATATGTCTAATAGGAGGTATTGCAAAGTTGCAGGGTAAAGGATATGGATAAATATTTGCCTAACAAGAAGAAAGTCTAAAATTGGAAACACAAATTCAAACTATCACAATAAAAATGAGAGAGTCCAAGCTCTACAAGATATAAAAACATAGCATCAAGCTATGATCGTTAAAATATTTTGAGGCTTGTTGGCGAATATATAAAGAGATCAATAACAGATTCAAATGTATGTTAAAAAAATAGTGCTTGAATAGGGCATGGTGGCGCCTGCCTATAATTCCAGTGGCACAGGAGGCTGACGCAGGAGGATCACAAGTTCAAAGCCAGCCTCAGCAACTAAGCAACTCAGAGAGATTCTGTCTCTATGGAAAACTCAAAATAGGGCTGGGGATGGGACTCAGTGGTCGAGTGCCCCTCAGTTCAATCCCCAGTGCCAAAAGAAAAAAAAAATAGTGCTTGATAAACTTGTTGGGTCCAGTCGGGATGCTCTGGTTCCAGGTAAAACAGAAACTGACTCTGGGCAACTTAAGCTGAAAAGGGAGTTACTTGAAGGATTTCAAAGTACATAAAAGTATCAACAAAGAGAACCAGGTTTGGAAATGGGGAGAAACCAAACACTAGGAAGCAAGAAGCAAAACAAACATTTGACTCTTGACTTTCTAAGTTTGGTCAAGGTCAGATAGCTGAAAGGTCTAGTTGAGGTGCTGATTAGACAATATTTTTGAGGATTAACTCTTAGCTGACTTCTTGATTGGACTACTGTAGTAGTCCAGATTCAAAGTCCTAGAGAGAGTACCAAAATCATTTAATTAGAATCCTCGCATTCAAGAGGTATGGAAAGGAATATCTAGATTTTATTGTTTACTTTTATTGTTTATTATTAAAGCAGGGGTAGCTGCTTTCATAGGCAAGGCATTCAAATGTCATGCCACCTACATCTAAGTGTATATATCATATGGCATTTTCCAACCAAAGGAGGAAACATGAAATATTCAATAAATTATCCTGAGAATATAGATAGCTAATTGTAGGGGCAGGTCCAGGAGGTAAGCTCTCTATTTAATCATATGAAAATAACCAAATTGAACTGTAAGAAACAGAACTCTAGCATTACAGTAATAAAAGGGAAGATCATGTTTTAATTTTTGTACTTTTAAAGGAAAACATTGGATCCAAAAAGATTAAAATATTGATAAATTAATAAATCAAAAATATGAAAACCAAGCAGAAACAAGACATTAAAAAGACAATCAACAAACAAAAATACTTGAAGCATATATAATAAAGATGTAATTTCTTTAATATGTGAAAACTCTTTTAAATGGAGAAATAGACAAAGTAGAAAAACAAGAAACTCACAGTGAGGATAGCAAATAACTTTTAAATATATGAAAAGATTCTCAACTTCAGTAAATTTAAAAATGTAAATTAACAGAATAGCAAGAACATTCTGCAGCTAACAAAGAAGCAGTTTGTATCCCAGTTCTTCCTCTTACTGCTTTGTAACATTAGGAAAACCACTTATTCTCTGTGCATGAGTTTTCTAATTAGAGTTTATATGTGTTTATATAGATATATATGTGATTACATGTAGATATGTGTGTGTGTGTGTGTGTGTTGATTAGATAATACTTTTAGGATGGACCCAACAGCTATATATATAGTCTGTCATCACTGTGGTTTTTAGAAAAGTCCCAAACTTAGGCTCTCTTTCCATTTTTTCCTAAAATGTAGGAAAGAGTGATTAAGTTGGGAGAGGAGAAGAAAGCTACTCTTAAATGAATTTCAGGGATTAATGTATTAGGTATTACATAATAACTGCAAAATCCAATGAAATAAGTATTTTGATTCTCATTTTAGATATGGAGAAGTTGAGGTTCTGAGCATGGTTGACACTTGCTTTAAGGTCATAAGACTGGTTTGTTGCAGAATCAGAATTGGAACACAAGTACATCTAGAAACTAAGCTGCCTTCTCTAAATGGATGGGGAAATACTTGTAAAGACATAGCCAAAAGGTCTCTGGATTCATAGAAGATAAACAAAGGGACTCAAATCTGGTAGGATTATAAGAAAGAAACTGACTCTGGGCAGTATGAATATGCCATAATGAAACAAATTTTCTGTGTATAGCAAATGCACGATTAAAGAAAGAAAGACCAGCTGGGCTCAGTGGCACAGGGCTGTAATCCTGGAGGCTAAGGCAGGAGGATCGCCAGTTCAAACCAGTTCTGAATCATAGAGTAGATATAATCTTAGTGTGTTTTGTTTTTGTTTTTACCAGGGATTGAACTCAGGGGCATTTAAGCACTGAGCCACATCCCCAGCCCAATTTTGTATTTTATTTAGAGACAGGGTCTCAATGAGTTGCCTCACACCTTGCTTTTACTGGGGCTGGCTTTGAACTCGAAATCCTCCTATCTCAGCCTCCTGAGTTGCTGAGATTAAGGCATGTGCTGCCACACTCAGCCATAATCTTAATTATTTGTTGAAACTTAATACTGATTTCCAAAGTGGCCTTATTAATATACATTTCCCCAATGGTGTATAAAGGGTTCCTTTCCCCCACATGCATTGTCACCATCATTTGATTTATTTATTTTATTTTTTTAGTACTGGGGATTAAACCCAGGGGTGCTTAACCACTAAGCCACATTCCAGTCTTTTTAATTTTTTATTGAGAGACAGGGACTTGCTAAGTTGCTTAGGCCTCACCAAGTTTCTGAGGCTGACCTTTAACATGTAATCCTCCTGTTTTAGCCTCCCAACCTGCTGGGATTACAGGTGTGCACCACTACTTTCAGCAATTTTGTCTTGTGTATTCTTGATGATACCTATTCTTTCTGGGAGGAGATGGAATCTCAATGTGATTTTGATTTGCATTTACTTTGAGGCTAAAGACTTTTTTTTTCTTATAATAATTGGTCATTTATACTTCTTTTGAAAATTGTCTGTTTTGTCCACTTTCCCATTTATTGATTGGGTTATTTGCTTTACTGATTTTAATTTTTTTAAGTTCTTTATGTATTCTGGGTGTTAACCCCCTGTTGGAAGAATAGCTGCCAAAGATGTTCTCCCATTCTGTAGACTGTCTCTTTAATCTGTTAATTGTTTCTGCTGTGCAGAAGCTTTATTTTATTTATTTGTTTTTGGTTTTGGTACTGGAGATTTAACCCAGGGGCACTTAACCACTGAGCTACATCCCTAGTCCTTTTATGTATTTTAGTCTGACCAAATTGCTTAGGGCCTTGCTTAGTTGATGAGGTTGGCTTTCACTCAAGATTCTCCTGCCTCAACTTCTGGAGTTGCTGGAATTGTAGGCATGTGCCACCATGCCCAGCTGCTATGCAGAAATATTTTAATTGGATATACTAGAAGGAATTAAAGTCTGCATATTATAGAGATACCTGCATACCAATGTTTATTGCAACACAATTCACAGTATCCATGTTATGGAACCAGAACCCTAGATTCCTATCAATGGACAAATGAATAAAGAATGTGTAGTCTCTATATTTAATGGAATATTATTTAGCCATAAAGAAAAATGAAATCATATCATTTGTAGGAAGATGGATGAAACTGGAGACTATTGTGTTAAACAAATTCAGTCAGACTCAGAGACACCAAGTACTGCATGTTTTTCCTCATATGTGGAATCTAGGGGAAATAGAATACAAGAACAGCAGAGATTATTGAAGAGGAAGAGAAAGATCAAGGGAAGGAGAAGAGAAGGGAGATGTGGGAGTAGATATGATCAAAGTGTGTTATTTTCATGTATGAATATACCATAATGAAATAAATTATTCTATGTATAGCAAATGCACGATTAAAGAAAGAAAGACCAGCTTGGCTCAGTGGCACAGGACTGTAATCCCGGAGGCTAAGGCAGGAAGATCACCAGTTCAAACCAGTTCAAAGCAACTCAGTGAGACCCTGTCTCTAAATATAATACAAAATAGGTCTGGGGATGTGGCTCAGTGGTCCAGTGCTCCTGAGTTCAACACCCCCCTCCTTACCCCACCTCAAAAAAGAAAGTCCTTCTGTTTCCTTTTATAATTCCCTTTCAAGTCAAGTACTTATTTAAGTGATCATATTGTTTAAATTGTTAAAACAAAATATCTAATTAGGAAAATCTCTTGAAGCCATTGCAATTGTTGTGTTACACTTTTCTCCAAATAGATTTTTATTGAAAAAGAATTTTATACTTAGATAAAAATTCAAACAGTGTGAAAGGGTAAGCAATGAAATACAAGCCTCCACTTTTCTCTAGACCCTGATTCCCCAAGGGTCCTCTCCACAAAGCAAAGGCTGTTGACATTTTCTTATGAATCATGTAAGAAATATTCTAAGCATATAAAAACAAATGCATTTTCATGCTCCTATGTTGTTTTTTAACTTGATAATATCAGCACATGAAGAAAAACTTCACTTTTCAAAATAGTTGCTTAGTATTGCATTAGTTTATGTGCCATTAATCCATATAACCTAGCCCTTATTAGTCATTTGCTGTTATAAATGATGATTTAATAAATTATTTTTGTTTTGCAGTTAAAAACCTGCAGAAAATTCTTAATAGTAGAATTTCTGGATCACTTGAATAATTTAATAGAAAATACAAAATTGACCTGCTCTAATGTTGTACACCAGTTTCTACTCCTATATGGGATAGTTCCAATTTTACTAACTGCTACATTTTTTATATCACCATGTTATCAGCCTTACCAATTATAACTACAATACCCATGTGCCAGATACTGATCTATGTGGTTTGTGTGTATTAATTCATTTAATTCTTACAACTACTTGATGAAATGGGTATTATCTCTTCCATACTACAGATGAGGAAACTTGAGACAAAGAGAGCTTATATAGCTGGAAAGTAAATTGAATTTATTTAAATAAAATTAATAACTAAAACTCTACCTCTTTCCACTCTCTACTTCTCCCTAACATGGAAATCAAACTAGTATTTGTTCCTATAGTCTTGAAATTTAAAGAATATCACATAAATATAATCACAATTTAATTGCACCATGTTTTGTGGGGTGTTTCATTGTGTTATATTTGCATATACAGAAAAATACAATTTGATCAAACTCACTTCACAATACCCCCACTTTTCCCTCCTCCCTCTCCCCAGTCGCTTTCCTCTACATTAATGATCTCTCTTCTACTTTCATGGCATCCCTTTTTCCCATTTTCCCAAATCTAGCTTCCATTTATGAGAGAAAACACTTTTCTTTCTGAATCTGACATAGTTTTCTCAAAAATTATGGTCTCTAGTTTCATCCATTTTCCTGCAAATTACATAATTTCATTCTTCTTTATGGCTAAATAAAAATCCATTTGTGTGTGTTGTGTGTGTGTGTGTGTATGTGTGTGTGTGTTTTGTCACATTTTCTTTATCCATTCATCTGTTGATGAACACATAGACTGATCATACAATTTGGCTATTATGAATTATGCTGCAATAAACATGGGTGCACATGTACTGTGAAGTATGCTGACTTTACAATATGACCCAACTAGACCACTCCTTGGTATTTAACCAGAGTCTATACTCTTTGTCTTTACACTCAACACTTCTGAGTTCCCTTTCTTTAACTTCCTGTCCCCAAGGAGTAACACTTTTTCCTACGTTCAATGATCAAAACCTTCTTCTGTATGCCCAGTTGAAGGGCTGGAAGAACTGGTGATCATTGTGAGTGTGTAAGAGGGATCAATATAGTAAACTGCAAGTTAGCAGCTCTCAGTACAGGCATGTCACAAATAGCAACAGGAAGGCAATTTCCCTTGGCTGCATTGGGCTTGTTAATTAGTGGACTGATATTCTCTATGGCTTTTTCCACCATAAAGCAGGTACTTTGGGGTCTTTCCTTTTCACCTGTCAACAACATTTTTTTAAAAAATAACTTTTACTTTGAGATAATTGTAGTCAAATGTCATTGTAAGAAAGAGATAATTATATTCTTTACTAAGTTTCCCCTCAATGAAAATATCTCACAAATCTATCAAAACTGGGGTTTTAACATTGACACATTCAAACTAAAGAACAATTTCATTACTGTGGGGATCACTCCTTGTGCTATTTTATTGACAACTGTAAGTCTCCTTCACTCTGTACTTCTTTCTAACATGAAGATCAAACTATTATTTGTTCTTATAATTTTGACATTTTAAGAATACTATATGAATATAATCACAAAATGTAAAGTTTTGATATTGGTTTTCATTCACTGAGAAAAATTCCTTGGAGATTCATCTACATTGTTTTGTATCAATAGTTTATTCCATTTTAGTGTATTACCTAGTACATATGCACCAAAATATGCTTATACAGTGACCTATTGATGGACCTTTTGGTTGTTCCTGTTTTGGGACATTCACTTATAAGTTATTGTATGAATTCAAGCTATAATTTCTCAGGAATAAATACCCAGTAGTATTTTTATGTCATGCAGCTCTTGGTAATATTCCCTTTTTATTGTTTAAGGAGCTGCAGAAACTATAGTGTTATACCCTGCTTCATTCCTGATATAGGCAAGTTGTGACTTCTTATTTTTTCTGCTACTGATTTTTTAAAAAAATCTTCATCAGTCTAAGTAGGACTTTATCAATTTAATGATGGGTTTGAAGAATAAGATTTTTTTGCTGATTTTCTCTACTGTTTTCCTGTGTTCAATTTTGTTTACTCTTATCAATTTAGTTTTATTTTATTTTCATTTGTTTTACTTTTTTCTGGTTTCTTGAGAAAGGAACTTAGATTTCAATGATGGGTAGAGTTGGAGGTTCAGCTCTCCTCTGGACCTCTGCTTCCAGAGGAGAGAACAAGCAATGTCACCTACCTGCAGGTGTCACAATTTTCTACATCTTGAATGTTGGTGACTGTGGAGGTTCAATTTCTTACTTGTTTTTTTTCCAACATTAAGGTTATGGGGAAAGTGTGGTGCTTATTAACCCCAATTTGTACTGCCTTCTTCACTCTAACTGATGCTGGTGAAGGTCATGGCTCTGTTCCCCAAAGGATGTCAATAACACAAGGGTGGAGGGGTAAGCCCTGGAGATAACTAACCCTACCTTGCATTACCTCATTAAATATTGTTGCTTATGCGTAGAAATGGAGGTTTAATTTGGCACTGTATCCTGATGCTACCTACCCATAAGGGTAATCAGAACACTACCATCCTCCTTCAAGTGGGAAATGAAACTCAGCTTCTCACTTGGTCCCACAGGCACTATTCTGGAAGGAAAAATCAGATCACGGCTTGGTTCCATCTGGTGAGTGATGGAAGATGAGTTTTTTGCTTGGTCCCACTGATATTATACAGCAAAGGACTCTGATCGCTGCCCATATTTCTACTTTACAGGATATTGAAGGTAATCTTCCCACAAGGCCTCTCTAATACCAATTGGAAGAAGATCAGAAATTGAGGATTGAGTCTGCATAGCAGAAGTGAGTGTGGAATGTGGTAGATAACACACCCTATTTGTGCCTCTGAGTGTGGGGTGAGAATTTTTTTCATTGATATTTAGCTGGAATAGGATAGTAATTACCAGAAAGATGTTTGTTAGGTAATCCTTTTCTTATTCCTTTAATTAGGGAGAACAGCTTTTTCTTGGAGCTTTTCTTTTGTCTATGCAATTACAGATTAGAGGTTTCTTGAGTGCCTTGTCTAGCATATATGGGAAATAAAAAGGAAATCCAAGAAACTTACCTTGATGTGTTCCACAAGTCCCAAGTTCCCTAAGTAGTTCATCTTCCTCTTTCTGTTTTTTAGAGTCATCTTAAACAAGGTAGTTTTGTTAGGTCAAGAGTTTTTCTAGGGACTAGAACATCTGAGCAAAACTGGATACCTTCACATTTATTAGATCTTAACTTGGATATAAGTCTGTAGTGCATACCTGTTAAAAATGGGGCTATCTTGGTCACATCAATTTTAACTTGGATTATTACAAAAGTTACCTGACTTGTCTTTTTGACTTCCTTTGGTTGTCCTTGTAGTCCCAGTGCAGAAGCAGCATGGCATATTGTTTGAAAGTTTGCACTTTTATATTATTTTTTTTCTTTGTCAGTTCATCTGTTGATGGGTATCTTGGTTGGTTCTATAATTTGGTAATTGTGAATTGTGCTGCTACTAAACATTCATGTGGCTGCATTCCTAGAGTATACTGATACACAACAGAGTATTACTTAACCATGAAGAAGAATGAAATTTGCTGATAAATGGATAGAACTGGACACCATAATGCTAAGTGAAATAAGGGTTTGTCAGTTGTAAGAAGGAAGACATGAGTTTACTTTGAACACTTTCACTTTTATTGGATCTTAACTTCAAAGTGAAACAAGCCAGATCCAGAGAGTCAAAGGTCAAATATTTTTTTCTATTATGTGGAAACTAGACAAAAATTAAGTAAAAAGTATGAAAGAGGGGATTTCAGGAAAATAAAAGAGATCAGTGGAGCAGAGGAAGGGGTTTTAGGGGACTGGAGGAAAGACAAAAAAGGAGAATAATTGTCAAATTAATTTGACAGAACATTTGTATGTACATATATGATTATAACACAGTGAATTTTACCATTTTCATATGTCTATGATGTACTAATTTAAAAAAATACTATAAGTAAATAGCAGAAAGGTCTGTGGGGTAGAGGATAGGGACCAGAAGAAGGGAGGAGAGGAGAGAAAGGGGAGGTACTAGGGACAGAACTGGAGCAAATTGTATCCCATGTTTTTTATAATTATGTCAAAATGAATTATAATATATATATATATATATATATATATATATATATATATATATCCAAAATGAACTAATAAAAAAAGAATGCACTTTGGAATTGGTAGACTTGGGTTTGAGTTTTAGTTCTGCCACTTACTAAGCTATGGGAACATTGTCAAGACACTTTTTCTCAAAGAACTTTGACTTTCTCATTTTTCAAATGGATTCAGCAATAATGGCCACAAATGCAGGTTTCTCTGTGTTATTTAGTACAAACTTGGTGGAAGTATGCAGTCTACAAGTAGCTATAGCTATGATAATCTTCCTAAAATTTATATTTGAGCAAGTCACCACCCTGCCACAAACCTCTGATTGCCTCCCTAAAATCTAAGCTCCTTAACCACAATAAAAGCATTTCAAGATCTGACCTAACCCTACAGTTCTAGTTGTAACTCTGACATTTGCAACCAGCTGTTCTCCTCTATGACAAATTTCCCACACAACAATTTCTCTTTAAGTCTCAGAAAATCTGCATTCACACTCCCATTCTTTCTGTATAAATTGTCCTTCACCTCTCTTCTGGTATTAAAATTTTACAAAATATGTCACCTGTGATGATAACTCTGATTGATATTGTGCATTTTTCTATCCACCCCTCAAGTATTCAAGCATATACACGCCCCCCCCAGGCAAAGTTTATTTCCTTCCTCCTCCCACACACATTCTTATTACAACCTGATCATACTATTGTAATTATTTGTTTATATGTCTGTCATCCCCAACCCCTCTCCACACTCTTGAATGTCTCAAGAGTGAGGGCTGTCTCCATTACCCAGAAAAGTGCCTGACAGATAGACACTAAATAAATGTTTATTGAACAAAATGATTTAAAAGCTCTATTGCTTAGAACTTAATCCACTTTGCTAAAATGTGTCCTAAATAAAACAGCAGAGATGCTGCAGAATGCTCCTGAGTTCAGGCAAGATTATAGTAGCAAAAATACCTCAGAAAATTGTGTGGAAATTATGCTTACTTTTTCTCCTCCTCTCATCCTACTTCTTTCTCTCTCCTTTTCTCTCAATCTCTTTCTCTTCAGTTATTTTTTACTGTTTTTTTTTTCTTTTTTGCATCAGGGATTGAATCCATGGGTGTTTAACCACTGTGCTACATTCTCAGCTCTTTTATTTATTAATTAATTTTTTTTTTTATTTTGAGACAGAGTTCTTGTTAACTTGCCCTCACTAAGTTGCTGAGGATGGCTTAAAACTTGTGATCCTCCAGTATCATTCTCCTGAGTTCATGAGATTACAGGCACGCACCCCAACACCTGGCCACTTTGTTCATTTTTGAAGGTACACTTTAATGGCATTAAATACATACACACATTGTCGTGCCATCATCACCACAGTCTTTTTACAGCAAGTTTAAATCTTTCCAAACTGAACATACCCATTAAATAATAATGCTCTATTGCGCTCAATCCCTGGTAACCACTACTTTAATTTCTTTCATTGTGAGTTTGATTATTTTAGGTACTTCAGTACCTCAAGTAAATAAACCCATTCCTGTTTTAACTGGCCTGACTGAGCACACTGTTTTCAGGTTTTATTCACGTTGTAGCACCTGTCAGAATTTCAATAACTAATATTCTGTTGTATGTATATTACATTTTCACTGGCTTTTGGAGATAATACAATTATGAATACAGGTATATAAATAGCTATTTGATTACTTTATTTTAATTCATTAGGATTATATATCCGATTCAAAATCTTGTGTTTTTTTTTTTCTTTTGATTTGTATGAATAAGATAAATGACTTGAAGAGAGCAAGGGAGCTATGCATATGTAGTTTGTATTTCGAACCCTAGAGGGAGGGAGGTCTGCAAGAGCAAAGTCTTTTCCTGTTACTCTGTAGAAGATGAAAGTGTTCCTGCTTAATTCTGATACTTGAACAGATTTAGCCAATTCTAAGAGCTTCACTTATATCTGTGGAACCACTTAGAATCTGGTTTTTGAGAGGTAAATGAAGGTAGATTGGATGATTGCAACAGTAAATAACGAAGGCCCTAGATAACAATAATGGAAGTTAAAGTAAGCTTTACTTTGAAATACTAAAATATCAGCAGACCAAGAATTTCATAACCCTGATGGAGTCTATCCTGGCCAATCGAATAGCTGTTGGGGCATTTCTATGCATCAAAATAAATTTAGGTGACCAGAACATAAGAGGCCTTGGCTAAATCTGGGCTAAACCAAGGATGTGCAACATCATCTACTAACTGAGATTGAGACAAGGGAGCAGGCTAGTCAATAATCTTTCAACTTCTAAACCCACTGGCATTTCCATAGTGTTTGCAGAGCCAAGAGAGACAATCAACAAATTCATCTTGATCACCTGACACCCACTCCAGGCTCCAGAATGTTGCTCTTTTTAGTAAGCCTCCTTTCTACTACAAAAAGACATATAAACCCCCTCAAGTTAAATCAGGATTTCAGATTATTGTGTTGTGATTCGGGTTTTTATGTGAATAAAAAGAACTCTTGTGATGCAAATTGAGTTGGCTTGGGATTTTTCAGGAGCAACATACAGCCTTGTGGCATAAATAGCCCTATGAGGGTAAGACAGCAGCAGTAGGTAGGAGCATGATGCTCTAGTCCTAACTCTTTCAATTACTCAGTCATATAATTTTGCTCTCAGTTTCCTTATCTATGAAATAAGAATGATAATTCTGGCCCAAATTACTCCATATATTTTAGTGACAGAGAATAAGAGAAATTTCAAAATAATAGTAAAGTGTGTTACTTATGTGTGGCATCATCATTACTCTCTGAAATTCCATAGGAAGAGCTTTTCTGAGCCCATTGATAACAAAGATTGATGTCAGAATAAGAATTTTTTAAATTGTTCTAATTATTTATACATGACAGTAGAATAGACTTTGACACAGCATATATAAATAGAGTATAATTTCTCATTCTTCTGTTTGTATATGATGTAGAATCACATTGTGTAGTCATATATGCACATAGGATAATAATGTATCATTCATTCTACTATCCTTCCTATCCCCGTACACTCTCCCCTTCACTCTCCTCGGCCCAATCCACCTAACTCCACCCCATATTGTGAATTAGCATCCACATATCAGAGAACACATATGGCCTTTCGTTTTGAGAGAATTATCCATGAACCCCTTCAAATCAATACAAAATTTTGTGTACATGTGATTGTTTGGGAAGAGAAACATTATATCCATCACTTCAAATACCAAAATATATCAAACTCTCTTTAGCAGCAATCAGGGAAAACAAAGCTCTGAAAGGAAAAGGGATGTCCAAAGCTTTTATAGCTTCTAAACTCATTCATATCACTATACTACTTTTCTAATATTTAAAACATTTCACACAAGTTTATATAACACATTTGCTCTTCACAACAGCCCAACAAGTAAGGCATTATTCATATTGCCATTTTCCAGGGCCAACAGCAAGCATAGTGGTTAACAGAAGATGCTGGGACACAGATATTTGAGTATGTGTGTCCTTATTCTACCATTTCTTATCTGGATTGCTTTGGCAAATTACTTAGCCTCATCTGTAATCTTCACATAACAGCATCATTAAACACATAGGACAGTTGTGAGAAATAAGTTAATGTATATAAAGGGCCAGTTCCATTGTGTGAAGTATAAAAGTACTGTTATTATTATTAAAATGGGAGAGCAAGCCAAGCAAGGTGGCATATGCCTGTAATTACAGAAACTCAAGAGACTAAGGTAGGAAGATCACAAGTTCAAAGCCAACATCAGTAACTTAGTGAGGCCCTAAGCAATTCAGTGAGAACCTGCCTCTAAATAAAATATAAAAAAGGACTGGTGATGTGGAATAATGTTTAAATGCCTCTGAGTTCTATTCCCAGTACAAGAAAAAAGGAGAGCAGAGAGAAAAATGAGATTTTTAAAAAATATATTTTAGTTGTAGTTGGACACAATACTTTTATTTTATTTATTTATTTTTATGTGATGCTGAGGATTGAGCCCAGCGCTTCGCACCTGCTAGGCAAGTACTCTATTACTGAGTCACAACCCCAGCCCTGAAAAATTAGATTTAATGCATAAGGTTCTACAGCAAAGTAGTAGAGAAAAGAAAGCCAGGATTATATAACTAGATCTCTTTTTAAAAAATATTTTTTAGTTGTAGATGAAACTTTATTTTATTTATTTTTATGTGGTGCTGAGGATTGAACCCAGTGCCTTACACACACTAGGCAAGCACTCTACCATAGAACTACAACTCCACCCCTTTAACTGGATGTCTTGATACACTTATTTTATGTTTTCTCTGGCACCCACCTCCAATATCCTTCTCCTCTGCCCTTATGAGGAACAAAGACCAGCACTGTACAAACTGGGATCAAAAGTTTCTGAGATGGCCAAGAGGGTCAGGCATGGTGGTGCATGCCTGTAATGCCAGCAGTTTTGAAGACTGAGGCAGGAGGACCACAAGTTCAAAGTCAGCATCTGCACTTTGGCAAGGGGCTGGAGATGTACTCAGTGGTTAAGCACTGCTGGGTTCAATCCCTGGTACAAAAAAAAATAAATAAAAATAAAAACAACAACAAAAAAGATGGCCAGGAGGAATTCTGATATCTATAACCTATCTCAAGCTTTTGTAGGCATATATTATAAATCCATCTGAGTGTTGGAGATAGTGTGCATAGACCAGTCAGATGTTCAAAGGGGCTCTTGGGCTACTTACAGTAAACACAAAATAGAAAACTCATCTACAGTGCAAACTCCCACTTTCTACCTAGTATTGTAAAATTCCCTATAGAACTCTAAATTGCTTTGGATTGTATATACAGAAAGGATTAATTTTTCAACAACTAACTCACCCACCCAACATCACACTATGGGGCTTTACTAAGTCTATGGTATTTTCATGAAAACACATATAAGGTTCACTTCTCAGAAAAATATGCAAATTCCTTCACTTGTCCATAGGTAGATATTGTATAATGAAAACAAAGACACACATACACACACAGAGAAACAGACAAATACAGAAATTAAAGGCCCATTCTCTCTCCCCACTCTTCCCTTTTCTCCATTGCCACCTCTTTTGTATTTACCAAAGGACCATGGGAAACAATTGGTGGATTAAGGAAATAATTGGCAGCTTTCAAACATTTCTTAGAAATGGAGAATGGAATATGTTTCAATGATGTGGGTTTTGTGATGGCAAACCAGACCTGGTTGTGAAATAAAATGACAAAAACATTAAGGTAAGAAACCAATGCCTAGGAAGGGATCAGTTCTACTCCCCTCTCTCAGCCTTTCTCCAGAAGTCTAATTAACCATGGGTCCCTACATTTTGGATTGTAAATAACTTCCTAGGAGTCTGACTACTACCTCTTGAAATGTAACAGATGCCTGTGAAAAGAGCCCTTTCTTCTTATCCATTTCTGTAAGTATGCTTTATGTTAGAGACCCTAGACAAGGTCTTCAGCTGTATAGATTACAATTTAAAAAAAAAGAAAAAGAAGAAAAGTCCCAATGATAAGATGGGTCTGAGATGATGTCAAATAACCTATAAATATTGTGAGAAACTGTGGATCAGGCTTCAGAATTTGGAGTTTTTGTTTTCCTCTGGGCCTGCTGGCATAAAATAAAGTTTGGAGTTTTCCTTCTCTCCAAGTGCTGCTTGCTGCTTCTCTACCAGTCTGTTTCCCTCAACAGTTTTATAAAGATGAATTGCATTTTCCCCTCCCAACACTATCCCAATTTATGTCCTTTTTCCTTTCAATGTACATAGGCTTTATTTTGTCAAAGTTTTAGCCTATACCATTCCTAAGCCTATAATTTCTAGAGATCTAAGACCCTTTTGTTTCCCCCATTCTTAGTAATCAATCTTCAATCCACAACCTGAGTTCTGGTTCTAGATCTGCCATTGTATTGTCATGGAACATTGACTGCCCTTCTCAGTGCCTTAGATTCCTCATCTGCACAATAGTGTGGGATTGAACTAAATCAGTCTTTAAGGATGGTAGCTCATGGGAGACCTGGGAGTTAGTGAGAACCAAGGGTCATTGCAACAAAATCACCGCCACAAATTCCCTGGAGACTAACAAAACATATTTTGAATATATTAATACTACTGGATTTTAAGGATGCTTAAATGCTGTTATAATTAATATAATTCGGCACTGCAATGCACAACTGAATTTCAACTAGTAATTGGTCATGTATGTTTTCATCTGAGCAATACTAAAATTATAAGAGTAGTCATATTAGGATCCAAGATATAGCTGAGTAATAAAAGGCCTTTTTATTCCTTATCATTTCCTTTATTTAATTTTGCTCAGTCTGCTTTGGGGAGTTAATTTCTACATTTTTTAATATTTATTTTTTAGTTGTAGGTGGACACAATATCTTTATTTCAGTTTTATGTGGTGCTGAGGATTGAACGCAGGGCCTCATGTGTGCTAGGCAAGCACTCTACTGCTGAGCTATAACCCCAGCCCTAATTTCTATATTTTTAATATTTATTATGGATATGAGGATCAAACCCAGAACCTTATACTGGATAATTGTGTGCTGTATCACTAAGCTACACTCTCACCCTATATATCTATTTTTCTATTTACTTTGTAATTTCATTTATTTTTACTGGTACCTAAGAACTTAAAAGATTTGCATAATAATGGGGGTAACTATGATACTTTGAGACACACAGACATTGCCTAATGTTTAAATTGGGTTAAATATAACTATCTCCTGGAACATTTATTATTTCTTTATAGCAAAAGTTCAAAATTTATTTTTGTAGCTTTCTGAAATGTACAGAACATTATTGTTATTTTTAGCCACCTTACTGTACAATACTATATCTGAACTTCTTTCTTCTACATAATGGTAACTGAGTACCCTTTGATCAACATTTCCCAATATCATCCTCCTCCCTGTTCTGCCCAGTCTCTGGTATTCACCATTCTACTCTCAAATTTTGTGTGAGCAAAATTTTCATATTACACATATAAGTTAGATCATATGGTACTTGTGTTTCTGTTCCTGGCTTATTTCATTTAACATAATCATTGCAAGTTTCATCCATGTTGTTACAATGACAGAATTTTATTCTTTTTAATGACAGAATAGTAATCTATGATGCATTATGTATCATAATTTATTTATTCATTCATCAGTTGATGGACACTTAGATAATTTCCATTTCTTGGCTATTGTTGTTGTGCTTCATTGGATATGGGAGTGAAGGTGCCTTTTTGACATACTAATTTCATTTATTCTGGATACATACATAAGACTGGGATTGCTGGATCATTTGGTAGTTATATTTTTAATTATTTTAAGTGAATTATATTTATTGACTTTTTTCTAGAATAAAACCAACTTCCTGTATCTGAGTAAAATTAAACTGAACATGATAGATTTAATTTTTTAAAATGACATACTTCCTTTCAGTGCTAATATTTTGTAAATGACATTTTTTTATGCTAGGGATTGAACCACAGGGATACCTACCATTGAGATACATCCCCAGATCATTTTTATTTATTTTTTTTAAATTTTAAGATAGGATCTCTCTAAATTTCTTATGGCTTTGCTAAATTGCTGAGGCTGGCTTTGAACTTGTGATCATTCTCCCTCAGCCTCCTAAGCCACTGGGATTATAGGTGTGTCCCAAAGCACAGATGCCCAGCTGTACTGACTTTTGAAGGTGCTTGTACTTTATCCTGTTTTGATGTCCTGATTATGTTGCCTTCTTATATTTTCCAGAATCTATCTAGATCTTTCTAAATTCTTAAATCGTTTCCATAGTGCTTGCTTCTTTTATATATGGGGTATAATTCAGTAGCATAGTCATCTGTAGATACTTCATTGTATAATACTCAAATGTATGATATAATGCCTCCCTGAATCAAGACATGTCAAGCACTTGGCTTTTCTTTGTACTGGAAGTTAGTTGTCTGCAGCATGCTAAGATATTCTCTCCAAGGTGACAGGAACTTGTACCTTCTATTTTTTTTTTATTTTTTGAAGAACCTCTATAATAACTCTTTCCTAAAATGGTTGTACACTAATTTACATTCCCACCAAGAAAATATAAGAATTCCTTTTTCTCTATATCCACACTAACACTTGTTATCTTTAATATTTCTGATTATAACTATTTTTAATAGAGTGAGGTGACTTCTCATTTGTGGGAGTGATATCAAGTGTATTTTATATACCTGTTGACCATTTGTATGTCTTCGTTTGAGTAATGTCTATTTAAATATATTATACATTTTGATTTTTTGTTATCAAGTTTATGGAGTTCTTTACATGTTCTGGATATCAACCTCCTTTTTCAGATATATAGTTTGTGAATTTTTCTTCCATTCTGTAGATTTTATTTTCACTGTATTATTTTTTTCCTTTGCTATGCAGAAGTTTTTAATTTGATGAAATTCCATTTATCTATTTTTGCTTTTGTTTCCTGTGCTTTTCAGCTCTCGACAAAATTTTCTTTGTCCATCCCAATATCCTGAAATACTTCCTTTTTTTCCTCTCATAGTTTTAAAGATTTTAGCCTTACATTTAAGTCTTTAATAAAAATTGAGATGATCTCTGTAACTTGTAAGATATAGGGCTCTAGTTCATTCTTCTGCATGTGGATATCCAATTTTCCCATAAGCATTTGTTGAAAGAACTATCCTTTCTCAAGATCATATTTCTTAGCACCTTTGTTGACAATTGGTTGGCTATAGATGCACAAGTTTACTTCTAAGCTGTCAATTCTCTTCCAATGGTCTCTCTGTCTATATATTTATATGTTAATTCTAATTGCTAGGAGCCAGAATAAATGATAATAACAAAAATAATAAAAGGTTGTGTTCAACCAGGCAAGGTGGTGCACACATTTAATCCCAGCAACTAGGAAGCTGAGGCAGGAGGATTGCAATTTGGAGGACAGCCTCAGCAATTTAAAGAAAACTTGTCTCAAAATTAAAAAAAAAAAAAACTAATAAAAACTACTTGGGGATGTAGTTCAGAGGTAGAGAAACTCTGAGAACAATCCACAGTACCAAAAACAAAAACAAAATAAAACAACAGAAACCCCAAACAACAGCACCCCCTCCCCATGGTATTTGTTTTTGTTTTCTTTTTTTTTTTTATTGGTTGTTCAAAACATTACAAAGCTCATGATATATCATCTTTCATACATTTGACTCAAGTGGGTTATGAACTCCCATTTTTACCCCAAATACAAATTGCAGAATCACATCGGTTACACACTCACATTTTTACATAATGGCATATTGGTGACTGTTGTATTCTGCTACCTTTCCTATCCCCTACTATCCCCCCTCCCCTCCCCTCCCATCTGCCCTCTCTACCTCATCTGCTGTTGTTCAATTCTCTCCCTTGTTCCCCCCCCTTTCCCCTCACAACCTCTTCTATGTAATTTTGTGTAACATTGAGGGTCTCCTACCATTTCCATATGCTTTCCCTTCTCTCTCCCTTTCTCTCCCCCCGCTCGTCTTTGTTTAATGTTAATCTTTTCCTCATGCTCTTCCTCCCTGTTCTGTTCTTAGTTGCTCTCTTTATATCAAAGAAGACATTTGGCATTTGTCTTTTAGGGATTGGCTAGCTTCTCTTAGCATAATCTGCTCTAATGCCATCCATTTCCCTGCAAATTCCATGATTTTGTCATTTTTTAGTGGTATTTGAATGTTTACAATTGCTAGCACCTTTCAAGGTACTTTATAAATTCATCTCATGTATCACATACCTCAACCCTGTGCTACCTAATTTTTATCTCCATTTTATAGTTAATGAAGCAGGATCAGAGAAGGCACTCTGTCCAAAGTCATCTATTTAATAATCAATACAATTAAGGCTAGTTAGGTGACCATCCACATTCTGCATTGATACCCCTTATGTTTCCATTTGCCTGATTGTTACCAAAATCTTGGTCCTTGTATTTTGTCTCTGGGCAACAGGCAGAGCTACACCCAAATGGAGCACCCTGTCAGAGTTTAAAAGGGGAGATCATTTTCCCCCAGGTTATAATCTAACAGTGCTGGAAACCACTGTCACATCTCTGTAGCTGTCAGCCTTTACCCCCTGAATAAAATAGAATAGTTAATGGTCAGGCAATCAGTAAAATGGGCCCCAATTACGTATTTTTTTTAAAGGTAAAAGATGACCACATGAGGTTAAGCTATAGAAACATTTTAAACATTTCAGTCAACTCCTTTATCCTGGAGCTGTGGTGGACCCAAATAAAGTTACAGAAATGTTCAGACTCAAGGACTAAAAGGGCATAGCTAATTAGTAATATGTGGGTCAAGACAATAGCCCTGGTATCACCTATATGCCTATACCACATATATTCTAACCAGAGGCTTCAACACTTGTTTAATGCCTACTTAACTTGAAGTGTGACCAATGCCTTTATCCAGAAAACATGTAAGTCCCTAGACTAGTACACACAAGTAGAAAAACCCTCTGCATGGTTTTTGCTTGCATCACAGGAGCAGTATCCTTTTTTTCTCTCATTCAAACAAATCTTACTCCTTTTACTTTTGCCCTCTGCCACTATCCATGAATTTTATTCTTTGAACGTCTGAGACAAGAACCCAGAAAGTAATCAGTTAGGTCTGCAACCCACACAGACCCCAGCCGCCAGCAGAAGCAAGGAACTGAGCCTTGCTTTTAAACTCTGGTTTTATTTCCAGCAGCAAAAAGGGGCTGGGTAGAGACCAAGTCCTCTTTGCTCATGTTTGTACAGCTCAGGCAGCTTTCTTGCGATTTTTTTTTCAGCCCAGGGTTGGTGTCCCTGACTCATAGTGAGAGGATCTGTGGCTGCCTAAGGGCCAGGCTGAGAAACAATGCTAATGCTAGGTTGAAAGGAATTTTTAACCCTTTCTTCTGGTGTCCTGCTAGCCTTGCATACTGGAGGCAATGCCTTTTTGCACTCTCAACTCAATTTTATTTATTTATTTATACACGGTGCTGAGGATCTAACCCAGGGCCTCACACGTGTTGTACTGCTGAACCACAACCCAGCCCTGTTTAGACTCTATCATGCAACTGCATATATGCCTGTACTTACACATTTTTTTTTTAATGTGCAGTTGTAGATGGACAGAATAGTTTTATTTGTTTATTTTTATGTGGTTCTAAGGATTGAATGCAGTGTCTCACACATGCTATGCAAGTGCTCTGCCACTGAGCTACAGCCCCAGCCCACATACAGATTTTTAAAATGTATTTTACCTCTGACAGACTTACTTCAACTGTAATATTGTACGATAATCCAGAAAACCATTTAAAGGCCAGGTTGTGTTATAGTAAGACATTTTTCTCTTAGATAGTCTTATATTTATAAGTGGCCCATTCAGCCAAGATTTTTTTCCAGAAGACCACCTATAGGATCAATGCAGTATTGCCTGTGTCTTAAAGGGGGAAGTAACAGACACAAACAAAAGTACAGAGACAAACAACCAGAGAGAATCCCCTAAACCATGGCCAATATACAGGATGGGGAATAATCCCCTAAGTTCCCTACCCTGACTTAACCATGATTTCTATACCAGCAATGCCATAAATGTCTCCAAGAAAAGGGACCAGATGTTTTCATGAAGGGGAACCAGATGTATAAAATTATGGTTCAGTGTGTACACTGGGGGAGCTTACCAGATGGTAAAGGTGTTGTGCCTTTACTGTGTTCAGTTTATTTTTTCTCAAGATATACCAATATGAAGCAATCCCTACCATTCAGGGAGAGAAGGCAGGAATCCCCTGAAGCAAAATGAGCTTTGGCAGCTTTTGGGACAGTCCCTCAGTCCCCCACTTTACTCCCAGAAATATCTCCTCTGGTTTTATACAGGGAAAATTTATACTTCTCCTGCCATTCTGTAGTTGTCTCTCAATAAGTTCACCTTGCATCTTCAGCATGGAAGTGGAGATACTTAGTGTTTCAGGCCTGCCTAAGAAAACTGGAGTGGTGCTTGCTCTCACATTTTATCTGCATTGCCAATATGTTACCAAAAGCTCAGTCCTTGTCCCTGATGTCATTCTAATAATGAAGACATGTTTTTGACAAAAAGGAAAAAAAGAAGTTTCATTGTTTTATTAGAAAAGGAGAAATATAGGAGAATTCTGTCTTGGAGGTTATAATTCTGCCCATCAGAGAGAATAGAGGGTTTTAAAGAAGTGATTCATTCCAGATGTTCCCTGAGAGGATGGGTTGTGATTCACTTGTTAAGTTGGGAGACAGCCATTTCTTAGATCTTCTAGAACCATCCCTGAAGGCTGAATTACTTGGTTCCTGTGGTGTGTGTGTGTGCGCGTGCACGCACGCACGCTTGTGCTCAAGGACAGATAACTCAGCCTAAGTTGGGGAAGCAAAGATCATCTTATTTCCCCTGAGTTTAGGGAGGGAACAGGGAAAAAGAGAGAGGGGAACAACAACAACAAAAAAAAACATGTCCCTTTGGGGCTAGGGTTGTGGCTCAGCTGTAGTGCACTTGCCTAGCACATGCAAGGTCCTGGGTTCGATCCTCAGCACCACATAAAAATAAATAAATAAAATAATGGTATTGTGTCCAACTACAACTGAAAAATAAATATTAAAAAAAAACATGTCCCTTTTAAAATAAGCCTCTGTGACAGAACAAAAAGGGCTATATGCAAAGCATGAGGTGAACCACTGACTGATACATGATAACTGCTTGCAACAGTTTGTCTTTGGTTGAGCTATTATAAGTCAGGTATTAGGAAAAGGACCACTATCATATTTGTATAGGAAAAATTGTCTTATCTTCTAATATAATTTTTAAAAACAACTGAGGGAGTAAATTATCTAGAATAACATCAGTATAAAGAACAGTGTTAGGAAGAAAACAGCCCAAACAGGTTCATCTTCTTCCCACCCTCACCTCCCCTCCTTCTTGGCCAACTTCTCACCCTCTACCAAGAACCTCAGCCTCCTAGGAGCCCTTGGAATATGATTCAGATCTTTTCTGATTCTACTAGATTTGCCCCTCAGCCCTGGTGCTATCACTGCACTGAAATCAAAGAAGGAATTGTTATTGATTTCTGCCAGCAAAGAAAGAGCACATCCAGGAGGCCAGCTCATTAGTCTTCAGCAGAGCATAATTACATTTCCAACTTGACAGTTGGGATAGCTTTCTAGGACAGTTAGGAGGTATCCATGGTGTTCAGTCTGAAGCTGTACTGGCCATGCAAAACAAGTTCTAACAAAAGGTGAAACATTAGGACACGATTAAGGCAGACTAGATAGCAATCTGAGTAAGTGGTGTGATATGATGAGCATGGACAAGCAGGCCCCAGTACATCACCATCCCCTTGTTCAAGGACTAACAAGGGGACTGTCAGTAGAAACAGTGAGTATGATATGCAGTGCCCTGATGAGATCTCAGATGGTAACCTTGGGCAGGTTCCTCCTCATCTCTGAGTCTATTTCTCCACCTGTTTAAATCAAGGGGTTGGGTTAAATGAGCTCCAACACTGTTTATTCTACCTCTAGACAGTCCATGAGTCCAATGTCTGTTTTAAAACTAAATATCTCTTCTTCTAAAACTAAATATGTTTCCACCAGGCAATGTTTTAACTATATATATAAAAGAAGAAGAAAATGATGGGATGCTAAGAATTTAAATTCTCATTTAATCTTCATAATGTGATGGAGATACCAGATCTTATTATAAAATGAAATTATAAGAACATTATGATGAAAAACTAAAGCCAGGGAAAGGGTTAATTTTCCCATATTTTGTAACTGTCTGAACTCTGTAGAAATGTAGGTACATCACTTAATTGCTAGGCCAATTAATGGCTGTCTAAACTATAACCTTGTAGGCTTAGTTCTTAGAACTTTAGCTCTTTCTTAGGGGGTTAAATTCAAGTTATCTTGAATTACTGCTGCCTGTAGTGAATGCCACTTCACGATAACACTTGCATATGTTTTATTGTCTTTGTTCTGTACCTCTGAACTACTTATTGTAAATTCCCTGTGCATGGTCTTTGGACACATAGGCCAAGAATTCAAACCCACCAATGTTGTAATGGTTAAGAAATGATGTCAAATTTCTTATAAAAGCCCCATATAACCTCGGCTTGGGGCCCAGAACTTCAGAGCACCAGTTCACCTGGGTCCTCCAGCATAAGTAAATCTGAGTTCTCCGACTTTCTGAGTGGTGCTTGGTCTCTTGCTAAACATGACTTCCATAACAATACCAATGCCATCAGGGAGGTATATCCCAATTTACTGACGAGAAAACAGAAATGATGAGATAAAAGAATGAAGGCTAACTCTCAAATGTTTGACACAAAATCAGCATGAAGAAAGGCATCACTTGTAGAGATTCTGTAGGAGAAAAAGACCAGTTTGAAGGAAGAATAATAATGTGACTAATATGACCATAACAAGCAGAATAATAACCTGCCAAAGATATCTACATCTTTATCCCTGCATACTATAAATATGATACATAGTGAAAGGGAAGTAGGGTTGCTGACAGAATTAAGGTTGCTAATCACCTGACTTGAAAATAGGTAAATTATAATGGATTATCCAGATAGGTTTAATGTAATCATGAGGTTTCATAGAAACAGAAGAGGCAACAACAACAAAATAACCAAATTTTTTAAATGGGCAAATAATTTGAATAGACATTTCTTTAAAGATACATAAAAGGCCAATTAATACATGAAATGATGCTGATAATCATTGGCCTTCAGGAACATACAAATAAAAACCATCATGAGATACCATTGCACACCCATCAGAATATAGGCTATTAATAAGAAAAAAGAAACTAAGTGTTGGTAAAGAGGTGAAGAAATTGGAATCCTTGTGCACTTCTGTGAGGATATGAAATGATGCATCTACTGTGGAATACAGTATGGCAATTCCCCAAAAATTTAAACATAGAATTTCCATAAAATCAAGCAATTCTACTTCTTGGTATATTACTAAAATAATTAAAATCAGGCATTTAAATGATACTTGTACCCTCAAATTCATAGTGACACTGTCCACAATAACTAAAAAGTGAGAACAAACCAAATGTCCACCCATGGATGAATGCATAAACAAAACCTGGCATATTATTTATTGAAATTCTGACATGAGCTATATATAACATGAATTAACCCTAAAGAAATCATGGTAAATAAAATTTAAGCTACTCACAAAAAGACAAATTTGTGATTCTATTTCTGTGAAGTACCTAAAATAATCAAATTCTTAGAGACACAAAGTTGAAAAGAGTTAGAGTACTATGGGGAGAAGAGGAGTAGGGGTTATTGCTTAATTGGTACAGAGTTAATTGTTTGGGAAGATGAAAATGTTTGGTACTAGGGATTGAACTCAGGTGCACTCGACCACTGAGCCACATCCCCAGCCCTATTTTGTATTTTATTTAGAGAGAGGGTCTCACTGAGTTGTTTAGCACCTTACTTTTGCTGAGGCTGGCTTTGAACTCATGATCCTCCTGCCTCTGTCTTCCAAGACTCTGGAATTACAGGCATGCACCACTACAACCCTGTGTGATGTTTTTATAGCAGCAATAGGAGACTAACACCTTGACAATAACGATGATAATAATCAACATTTATTGAATGCTTGCTGCATATCAAGTGCTATTCTAAGATTAAGCAAAAACAATAATGATGGCAACATGATAGCAATAATAATCATAATAATTCACTTTCTCCTACTCTCTATCCCTTCCTCTCTGGTTCCAGGGATTTAACCAAGGGGTGCTAAACCACTGAGGTACATCCCCAGTACCTTTCTTTTGTATTTTACTTTGAACAGGGTCTTACTAAATTACTTAGGCGCTCACTAAGTTGCTAGGCTGACTTTGAACTTGTGATCCTTCTGCTTCAGTCTTCAGAGTCACTGGGATTACAGGTATGCACCACTGCATTCAGCAATAATTTACTTTTATCAAGAATTTAATATGTGCCAAGTATTATCTTATGAATTCCATTCAGACTATAAACATTTAATCCTTACCATAATCCAACAAATTTGGCATTAATATTATTGCCATTTTATAGATATGGAAACTGATTAGAAAGAAGTTAAATAAGCTTATTCAAGATCACAAGAGACAAACAAAGGGTTAGAACCCAGTCCATCTGGCTTTAAAACTTATATTTTCAACCTAAGAGTTTTAATTTTTAGTATGATATTATCTTCATCTATTAGAAAGCACAAGATCTTTTTTTTCCCTATGAGGATGCTTCATACATCATTGATGTGTCCTCCAGTCAACCTAGCTAAGCAGCCCCTAGAAAATTCTCATTCAGAAAATTTGTCCTTCACAGAGACAATGTCCAGGAAAAGTGAGGCTTACATAAGGCACAATGGAGCAAAAATAAGTTTAAGAGAATCAGTTAAAATATTAGCTACAGGAGTCACTGAACTAGAAAGAAATGACCAAAGAAGTGGGATGGAGGAAGAGGTCTTAAGAAATTGGAGCAAAAACAAAGGTAAAAATATCAGAGCAAGGTGATAAAAAAACAAGTCCAAGTTGGTGGCCTAAAGTAAGATAATTTGAGTTGGATGGGAGATACCAGTTAGTGGCTCTGGTCTTCATATCATGGCAAGTCAGATGCAATAATTCTAGATGAACCTGGGCTTTTTTCAGCTATTATCACTATGGCAAACACGAATATAGCATATGTGATATGCTATTGCTATGGTAAACTTTGAACATGTGTCAGCTTATTCACAATAATTAGTTTCCTTGTATTACTGATGAGGAATAGAGGTATACAGACAGAATAACTGACTTACCTTGTAAACACAAGTTTACATCTAAAAGGAAGAGATATGCGCCCAGGACATTGGGCTCTCAAATCTGTGCTCTTAGTTACTGCATTCAATAGCTTTCTGATTGGTGGACAGCTAGATGCTGGGGATGAGCATGGTGAAGGTAGAGTGATATTGATACAAAGAGCTTTGTCATAATGGATTATAAACTTATTATGGTCATTGTGCTGCTTTCTGCTGACATGCTGTGTGACTCAAGACCATTTGTTTAACTCTTCTGTTTTAGTGTTACCCAATTCTGAAATGAAGACAATTTTTTCAATCCTTCTTGGACTACAGTTGCCAGAGGAATGGAGGAGAATGTTTTGGAGGATAAATGAGAAAATACTGAAAAAAAAGGTCAGTAGATAAATAATTCAAAACAGGGTTAACCTTGCAGTATTTTGGTTTTGTCGTATAATTTACTTGTATACAGAAAGGTCTTTGCTAAACCTGCTTGCATTCAGAAGTAAGTTTTTCTGTTGAAATTGTTTCCGTTTCAGTGACAGTTACTTTCATGTCTTGAAAAATGGAAACCCTCATTTTTCTTGCTTCTAAAGGAGTTGGTGAGCAAATGCGGGCCAATTTGTATTCTTTCTACACTTATTTGCCAAAATTTGGTTGTGGACAAACTAAGATGTATTCTGAACTTTCATTGTTTTTGTCAGCTTTTGTGGAAGGAAATGCAAACCTCAGAATTTCCTATCAAGTTTATTTCTTAATGTCCAAGCAAAGATGCTCCTCAAAAACACATTGTGATGATTACCTTGTCTTGAAGTTGCTTCTGTGGAAAATGTTGATCTATATTTCAATAGATAGGAATTTTAGGCTGAGCATATTAAAAACACACTGGGTACCCTGAAGCAAGCCAAATCTTTATTATTTCCCCCTTTTAATTTGTCCATTCAATGGACTTAATGAATACTTCCCCTGGTGCTACCTGGATTCCTGTGAGGCTATTGTGGTTGTGCTATTGATTCAATAATTGATCAAATATTTATTGAGGAACTACTTTGGGTCAGGCACTACTCTAGGTGCTGGAACTATAATAGTATTACAAAATAAGACAAAGCTCTTGTCATTATAATGCTTATAGTTCATTGGTGGAGGGAGAAAGAGAAGGATACAGAAAAGAAATAGACATATAACATTGCACGTAGCAATAAATACTGTGAAAAAATAATGTAGAATGATGGAATACAGCACTAGGAAGGTCAGGAGAGGCCTCTGTGAGAAGGGACCTTTAAATAGAATCTTGAAAGAAATGTGGAGTTATGCCGCTGGGACATAAAGATATGGTGAAACAAATTATGCTATGCAGAAAGAAAGGTAATTGTTATGGTTTAGATGTGAGATGTCCCAAAAAAGCTTATGTGTGAGAATTTTCAGAAGTAAAATGATTGATTATTAGGTATGGCCTAATTAGTGTATTAATTTGTTGATATGGATTAATTGGGTTGTAACTATGGCAGGTAGGGTGTGGCTGAAGGAGATAGGTCACTGGGGGCATGCCTTTAGGGTTTATATTATGTTCCTGGTGAGCAGAACTCTCTCTGCTTCCTAGTGATACTAAGCTGCTTTCCACAGCCACAACCTTCTGCCATGATGTTCAGCCTCACCTTGTTACTGAAAGCTCAGTCCTAGTTCCAGATTTCATTCCAATATGAGGACAAGGTTTTGAGAAAAGGGAAAGAGAAGATTTTGTTATTATTGTTTTTGTTTTTTCCTTTGCTAACAAACAGGAAATACAGAGGACTCCTGTTCAAAGGCTGTGATTCTGCCCATCAGGAGGAACAGAGGTGTTCTTATTGTTCTTGTTGTTTTTTGGAACTAGGGATTGAACCCGGGAGCTCTTAACCTCTAAGCAACATACCCAGCCCCTTTTTGTATTTTTATTTAGAGCGGGGTATTGCTGAATTGTTTAGGGCCCAGCTAAATAGCTGAGGCTGGCTTTAACCTGGAGATCCTCCTGCCTCAGGCACCTCAGCCACTGTGATTGCAGGTGTGTGCCACCCCACTGGTAACAAAGGGTTTTTAAAGAGGTGATTCAAAGGCTACATTCCAGAGGTGACCTGAGATGTGAGTAGTAATTCAGTAATTCACTTTTCAATTTGGGAGATTTCTTAGATCTTTGGGTCATCCCTGAAGTGTGAATTACTTCATTCTTGTGGTGAGTGTGTGCTCAAAGAGAGATTACTGGGCCTAGGGTGGGAAGGAAGGTTAATCCAGTTCTCCCCAGACTACAGAGGGTAGATTAGGGAGGGAGAGAGAGTAGGGAGAAGGAAACAGAGAGAAAAAGAAACAACATATCCATTTAAAAAATAAGTCACAGTAACAGAACAGGGAAGTTTCTATTCAAAGCATGATGTAGACCACTGTTACAGGAGGACTATGAAGTTTGTTCAACATGCTTAGCTATCCAGGTTCTCAGAGGCTGCTGTAGCTATAGTTCGCCTACTGCTTACTATGGTGGCAGACTTTGGCATCAACCAGGTGGTGCTGGTTCTGATGAAATGCAGGATGATGGAGTTAGGGGATGATGGAGGCATCCATTGAAATTTAAAAGGAAGGACAAAGTCCCTGTAGGCTGCCCCTGAGAAGATGATGCATGAAGAATTAAGAAAGAAGCCAAAAGTGTAGTGAAGAATCCTGAGATTCAGAGATGCCAGTATCAAGGTATGTCTGCTGAGAAAAAGTTCAGGGATCAAGAAACAAGCCAAGAGAGAGGCCATGTAGACTGTAATCAGCAAGGCTATAGGACTATAGAGACAGAGTAACTCAAGCATTTTGGAGAGAACAACACATTGCCATGTGTCCCAGATGCAGGATGCAAAGCTACAGGATGTTTGCCCAGCTGGAATTTGGTCTTGCTTTAGCTCCATCCTTCTCTCTCTCTCTCTCTCTCTCTCTCTCTCTCTCTCTCTCTCTCTCTCTGCCAGGGATTGAACTCAGGGGCACTCGACCACTGAGCCACATCCCCAGCCCTATTTTGTATTTTATTTAGAGACAGGGTCTCACTGAGTTGCTTAGTGTCTCGTTTTTGCTGAGGCTGGCTTTAAACTCATGATCCTCCTGCCTCAGTCTCCCAAGCCACTGTACAGGTGTGCACCACTGTGCCCAGCTCCATCCCTTTTTTCTATGTCCCTATTTCTCCCTTGTGGAATGGAAATGTTTCCTCTGTGCCATTATATATTGAATATATGTAACTTGCTTTTGATTTTTACAGGGGCTCACTCTGAGAATTGTCTTGAGTGTCAGAAAATACTTTGGACTTTGGGGCAATCCTGGAACTGTTAAGATAATGGGGACTCTTGGAAATGTAATTTGCATTGTGAGATGGGCATGAGTTTTGTGGGGTCAGGGATGGAATGTTGAGCTTTACATATGAGGTGTTCCCAAAAGGTCATGTTTACCACCATGCAAAAAATTTCAGAGGTGAAATTATTAGATTATAAGTGTGACCTAATCAGCACATTAATCCACTGATATGGATTAACTGGGTAGGGAGTGGATATAGGAGGTGAGGCCCTGGGGGCATGCCTTTGGGGTTTATATTTTGTCCTGGTTGAGCAGAGTTCTCTCTGCTTCCAAGTGGCTGTGTCCTGAGCTGCTTCCTTCCACCACACCATTTTGCCTTGATGTTCTGCTTCAACTCAGGCCCACAACTATGAAGTCAGCCATCTATGAACTGAAATCTCTGAAACCAGGAGCCCTAAATAAACTTTCCCACCCCACATTGCTCTTGTCAGGTATTTTGGTCATACGGACAAGAAAAGGTAATTAAAATAGTGATTATAAATACCTCAAAGTGGTAGCATACCAAGCATGCCCAATAAATAGGCAAAGGAGATCAGTGGAGTTGTTGCAGAGTGAATAAGAAAAAGAGAAATGTAGCAAGTGAGGTAAGAAAAGTGACAAAGGCCCAGGTCATCCAAGACTTGAAGTTCACGAGGAAGTGTTCAGATTTAATGCTGAGGGAAATGGGAGCCATTTGAGGTTGCAGGAGTGGTACAATCTATGTATTTTAAATACCAGTCTAGTGGCCATGTGGAGAACAGATTTTAGATTTCAGGTAGCAAGGGTGAAATAAAAGAGAACAGTTATAGGGCTATTGATATAGTTCAGGTGAAAGTAATAACCATTTTTGTCTAGGGTGATTGCAGTGTAAATGGAACAAAATGCTATGTTTCAGAGTATATTTTGGTGAAAGAGCTGACATGATTTGCTGAAATTTAACCAGATTTGATTAAATTTGTTGATGGGTTAAATTTAGTATATAAGAGCCTCTATGAATGATGCTGCTATATGAAGAGATGTGGAGTCTCACTAGAAGTCAAATACAAGTTAGGCAATGTTTTAGATGTTCAAACTAGCAAAGGTAAAATTCACCAATAAGAGCTAGAAAATGAGTGCACTGTCCTCCTTATGTCTACGTTCTTCAGGTCCCTGCTATGGGGGAGATCAATTACTCCCATACCATCATTAGATCACCTGTTCTCTGATGTGCCTACCTGCTCTCTAGTATAATTTGAGGCATCAGCAAACCTGAGGTTTCATTTAGATTTTGTTGTAGAACCACTGTGAGATCTTAAGATAGTCTTTTTTCTGTCTCTGAGTTTCATTTTTCTCATATGCTAAGAGGCCTAGCATAAATGATGTAGTAGCTCTAAAAATCTTTGATGTTTCCAACTAAACTGTGCTTAATTTCTTGATAAAACAACAAACCCACAAACAAACAAAACCTCACTGCATAGCGTAGAACTGATTTTTCCAACATATGATAGAACATCTAATGTAATACACAATTAAAATGGATAAGATCCCAGGTCATTTAGTTAGATAGGAATATTTCTTCAAGGTGGAAAGACAGAATTTGAAGAAGAAAAGAAAGTCTTTCAGACACTTAATAGAAGCCTGGAAGAAAAATTTGGCTGCTAGTAAACAGAAGGAGCCAGAGGCCAGCTGTTTCTCTTGGGACATATTAAGGTCTTAGTACAAAGCACAATGGCCTTGCACAAACCTGGAATCCAAATTGTATCATGCCAATTCCCTAAATTTTAGGTTCTTTGTCCATAAAATGGGAGTAATGCTAATCCCAACAGTGCAAATCTCTAATGAATGTAAAACACACCACACTGACTGGATTATAAATTCTTACTAAATGGGAGCATTTTCCTTCCCCTTTCTTCATTCTCTCTTCTATCCCCATCCTCCCTTCAAATCCCAACACAATGCCTAGTCGAAAGAATGGGCTGTTCATACACACACACACACACACACACACACACACACACTTACATACATACATACATGAGATTACACTAAATGACAGATTACACTGAAGACATTTTGTAAAACTCATCTCAATTTCCCACCTCCCATTCTGATAAAAACCACACAACTATATGCATTAGTACAAGCAATATAAAGGTGAAAAGTTGTACAAAATAACCAACACTGGCCTGGGGGCCCCCTGCAGCTCTTCAGATTTATAAGCTTTGGTTTCATCGCCTTAATGAGAAGATCTTTAATTCAGGAAACAACTAAGCTAATTTAATGGTATGTGGATAGCCCCAGGAAACATTGCAATCTTGTTGGGTCTCATTGCCAGTTTGTCTGGCTGAGGAAGAAAAAGGGAGGTGGTAAGGGCACCTTGGGGGACAGTCACCAGCCAGAACTGTTTCTTTTAATTTTAAAATAATATTATTGTATTTTTATACCTTCATTTTATTTATTTATTTTTACATGGTGCTGAGGATCAAACCCAGTGCCTCATACATGCTGGGCAAGTGCTACAACCACAGTCCCCAGAATTGGGTTTTTGATAAGCTTTAATCATTATCTTCTCATATTAGAATGAATCTTGGATAAATTTGTAGATTATCAGAGTTAGAAAGGATAACAGAAATTTTTGGATTCAAAATCTCCATTTCCCCTATCCCATCTGAATGAAATAAGGAAGATAATGAAGAGATTGGTCCAAAGTTATTCCGAGAGGAATAGAGTTGGTTCAGGATAATTCCCTTTCACTTCTCCTGCTTTCAGTGAGAAACAAGCATATGAAGATTTTTCAGAAAGTGATGTTAGCATTTTTAGCTACTCTTACTGTGATGCTTAAACATTAACTGTCGAAGGACTTTTGGTTGCCAACTCAGCACATTTTCAGCTGACAGTGACCATTTGCTCAGCTGCAGCCCTTAAACTACTTTGCAAAGGAACTCATAAAGCTAAAGTCAATCTCCCCCAACAGAAAATTTCTCTTTTAAGGATGCAAAAATTAGTACCTAGAGAGTACCTTGCTCAAGGTCACACTACTAATATTTGGCAAAGTTGAAAATTAAACCAAAGGTATCTAATTCCAAATTCAGTATTCTTCCTACCTATTCAATATTATTTGAAAAACTTCTATTGAGTACTAAGTATAAATAAAAATTTTCTTAGAATAAATGTCTGCATGGGTGAGTGGGTATACCTATGTCTGTTAACCATTTTGTAGACACCAAAGAACTAAAATATCTTGGAATTGGGACCAATATAGAAAAGTATTTTCTTTGTAGAATTAAAAAAAAAAAACTGATTGTCAAACTAGCTTGTATCACCTCTAGTTCTTTGGGTACCTATTTTGTGCTGGTCACTGTGCTAGGAATCTTCATATACACAAGCATCTCAATCAATAGGTATAATGATCTTGGATGGAGAAGAGATTATTCATTTTTACTTTTAAGTAAACTGAGGCTGATAAACAAAAGACTTGGTCAAGGGGCTGGGGATGTGGCTCAAGTGGTAACGCACTCACCTGGCATGCGCGAGGCGCTGGGTTTGATCCTCAGCACCAAATAAAATAAAGATGTTGACTCCACCGAAAAGTGAAAAATAAATATTAAAAAAATTCTCCCTCGCTCTCCCTCTCTCTCTTTCCTCTCTCTTTCTTTTTTTTTAAAGACTTGGTCAAGTTTACAGCCAACTAAACTCTGCTTAATTACTTTCAAGTATCTCAATCAATAGGTATAATGATCTTGGATGGAGAAGAGATTATTCATTTTTTACTTTTAAGTAAACTGAGGCTGATAAACAACAAAAGACTTGGTCAAATTCACAGCCAGTTCATACTCTACTAGTATATATAAACTCTAAGGAAATAAAAGGCATAGCAGGAAGCCCAAAAGAATAAATGTCTATATGCTTCCCTAGAGCAGGCTTATCGGGATTGGTGCTCAGTTGAGGTTAATACTCTGTGGCATGACAGACAGATCTGAATGTATAGTAGGAAGAATAAAAAAGAAAGAATGATGATCAGTACATATGTCAAAAAAAATCTGCTCTGATATCTTGCTATGGGCCCAACTCAGAACTTAGCTTCACTCTCAAACAGAAGATGAACTTGGACCCTGAGGAAGCTGGATGGAGTAAAAGTCTTTAGCATTGTATAACATGCCATGAACTGTGCTTCTCCTCTCTGGTACTTGAGGAAAATAGAGGTTTTGGAGGAATGAGGTGGAGAAGGCAGTTCTAGGGTAGAAAAAGAATACCTGGCAGATTCTAGAAAATGTGAAGGCAAGAAAATTGAGTGTATTTATGAAGGAGCTGTGAGACAGAAGCCAATGCAGCATTTGGGCCCCAGAGAAGTAAAATAAAGACATTGAGTACTCAGGTAGTCAAACTCACAAAGAAAGAGCGAGGCCACCCAGAGAAAATGTCACTGGAAGCAATGAGAAATGTAGGGCAGTAATCCAAATTTTGTACTTTCGTCATCTTGACAATGGAGCCACTCATATTACTCTTACTAGGTTGCTGAGAGGCTGCAATGAGATTATGTGTAGTTCAGTTCTTGATAACAGATAAAATGCTACCTCAGTGTGAAAGATGATCATTAACTCATAAGCCAGATAAAAAAGGGAGAGTATATTTTCATTTCAATAAGCTCAGCGGAAGCTGCTTTAAATGGTTTCTCTTCTAATGCATTTGAAAGGATTCAAATTATAGTCATTTTGTTGGTACACAACAGTTCCAGAGATGTCTATTGTGTAAGCAAGGGCCTTTTATAAGGACATATCCTTTGAAGACCAGGACATGGCTGAGGAAGCAGATAGGCTCAAAGTTTAGCAAGGGGCGGGTGGGGCTGAGTGGGAGAAGACAGTAATACTGCCTTAGGCCTATACCTGCAGTTGTAAGATGGAAAGTAGGTGGCAGAGGGCAGTTGTCAGGCACTCGGCCAGGTACTTGCATGCACATTAATACAATGTCAACTCATGCAGTTCTTGCAAAAATAAGTAGTTGTAAAATGAGGTTCAGATAGATGGTGTTAATTCCACAAGTTAACACAAGTGGTAAATGGCACAGCCAGGAGCCAAACCCAGGTCTTTCTGAACTAAATTTGGTGTTCCTGTCACTACTCATACTGACTTACTAGAGTTTCTGTTGAGTAGAGAGGGAGAAAAGTCTTGGAGAGTTTCACTCACACCAGGCAGTGTGGGGTGTTACCAGGGCAGTCACCTAATTCTTTAAGTACAGCTCCTCCATGAAACATCCAGTGAGGTCAAAGGAAAGTTGAGGTAAGGTTTTCACACTTCACTCAAAACAGCAGTTGCTACCAGAGGACTGCATACAGTTGTGTACAAATCGTTTATATATGTTTAGTTTAATTTGTGCAGAAACCACTAAGAAAATTATGTAAATTGATACTTTCCAAAACACTATAGACAAGTAAAATGGAATCCTTTAAAATGTTCATTTAGATAGCAGGAGCATGTAAAAGGAGAAACAGAGAGATTATAAACACAGGAAACAAACACAAAACAAATAATATAATCACAGACTTAAACATTAACATATCAATAATTACCTTAAATATGAATGGTCTAAGGGTCTAAAATGGTCTAAAAATGCTCTAAAAACTCCAGTAGTCTAAATGGTCTAAAAACTCCAATTAAAAGATAGATAAAGAGCTGGGAATATAACTAAGTGGTGGAGCACTTGCCCAATACATGCAAGGCCTTAGGTTCCATTCCTAGCCCTGAAAAAAAAGATAGGATAGTAGAGAAGATTGTGAAACAATCAGACCATATGTTCTTTTTTTTTTTTTATAAGAAACTCATTTTAAATACATGGTATAGTTTGAATATAAAATGATTAAAAGGATATATAAGTACTAAGGTTTGAATACGGCTTGCTTGTGTCCTTTAGGGTTCATGTGTTGTTCATGTGTTCAATTATTTAATCTTCATTGAGAGGTGTTAGCAGGTGAAAATTCAATCCAACTATGGTGTTTATAGGTAGAATCTTTGGGAGGTTATCAAGATTAGATAAGGTCAACTGGGCATATTTTCTATGATTAAATACTGTTGGCTTTATAAGGAGAGAGAGAGAGACCAAAGCACATGTGTGCACTCCCTGTGTTTTGCCATGTGAAACCCTGTGCCACCTTGGGACTCTACCTGAATGAATGTCATCATCAAATGTAGTTCCTCAATCTTGGATATCTGGAGTCATCAGCCAAATCAAAATGATTCTCTTTATAAAGTTATACGGCTTCAAGTATTTTGTTTTTATAAGGAATAACCAAGCAAACAATGCAAATGTCACTATATTAAATACAGTAGACTTCAGAGCAAAGAAAATCATTCACAACAAAGGACATTACATAATGATTAAAAGATTAATACAACAGGACAACACAATGATCTTAAGTGTGTACACACCAAACAACAGAAGCTTAAAATAGATGAGGCAAAAACTTATAGAGCTAAAACAAGAAATAGACAAATCCAGAATTATAATATGAGATTTCACCATCTCCTCTCAGCAACTGAAAGAATTAATAGTGTGAAATTAGAAGAATAACAAATTCAATCAACAGGATCTAATTGACCCTATATTAAATACTTCACCCCAAAACAGCAGAATATACACTTTTTTCAAGTGTCCATGGTACATTTATAAAAACACAGAAAATTCTGAGTTAGAACACAAACCCCAACAAATTAAAAATAATTGAAGCCACGTAAAATACGTTCTTTGGTCATAATAGAATCAAACTAGAAATTAGTAACATAAGGATATTAAGAAAATCTCCAACACTTAGAAAGCACACCTTTCATTTACTTGAAAATGCCATGATTTTATTCTTTTTTATTGCTGAGTAAAATTCTATTGTGTATATATGCCACATTTTTTTTATCCATTCATCTGCTGAAGGGCATGTAGGTTAGCTCCACAATTTACATATTATAAATTGTGCTGCTATAAACATTCATATGGCTGTGTCCCTGTAGTATGCTGATTTTAAGTCCTTTGGATATAGACTGAGGAGAAGGATAGCTGGGTCAAATGGTGGTTCTATTCCCAGTTTTCCAAGGAATCTTCATACTGCCTTCCATATTGGCTGCAGAAAATAATGCTAAGTGAAGTTAGGCAATCTCAAAAAAACAAATGCTGAATGTTTTCTCTGATATAAGGAGGCTGATTCATAGTGGGGTAGGGAGGGGGAGCATGGGAGGAATAGATGAACTCCAGATAGGCCAGGGGGGTGGGAGGGAAAGGAAGGGAGCAGGGGATTAGCAAGGATGGTGGAACATGATGGACATCATTATCCAAAGTACATGTATGAAGACACAAATTGGTGTCAACATACTTTATATACAAAGAGAGATAAGAAAGATTGTGCTGTATATGTGTAATAAGAATTCTAACGCATTCCACTGTCATTTATTTTTTTTTTAAAAAATCAATAATAAATAAATAAATAGAGAAAAAAAGAAAGCACACCTTTCAAAGTAATTAATGACTTTTGGAAACTAATTAATGACTTTGGAAGAAGTTTCAAGGGAAATTTAAAAGTAAGCAGAACTGAAGGGAATAAAAAGACAAGACACAGACAGAGAAAATGAATCCAAAACTCATATCTAAAGAAGAACTTGTATCCAAAATATGTAAAGAACTCCACCATGTAAACAAACCATATTAAAAATGGGTTAAAGGTCAGAATAGATGTTACCAAAGAAATATACAAATGACAAACATGTGAAAAGATGATCATGATCAACATGATATTGCATTAGAAAATTGCAAAAAATAGTACTAATCCTACATAATTTTCTGCAAACAATACCACAAGAAGAAATATGTGGTAATTCAATTTTTGAGGCTAATATTTTTCTGATATCACAACAAAATTAAAACAGTTAAGAAAAAGTAGATCAGTGACATAACATTCTTAAACATAAAACAAATAAACAAACAAATTCAATAAGCTGTGCATACTGGTGCTTGCCTACAGTCCTAGTGACTTAGGAGGCAGAGGATGGAGAATTATTGGAGCTCAGGAGTTGTATACCAGCCTGGGCAACATAGCAAGACTTCATCTGAAAAAAAGATGCTGAAAAAATTATTACCAAAACAAATCCATCAATATGTTAAAAAGAAGTTAGCAATGACAAATCATAGTTTGTTCCAGAAACGTAAGGTTATTCCAGCATTCAAGAAAAATATATCATAGTAACATTAGAAAGAAGAAAAAACATGCAAAAGAATTGTTTTAAAAATTCAGTCTTTCAGGATAAGAACTGTCAAAAGGAATTTTCTCAATATGATATGGACTGCCCACAGAATACATACAGTTAACACCATTCTTTCTTCCCACATTTTTATTGGTGCATGATACTTGTACATAATGATGGAATTTGTTATTTCATTACAATATAACAATAAAATTTGGTCAATATTACTCCCTAGCACTTCCCCGCTGCCTCCCTGCTTCCCATCCCTTTCAAATGGTGTATTAGTTAAATTTCCTCTACTGATCTCCTTTTGATTTTTTAAATGGTGAAAACTTAATGCCTTCTCCTTAAGACTGGGAACAACACAAAACTGTTCACTGCTACTACTGCCATAATAGAGAATCTTATATGTCCTAGCCAATGAAATAACTGGACACAATTTAATAATGCAATATCATTTACAATATCTGCAAATAAAATATAAAATGATTAAGTAGAAATCTAAAAAAAATATGTACCAGATTTAAATGCTGAAAACTATAAAATCCTGATGGTAGACATTTTTAAGAAAACTAAGGGAGAAGAATACTTGTTTTGTACATTTAAAATCTTAAGAAATGTGTCAGTTCTCTCCAAATTGATCTATAAATTTTACACAATATCTTCTTACAAAAATCGTAACAGGATTTTATTTTACCCACTTGATATTTTTAATATAAAATTGTAAGATATGATAAGTTGAATTGAAATAGCTATGAAAATTTTGAAAAGGAAGAATACAGTGGGAAAAATCTATCATTTTTAGTTCTTATTGTATAAACATATTAATCAATACAGAATTATTGGTGGAGGTTAGAAGACACATAGATCAGTGGAACAGAATATGGAGTCCCAAAGCAGACTCACAAGTATAGCCAAGCTAACATTTACAAAAATGCAAAAACAATTCAATGGAGAAAGGATAGCTGTTTCAACCAAAAGTGATTAGATGTCCATGCACTTAAAAATTCATTGACAAACTCACTTACACACAAATATGAACCATGATGTAAATCTCACACAAAAGTTAATCTATATTATGTATCTAAATATAAAATTCTGGGAATCATATGTGACTATGCAGGATGCTTTCAGGAAGTTTCTGTGAACAATTTGCCCCCCCCATTAAGATGGTGGCTACATGGATCTATCTATGTATGCAATAAAGTTTATGGAAATGCACACACACACACACACACAAACAGAGACACACACACAAACATGCATAATGCAAAGTAGTGCATATAAAAACTGGTGAAATGTGGGTGATTAATACATGCAAACTGTGTAGTAGTTTAAAATGTTTATGAAGGTATAAATTTATTTCAAAACAAAAAGGATTAAAAGTAAAATTGAATATGTCTGGGGAATATAATTCATTGGAATACGAAATTAACTAGAAAATAGAATGGGGTAATGTATATATCAGAATGAAGTGAATATATATTGTTGGAATGAGACAAGGAATGAAGTAAAACATGAAATAGAGTATGTATTGTCCAGTAGAATGAAATGGGCATTTAAAAAAAAAGAAATTAGAAATGAAATACAAAACAGTTTATGCATTAAAACAGAAAGTAAAATGTCATGAAATATAGAACTGAACTATGGACTGGAATGGTATATAGATATTGGAAATTGAATAAATTGGATTATAAAATGGAATGAGGCATAAATAAATTGCAATGAAATGGAAAAGTGCAACAGATGAAACTTAATGGAAAATATCACAGAAATGAACTGGAAGGGGAAAATACATGACATTTAATTAAAATAAAATGTATCTAATTAGCATGCATCAGGTACTAGGTTTGATCCCAACCATTGCAAAATAATTAATTAATTGATTGATTAATTAAAAATGGGATGGGATACATTATGTGTGAACTGGAATGAAAAGTTATAAAAATACAAATCAATTAAATATGAACTAAAATATGGAGAGGAGTTGAACATGGATTACCAAAATTGTACAAATTGAAAATTCAAATGAAATAGAAAAAAGTAGGGAGTAAAAATTATGTAGAACATAATGGAAAACCCATAAGAAAAAAAAAGATGAGAAGAAAAGGAAATAAAAATTAAATATAATGGCCAGGCAATGTAGCTCATGTCTATAATCCCAGAGACTTGGGAGGCTGATTCAGGAAGATCTCAAGTTCAGAGCCAGTCTCAGCAATTTAGTGAAGCCCTAAGAAAATTAGCGAGACTGTGTCAAGATAAAATTAAAAAGGGCTGAGGATGTGGCTCTGTGATGAAGCATCCCTGAGTTCAATCCCCTGTACCAAAAAAAAAAAAAAAAAAATGGAAAATAGAATTATATAATGACTATAAAATATCGTAAGAAAATTTAATGAAAATAAAAACTACACTGTAAATGGAATGGCAAATTGAATAAAAATGGAACAAAATGAAACATGCAAATAAATCAAGTGGAATACAGATTGGATAGAATGAAGGAATGATACGATAGATGAAATAGAGTATGCTGCATCCAAATAGAAAGAAATAGACATTTCAATGAAAACAATAAAATCTGAAATGCTATAAAAGGTTATGGATTAAATTTAAAAATAAAATTAATTATGAAATATAGTAAAAATTGAATGTATATAGAAACACAATAAAGTTCAATATGAGTATTACAAATTTGGATAAAATTCTATGGATTTTCAAATGAAATTCCAATAGATGCAAGTTGTATTGAAACTTAGTATTTATTGAGGTATGAAATACAAGACAAAATGAAGAATAAACGCAGACAGAATAGAATATAGAATGGAAAGTGATGAAATGGAGACATCAAAAGGCAAATGGAAGAGGTAAAATAAGGGATCCAATGAATGCACCATGGAAATATGAAGGAATAGAATATAAAATGAAAGTAAATGTAAAAATGCAATGAAGAATGCAATAGAGAATAATTTTAAAATCAATAGATGAAATATAATGGATTGATATATTTGAATTGATTATGAGAAGAAAGAATGAAATAAAACATGAAAAATGCAATGCAATATTTAACAGATTTTGCTTTAAATATAAAATTGAATTTGTTATGAAATGGAGAATATAAGATGTGGAAAAAATGGAATACAGATAGGACAAAGCAATGTAATAAAATGGATGTGAAAGAAAGAGAAACAGAATGAAATATAAAATCAAAATAATCTTGCGAAATTCATTGGAATATAGGACAGAATCTAAATCTTCTTATTTTAGGAAGTGAAATAAGGTGAACAAAAATGAGGGAAGGAATTATACAGGAAATTAAATCATTATGAAATAAAATTGAATAAGTAAATTGGGATAAAATTAAGTAGAAATTTGAATGAATTCTATTAGAATATTAAATAGAAATGTAAGAAATAGTGAAAGGAAAAAACTATATCATGGGGGAAAAATACAACCTGGAAAGAAAATGTGATGCTACAATGAATTGAATTACACTTAAAGTTCATTAGGTATTAAAATATACAGAATAAAATTTCAAATACAGATTGAAATTAATGAAATATGAAATGAAATGAGAACAAAGTAAGAGTGAATGTATACTGAAAATCAAATTAAATAAAATATAGAGTGAAATGGAGTTAAATATAAAATGGAGCTGAACAGGAAATGGAATATTGAACAGGTATGGATTGGAAAAGAAAATAGAATTTACTCTGGTTTGGTAAAAAAATGGAATAAAATATGTAACACAAATTGAAATAGAAATTAAGAATGCAAATAATATAATGTATTAAAAATGAATTGTGAAATGAAACAATGCAAGAAAATGGGATATGGAACCAAATGAAATGGAGTAAAATATAAGGAAGATCATAATATAATTGATAATTACATTATATATAATTATATAATAATTGATAATTTGGAGGTAAAATGTGATAGAATAGGCTATGCAACATGGATTGGAAGAGAAAGGAACAAATAAAATACGGGATTAAATGGAATATAGAGTAGATTAGAGTGTGGATTTAAAATTAAATGAATAGATTTACCAACATAATTTAATGGAATATAGAATGAATAGAAATAGAAGCTGAAATATATTAAGAAATATATTCTCATTTCCAAAAGATAGAGCTGGCAGCAGTGAGTGATGTATGCCTGTAATCCTAGGGATTTAGGATGATGAAGCAGTAGGATCACAAATTCAAGGTCAGCCTCAGCAACTTAGTGAGTCCTTAAGCAACTTAGCGAGATGCTGACTCAAAATAAAAAAATAAAAGGGGCTGGGGATGTGTCTCAGTAGTTAATCACCCCTGGGTTTAATCACCAGTACAAAAAAAGAAAAAAAGAAAAGAAAGAAGAATTCAGAATATTAAACAGAATAGAAAATAATAGAATAATATAAAATTGAAAGTTGAGGTGGATTAGAAAATGTAAAAGCAAAATATGATCTAAACGGAATCATCTATAAAAATAAAAAAATAGTATGGAATATCATTAAGTAGAAAATGGTGGTACACAGTAAAAAACAGAATGGAATGAAATATGAAATGAAATGAAATATGGAGTAGAATGAAATATAAATTGAAAATATAATGAGTTGATATTTTGAAAATGTGTAGTGGAACATGGAATGGTATAGGCATTGGAGGAGAAACTGAATCTTATTATGATATTAAATGTATAAATAAATGTTGAAAAAAACACAAGTGATTTGAAATTTATGGGAATATGAAGTGGAAAATGGGTTGGAGTAGAATACAGAACCAAGCAGTATATGTTATAGAAATGAAAAAGACTAGGATATGGAATAGAAAAATAAAGTAAAATGTGAAGTGTAATGAAATTCAAAATATAATGCAATGTATTATAAATATGAATTTAGATTGGGATATAATCAGATTGAAAATATTATTTATTATGTAATATGAATAGAAAGGACTGTGGAAAAAACTGAATGTACATTATAGAAAATAGAATGTACTGAAATAGATTGGAACATCAAATGGAAAACTGAACAGAATGGAATATATAATCAAATGGCATATGATAGGGAAATGGAATAGAATGAAACATTAAATTGAATGAAATAGACAATGCACTATAATAGAATATACAGATAATATAGATTGGAAAGAAACATTGTAAATAATGAATTCAATGTGGAATTCAACATAACATAGAATGATGGATTTTGCATGCAAAATGAAATTTAACAAAATATAAAAAGTAAATTGCAATTGAATGAAATTTAACATAAAAAGATAAAAAGAATATGTACTATTAAATTAGATATGAAATGTGGGAGTGAATAAATAAAGAATAGGAAATATAGTGGATGAGGAAAAGAAATATATAATGGAATGGAAAATGCAAGAAGGATAAAATAAGATAAAGTTTGGGATGGTAAATGAACCACTAATTAGAGTGAAAAGTAATATATAACAAGAGAAATGATATTGAATATGAAATAGAATTGAATATTAATTGAGTGAATTAAACTATGAATAGAAATGTATTGAAAAATGGAAAGAAATAACACATTGAAATGAAATGTTATACAAGATGAAACCAATCAAGGTAGGTGGACATTTGTGAATTGGCATTATGAAAAGCAGTGTGGAACCTCTTCCCAAGGAAACAAACATAACTGGTAAAAATTACTTTTAAAAAATCTATACTTTAAGTATTTCCTCTAAGTTTAATTCTACTCATTTTATAGTTTCAGGTTTTTTTATCTTCGAACCATTTTGAGTTGATTTTTCTGATGCATATGAGATCAGGGTCTACATATGTATAGCCAGTTTCCCCAGCATGATTTTGGCACCCCTAGGGACAATCAGTTGACTGTAGATGCGTGGGTTTATTTCTGAGATCTCTATTGTTACATTGGTCTGTATGTCTATTTTTATACCGTAACCACCCTGTTTGGGTTAATATGGCTCAGCAATATGTCCTGAAATCAGGTATTATGATGCTTCCATCTTTATTGTTTTTGCTCAATATTACTTTGAATGTTTTGGGTGCTTTGTACTTCTATATGCATTTTAAGATTATTTTTCTTGTTCTGTCAATGATTTTGGGAAATGACCTCAAAAAGCACAAAAACACAAGCAAAACACAACCTATGGGATTATATGAAACTAAAAAAGACTTCACAGCAAATGAAACAATCAGTAAAATTAGAACACAACCTATGGAATGGGAGAAAATATTTGCCAACTATTCATCTGGAAAAGGGCTAATATATAAGGAATTCAAAGGAATTTAGAAAATGTTACAAAAAACAAGCAATTTTTTTTTGAAAAAAATGGGCAAATGATTTGAATGGACATTCCTAAAAAGAAGAAATACAAATAGCCAACAGAAATATGAAAAAAAATGTTCCATAACTTTAGTCCTCAAATAAGTGCAAATCAAAACTACAATGAGTATTATCTCATCCTAATTAGAATGGTTATAAAATAAAACAAAACAAATATACCAGTGAGGATGTGGAGAAAAACAAACTCTCAAGGCATTGTTGGTGGGAATGTAAATTAGTACTATTATGGAGAATGGTGTGGAGGTTCTTCAAAAACTAAAGATAGATCTACCATATGATCCTGCCATCCTAATTCTGGATATGCATACAAAGGAAATGAAAACAGCATGTCAATGAGATACCTGCACATCCATGTTTATTGTAGCACTTTTCACAAAAGCTGAGCTATGGAATCAAACTAGCAGTCGTGGAAAAAGAAATGTGATATATATATATACACACACACATACATACACATACATACACACACACAAAGAAATATTGTACGGCCATGAAGAATAATGAAATTCCATTGTTTGCAACAAAATGGGTGGAATTGGAGGATATTATGTGAAGTAAAATAAGACCAAGACAGAAATCCTAATACCATCTCTTCTCTCTCATATATGGAAGTTTTTAAAAAGTCCATCTGAATGTAGAATAATGATTACTAAAGGTTGGGAAAAGGGGTAGATAAAGGGAGGCTGAATTTAATTAGTGAATTCTGTATGCCTGTATTGAATTATCAATCTGAACTCCATAAACAATCAATACATAGTTAGACACAATATTTTTATTTTATTTATTTATTTTTATGTGGTGCTGAGGATCCAACCTAGCGCCTCACGTGTGCTAGGGGAGCACTCTACTGCTAAGCCATAACCACACCCCTGAATCCACATCTTTTGAAGTCTCTGGAAATTGTGTAAAAAAGGGCATACCACAGGAGCTGGGGTTGTTGCTCAGCAGTGGAAGGATCACCTAGCACATGTGAAGCCCTGGGTTAGATCCTCAGCACCACATAAAAATAAATAAATAAAATAAAGGCATTGTGTTCAATTACATCTAAAACGTAAACATTAAAAAAAGGATATTCCACAAATGGGGAAACATCTATTCAAGACAATTAGTACATATTGTTAAGAACTGTGAAAGTTAAAAAAAAAATGTGAACGACTATGATATCTGTGCCAGATTACATTCAGCAAAGCAAAAAGAAAATAACTTCAGGTACTTGAAGCCAAGAATACAGGGATCCGTACGCTATACTATCATGAATGTATACATTTATAGATTTGGCTATACTAATCCAGTTATGAGTACTAATTTGGTATAATTTCCTCATGTCAACTCAGCTTTGCTTTTTTCTTCTGTTACAGTGAAATATATTACAAATCTGTTTTAAGACTGATAATTAAAATATATATGTGTGTATATATAGTTTTGTACAACTGCATTTTAAATCAATTTTAAGAAATATACAAAAGAATTATGCCATCTTTTGTAATTATATACATTGTCTTTATTGTTTGTATATATGCATGCATGTATGCATTTATTTATTTATTTTGTGTATTTCAATTATAGTCTGCAGTCACTTACTTTCAGAGTGCTAAACTTCCTTTAATATTTCTGGTAGCATTTGATTGACTCAGCTTTTGGAGGAAGGGGAGGAGAAGGAGAAAGAGGAGGAGGAGAAAGAGAGAGGGAGATATTTATGTAATCAGCACCCTGAGAATAAATATGTAAGATAAGTAAATTGATAAACCAACTAGTCTACTCTAAAATCAGTTATCATGGAACATTTTTCAAAACAGCTTTATTGAGGTGTATTTTTATATGTTATAAAATCCATCCATTTCAAGTGTACAAGTCAACAATTTTTATAAACTTCACTGAGTAGTGCAGCTACCACCATAACTCAAATTTTAGAACATTTCATCTACTAAATAAGATCCCTCATGCCTATTAACACTATTAACATTTATTTCCCTTTTCTCACACCCAGTCCCAGGCAACCAGTAATTTACCTTCTGGCTCCATTAGCTTGCATTTTAAGAAAATTTTATGTAAATAGAATCATACCATATGTGATATCTCATATATATTTTATTTAGCATGCTTTGTGGTTCAACTACAGCACACCATGTGTCACTAGTTCAATTGCTGAACAACATTAATTATATGTATATACTACAATTTGTTTATTCATTAGTTTATTGATGGATATTTGTATTTTTTCTATTTTTTAAATATTGTAAATGGTGTTTGTATGGATATGTATGTATAGATATTATATGCACATATTTTTAATTATTTTGGTTATATACGTAGGAGTGGAATTATTGCATCATATGGTAACTCTAGCTTTTAGAGAAATTGCCAGACTGTTTTCAAAAGTGGCTGTACCATTTTGAAATTCCACCAGCAATGTATGAGGATTCTCATTTCCCCATATCCTTATCAATATGCTTTGTTGTCAAGATCAGAGAATATTAAACATGAGAGGAAACTTGTTTTTTCTAGTTCTTAGATAAAATTATAATAAAGCACAGCATTCAAAATTAAATGAGGCTTTTTTAGTGGTCCCTTGGATTCAATGAGATTGTAAACACATTTTGCCCTAAAATAAAAATGCAGTGCTTATATAGAATAAGCTTGTGATTTTTAAAATAGTATGATCAAAATGAAAACCTTCACAAATATGAAAAAAATTCTTAGAGATTTTGAAGACCTCAGAAGATAGGTACACAGTCCTCTTAGGGCTAGGAAAAACTGCTTGATAACTGTTGGTTTACACTACAAGAATTTCTAGTAGATTTGTGGCCCAGACAAGAATCTAAATGTCATAAACAGTCAAAAAAATAAACGAGAGATTGGACTATAACCAAATCTCCTGGGTGACAATTCAGTGAATCCTACTACTCTTGGTGCTATATCCAGTGATCAGAAACACATTTTTCCCTGTAGTCACTGATCAAAGACATACCAGCCAAATGAGAAACCCTGGTTTACTGAAAGCAGAGGAATAAACAAGATATTTGTATGTATTTCTGTTTATTGGATAATATGAAATGTTTGCACAATATCATAAATCAAACACAACCCTGCCAATATCCACACATGCATATGGCTCAAGATTTAACAAAATCTCTATAAATAAGTCATTCATGAGGGAAAAGGTAATTTAAATGAACCTACATTCAATATAAAACACTGAAGAACTTGGTAGTGAGGTGGGGAGTAGGAGGGGAACAGAAGGTTTGATGCTCTCAGTGTGGCAGGGATGTGTGTTGGCGAGAATAGTGCTGTAGTATTAGACACCCTTACCAAGCCTGGATTAGAGAACCTTGGAGGAAAAAGTTCCTTTCACAGACTACTTCTGGTCAAAATCCACATCAACCAAAAATGCCTACTCCTTTACAAACAAAAACCAATGTTCTTTGCTACTTAAAATATGGACAACTCAACTATTGTCTAGGATCGGGGTATATTGAAAATGATTATATCATGTGCACTTTTTGTTTTCACTGACCAACAACCCTCAAGTGGAAAATATAAAAAAGAATAGTGCTCAGGGGCTAGGGTTGTAGCTCAGCAGTAGAGTGCTTGCCTACCATGTGTGACACACTGGGTTTGATCCCCAGCACCACATGAAAAAGTAAACAAACAAAATAAAGATGTTATGTCCATCTACAACTAAAACAAATTTTTTTAAAAAGTATAGTGCTCAAAGATGCTTCCGCTTTAAAAACAATGAAGAGGAAACCTTTAAAAGGACTATCTTGGACCAAACACCCAAATGTAATATTGGCTGTGGCCAAATAGCAATTATAAAGAAAAAAAATCCTTCACTTCATGTCTATCCAATATACCTTAAAAAGCAGAGCAAAACAAAACTTAATTGTCCCATTCCAGTTGCTAAATCCAATTGTTAAATTTCAGAAAATTGGAATCAAGGTGTCAAGGTGATTCTAGTATAGTTATACAATGTTCAGACTATGGGCAGGGACAGTGAAGTAGGGTGACTGTTAATATTATTGTGTTATAATTTCTATCTTTCTCACAGAGTGGCAGTGTTAGACTTGGGCTTGAACCACTACCAGGCATATGGTGACCTTTAAACACCTGGGACCTGTTTAGGCTGAATCACCCTCTGTTTGGGTACTAGTTCTTCCCCTACCAGAAGGTGTAGACATGACTAATTAAAGCCAGTGAGATAAGAATAAACTGTCCCAGAAAAAGAGAACAGAGAACCTAAAGGCCAAGGTCTAAACCATGGCTCACACATATTTGTTAATACCTGGGTGAGGCCAGGCTGCTTGGTGAAGACTTGAAATTCAATTGCTTCTAATCCTCCATCCAGTACAATGGGACCTCTTTGTTTTCACCTAGGTGCTTTTAGCACCCTGATCAATGGGCTGCCAAGGGGCCCTTAATCAGTGTTTGTAGATGGACTGTTCTCAAAGATGCATTTAATAAAATCATAGAAGTAGTACTGCTGTAGTGAACACTGTTTGTCAGGGCTAGGACCTGGTGATGAAGTGCATATTCTGCCTAAAGGTACTGAATTAACCACTAAGTACTTGTGGAATAGGAACTAGCTGTACAAGCTTCAGAAAGATTCTCAGATAATGAAGAATAATACAACCTTCAAAGGAGCATGCTTCTCTGATCATGAGATGTGTAGGTGGGAACTAAAGAAAAAAGACATTTCAAAAAAGTATCAAATGGAAAATAGTGCTGGGACAGCTGGGATCTAACTGACATGTCAATACAAAGAGGGAGTTGGGTCACTTTCCCCTCCTCACTCAGCCTATATGAATTGGGAGTGTCTTTGGGGAATGGCTGGGAGGTAGTTTGAGGAACCCAGGCACCAGAAGGAAAGCCACCTTGGCTCAGAAATGTTACAAATGTAAAGTTGTAAGTGGGCAAACTCCAGCCCTGCTCCCTGCTGGGTGTAGAGAGATATAGCACCTCAAATATAGGCTGAGGCCCAGGAGATCAAGAGGTAAATTGTGTGTGCTGCCCTATGCTACAAACTCAGTACCATTGCTCTTCAAACATTAAGAAAACCCAGAGAATGCCAGGAATCTAAGGGGACCTAGATGAAGGCAGAAAAAATCTTGTAGACCATCAGAGGGTGAAAGTTACAGGGAGAGAAAAGCTAAAAGTTCCTCTATCCTGTCCCAGATGGATTAAGATACAAGTGAATTATGTGCTATTTTTCAATAGAATATTCTACTACTGCCTTAGTAGCACTTAACAGGCTATGGGGCCAAATGTCTTACTTGGTGGTGGAGTTTGGCTGCCTTAATCAATCTCCTGAAGCTTGCCCTAGTCTTATGCCATTTAGGCAGTGTTGGCAAACAGAAATAACATAAGAGGCCATTCAATAACCCTGCCTGTCCCCCTGCTATATCCAAGAGTAGTTTCTGCTCTATTTGCCTTTCCCTGACCTCCACTCTCAGTCATGGGGTCCACACTTGGGCCTGGGGGTTGATTTGCAGGACAAGCTCTTTCTCAAAAATGAATTATTCTGGGTAAGGCACTACTGGGCCTCAGTTTTGTCATCTTTAAAATATTCATAACATATGAATGATCCTTTTTAAACTCTAAAGCACAGAAGTGTTATTATTGATAGGTTTGGTTAAATATACACAATCTATTTGTGGAAGGATTAAAAATAATCTGACTCCAGCCTTTATTCCCTTCCATACCTCAGGGGCAAAAAGAAGATAAGAGAAACAGGAAGAGTCCTGTCTAGCCTTATAACCCTTCTCAACTTCTGAGCTTTTGAAAGGTGGTGCAAAATTTAAAGTCTTGGCTTCTCACTAAGAACAGACCAAGCAGAAAATGTACTAGGCTGGTAGTAGCAGATAGGGGAAACTGGCTGTTAAGTGGGGAGGTCAGTCTTGGCATGATGGGCAATAACTGTACTTCATTCTCATACAGATATAAGGAACTTTTCCTTCCAAAGAGTTGTTTGCTGGAAGAGATATGGAAAAAAATCTTCCTATCAAAAAACACTGTCCTTTAGAAAATAAAGATTTCAAGATATTGGATAGGGTATGAAAGCTTCTAGTCTATACATTCACACCTATGTCACTCAGTAACTTAAGACCAGTCACTTTCCATCTCTGAGTTTGAGTTCCCTCATTAGCAAATTGGGGATAATAATCCCTGCCTTGCCCACCTCAGAGTCTGTGTAAAGATCCAATGAGATGATGACTGTGAAAGCACATAGCAAAATATTAAGTGCAGCACCCATTAATGTAGTGGATTTCAACATTCTTAACTCAGAATAACTGTGCTCTATCTTCAGGCTTGACTTTTGCTAATTAAGTTAACCTCCAACAACCTGAACTCTAAATGCTGCTTCCAAGCAAAGAGCCAGGTTCTTCACTCACTTGAGCACTTTTCTTTTTCAAACCTGACCCACTATAAAGGAATGGACAGCAGTCCAAGTGGCCCAAAAAGGACATTAGAGGAGACCTAAAACCCACGGTATTCACACCTGAGTCCTGAGGGTCTTATCTACACTGTTCCACTAGAAAGCATGGAGAAAGCAGTTCCATTTCATGCTGAGAAGCATGTGAAACTGGTGGTGAACACACAGGAGAAACTGACTGGCTAAACCAAGAAAGCACCAAATGGTCTTTGAACTGCCCTAGGGCCAGGCCCCATTAAGAAACTTAGCTCCTCAGTGCAGTGCCCTATCCCAGACCTGAGGAACTTCACTGTCACCTCAAAGACCAAAGCTCTGAGCTCTGACTTGGCCCTGAGAAGCTAGAGAACATGCCCCATAAAGGAACAAAAGAAGCAAGAGAAGATAAATTAAACTGAAAGGAATTTTAAGAAAGTCCATTTTAAAAATCAAAAACACACTGATTTGAATCTCCACTGAAGAAGTTTAGAGACCTATTTGTGAGGAGGAAGACCCAGACAAATGTGCTGGCTCCAGAGTTGTCACAGGTACAGAAATTTAGGATGTGAGTTGGGGAATCATGGCACCAGGCCTTCCAGGTGTGTGTGTGTGTGTGTGTGTGTGTGTGTGTGTGTGTGTGTGTTGGGGAGAGAGGCAGTGCAGAGGATCTAGAAGGAAAAGGGTTTCATTTTCCTCCTAAAGTGCTAGGAAAATGACAATAAAGTTCTCAAAGGTCCTTCCTTCAGGCCCATGTGACCAAAAATGCAGGCAGGAAAACCCTGCCACATACATTGTCTGTCATTCTCTCCCCTCTTCTCTACAATCAAGTTGAGCTAGGAACATGTCCAGTAGTTCCATGGCTGGGGATTCAGGCTCTCCAGGCTCAAACACAGTCAAGAAATGGTGCACATCAGTTCTGGGAAGATGGTACAGGATCAATCTGCTGGTAGTATGGGGTAGGAAATACCCCATTTGTAGATACCACATCCCAGGCCCCTGCAGCTGTTGTGGTATAGGAACAAGGCAGGAGAATCAAAGAATGACTGGACAGGAGCATGAGAGACCTAGGGAAATAACAAAGCAAGTTAGAAACCTGTGAGACAATCTCACTAGCTCACTTCTCTCCCAATCCTCCTTACCCAAATCATGGGTTATACCAGTGAATTAGGATACAATCACATAAATGCATCACTAATCTAATTCTATCCTGTTCTAAACTGGTGAGACCATCCTTCATGAAACTGAGTTTAGTTCTAATCTGCACATACTTAAGAGGAACCTAAAGTGGTATCTTCCAGGGCAGAAATGCTACATTTGGGCTTCTGCAGGGATAACAATGCAGAAGAAGCAGATGAGGTCTGCATGGCCCATAAACAGAGCTAGGACCAGTACAACAGGGAAAGAGAAAGGTTTTTATTTTCTTTATATTTGTTTCAAATTTATCAGTCATAGTTGAACCACACATTTGGTGGTAGTGAACTCTCTGACACGGCAAGTAAGGCGACTACATATACTTTTGGTGGAAGAATAGATTGAACATCTCAAATCCAAAAATCCAAAATCTTAAATGCATCAAAATTCAAAACTTTTTGTGCACCTACATGACACCAGAATTGGATAATTCCACACCTGATCTCAAGTGACAGGTCATAGTCAAAATACAGGCACACTAAAAATATTGTATAAATTACCTTCAGCCTATGCATATAAGGCATATATGAAACATAAATGATGTTTGGTTTAGATTTCAGTCCCATTCCCAGATAACTTATTATATATGTGAAAATATTCCAAATTTAAAAAAAAAACACAAATTCTGAAACACTTCCAGTCCCAAGTATTTTGGAAAAAAGATACTCAACCTGTATTATAAAAAAAATAATGGATTGAATACCTTAGAGGGAAAACTGAACTGGATGATCTTAAAGATATCAAGGCTGACTAGTTTTATACCAGTCAAGGCTTTTAAATATTCATTATTCACATTTTTAGGTTGGATGTAGAGAACAGGAAGTCATAGCAGACCTGGCAATATATTAACTGAAGAAACATGGAAATTAGTGGTGAAAAGTAGTTGATTAGTTGAAAATTAGAAATCTACCCATCCTCCTGCCTCATACTTAAGCCTATGAAAAAGAAACATTGGCTTGAGATTAGTTGCAATGGTGGAGTAGGGTGAGCTCTAGAATGGACCCCTCAACCTGGGCTCTAGCTTAGTTAGTTCTGACACAGGATTGCTCTTATGAATTTGAGAAAATTACTTCTCCTCTCTTTGTCTCTGTTTCTGCCTCTGTTAAATGAGGCTAAGATAGCCTGATCTGCTCACTACAAAGGATTGGTGTTATGATGATCAGATAAATGTAGTGGATATGGAAGGGATATATATAAATTGTGACTGGGGGCAGTGAGAGAAAGAAAAACTAACATGGCTGAAATATCTCTAATGCATCAGACACTGTAAAAGGTACTTGCACATATGATTTTAATCCAACCCTCACAATAACTTACAAGGTAGATAGTACTTTCCACTGTTTATAGATGAAAAATCTGAGACTCACAGATGGAAAAGAATTTTCACAAAGTTCATATAGCTAGTAGGGAATGGATGCTGATTTGAAATATAAGGCTGCCAGATGAAAAGGTTTGTATATATATTTTTTCTATTGTACCATGCTGCTTGTTCACTATTAGATAGTGGACTCCTGAGAGAGCTTGAAAAATGCCAGGATGGAGACTGGTGTCATGACAACCTGGCCAGTTTCCTGACAATTGTAAGCTCACAAGTGTGACATCTGACTGGCTGAAAACAGTATCACTCTTATTGCATATAAACCCACCAATGTCCCTAGCTTGCTGCTTCTCTACCCCTATCCCTATTGAATGATAGTAGTACATGGCAAATTCATTAAGGGTGGCCCCTAATTTCCGGTCTTTCTGCCCCACCTTTGTAGCTCACCTCAGTAGAGTTAAGGGCTAGGAACTTCATAGGGCACATTGAGCTCCCGCCTGTCTCCAGCACTGTCAGTTGTATTCCCACCCAAGTTTTCGGTTCCAGTACAGGAGGCAGAGCTGGAAAACTTTTGCAGGTCCAGCTCTGTGCATTCGATGGGGGTGTGGACCCAGTGAGAGTGGCTCTCTGAGGCACAGGAGGCCACGGTAAAGGACTCCTGTGTGGGGAAGCCACGAGTCGAGCTGCAGTCGTCATCCAGGATGGGGTTAAGTGGCTGGGTCTCAAAGATGCTCTCACTCACTGGGGACTCAGGACTGGTCTCCTGGCCAGGTGGCACGGGGAAGAAAGATTCCTCCTCCACTGCCTCGTCAGCCTCAAACTGCAACGAACCTCCTGCAACTCGAAGCAGAAAGCTGGGTCACCAAAAAGCAGGGTCTCTTCTAAGCAAGGCATCTGGTCCTCAGCACAAGAGCAGGAGGGGATTTGGGAGCCAGTGTCCATCTTCCCCTCCCTGGGGACCAGAGCACCTTGCATCAGACTGAGGTGACACACTTGAGACATATACTTACATTGTGGTATCTAACAGAGGCTACCTGGTTCTGGATTAGAGAAATGAATCAATTGTTCAGAGAATAAGAAACACTTTATGGAAAATAATTTTTGACAAACCTTGCCCCACCATTATATTTATCCCTGGGTGTTATGTCTGTGTACATTATATTATATGGCCATAGGGACTCTGAAGATAGAATTAGTATGATGGACTTGAAAATAGGGAGATTATGTTGGATTACCCAGATGGATCCAAGGTTAATTACATGTCCTTAAAAGCAGGAGAAGGAGGCAGAAGTGACAAAGAGAGTATTAGAGAGATATGGACTCACCCCACCACTGCTAGTTTTAATAATAGAAGGAGTCCATGTGTCAAAGTGATTATGCCTCTAGAAGTTAGGAATACTCTTCGCCTTATAGCCAGCAAGAAAATGGAACCTCAGTTCTATAATTGCTGGGAACCAAACTCAGTCATCTGCCTAAATAAAAGGAAACTGATTCTCCCCTAGAACCTCCAGAAAGGAACACAGTCTTTCCAGCATCTTTATTTATTATGAGAACCAGTCAAGACTGTTGACCTATGTAAACTATGAGATAATAATCCAATAAATGTGTGGTAATTTGTTATGGCAATGACAGAAAAGTAGTACACCTTTCATGTAGGAGTCTGATTTAACATTAGGAGCTTATTTAACATGATTTTCATATACCAAACTCCAGATTTCTGAATTCTCTTGAAAATTTGGAAGGTTTTTACTATATTGAATAGTCCCACATGGTAAGAAAGAGCTGGAGCTGAGTAGTGGATTTCCCTTTAGAGAGGGCACAATTCCTAAAGCTCATGCCCATTTGTCTTGCACCTTATATTGGATCTAATTCACACATTGACCTCACCTACGTAAGTGTATGACTGCTGATAATTCTTCACTGAATGAGGAAATGCCTGGCCTTACTTCCCTTTATGGAAACCATGAATATGGAAGCAGCCTGCTTGCATATTCTCTGAAGAGTACCACCTTATTATCTTGGAGATAGAAGAGGAACAGAAGAGAGTTACTCATTATTTCTCTCCTGAAGGTGAAGGAGGGAGACAGGCAGTTCTGAAATGTTCCTTCATATTCCATATTGCTGAGACCTGGGGACCAAATGCCTTATTGCCTTTGTTTCATGCTCATGCTCAGGGATTGGGAAACCACTCTTATTTGAGACACTGGATTCTGAAGTCAGAGAGAGTCACAATGCCTAGGAGCTACCAGAGAGAAGAGGAATTTGAAGTAGAGCTTCACAATAGTTATGAAGAGACAACAGAGAAACACTGCAGCCTGTTAAATGCTAGAATTGTCTCTACTTAAGCCATGGGCACAGCCAAGTATAACTATTGGCCTTTTTCAAGATAATTGGCAGGCCCCACAGCCAAATTGACCACAGATACCCTATAAAAGGGAGATTTTCCAATATACATAGAGTGAGCAAAAAAAAAAAGTAGTATAGCTTTGAGTCCAGTATCAAGGGGCTGAGGAGTCCTGAGCATCTAGTATCCAGAAAACTTTATCTTCCCTCTTACTAACTCAATACCATTCATTAGTTCTGATTTCCAATTTTGGTGTCCCTGCTTAGCACTGAAGCTGTACTAAACCATGGTTTGGATTTCTTTTTCTTTATTTTTTTTCTTTCTTGGAACTGGGGATTGAAGCCAAGGGAACTCTACCACTAAGCTACTTCTCCAGCCCTTTTAATTTTTTTTTAATTTTGAGATTAAATTGTTTAGAGCACTACTAAGTTGCTGATGCTGGCCGCAAACATGTGACCATTTTGCCTCAGCCTCCCAACTTGTTGAGATTACAACCATATGTCCAATGTTCAGCTCTTGGCTGGATTTCTAATATCTTGCTTGATCCTGACCAGTCACCATCTCACCTCCTCCATATTTGCCCACATAATTAAGTCCCACATTATTGGCTAAAGGGTGAATTTGCGCTGAAAACAGATCACAGTGTTATTGGGACTTTAAATATGACCTTCTATTTGGAATTTCACATGGCCATCTCCTGTAGGCTGGGGTAGATCTCATTAGGTACCAGCATGGTCTGGGAAAAATAAGTTTAAATCTGAAAATTACACATTGCATTTTCTGCTACCTCATTTTGGGAAATTATCACACTGATTGCAGTTACCCTAGACCTTTCCCACATTTATTAGTATAGATAAGCAGAATTGGAGAACTTAAAAATCAACCAATCCAATCATACCTCACATTTTCGAGATTAGGGAGAAAGAGACCCCAAAAATCTAGATGACTAATTTAATGTTACAACAGTGATTCAGAGGTAGATTTAGAAACTTGTTTTCCATATTCTTTTTTCCAAGGGGTTCAGTTACCATTATGTCATGCTCTGTTATGAATGCCTGGAACTTAATAAACCAGGTCCCCTAAACACTTAGGATTCTCTTCAGACACCTTTAAAGTTCCATGCCATCTAATATAGTTTCCAAGGCCATCCCTGGGTTTTTCAGCATGGAAAGAAAAGTCCATTAACTCTCAACCCCAGAAAATTCCTCTTTTCTATCAATAAGAATCTTATTTCTGATTCATGTCAAACGTGAAGCAGCCACCCTTACCACGCTGGCAATGTCTGTTGAAGAACTGCTTGCAGTAGAGGAAGAAGAGCCCCAGGAAGGCCAGGGTAAACACCACTAGCAGACTGCTCACCAGTGCAACAAGTGTGGCCTCCTGAGGGGGCACTGTGGGTGCATCTGCCTTCACTAAGCTCAACTGGAAGGCACCTGTGAGACAAAAATACGGGGCAAGTCAGTCACTGTGGGGAGTTAATAGTCATCCTGACACTGGTCCTGGAATTCTTCAGGGCATCACCCTCTCCCTAAGGCCTTTCCCAATTAAGGATGCTGGTTTTACTTCTTTGTAGAGCAGGCAAATTTTAAAGATCAAAACAGAACAACTCACATATACTGCAGGCATGGTATAAATTAATACAATTAACTGAAGATGTACACATCCTATGGTCTTTCCATGCCATGTCTAGACACACAAACAGATAAAAATTGATAGAGATACAGACATAGTCTAGACTTTCTTTATTTAGCTTTTGATGATTCCTAAGATCTAGAGACTCCTATACACCTTGAATAATAATAATAATAATAATAATAACAATTTACAATTAAATATTATAATTTATAAAGTGTTTTTTTAACATCTATTATTTCATTAAACCAAGAACACCATCCCAAAAGGTATGTAGAAAAACAATTTATAATGAGTCACATTTTTTTTCAGATGATATAAATGACCTTTACTGAGTTTGAATGATTTGTGGAAGTTTACATATATATAATGTTGCAAGACCAGCATTCAAACCTAACTGATTGCCTTGCTATGACACTCCACAGGAAGGAGCATGAAGGGGTATTCATTCCCTCCAGGAATAAAAGAGAAGTCTTTAGTACCCTAACTTGCTGTCACATAATGATTTAATGAAAAGGAAAGAGAAGTGGATACACACACTGAACCTCAGAGGTGGGGGTCTGCTTTGTGCATGGGATGCACTCTTGGTCCTGTAGCCCTCCAATGCGTGTCTTTCGGTAGAACCTGTAGTCAGATCATAAAGTATGGCAGAGTGTTGAAATAAGCAATGCACTTAGAGTAGTTCTTCTTGGAAGCCAGTACCAATACCTCTTCATGGGCTCTTTGCCTCCATGTTTGTTGTTCACTGAGGCCCAGAAACCCTACCTCTTCCACCATTAAACAGACCATTTAGTCAAAAGGACAGCTAATGTCACAAGAACGAGGAGCACTGCTTTGTTATCAATTGCTTTGTGACTTAAGTCTACAGTGAAATTTACTTTAAACCTCGGTCTGTGCTAAGAGTGCCAACATGATGAAAAACACTGTTAATTCATTCAAGATTAACAATGTGCTGGGCACTTTATATAGGGATCCTAGGAAGACACTCTTTCTCTTTTCGGGGAACTTAAGTGGAATATAGTATGATAGAATGCTTCAACTAAATTCTCAGAGAAAGGATGAGAGAAACAGAAGAGCTAAAAAAAAAAAAAGGCTCAGAAGAGCTTGGCCCAATATAGTGGGTTTACCTGGGCAGACAGTCCCCACAGACTGCATTAGAGGTAGCTGTACAGTTGGCCTTCTGGACACGATTGATGATGGCGCAGGTAATGCAAGTCTGACATCTGTGATGGCCCCAACTGCTTTTGTACCTTCGAGGAGGGCAAGCTGTACAGTATGCATCTCCACCCTCTCCATAACCACAATCCTGCAGACAGATGGGAGTCATCAACATTGCTATATAGGATTTTGGAGAAAGGATCAGCTCTGAAACAAGTGAACATGGTATAGAGTAGCATTTTTCAAACTGCTAGTTGCAATCCCATTATTAGATCATAAAAATTTTTACTAGGTTGCATCTATCATTAAAAATTGAAGTAGAAGGCTGGGGTTGTAGCTCAGTGGTAGAGTGCTTACCTCTCATGTGAGAAGCACTGGGTTCAATTCTCAGCACCAAATATAAATAAATAAATAAAGTTCCATCAACAACTAAAAAAAACATTAAAAAATTGAAATAGAACAAAATAGAATAATAATATGAAATATTATAGTACATAGCTTGTTGTAAAACTGTGTATTTTATATTTGTCAGCATAGGCTAGTATATACTTTGGTATATACTAATCTCAGTGTCTTAGAAGAACCTAAGTGGAACAAACAATATTTCATGTATGCATGATTACATCAAAATAAAACCTAATATTATGTATAACTATAATACACTAATAAAAACATTTTTAAAAAGAATAAAAGTTTATTTCCTATTCACACTATCTGCTCTACTCCATAGGGTACCCAGGGTAACAAAGGCTTCATCTTTGTGCTGCCATGATTGGAACAACAAATAAAAGAGATCATTGAACTGGCTTTTAAAATTTCCCCCCACCAAAATGACCCATCTCTTTTTGCTCATTTGTCCTAGGCTACACATATCAATTTATAATTAGTAATTACAAAGGTTATGAGAAAGTGCAATTATACAGTGTGCCAGAAGGTGGGGAACCGGAAATATCTGACAAATACCTGAAATTACTAACCATCGTTGATTTATAAAACTTTCACAGATAAAATATATGTAAGTATACATTGAATTGTGATAAAAATTATTATTTACTCTAGCTCATAGTACAGAGATATTTGAATGCCAGTTGTAAGATCTAGCTGGCTCTTGTTTCAGCTATGGAATCAACTCTGACTCTGGCCAGCATCTTCAAACCCTAAAACACACATACATTCTGGGCATTAGAGGCTCCAACATCTGAAAAGATTGAAGTAGCCAGTCTTTAAAGACTATTCCAGCTCTGATAGCCTAACTTCAATAGAAACAAGGCTGCAGCCTGATAACAGTCATAGCTCGTTCTCAAGTTATTGCTTCATGGATACTGAATGTTTGGAGTGATAAAAAGGTTTTGGAAATAGATAGTGATAATGGTTGCACAGCACTATGCATGTGATTAATGTCACTGAATTGTACATTTAAAAAGGTTAAATAGCACATTTTATGTTAAATTATTTTATCAAAATTAAAAATTAATAACACAATATATCAAATAAATGGGTGAATTGTATGGTATGTAATCTATATTTCAATAAAGCTGTTAGAAAAATGAAAGCCTTCATAAGTCTGGATCCCTGAATGACTTAGATGAAGTCCATCACTGTTAACAATGATTACAGTTAGAATCAATAATAAACTCTTAATCTGTTGTTATAGCAGCTAGCATTATCTGAACTAATAGGATAGATACATTTTATCTTCCCATGAGACGGAAAAAATGAGCATCAGCCAGCCTCTAAACATTCCTGCCATGCTGTGCTTTTATTTGCCCACTCTGGCCTTACTAAATAGCTCACAACCCTCTTCACAATGATCCCATCTCCCATAACACAAATTTGATGCATATCAGAAAGTATAACATGGGTTCTTAGCATTTTGCTTATAGTCTAGACTTCTTGAGGAGATAAGAGTTTCTTGGAACCTCTGATACCTTATATGCAGAATTTGAATCATAATTAGCTGCCTATATCCTCTACAGAGTGTGCTAGAATGAAAGCAATAAGAAATACAGTGTAGTGATGAAATGCCCTGATCCAGGGTCAGAGAGATTTAGTTTTAACTCTCACTTCTATCAAGGACCAGCTATATGACCTCAGACAATGGGGCGGGGTGCTCAATTGTCTTGTAAATAAAATAGGAAATAGTGCTACTTAACTGATAAACATGTTAACATTATATAAGCCAAACAAATGAACAAAGTGAGTACCTCAAATCAATTGAATAAAGCTGAACTTTTTAATGTTGTGTTGAATACCTGGATGGCCATGGGAAAACCAATATATTTTAATCCATTCTTCACACTCTAAAGAAGAAAAAGTTTCAGATGCATCAGTTATTTAAATATAAAAAATGGCAATGTATAGTGGCTTACATATGTAAACCCAGCAACTTGGGAAGCTCAGGTAGGAGGGCTCCAAGTTCAAGGCTAGCCTGAGCAAAGCAGGGAGACCCTGTCTCAGAATACAGAAATCAAAAGGCCTGGCGATATAACTCACTTTAGAATACCCCTAGGTTTAATTCCCAGTATAGTAAAATCAAATAAAATATGAAAACCAACAGTACTGAATGCAACATATAAGCAAACTTCTCCTTAATATGAAAATGAAGAAACACATCCTAACTATAACCCTAAAGTCCAGAATCTATAAGGGAAAGATAGATAAACCTAGTTACATAAAATTTAGAGAAATTTTTGGAGGTCAAGTATTTAATAAGCAAAATAAAAATCAAATAATTAACTAAGAAAATACATACATTTGTATCTCAGATTAAGATTTATATCCTCAGCAACCAGGAGGCTAAGGCAGGAGGATCACAAGCTCAAGATGAACTTCAGAAACTTAGCAAGATCTTCTCTCAAAATAAATTAAAGAGGCTGGGGATACAGCTCAGAGGAAGAATATTCCTGGGTACAATCCCCACCATCATTTTAAAAAAGAATTTAATTTGCAAACCATGTATACAACAAAAAACACTATCTGACATACATAAAGTGCTTAATCACTGAGCAACATCCCCAGCCCTTTTTTATATGTTTATTTTGAAACAGGGTCTGGCTACATTGCTGAGGCTGGCTTTGAACTTGCAATCTTCCTGCCTAAGCCTCCTCAGCCTCTAGGAAGACAGGTGTGCACCACTGTGCACAGCCAGCCTGGAAGTTAAAAAACTAAAACCTGAACTACTATAAACCAAATTGCATTCTTGGTCATTTCTACAGAAATGATTTTTTTAAGGTCACACAGAAAGCTGTATGGAAGTGTTCATAGTAGCTTTGTTCCTAATAGCCCCAAAGTGGAAACAATTCAAATATCCTTCAGTGAATGGTTAAACAAACTGTGATGCATCTATACTATCAAGTACTATTCTAAAACAACATAGAACAAATTATTGAAACATGCAACAAATCTGATTAATAGCTAGAGAATTATGCTGAGTTAAAAAAACAATCCTAAATGGTTGTATGTTGTATGATTCCACATATATACTATTTTTGAAATTTCAAAATGACAGACAAGGACACAGAGGATTTCAGTGGTTAATGATGAGGAGATGGAAGTTAGGGAACATGGGTGTGGCTATAAAAAGACAACATGAGGTAACTTTGTTATATAGAAATGTTTTGTATCTTGACTATCTATATCAATATCCTGGTTGTGGTATTGTAATCTAGTTATATAATATGTTACCAGAGGGGAAAATTGAAAAGTACACATAAGATATCTATTATTTATTATAATTGTATGTGAGTCTACAATTATCCCAAAATAAAAATTTTGTTACAATAAAAACTAATTTAATTAAATAAATTGTGGAACACATATAATGATGTATTTTGTAGCTATAAAAAGGAATGAGGACTATCTACAATGGAAAGATCTAACAGACATAGTTAGTGAAATCAAGTGTGCTTTCATCCAAAAAAGTAGTAGGCTGTTCCAATTTCACACACACAGACACATGCATGTATACACACACACATACACATACACACAAACAATAGAAGGATAAAGCACCAATCTCAAACAAAAAACGAAAACAGGGAGGAGAATTACCTACAAGGCAAAGAGATAAATATGTTGAATGGGACAATGAGACCTTCATTAATATGCACTTTATTTTATAGAATTGAATTTGAGAGATTGCAAATATTTTACATTAAGTATAAAAGATTAAATTGAAAATAAAGCAATCCCTAAAATTTTAAAACTGAATGCAAAAAACCTAAAATGAATATGTTCATGAGTGTGTGTGTGTGTGTGTGTGTGTGTGTGTGTGTGTATATATATATATATATATATATATATATATATATATATATATCTTGAATATGTGTGTATGCAGTATTTGTCACCAGGCCTAGCATATAGTAAAGACTTGAGCCTGACTCCTTACTCATTCACTTGCTAGAAAAGGGAATGGTGGTGGCTAGCTTATATTTATTAAGAATTAGCTAATAAATTGATTGATTAATTGACACTCCCCTTTGTTATATTAATTCATGAAGCATTCATTAAGTGACTTCTGTATGCTAAGATGCTATTCTAGATAGTGTGACTAAATGATTGAACCAATCACACAAAAATCCCTATTCTCATGGACTTATGTACTCCATAAATCTTCTAAGGTTGCATTACCAACCCTATTTTACAAATAATAAAACTTGACGTGCAAATGGTTTTGTCAGAACAATTGGCAAGCCTATGAAACCCCTTCCCTATGGGCCCAAGACTGCATGCACATCCACAACCAGAGACACAAGGCTTCACAGAGCACTAACAAGAGTGACTTTGCCACAGTTTATTAAGTACCCTGCCCAAGAAACCTCTTTGTCCTATGAGTCTAAGACTACTGCATTGTCTGGTGACTGGGTTACACTGGCACGTTGTATCCTACTACTATAACTACCAGTCTGGGAAGTATTCTTCCTCCTTACAACTTAGAGATTTCTTTCCTTAAATCTAAATGAATCAGGAGACTTGGCCATGGTAAACCCTCAGCAAAGAACAGAGGGAGCCCCAGCAACACTAGATGTACCACCCAAATCAAAAATTGTATCACAAAGTCTCTAAAACTCAAATTATCTTTAGGCTTGCCACCAACAAAAGAAGGGAAGGTCCTGCATGTTAAACCTAAATGATGTTTGATAAAACACAGGATTTAATAAAACTTTGAATTTCCTAACATAAAGTAATTGACCAAATACTCAGGATACAATGAAAAAATATTATACCCATCATAAAAATAATCAGGAAAGCCACTCAAACATGAATGAGAAAAGACAGTCAATTGACACCAAAATCCTCACAAGAATTTTAAAGCATCCATAACCAAAATGCTTTCACATGCAATCACAAATTTTTTAACCAAAAGAAAAATTAGAACAGCTAGCAAAAAACAAAAGTTATGAAGAAAACTTACTGCTTGTTCTCAATATTAGAGAAGAGATGATAGATGATAGAATCAGTGAATTTGAGGACAGAACAATAAAATTTACACAATCTGAACAGGGAGAAAGTAGAATAAAAATAAAATGAGCAATGCTTTGGGGAACTGTGGGACTATGGAAAAGATCAAACAATCATATCATCAGAGTCTTATGGAAAAAAATGTGTCTGAACAATTTTTCAAAGAAATGAAAGTTGAAATCTTTATAAATTTGTCCAAAGACATACAGACTCAAGAGGATGGAGCAAGTCACAAATACAGTAAGTGCAAAGAAATATACATCATAATGACACTTACAAAAACAAAGGACAAAATCTTATAAATAGCCAGAAAGAGATGACATTACCTATAGTAGAAAACCAATTCAAATGACAGTGGATTTCTATCAAAAGCCATGAATGCCAGAAGCAAGCACCACATTTTTAAGTGCTGAAAAAAGAAAAAAAAAACCCTGTCTACTGCAAATTCTATATCCAGATAAAGTATATTTCAGGAGTATAAGAGAAACAAAGATATTCTCGGCAAAGAAAAACTAAAAGAATATGTTCTTGGTAGACCTACCCTGAAATAACAGCTAAAGGGAGTTCTTCAAGCAGAAAGTAAATAATAGAATAGGGAATCATGGTGCATCAGGAGAAAAGAAAGAACAAGGGAAATACAAAAATATGGATATAAAATGAACTGTCCCTTTCATTAATTTTATAAATCATATTTGATTATAAAAATGAATACAACAAAATATTATGTCTTATACTCTTTTTAAAAAAATATTTACTTTTTAGGTGTAGATGGACACAACACAATGCCTTTTTTTTTTAATGTGGTGCTGAGGATGGAACCCGGGTCCCGCCAGTGCTAGGTGAGCACTCTAACACAAAGCCACAATCCCAGCCCTTATGTCTTACACTCTTAAAATGATATTTAAAGCTGGGAAAGTAAAAGAAACTAGATGGAAGTGATATATCCCTACTTCACCCCAAACAATAAAATACTGATACCAGTAAATCCTGAAAAGTCAAATGTGAATATTGTAATATTCAAAACTACATCTAAGAATATAATACAAAAATATACCAAAAACTACAAATAAATAAAGATGGGATTCTAAAAAAAATGTACATGTAATCTGCAGGAAAGCAAGATAAGACAAAGAGGGGACCAAGGAGTAGAGAACAAACAAACAATAATATGGCAGACTTAAACTCCAAAATATCAGTAATTATCTTACATATCAATCATCTAAGTAAACCAGTTGAAGGTAGTGATTAACATAATGGATAAAACCAAAGACTATTAAATTGCCTTCAACAATCATTTCTTGAATAGGTGGATGAATAATTTCTTAATAAATTAAAAAGAAACATATTATGAAAATATTATTGAGACTCTTCTGCCCTAATTAGAAGGCATATGAAGTTTTTCCAAATGATCAAGACCCCCAAATGCTTTTGCTATTAATCAGTTTTACAACCAGAAATCACTGATTTTTTAAATTTTGTAATGCTAGCACTACATTTATAGGAAATGTTGCTGACAGTAGTAAAACAATAGTTAGTTATTGTCAAAAAATGACTTATACAATGTAAAAAAAGAATACTTAATTATAATCAAGAATGGTTTATTGGGGCTGGGGATCTAGCTCAGTTGATAGAGTGCTTGCCTAGCATGCACAAGGTTCAATCTCCAGCACCACCAAAAAAAAAAAAAAGATTTACCTTGGAGGGCTGGGGTTGTAGCTCAGTGGTATAGAGTGCTTGACTAGCACATGTAAGGCACTAGGTTTGATCCTCAGCACCACATCAAAATAAATAAAATAAAGGTACTGTGTACATGTACAACTAAAAACATATTTAAAAAGAATGGTTTATCTTGGGAATGCATAGCATTTTCATTTTGGGTATTGATTTTTATGTTATCTAAAATGACAAAGGGAAAATTGTATTAAAAATCCATAGATAATGTTAGAATGAAACAAAATTCAAAACCATTTCTGATTTTAAATATATTCATATTTATATTATAAAAAGGACTTTAAAAATACTCTGCAATATGTCTGTCTATTCAGGTGCCTTACATGAGTAGGGAATGAACAATAAGCAATGAATATTCAGAATAGAAAAAGAAGCAATCAGAAACAGTTCACAAAATTGGAAATGCAAATGGACAAACAAAAAATGTTGGGATATTTCCCTATCAAATATAAAAAGTAAAAACAAAATTCTCATAAAGTCCTCATAAATTAGTAATTTAATATTACAGAGGAAGGCATAAAATTAATAGACAATGGGAACATGCATTATTCATTTGTGGTTAGGCTTCTGGGACATGGGAATTCTATGCACTGTTGAAAATAAATGCAATTGTAATGGAAATTAGTAAAAAACTTCAGAAGTGTTATCTGCTAATATATCTCAAAAATCTTAAAATTGTATTTAGCTTGGAAATTAAACTTCTAGAAAATGTCCTGAGGAGACAGTGTTAATTTTCTGAAATGATTTATTTACTGTGATATTTATAATTCATAAGTGAAATATTAAAATAAATAAAGGTATCTGAAAAAAACTTCATCTCAGATGCTTCTAGCTATTTATCCAAATATCATTGGTCACCTTCCTCCTTCGTAACAGAACAACAATTTCATGCTAAATAGCAGGATGACCAGCCTCAATAAGGAATTTTTAACTCTCTTCATCAATCATGGTTATCCCATTCTTGTTGGACTGATACTCATTTCCCAGTCTTGGCTTCTAGCTAGGGATAGCTGTATCACCAAGGTCTGGACCATAAGATAAAATGGGAAATCAGAAAATAAAGGCAAGCTATTTTGACTCCCCATCCCTGCTTCCTGACTTTGATTATGTTGTGAAGATGTTATGCTTTGAGTTGTGGCAACCATGATGTCACAAACATAAGGACAAAACAGGAAGGTACCCAATATGAATGAAAAGAGACTGAATCTTTGATAACATGGTTGATCTGCCCAACAAACCAAAAGGATGCCTGTCTCCAGACTACCTACATATGTGCTTATTTTAAGATTGTGTGCAAAGCTTTATGTCATATTTTTTCACTCTAAATATATTGATAAAAATATTGATAAAAAGTTTGTTTCTAATTTTTCTCATTAAGTTTATTTTTGAATAGCACATAAAATATAAACATTGTACATATTAATAGGGTAGCACACTATTGTCTGATACATTGTATACTGTTTAAATCCATTAAACATATGTATCTCCTCAAACATTTATCACTTCTTTACGATGAAAACATTCAAAATCCTTTATTCTAGCTTTTGAAGTGTACAATATATTACTATCTATAATCATTTACTGCACAATAGCACAGCAGAACTTCTTGCTCTTATCTAACTGTAACTTAGCAAACAACCATTGGTTAACCTCTCCGCTTCCCTCCCTTTTCCTATTTTCCCTAGTTTCTGGTAACCACCATTCTACTATCAGTTTCTATGAGATCAAATTTTTTAGATAAAAAAATTTTCACATATGAGTGAGATCAAGTGGTAGTGTGTTTCTGCGCCTGACTTATTTCACATGACACAATTATCTCCAGGTCCATCCATGTTGACACAAATGAAAGGATTTCATATATATATATATATATATATATATATATATATACACACACACACACATACATACATACTAGGGATTGAACTCAGGGGCACTCAAACACTGAGCTACATCCCTAGCCCTTTTTAAAATTTTATTTAGAGACAAGGTCCGAGTTACTTGGGGCCTCATTAAGTTGCTGAGGCTGGCTTTGAACTTGTAATCCTCCTGCTTCAGCTTCTCAAGTTGCTGGGATTACAGGTGTGCACCACCATGCCTGGCTTCATTCTTTTTTATTGTCTACTAGTATCCTATTTTTTATATGTAGCACGTTTTCTTTATCTGGTCATCAGATGATGGACACTTAGGTTGTTTCCAATTTCTTGTCCTATTGTGCATAGTGCTACAGTAAACATTGAAGTGCAGATGCCTTTTCACCATACTGATTTTATTTCTTTTGGATATATAGCCAGTAGTAGGATCATATGCTAGTTCTATTTTTCCATTTGTGAGAAATTTCAAACTGTACTAATATACATTCCTAACAGCAGTGTGCAAGGTCCTCTTTTCTTCACATTATTGCCAGCACTTTCTATCTTGAGTCTTTTTTTTGAGGGGGGGGGGAGTTTACCAGGGATTGAACCCAAGGGCACTTAACCACTGGGTCACATCCCCAGCCTTATTTTGTATTTCATTTTAGAGACAGGAACTTGCTGAGTTGCTAAGTGCCTCGCTAAGTTGCTGAGGCTGGCTTTGAATTCATGATCCTCCTGCCTCAGCCTCCAGAGTTGGGGAATTACAACCGTGCACCACCATGCCCAGCTTCTTGAGTCATTTTGATAATAGCCATTCTTACTGAGATAGTGTATCTCACCATATTTTTGATTTACATTTCCCTAATTATTAGTGATGGTGAGCCTTTAAAAAAATTAGTTGTATATATGCACTCAATGCCTTTATTTGTTTTTATTTGGTGCTAGGATCAAACCCAGTGCCTCACACTTGCAAGGCAAGTGCTCTATCACTGAGCTACAACTACAGCCCATGTTAAGCATTTTTATATATTTATTGTCCATTTGTAAGTCTTCTTTTGAGAAATATATTATTTCAACTTAGAACAACCTTTTTTGTTCATAGGCAAAATCATTTGCCCACAGCAAAGATGGGACTCAGGCTCAGGTGTATCTGGCTCCAAAGTTTATATTTTTATTTTTACTGTACCATTGTGATTTTGGACAAGTCACACAACCTCTTTGAATGTTGGTGATCTCCTCTATAAAATGGGGCTCATAATACCTTCTTGATGGGACTGTTGTAAAAGAAAATAAAGTAATGCACATGAGAGCTCCTTAGACAGTACAAACTACTAGACAGGTAGAAGCTATTTATATATAAAGCTTTTAGCGGAGCATTTAAATTACAATTCATTCTTATTTCTATAAGCTTTCTTGTGCTGCTGAAGTAAATGTCATAGAGGTGCTGAATCAAATGTACATTTCATGGTGGGCTTCTTCTCTTAAGTGCTTGGTAAGAGCAGTTTGACAGATATATTTTTCCCTTAAAGAAGTTCAGCTTTGTAAATATGGATGGCTTTTAAATTAATGGTCATGTACATGACATCAAAATTTGTAAGGCTTTTTATCATGAGTTTTGAAGGTATTTGAAATAGATTTTTGTCAAGGCAAGCAACTTCTTCCATTGAATCCATTCTAATATCCAGCATGTCCTAACTTCTGGTGGACTTCCCTTGGTCCTTGAATCCCTTTATTGACTATGGGGCATCCACTGTGGGACACAATCTTATATGTAAAGAGAGGAAAGGAGGAAGAAAAGGAAAGTGGTGGAAATATCGAATGATTTTAACAAAATTACATTATATACATACATAAATGTACCAAAGAGAATTTCACCTTTACATATATGTAGAAAGTATCAATCAAAAAAAAATGAGTGAAAGGAAGTTTGTTAGAGCTGAGGAAATACAGTAGGGGTAGGGAGGAGGAGAAGGAAATATAGTACGGAATAGGGATTGAAATAAAAAACCTTACATATATGATATTGTAAAAATGAACCCAACTAATGTGTTTAACTGGAAATCTCTAATAATAAAAATAAATAAAGTTAGAATTAATGTTTATATCTGGGCCTTATTCTCTTCATTTTTTTTTAAGTACAGAGGTTGGAAGAATGTGGGCTATATAATCACTTTATTTTCTTTCAGACATAGGATGATGCTACTCTCCTATTCAGAACCCTCCAAAGCGATCTTAGTGCACTTAGGAAAAAAGATAATTTCTCATCATAGACTTCAGGTCCCCACATGTTCTCACTAATATGTCCCCCTCTCTCATTATGTACAACTGTCCCTCTCACTCACCATACAATAGATGCATAAACCTTCTTCCCTGAACATACCCGGTTCATTTTCATCTTAGGACTACACTAGCCATATCCTCTTACCAGAAAGCATAGGCTTAGGGATTCCTTCCCTGGCCACCTAGTCACTCAGTATTAAATCATCCTACTTTAATTCTTGCCATAGATTCAGGTCTATATTCTTTATTTATCTATATATGTATCTCAATTTTATTTGTATCACTAATACAAATCCAAGGTTTATGAGAGAAAACACATTTGTCTATTGTGCATATCCATGGTGCCAACAACCATGTTTGCATAAAACAAAATGAGAGTCTAGAAAAACTGCTGGCTATTTTCTCCCAGTCTCTAGCCGAAACCCAAATTTAATATCACCCCTAGTTCAGGGACCAACAAGAGACCTACAGCAGGAATAATTGAGCAACTCCATCCTTGCACTTATCATCTCTGCTTTGCTGGTCATTTTGTTCTGATCTTACCTCTATTTGGAATGCTAGAGTTCTTCTGGTTCCTCAATCCTGAATCCTCTTTTGTGTAGCCTTCTCAGTAACCAAGACCCTCTAGACAGAGGATACACTTTAGCCTTTGTGGTTCTTCTTTCTACTCCCATCCCCAAGACCTAATATCTGGCTCCTAAATACCAAGTAGGTAGTTCTTTCTTTAGTTGACAGATTTCTCTAATGCTTAACAATCCTCCTGAGCCTCTGCATTCCATATCTCATATTGAGATATACATTGTTATCTCATGTAACCTGATCCTGATTCTTCTAGCTAACTTCCTGTTAAACAATGACTACTAATGCATACTCTCTGGATTCCAAGTCTTGTCTGCTGAACTGGATCAGTCATAGCTGGGAATGACTCTCCTAATCTTGGTCCCTCTAAGTTGAGAGACTGATTACTAAGATGTCAAAAAACAGTATACTAATTTGGAGGACTTACCTTGGAGAGCTCTTGTCCAGGACCACACTGTTGGCATGTGACGCACCGTCCCCATTGGTCCTGGTACTCATTTTCTTGGCAATCCATGGTAAGAAGGCTGTAGGTATAGAACACAAGAACTAGAAAGATAATGGGAAGGAATAGCAAGATAAGTTGTGGCTTCCATGATGCTTGACTTCTGGGTTATCTAATCTCATGTTCTTAGTTAGAGGGGCTAAGAAGGCCAGCACAAAACATCTAATGCTTATATAGCTCTAAATCTTCTAAATGCTTTATATATTATAGTTCAATTCTTAAGTAATTATATAAGAGATAATTATTTACTCTATCTTTAAGATGAGAAAATTGAGGCACAGAGGCCAAAGAACTTTCCCAGAGTTTCACAGTTGTCATGATACCAAGAACTGAACTGGTAAATAGAATAACACAAGTAGTTGGCTTATGTCTGGGTGGGGGAACATAAACACTGCAATCTCTGATGTGTGTTTTAATGGTATGGAAAGTGTTTACATCTGTTATTATTATACTTTATTATTTAATCTGTACATTAATCCCTGTGAGTGAATCAGTATAAGGATTGTCATCTTTATTTTATGGATGGCAATCCTAAAACATGGTCCTCCTTTGCCAACAGTGTCTTCAGTACTTCTGAGGACCATTAGCTGCCATTGCTCATGTCCTAGGTAGAAAGGGAGGGGAAGATGACCCATCATGCAAATATCCTTCTGCACTAAGGTGTAGAGAGAACAGAACATTATTTTAACACAGATATGTTAGAAGAGAGATGAGAGATGGCCTGGGGCAATAGCACTTGAATTGTACTTGTATTTGACATGTATGGATTCTAATCTTGTCTATAGGATAAGGATAACCCTTGTTTACCCATAACTAAGAGGTTTCCCAGGACATGGGCTTTTTAGCACTAAAACGGAGATTCCCAAGCAAGGTGAAAAGGTCGATCAACATATGCTGCAGTCTGGCTGGGCACAAAATCACGAGCCACTCACAGCTTTGTAGATTCAAACAGCAATTCTTTATTCCCAAACTCACACCGGCACTCTACAAACACGTTCTGGGGAAATCCACGTTCTCTCGTTCTCTCTGAATCCAGCGAGAACTCAACAGGAACTCCAGGAGCGGGCACACCTGAGGCAGCAGGATAAGCTCTATTCCCAGCAGGGTACACCTTAAACCTGGAACCACCCAAAACCCAAGGAGACCCCTAAACCCTGATCCGCCCTAAACCCGGATCCACCCTGGTCCTTGAGCAAGGTCACCTTACATGCAATGTCACTGCAAATGTCCAAGGCAAGTCCATTTCCACGAATCCTTCCTCTAAGCAACATGGGGTACGCTGGCAAGGAAATTGTCATACCTACTTGGCTAATGGCTCTCAGCAAACATACTTGACTCTTTCATTTCGACCTATAATCTGAATGAATTATTTCATCTTTTCTGGCCTCAGTTACTTAATCTGAGTAAAAGGTACAGCATATTCCTTACCTCAATTAAATATCTCTTGAGGGGATTAAATGAGCTCAGGTTCATCAAAATATCCTGAAGGCCTTAAAGAACTATACAAAATAAGACACAGTTAAGTATTCAGACAGGTAGTCTTCTACAAAGAGGAATTTTAATGAATGTGGCTAAAACTATTGATAAATGAGGCTTTTCCTTCTTAAAGATCAAGGTGTTCTCAAGTCCCTTTGTGCACTCATTGAATACCATGGTGAATTTCAGGTGGTTTCTCAAATACTGAAAGTCCTGAATTTGTACTTCATCAGAAAAGACAGCACATGTGTACCTAAAAAAGGCCAACACTTCTCTAAGAGTCTTCAATGGAGAATGGGTAAGACATCCTGACTAACATTTTTGCTTCAGTAAAACTTTTCTCTATGTGGAGTGGGCTATTCTTTCCCACTATTTCATTTAGAGGGAATTGGCCTACAAAATCCAATCCATTTTTGCACAAGATATCCTCTCCTGTTTTTGTTTGATAACTTTGCCCATAGTGTTAGCCTCTGGAGGCGAGCTCCCCACTCCTTACTACCCACCTTTCTCATTGAGCACAAAAATCATCATTGGTTTCATATAGTCTTATGACAAGGTATTTCAGCACCAAGGGAATAAAGCCATCATACTGGTCTGGAAATCCCTCCTGTATCCTTTTCTTGCCCAGAAAATCAGGAAAATATTGGCAGGAGCCCAAAAAACAACCCACTTTTTGAGATAAGCTTTCAAAACAGGCATCTGAAATCTTCATGGTAGCTGCTGCTGGCCTTGGAATGTCTGGGGCAAACTATTGGTTTGGTTTCAAGAGACCTACCTACCTAATAAACATGAATCTTAACACAGCCCTATAACCCTGGTTTTGGGATTCTCCCTAGGCAAAGTAGGCCTATTGCCAAATCCCCAAAGGAATTAGGGAATAAATAATAAGACTTATTTTCCTCTCATTTTGTCAAACATTTAATTCAAACCATATAAATTAATTTGTCTTGTGTTATAAGCTTACAAAATTGCCTTTATTAAAGAGAATAAAATCACATGGATCTTGGACAATTATGAAGAAGTTAGCATATGGGTAAAACTGCTTAATAAGGGTTAAATTTCACTATCCCAGGACAATGTGAGACTTTATATCAAGTTGTCCCCAGTGGTCAGCAGTATCTTGCAACAAATGTAACTGCCTTTTCATTTTAAGAAAAAGAACAAAGAATAAGTAGGTTTTGAAAAATCAGCTGCTTATGTATCTGTAGCTAGGTATTCTTCTAAAGTATCACCAAAGATGCAGCTAAATCCCACAAACTTCTAAGTTGGCATTGTAGACAGACTTATAAAATTCCCAGAGTAGAGACCATTTCATGTCCAGTACCTGGAAGAGTGGAACCTCAACAGTCCTTATTATTTGTTAGCTTGTCAATGTTTTTTGTTTCTAGGACTATGGTAAAAGATGCACATGTGTTTAGTCAGCTAGATTATTTTTCTCACAGATAATTTGAAAATTAACCATTTTCAAACAATGATTAATAATTCTATCAAAAGAAAAAAGCAAAGATCTGAATTAGTGACATGCGGACTTGTGTTTGAATTCCAACTCTACAATTTAGTAGTCATGTGTCCTCAAAAAATGGTTCCGCCTTTCATGGCATCAGTTTCTTCATCTGTAAAAATGGCAATTTAAAATAACAGTTTCCACAAATAAAAAAAAGCATTTCAAAAGGTAAAAAATAAAATAAAACAATACCTTCCTTATAGATTATTTTAGAGGATTAAATGCAATAATGCATGTTAAAGGACCTAGTATAAGGCTTGGCGCTTATGAGACAATTGATAATTAGTAGGTTCTCTTCCCAATCCTCCCTGGTTTAGAAGGGCCCTTTTCCCCATCCCCTTCAGATGGGTGGGGTTACACTATGAGCAATGTACACTGGCCTCTCTTCAGATTTGTAGGGAAGAAAAGGGAAAGGGGTCCCTTTCTTTTACATTGACCCACCCCAGCACCAAAGCACGAAGCTGGAGCACAAAGACCATGCCTAAGACACTAGTGTCATTACAGCATCTTCCTCCTTACTAACTGCTGCCATCAGTGACTTAAAGCTTAAGGATAAGATTCCCCATAATACCTTCAGTTACCTAAGTCACTTTGACTAAAAGGAACATTGTTCTCAGTATTTGCTGGATATTTTTGATCAAGATATTTTGTACAGGGTGAACTTGGTTGAAAAAAAGTGTGAAAACCTTTCTGAGACAATTGCCTTTGAAATGAAAGTGCAAAAGAAATAAAATTTGATTTATGGATAAGTGAGGATGTCATTAGAGACTCTGTAGAACAATCCCTCCCACTTCTACAATCTGAGGCTCAAAATTTTTTTCACTCCAACTCTGACATCTGATTTTGTTCTCCTTCCATTATTTCTATCACTACATTAGTGTGGGGCAGGGAAATAAGGTAAGGGTCAGGCATCAATTTTCTCCTCCCTTTGAGTATGATACATTCTAGAGTTCTTCTGCGAAGACTTCCACTCACTTAACTGCACTGTTTGTATGTTACATATTGAAAAACTGCCTCTAACTTGCCAACAACTCAAGAAAAGAACAGACAAAAGAAATGTATAGATAATAAACAAAGCCCAGATAGTTGCAGTGGACAAAAGTCTATGGTTTATGATAGGAATTCCAACTCTATCCTCAACAGAAATTCCCCACTGAAGTTTGGGAAGCTCACTCAGTTTCTTCATCCATAAAATGGGGATATTTCTATCTTACCTGTATAATGTTTAAGAGTAGTTTGGACATCACAGGTAATGTGGAAGTGCTCTAGAAACCTCATGTAGGTCACATACTGGGACTGTTTTTTATTAACATACCACATATATCCATAAAATATGAAGCAAACTGATAAATTTTTACATATGCATATACTCGTGGAAACACTACACAGATAAAGATACAGAATCTTTTCATTATCTCAGCCAGCCTCCCTCAAGCCCCTTTTCCAGTCAACCCCATTCTCCAGGTAATTATTCCTCCGGGTTTCTGTCACTATGATTATTTTTACCTGACCTTGAACTCCATATAAATTAAATAATACAAGACACACCCTTATTTCTGGATTATAAAGCTTTTCTAGTAAGAAACATTAAAAAATTCTGTGATTTTTAATTGTTTTCTTCTAAGAAAATATAAGTGTAAATATTTATGACCTTGGATTAGGTAATAGTTTCTTAGCTATAACACCAAAAGCACAAGAAAAAGAAGAAAAATAAATTTATGCTTAAATTTAGAATTCAAAAATTCAAAACTTTTCTGCTTCAAAGGACACTATAAAGAGACTAGGAACGAGGAGGGAAGATGACATAATGAATGGCTGGATTTGATTAGTTGACACTGTTTACATGTGTTGAAATATCACACTGAACATCATTAATATTTATAGTTAATGCATTCTAATTAAAATACTAATAAAATGTTTAAAAAATTAAAAAGTGAAAAGAAATTAGAAGACAACTCACACAATGGGAAACAAAAATTTGCAAATCCTGTACCTGATAGGAGATTTGCAACTAGAATATACCAAGAACACTTAGAACTTAAACACAGACAACACAATTTAAAGTGCGTAAAGTATTGAAACAGATGTTAATCCAAGAAATATAAAAATGCCAATCAGCCTATGAAAATGTGCTCAGTATCATTAATAATAAGGGGAATACAAATTAAAACTGCAAGAGGGCTAGGGTTGTGGCTCAGTGGTAGAGTGCTTGCCTCACACACATGAGGCCCTGGGTTCGATCCTCAGCACCACATAAAAATAAAAAAGTAAAGATTAAAAAATTAAAACTGCAAGTATCACTTTATGTGCACTAGGCTGGCTATAAAAAGATTGGACAAAGAAGTGTTGTTGTCGAGGATGTAGAGAAATTGGCACCCTGATATAAGGCTTGTGAGATGTAACATGGTGCTATCCCTTTAGAAAATGTATATTTTTTCTTCCTCAAAGTGTTAAATATAGAGTTACTACATGACTCATCAATTCAATTCCTAAGTATATACCCCAAAGAATTGAAAGCACATGTTAAATTCATATAGGAATATTCCTAGAAGCATTATTCATAATAGACAAAAGCAGACAAAAACCCCAAATGTCAATTAAAATAAGCACATAGACAAAACTTGGTCTATCCATGCAATGAAAAATTATTCAGCAAAAGTGAAAATCCACAAAGCCAGGCACAGTAGCATATGCCTATAATCCCTGAGGCTCAGGAAGCTGAGGCAGGAAGATCAAAAATTCAAAGCCAGCCTCAGCAACTTAGTGAGGCACCGTGTCAAATTCAAAACTAAAAAAAAGGATGGGGATATAGGTCAGTGGTTAAGCACCCCTGGGTTCATTCCCTGATACAACTAAACTAAACTAAACTAAACTAAACATAAAGTGCTTAATAGGTGCAATAATGTGGACGAACCTTGAAAACATTATGCTAAGTAACAGAAGTCACACACAAAAGGGCAAATATTATATGATTTCATTTATATAAAAAAGTTCAGAATAGGCAATCCACAGAAAGGAAGTAGATTTAGTGTTTTCCAGGGGTTGGAGGAAGGAAGGAATGAGTGATTAATGGATGTGAATTTCTTACGTAGTGATAAAATGACCCGGAATTAGAGAGGAGTAATGGTTGTATGATGGTTGTATGAATTACCAAAACTCAGTAAACTGAGTAAACTCTATACACTTAAAAAGGATAATTTTTGTGATATGTGAATCATATCTCATTTTTTAGAAATGATGGTTCTTCCATTTTTTGTTTAATATTGTGAATTATCCTATACTATTCCAATACACCTTGTCTAAGTTAGCCCCAAAATACAAAAAAGGAAAAAGAAAAAAAAATGAAAGCTGCAATGAATATTCTTTTATGTGCCTTTAAGTGTAATGTTTTGTTTAATCCAAACCTATCTGGTTAATTATATATATCAGGAGAGCTGACAAGTGGCCACATGACTAGTGTATCTTTATTTGGCCTTTGTCATGTGGATGCTGTCCCTGCCCATTACCTCTGCCCTGGTTCCCCAAAAGATAACCTAGAAGAGTAAGAATGTAGCAGACAGGAAAGAGGAGAAGCAATGAGGCTGACATTAATGATAATCCCCACATTAGCTCATTGTGCCCTGAATAATTGCTTCTGGCCAAGTTTCTGCTGGATGTGAGGTGCTCAGGCGCTGGGGGTGCAGCTGCCTCTGGCCACAGCTTGCGGCTGCTGCTCTTCTCAACTTGCACACATGCCTATGGAGTGAAACATGCCCTCTCTATCTAGGATGGGTAGGCAGAACAGGATGACAAATCTAAATTAAGAACTCAGGACTTCAGGATATTTGCTTTGCCTGGACAGTGCAGAAGGTCTGGGATTAGAAAGGGTGAGGAAGACAGCAGCTGGTCCATGCCCTGCCCATTCCTCTCCTGTGAGCCCACTCACCCACCCACGTGCACAGGACTGGCAAAATCAAGGCAGTTGCTCCACCTGGCTTTGAGAATACTCCTTTCTTGAAAATCAAATTTCTTATCACTACAATGCCTTCATCATTTTCAGATGTTGGGCCTATCAGCCAGATGTTTCTTTACCATTTATTGGTGGCTGTCAGCCTTCCCCTTTCTGGGTTGGCCAACAGTCACTCCTATCCCAACCTTCTCTTGCTCATAAGCTACTTCCAAACTACCAAACATCTTCTCCCAGCCCCACTGTTTGTGAATTTTATATTTCCTGTTTCAAGTCAGTATGGTGAATGGTCCCAGGCCCAGCTCTACCACCTGGAGCATATGACTACCCAATGCCAGGTCTGAGGTTCCTGTTTGTAACATAAGGGAGCTTGCTTAGCCAATCTCTTAAACCAGTGGTGCTTGCTATTGGCTGCATCTTGGGAGCTCCAGAATATACTGATACTTGGGACTCAACCCTGAGGATCTGATGTGATTAGTCTGGAGTGTGACCTGAAGATCTGGAATTTATACAGCTCCCCAGGTGATTCTCATGTGTAGTTAAAGTTTAAACTATTATATTGATAAGGAGACTCTTTTGGGTCTGACCATGTCTGTTTTGTCTGAATATAAGGTGCAGTCATAAAAGGTTTACCCATCCCCCATATAACAGAAGGAATTCTATGGAGAAGTAACCTGTGTCATACCCAATTTTTTCGGGGTGGGGGTCTAAAAAAATGAGAAAGGTAAAGGGGATGAAGGTGGTATGAAGATTTTAAAATATGCTACATCATGTCATCTCCAACTTCTAATTCCATTAGCAACTCCTACTTCCACTCATAAAAGTCAAGTGCCCCCAATGAATACTGAGGCCTTAGACAATTTGCCTACCTCAACTTCCTCAATTACTTCTTTGGCCCCTGCTCTCCTTATTTTCTTCACTGCAGGCATGCTGGCCACCTTCCTATTCTTCAAATTTCCTAGGAATGCTCTCACCTTAGGCCCATCACACCTGCTCAAGACAGGAATATTCTTGCCCATGACCAGTGCCCTCAACCTCTTCAGTTCTTTGTCCTTGTAACATTATCTTGGTAAGGCCTTTCTGACCACTATTTTAAAATTGAATTTCCTATCATACTACTTATCCCCCTTTCCTGTTTTATTATCCCCTATAGCACTTATGACCTTCTGGCCTGTCAAATATTGTGATTATTTTTATTGTCCGTGCTTTCCCTAACTAGAATGTAAACACCATGAGATGGGATGCCTGCCATGTTCACTACTTCATATTTGGTGATTAGAACAGTACATGACATATAGAGCACTAAATAAATACTGGTTGATGAGCAAATGGTGGAAATCTACAGAATAAAGGTTACAATCTTTTGCCTGAGTGAAAGATTTCACAGTTCATGAGGGGTTTCATATTGATTTACTTAACAGACCTTCACAATAACCCAAGGAGGAAACTAAGGATTATTATCACCAATTAACATACTTACAAAGAGAAAAAAAATGAGGTTCAGAGAAAAAGTATTACTTTAAGTTTATTTAGTTAGTAAGAAGTATTCAAAGATAATTTAGGGCCTATGGATGAGACATGCTTTCCGAAGTAGTACTGAACTAAAATAGGGAATAGAGATCTTCCCAGCCTTCACTGAAATTTCATTTTTCTTCAGTGATATTTTGTGTGGGCCAAAAACCACATTTTTGAATACTAATTTGATTGTGCTTTAAAATAATGGTTTGACAGGATTACTATTCAAGCCTTAGATAAGAGGGCCAGGACAAGGGTGGTAGCAATAGAAATAGAGAGGAAGTGGCATTAGGAGATATAGACCTTACAAAGTGAGCACCAAGAAAAAGATATTAACTAGAGAAATTTCTGGGAGTTGCTGGATGGGAAACCATAAGAATCTCAGGATCATGAAGATTGTGGGGGACTTGCTTGGTAGGAAAAAGGTAATACACTATTTTTCAACCTTACTAAGTATGAAGAGTTGGAGGGGACAGAAGAACATTGCAATGGTCATGTCCAGCATGCAACAAAAGTATATAGAACATAGTTTGGAGTTACAGACAAGTCATGTGTATAAGACCAGAACAGTCATGCTTGCTCATGACTTCATATCAGAAATCAATTCTGTGAGACTTTTAAAAAAATACCAGTTCCCAAGACTTAATAAATCAAAACCTCTGGGGTTTAAGAACCACTGGCTTTGGGCTTGGGATATAGCTCAGTTGGTAGAATGCTTGCCTTGCATGCACAAAGCCCTGGGTTCAATCCCCAGCCACACACACACACACACACACACACACATACACACACACACACACACACACACACACACACACGAACCACTGGCCTAGGTAAATTGTGGCAGAGGATCAGGTGGATAAAGAAGAATGCTAAGAACAAAACATTGAGTGACACCCATATTTAATTCTAGAAGAGGAATAACAACCATTGGTAAACAAGTAGGGTAAGCCAGGGAAGAAAGAACAGAAACGGGACAGGATAGTAAAGATAGTAAATGACAAACTTTGAAAAATTAGGGTAAGAAATAGTGTCAGCTGTGAATATAAGGAGGTGGAGGAGTGTTCAGGACTGGGGATGTGTTATTTTAAGTTTACTTCATGTGTGTGTGTGATGAAAGTAAATTGCATTTTTATGTTCAAGTATGCTAAAATATGTGCCTGGAATAGAAATAACTCAGAGGTGGTTACTATAGTTTTTAACAGGTTTCACTCTCTATTTCCAAAATGGCTGAAGAATTTTAACTGTTAGTGATAGTAACATCTGGTCCAGCTAAATCAGGATTAGCATAACAACAAGGGTAAATGAAGGGAGCTGGTGCAAAATTAAAGAAACCTCACCTGTTTGCTGTGTCTTTTATTCCAGTGTACAAAGTGAGAAGTAATGTCCCAGCTGTGGGAGAAAAGAAAAAAATAATCATATTAAAAGAAGTTGTCACAGTACAGAAAGAATTAATAACCAATTGAACTGTCCATTTTCACTCACCAAAGGCAAACACTAACCATATGAGTCAAGTGCTTCTTTTTCAAAACACACACACACACACACTGCAAAGAAAGCACAAAGCTCAAAAGACAAATGGAGCTTAGCACTGTAAATTAAGTAAAAGTAAAAGCTAAAATATATAAATATTTGGTTAGAGTCTGGCAATGAGTGAAAAAGACTTTTTAAAAGGAGAAAAAGAATTGTGCAACTGAAAATATAGACATATTTAACAAAACAAATGGGATGAAATTAAGACCAATAAACTTTGAGCTGATTATAAGGAGAAATATTCTTTTAATGATTGCTGAGACAATCTTCCCTAGTGGGAGCAAAGACACCAAAAATACCCTGGATGATGTTCCAGGGAAAAATGAGATAATGTATGTGAGAGTACTCTGGAAACTCCTGATTGTGTTACACATGTAAGGAGTTGCTATGATTGTTGTTATTATCCCACCCAGAACTTGGGAGCAAAGGGCACTGGAGACAAGCCTCAGGCCAGACCAACATTTAGCCAAAACTCAAAGCCTCCACTTTGCTCTACTGTCACCCTAGCCAAAGTGAGTCACTTATTTGTGTACTGACCACCATAAGACACCATGAAATTATTGTATCATCAAAAATTAGTTACTCCACCAGCAGTACTGAAAGTGGAGATTCATTAACTTCCCAAGGAGGCTTTTGGCTGAGTTGTCCCAGCTGGGACTTGAATTCATTTCTTTGCAAAGCTGGGAACCAGACAAAATTCAGTGTTCTAATTTCTGATTTCTATTAATTTTTTGGTCTTGCCCCACATTGTCTCCACCCTGTCTAATTTACCAAGCAATCTAGAATAATTGTATCTCTCTGAATACAGCAATAAAAACAATCCCCTTTTCCCCCTAACAATCCAAGTTCATTTATTCCATACCTTCCTCATAGGCCAGGGAATGAAACATTCTAAAGAAGGAGGGTATTTGCATAAAACCTAGGGCAACAAACATCCTTATGGTAAGACATGGTGAATAAACCCATAGAATGAGACCTATTTGTACAGGATGTGATACTTCTGTCAAAATATTTATTGCCCTTTAAAAAGAAGTCTAAGAAATGGAAGAAAGAAATACAACACAATGAGTTTGAGAGGGTTAGGTGAAACTGAAAAGAAGAAACTTGTTGTTTCATATGTAAATACCCATTCTCTGAAATAATTTCCAGCCTCTGACAATTTAGAGTCAAAGTGAGTTTAAAACTCATCTTAGTCCCAGCTGCTTGTCACCCAGTAAAGGAATCCCATCTATTTCTGCTTGAACTTCTTTAGTAACAGGCAGCTCAGTACTCACAAAGCAGCACATTCTAATATATTTTTCCTTCTCTTTGAAAACTGTTTAAACTTTTCAAACTATTAAACAATTAGAAATATAGAGTCACAGAATTCTAAAAGGATTCTTCAGTGTAAACTAACTCAATTCCCTTATGGTCCAGATGAAGAAACTGAGGCTTAGAGAAGGAATAGAATTTTCCCAAAGTCACATAGTTGGTTAGTGGCAGAGTTGGGACTAAAATCCAAGTCTCCATGTTCAGGGCCAGTGGCTTGTTTATTTCCCATAAATAAAGAGAGAAATGGGCCTAGCTTCTGGATTGATTTCTCAGTGACCATGTTACCAAGGTTTCAGCTTCTTGTCTTCACACCCACAACCTAACATTGGCTCATTTTACCCTAAACAGAACAAATCCAAAGGGTGGACTGGGTCAGGGAAAGGTGGCTCATGGAAGGGAAGCAGTGCTGCCCACTCTTTTGGCTCATCTACCATAGTGACTAACAACCTCCTGGAAGCAATGACATGTTACTGCTTAATTCCACCATATATTACATGGCAATTCTTTTATTTGTGAGAATGGTATTATGATTTTTGGGGATACTTGAGGGACATAATACCTGTTAACACTCCAGGATGGATTTCGAGTCACTCAAAACTCACTTGATAAGTGCCTTCAATGCTAGGAATTCTATTAGAACTTAGTAACAGGAGGGAAAACCAGAGGTTTCCACCTGTAGGAAATCATGTCTGGTGGGGAAATTGTATATACTGTTAACTCTAATCCAAGACAGATTATGGCCATCCTCATATCTCCCAGGAGCACAGAATAGTTACGGTCCTTTTATAGACTGATGGCAAGAATTACCTATATCCTTCCTGTTAAGCTCCCAAAGGGAAAATACATGGATTTTCAGAAAGAGAGCAAAGAAAAATATCTTCTGCTTCAAAATTAAGCTTTAGCTCTGAGAAATAGCTCCAAAAGATGTCTCACCATCTTCAGAAGGCATTCAAGTGGAGTAGGTCAATAAGATATTGAAGGAAAGTCATGTGGCCAGTCACAGGCCTTTCCCCTGCGTCTAGGAACTTTGTTCCCTGAATGGTTTCAAGAGAACTTTCAAAGGAATGTCTGGCATAAGGTGATTGGAGGATCTTACTTCCTCTTGCCTCCTTCTCTAGTGCCAGAGCTGATCTAATTGCTTAGCTGTCGCCATAAACCCAAATAGCTACTGAAAATCAAAAAACAAACAAACAAACTTGAAGTTAAAAAAAAAAGTGATTCTAATCTTGGCTCAGACACATACTAACTATCTGGCAAGTTTCATTTCTCTGCCTTCCCTAGTTGGGTTGAGGTGTCATTGGGATTATGGTTTAAAAAATACATAATAATTTTTTTCTCACATTCACCCATCATGTTACTTTCACAGTGTTCCACATCATTATGAAGGTGTTACCACCCCAATTTAAATAGTTCAAAACCTCAGACACATATCTGATTTGACTCCATGTCATGTGAGAAATGGAAGCAATTTGAGTGTTTTGACCTAGGGTCAGAAAATGTAGGTAATCTGGCCTCTGATCTTCAGATCTTTGAAGACCTCTCAAGGAAGATAAAGAGCAGACTTCTCTGGGTGGCCCCAGAGAGAATAATTAGGACATCTAGCGTCAAGTCATAGGTTTGTAAACCAAGTCCAGATTACCAAAAAGGAAAAGATTTAACAGTCAAGGCTTTCCTTGAATGGAATGGGCTCTTTCAAAGAGCAGGGAAGAGAGCAGAATCCAAGAGATTCTGAATCTCACACTCTTCTTTTTTAAGCCCATATAATTTATCAACTTCAAATTTCTGAAGATTCAATTTATGTGATACCTTGATAAATGAACTGCCTCCTTTCCAGTCCCACAGCCACCACCTCAGCTCCAAGGCCTTGTCCCCTCTCTGTATATAATTTATCCACCTCTTGATTTCTTCTATTCCAATATGGCTGACTTATGTTCATAAGATTATTCTTCCTATAGTACAGATCTGTTTTTCTTTAGCTCAGAAACTCTTAATAGCTATCCACTGTCTGCCAAATCAAATTGAAACTGAAATATCCAAAGTCTTTTGTGGTTTACCACCAATCTAACATGGCAACTTTAACTTCCACTCTTCTCCTAATTGTAAGTTAAAATCCATCTCAGTTGGTGTTCTTTTCACGTGCTCCAAGCTTCCCTGTATTCAAACAGTTGTTCCTGTTGTTTTCTTTGCTTAAACTGCCTTCTCTCCTATTCTCCACCTGTTGAAATCCTATCTGTACTCCTCCGTGTAGCTTAAATAATAATAGTTAACATTTATTGAGTGCTTATTTTGGGCCAGCCACTGTGCTAAGCATGTGCAAGTATTTTACATGGATTATCTCATTTAATCCTCACAACAACCCAATGAGGTAGGTGCTATTATTATCTCCACTTTAGCCTGGAGTTTACTAAAGCTCAGAGAGGGGGAAGTAATTCTGTTTGTTCAAGGGCACACCAGTTAATAAATGGTGGGGATGGAATCTGAATCCAAAGAGTTTGCCTCTGGAGTGCTGACAGGTGTTATTATTTCAAAAAACAATCCAAAAGGTTCTCAGATTTTTTCTAACTCAAGTTGATAGGATCCTTACTTGAGAACCTCAGAGCACTTTGCTCCTTAAGATCTATCTTCTATTATATTTACTTGGGTTCTTCTACCCATGATGAGCCTGACAAGCCCCATTGGTCACAACCTAGATTTTGCACTTCTCACTGTCTCAAACTTGATGGCCCAGAGTAAGTCTTTAATAAGGTTGTTAAGTTAAATTGAAGGAATATTGAAGTGAAGGAAGGGTCAGAAGAGTTATCTAGAGGAGATGTTCCACATGTCTCTACCCCGGCTACCCTGTATGACATTGGCCAGTGCTACCAACACCTGTCCAAATCAGACCCTTCAGTCTATTTTCCCAGCCTGTTCTCTGGCGGGTCTCTTCTTGTCCCCCCAGTTCTCACAGCTGCCTGGGCTTTGGCCAGTGTTTGGGGTGAGGCAGGATCAAAATATCATTGCCCCGGGCTCAGCTTCCAGGAGTGAGGGATCAAGTGAAACCCAGGCGCGCGGGTGAGGGGGTGGACTGAAAGCCCCCATACAGAGCCAGCATGCTCTTTACACAAGCCCTGACTTGCCCAGGGACCACGTGGGTGGGCCAGCAGTTTAGCTTCCCTCAGGGATGCTGCACATATCTGATCCACCCCCTCCTCCCTTCTGCTAACTCCCAGCCTCCTCCTCTTCCTTATCTCCCAAGCCCAGATGCTCAAGGTGGTTTGACAAGTCCGGGCATGTTCCCAGTGGCCATCCAGGTCCAGTAAGAAGGCTCTTACAGCGGGGTATTGGTTCGCTAAGGCTGTAAGAATATCAGCCTAGGTTCCTGGCACTTCAGATAGTGTTCCCTGTACAAACGGATGAACTGGTAGAGAGCCAGGGGATGCCTTTCCAACCATTCTGACTTTGCAGCACACAAACATGGAAATCCTGACCCGGTCCTGTACTTCCAAACGTAAATACCACAGGTTCCGGCCGGCTTGCCACTCCAGGGTGTGCTCCCACACGTGCCCAGTAACAGATGGAAGGATGGATCTTACCATCACAACAATGGAATTCCCAGACAAAATCACTTCAACACAGAGCAAACATCCCGCTCAGCCCCTGCCCCTCAGTCCCCAGCAAGCATATCGCACTCACAGTAGATGAAATCCGTTGCTATCAAAGCTCCGCTCCACTCATTTCATATCCACGTGTAGCAACAGCGGATCAAATCCACCCTCTATTCCTTTCAAGCTAAGCCTACTTCCCCCGCCCCTGTGAGGTTTCCGGGGCAGCTATTGGATTATCTGATGTGTCTAGGCGTGGCTATGCAAAGAAACCCCGCCCCCGAAAAGGACACAGTGAGTCTGGGGGGTAAACAGTGACCGAGCCACTGATTGGGCTGGAGTTGCAAAGCTCCTGGGACTGAAGCGGGGGCGTGACGGCAGAGGGCCAGGGAGTTTGGTTCAGCCCAGTCTGTGGGAAAGGAGGGAGGGTCAAGTGGTTGGAGGCAGCTAAATGGAGCTCCGCTCTTCAAAGTTTTGTGCATGAGTTAGCAAGGCTGGAGATTGACAGGCAAACTTAGTGTTGCAAAAGTAAGGATTTTTAGACACACGGAACAGCTACTTCCCAGCTCTGATCCTGCCTTAAAAAAAAAAAAATCGCTTCAGAAAACTTTTGACTGGAGGGAGGAGAGGTAACCTGAAGCTGGGGAAAGACCACTGAAAATTAAGGAAAACTGACTTCTGGACTTCGCTCTGACTTTCTGCACACCCTTCGCCTTTGTGGAGCCCTAAGTCTCTGTACAGGGAAGAGGGTGGACTACCTAGTCATTCTAATAATCACCCTTTGGGAGTTTATAAGGTTATGATTTCGCTGGCAGCAGTGGGGAAATCCTGGGATGTTGTCCCTGACCTTGAAGAACTTGAAGAGGGGTTAGGACAGACTAGACACAGAGAACAATAAGCAGTATAAAATGCATGAAGCTATGCTTGTGTGGGGATAGGGAGTAAACAGAAAATTTCTGTAGCTTCCTGTCAATTTTGTGTGAAACAAAAATTGCTTAAGAAAACTAAGTCTTTGATACAAAATCAAAAAAGGGTTAAACTATGGGATACAGAGTAAAAGGGCACTGGGGTGCAGGAAGAAGGAGAACTTAGAAAGGCTCTAAGCAACTTAGTGAGACCCTATCTCAAAATAAAAAGTAAAAAGGGCTAGAGATGAGGCTCAATGGTTAATCACCTCTGGGTTCAACCCCAGTATCAAAAAATAAAAATCAGACCAGAATGTGGTCATCACTTAGACTGCTGTTGTGGGATCAGGCATAGAAAGAGAATTGCCAGAGTTGTAATTTCAAGTCTGTTCCTTACTTGTTGTGTGACCTCCAGCAAGTTATTTAACCACTTTGTATCTTAACATATTTGTTTGTAAAATGGATACAATAATAATCTCTTCCTTGGGATTATTTTGGGGAGTGCATGAGTTTATATAAAAATAGGGTTAATAAATATAAGAAAATTAGAACAATGAGTGGGACATAGAATATAATATACACATGTTTATTAGATATAAATAGTACACACACACACACACACACACACACACATACACATAAGCAATTTAGAGTACTTATATCTGTGAGGTTAAAATGAAAATAGTTGTGCTGTGTAACTCTTAATTCTTCCCAGAGGAGGCAAACGAAGAGTTACAGGTGGAAAACTCAGCTTTATCTCCCAGAGAGTGGACTCTTTCACAAAAGAGGGGCCCTTTGCTTTTTCTCCATCTTGTGCTACCCAGATCTGGCTTACAGACAGCCCAAAGAACCCTGGCTTTGGATTTAGGAGTCTTGGCAAAATTAACTTCATGTGTTAAAATCAAGTGAGTATCTTTCTCTCTCAGCCTTTGTAACCTAAAGAGATTCTTAGAATAGATGACCTTGAAACTCTAGAGCAGTGCTTTTTACATGTTAATATATACACAGAATCACTTAGGGATTTTATTAAAACACAAATTCTGATTTAGTAGCTCTGCTGTGGTGGCCAAAATTTTGACTTTCTAACAGAGCTCCCAAGTGATGCAGATGCTACTGGGACACAGAAAATTTCAAAATGAAGATTCTAGAAGGTGGTCAGGGATAGCCTTTACTGAGCATCTGTTGTGTTTGTCAGCATTCCATTACTGAAACAAAATACCTGAGATAACAAATGTATGTACAGGAAATGTTTATTTTAGCTCATAGTTTTGGAGGTTTCAGTCCATGTTTTGTTGACCCTATTAGCTTTTGGATCTGTGGCAAGGGAGGAGCGCATCATGACAGGGTGTGGGGTTATAGTGGGGCAAATACCAATCACTTTATTGGCAGGATGCAAAAGAGAGAAAGCGGAAGAGATCTGGGTCCCATTGCCTCCCTTGAGGGCATATCCCCAATGACCAGAAGGCTTCCCACTAGACCTTACCTTTTAGAAATTCCACCACTTCTCAATAATGGCATAAGCTGGTGACCAATTCTTTAACACTCATCTATAAATCATGCAAATGTGCCTCTTTGTAACTTAAAAAAGTCCTATGAAATAGTGATTACTATTCCTTATGGATAAAGAGGTTTCTTGTACTCATGACACTGCCTGGAATACTGAAATCAACCTGAGATGAAGGTACTAAGGAAACTTCAGAGGGTACTAGCTTTTGTCAGATTATTTAGAAAATGACTAAAAGCAAAAAATATGAAGCTAACATTACCTTCCACCACATCTTGTCCAATAATACTATGATAGCTGGCCCTCACAGAGCACTTTTCAGGCACTGTTCCAACTGTTTTGCATGGATTAATTAATTTAACCTTAAAATAACCAATCAAGCTAAAAGCATTGGAATCATCCTTGACTCTTTTTTTTTTCACCTCATATTCAATCCATCAGCACATCCAATCATCTCTGTCTCCAAAATATTTCCAATGCCACATCTTCTCAGTACCTTCACTGTAATTACTTTAGTGAAAATAATCATTACAGGACTCCTTGATCTTATAGTTACACTACTACAGTCAATTCTCAGTAGAGCAGCACAGTGACCCTTTGAAAACATAAATCAGTCCAAGTCTGTCCAAACCATTCTGCTGTTTTGTTAGTCCTAGTATATGTCAAGGTCCTTGACTATCATCAATGAGAGTCTACAATCTGCCCCACTTAAGCCCACTCTCATCAGTCTTCCCATATATCTCTAATCTCATTCCTAGCACTCCCCTTGACGACCATACTCAACCATACTGGCCTCTTTGCTATTTATTCTAACACTCAAAGCATGCTGCAGGCTGGTCTGTGCACTTGCTCTCTTTCAGCCTAGACATTTTTTCCCAAGCTATCTTCATGATTCCTTCCCTCACTTCCTCCATATTTATACTCAAATGTTATCTTATAATTTCTTACAATACTTTCCTGAATACCCTAATATATGTTAAGGAAATTTCCAGAGACTTTTGGACTCCACTAGGTAGACTTTGCCTCAGGGTTAGCCCCAAGTATGTGCGGTGCAGTGTGGCAGTGGGTAGGATTAAGGCTCTCAGCTCTGAGTTATTCTAGCTTCATGGTCAATCAGAACTGAAGCTGGGTCAGCTTATTTCTTGGGGACTCCCTGCAACCTTTCCTTTCATAATGGGCAGGAATTATTTTATTTACCCAAAACAGACTAATCCCAAACAAAGGGTTTCTCTGACTTCACTGTTGTAACTTCCCTAATCTGACAGCAGCCCCCACCCCAACTATTTCTGGGGACAGAGAGGTTCTTCTGTAGCCCAGTGAGAGATCTGGGGCTCCCTGCTGCTAAGTTTTAGCCCTTCTCAGAGGTTACCTAGGGTTGCATACAGTTTAGAGAAGACTGAATAGTCTCTAATTCTAGGGTAACATGCAGGCAGGGGGACTTCTTATAAAAGAACCTCATTTTATTTTGTCAGACTGGTGCCCTTATAGACCCTCTGGAGCCTGGAAGAGGAACAGAGGTAGAGGCTGAAGCACCAAGAGATGCTGGTTTCTGTGGGGCTGCCCCTTTGGACTGTGTTAGGTCGGTGGCAGCGACTTGGTGGCGACTTAGTGGCAACTTAGAACAAAGCAGCCCGAGCTGCTTTGAACATCAATCAGATGCCGGCGGAAACGCCTGCCAATCAGCCAGATCTCCTGACTAACGCCTGTCAATCAGCAGGACCCCCTGGCCAATCCTGGAGTTCAGCCAACTCCCCTGACCAACTCCAAGGGGACAAGGGACCCTAGAGACACCTTTTCCTGTCCCAAGCCCTTCCCTTCCTGCTGTAAGCCCCATAAAAGTCCTGTACGGTGGAGCTTCCACTCGGTTTCTCCTCAGACCCTTCCCCTGTCCACTCTGTGGGTCTGATTGAGTTCCGCCCGGGGAGTGATATCTCAATAAAGCCTGTTCAGCGGCCCTTTTAAATCTGTCAACTTTGGTTGCTGCCTGCCCAGCCTGATCTGACAGACTGCAGCATCTTGAGGGATGTCCCTGAATACAGGATCAGTTTCTGGTGTCCTTTAGTAAGCTTGTGGGGAAATGTATAGATGACTTTAATCATAGATGTCAGTTGCAATGGCATGTACATGCTTGGATCTTCTGGATTAGAAAGCTGAGACATAAGAAAGTTATTTCTAGTTATGGCATTTTTCAAAATTCGGGCTGGGGATGTGGCTCAAGCAGTAGCGCGCTCGCCTGGCATGCGTGCGGCCTGGGTTCGATCCTCAGCACCACATACAAACAAAGATGTTGTGTCCGCCGAGAACTAAAAAATAAATATTAAAAAAAATTCTCTCTCTCTCTCCCACTCTCTCTTTAAAAAAAATTCATTTGATTTCTAGCATAGTTCATTTTTAATCTTTTGTCTCATTCTTAATCATCTTCTCTTCCACTTGCCCTGAGTTACTGTTTCAGGCTCACTCCTCTTAGTCAAGCACAAAACCAACCCTTAAACTCTTAGTAGATAACTTCACCTCCAGTTCTGCTGAGAAAATAAAAAAGCTACAGGCTTCAACTCTCTAAACAACTTCTGATTTCTCCACTTTCAAAATCATTCTTGTCTCTATCTTGGAGCTTCTTTCTGTCCCAAACTAATCTCTCTATCTGTGTTACTACTTCCTGTCTGATCTACTTTCCTTTTCATGTATCTTTATAGTATTTCTTTGCCTAGATCCTTCCCTTAACCTGTATCTTTCAATTCTGAACCAAGATTCTGGAAAGAGGTTTTCATAGTCCTTTCATATCCTCACATTCATCTCTCCATTTCTAAACTCATTACATTCTGCTCTCTTCAGGATCACTCATGAATTTCTTGATATCAAACCTATGGATTATTTCTGAATTCTCATTTGAATTCTCCAAAATATACATATTTTTGACTCCTTTTTTTCCTCTCATTTTTCCTTTGACTTTCATGGAAGCTATTTATTCTATATTCAGGCCTTTAATTTTTTTTCTGGATTCTCCTTACCCACTTGCCCACCAAATGTTGGAGTATTTCAGAGCATTCCAGTTTGTCCCTCTTGCCTGATTCTAACTTCTCTCATTGGAGTGTGAACCTATGTGGTAGACACCTCCTATGTCATTTCACTAATTAATTCCCACATGTAAAATAACACCAAGGGCATCTTAGGCAATCAATATACTTTTACATATTTTATACTGTACATAAGTATATGTTGAATGAATTAATTAATAAATAACTGGTTGAGTGAGCCCAAGGAAGTTAATGTTCACATTTGAATACACCCTTCTGTATGTGCTCCTAGGCCTCAAGTGAGTCACCATATTGGAGCCAAAAATATTGGAGCCATACACAAAGTAATAGGAATAGCCAAAACTTGATTATTACTTGATCAACTGTATATGTTAAGCCCTGTGCTAAATGTCTTACATGCAAGATCTCATTTAATCATCACAATACTCTTATGAAATAAATATCATTATATCATACCTATTTTATAGATGAGGAAATTGAGGCACAGAAATGGTAACTAATTTTCTGTGGTACCATAACCAATAAGTGGGAATTGACATAGAACTCTTAAGGATTGTTAATTCCTGAAAAATTCACTGCCACATGCAAAAGTGAATCCTTTCTTTCATTTTCTTTTTTAAATTTTTTTTATTTGTTTTAATTAGTTATACATGACAGTAGAATGCACTTATATACTTATTATATCATACATAGATGGGATATAATTTCTTTTCATCCAGAAACTCTTTCCACCATCCCTTGGAGAACTATTCTAAACCTCCACCTTTTCCCTAAAAGTCCCTCCTTAGGCATCGAATTCTTAATCCAGAAAGTGGACTTTTGTCCAGTTCATCAAGAAAACAGATGCTATTAAACAATTAATCTCTTTACCTCCTATCTATATACATGTAAGTTCATTCTCCCCATCCCACCGCCCACCATTCTCTGTCTTTCTCCACACCCAGCCTAGTTTTTCCTTTTGGAGAAGAGAAGGTAATGGACCAAGCTTCATGGAATATCTCCAGTCTTTCTGGTATCATTTTTTTCTCAGCATTTTTTTTGGTTCTTTTTAGATATAAATGCAGTAGAAGGTATTTTTTTAAAAAATAATTTTTAGTATTAGATGGACACAATACATTTATTTTATATTTATGTGGTGCTAAGGATTGAACCCAGGGCCTTCCACATGCAAGGTGAGCACTCTACCACTGAGCTGCAACCCTGGCCTAGTAGACAGCATTTTGACATATTATACATACATGGAGTTTCTGATATCATTTTTACTTACCTTCCCTCTGGTGCTCACTCTCTCTATGAATACATTCAAATCCCTTCCACTATAAAATTAAGTCAATCCTACCTCTACACTTCCTCCTCCTTAACTAGAAGTCTCATTTCTCTTCCTTTCTCAGTTAAAGTTTTATGCAGAATAGTCTGCTATTCCATGACTAGTCATTATTTCCATGTCTTCACTTTCCACTAGCTCCCCAATCTGTTGCAATCTGGCTTCTAGCCCCATGTGTTCTCCCTCAGGCCACAAGGGACCTCTTTACTGCCAAATTTTAGGGAATATTTTTTCTCATTTTCTTATTTATCCACAGCTTTTTCCAGTGTTGGTTTTTTATTCTTTTCTTTGGAAAACATTCTTTCTTGTGTTGGGGAAAGGAAAAAAAAAAAACCTCTTGCCTGGTTTCCTTCTAATTCTTAAACTCTTCCTTTTTAGATTGTGTCTCAGCATAGTCTCTTTTGTCTCATGCCATGAATGATTGGTGAGTCTGGGTCCCTCGCCACATTTTATTTAAATAAACTCATTTACCTCATAGAACAACACTTTAAAGTAGTGTGATAGTCAGTTTTTCATCACTATGACCAAAATATCTTACAACAAAGAACTTAGGAGAGATTTATTTTGGCTCACAGTTTTATATGTTTTAGTCCATAGTCTGCTGGCTCCATTTCTTTGAGCCTGAGATCAGGCTGAACATTAAGACCTAATGACATGGTAGAGGAAAACTTCTCACCTCATGGCAACTACAAAGCAGAGTGAGAAGAAAGAGAGGAAGGGGCTGGGGAAAAGATAAACCCTCTAGGGCATACCACTAACTATGATCTACTTCCTCCAACTAGGTCCCCTCTCAGTATTTTATTTAAATTATTACTCAATTAAATAGATTAATCCACTGATGATGCTAGAGCACTCATAATTCAATCATTTCTTAAAAGTCCCACCTCTGTACATTGCTGCATTTGCACTGGGGAACAAGTCTTCAACGTATGAGCATTTGAGGAACATTTTAGATCTAATAATAACTATAAGAGTTAGGTATTATTTTCTTCACACAGAAGAAAGCAAATCAAAATTAGAGAAGTGGGCTGAAATGTCTAGGGATACATAGTAAGTACACACTCAATCTACAATGAAAGCCAGGATCTGATTCTCAGCATGTCATATCATATTATCTTTCTCCAATAAGTAAGGGCATAACATAGCAGTAAAGTAATGTTGGATTCTGAGTTGGTATTCCAGATTTATCACATACTAGCTTATATACTATTATTTTTGAACAAGTAATCTAACATGTCTGAACCTCAGTGTCCACATCTACAAAGAGAAAAGTGTCCACATCTACAAAAGAAACAGGATTTCTAGAAAGATTGAAGAGAAACATTTAGAGAATTCCTAACCCAGTTTCAGACACAGGAACTGAGATCCATTAGGATGATGGTGATAATTATGGCTATAGTTATTTACATTCCTCCCCCACTACAGTCTGATAATTATGGCTATAGTTATTTATATCCCACCCCCCACTACAGTGTTCTCCCAGAATTCATATGTTGAAACCTAACTCCCCATGGAAGAGTATTCAGAAATTGGGTTTTGGGGGGTAATTAGATCATGAGAGGGCAGAGATTTCATAAATGGGACTAATTCCCTTGTAAGAAAATTAATTAAAACTACAAAGATCCCTTGGCTCTTCTACCTCATGGAAATACAACAAGAAGAGTCATCTAGGGAGTGAACCCTCACCAGACCCTGAATGTACTAGCTGAGGCAGGAGGATCATGAGTTCAAAGCCAGCGCCTTAGTCTTGGATTTCCCAGCTTACAGAAGTGTGTGGAATAAGTCTATTTTCATAAGCCATCCAATTTATGTTATTTTGTTTTAGAAGCTAGAATGAACTAAGACACAACCTCCACAACTAAGTTTACTCTTCTTAGTCAAATCTTATTGGGCTACATTTTTCTCATTATATACTATCTGTGCCTGATTCAAACTCCATCTTAAAGAATGTAATTTTGACTGAGATAAGTGGCTAAAGCCCTGTTTTCTCTGAAATTACTTCAGCAGGCCCAGGTCCAGAAGCTTGGCACATATTTTCCAGAATGTCCCAAAATCCTGAGTCTTCTATATAAGCATTTATTAATAATATTACTTAAATTAATGTGGAGGCATAACATTTTATCTTTATAATCATGAGAAAGTATATTACTATTATAATGCCATTTTACTAATTAGGAAGTGCAGAATTGCTCTCTATTAAATGAGTACTATATGTACATACTGTTCTAAGGAGTTTATAATTATGTAAGTTATTTCTCTACCCACTTTAGAGCTTCATTTCAAAAACTAAAAAAAAGAACATGTAAAATATTAATTGGAGTAATATCAGTAAGATGATGGAATAGTGGCCGGGCTGAGGCAGGAGGATCATGAGGTCAAAGCCAGCCTCAACAACTTAATGTGCCCCTAACCAACCAGTGAGACCCTGTCTCTCTAAAAAAAAAAATACAAAAATGGGCTGGAGACATGGCTCAGTGGTTAAGTGCTCCTGAGTTAAATTCCAGGTAACTAACTAAATAAATAAAGATGGTGAAATAAGACCCTCCAGAACTTGCCCCTTGCGGAAACATCAATTTGAAAAACTGTCCATATACAAAAACACCTTCACACGAACTAAATAATCCATGTGATGGATTATTGTGCCTGGTATAGCAAAGAAAGAAGAGGACTAACATCCTAGGGGCTCAAGAGGCTGAGGCAGGAGGATCTCTTTATTGGCCAGCATCAGCAACTTAGTGTGACCCTGTATCAAAATAAAAAAAAATTAAAAAGGGCTGAGAATTTAGTATAGTGGTAAAGAGTCTCTGGGTACAAACACCAGCAAAAACAAAAAAGCAACCCAAAACCAAACAAATATAAAAGAAGAAATCAAAAAAAAAGAAGTATTAGGAATTTTCACATTATCCACATTACCCCTTCCTCAGCCAGGCAGCAGTGGTGAAGAGAGACACAGCCTCCATATGGAGGAAAGAGAGTGAAGTAAGTACTACAGTTTGCAAAGGACCATGGCACTCACCATGATGGCACCTACAAAAGGTGTCTATTCCTTCAAATGTATTGACATCAATATAAGGCAACAGAGATCCTAATTCATCTGGTAAACATGTTACTACCAAAGAAATAAAATTAAGCACCAATAACCAACTCTAAAGAAATGGAGACTTATGAACTGTCTGACAAATAATTTAAGACAATCATCTTTTTCATATTTTTATTGGTGCATTATAGTTGTCCATAATTGTGGTATTTGTGTTACATATTTGAACATGCATACAATATAATAATTTGACCAATATCATTCCCAAGTAGTTTCCCTTTCTCTCCTGTCATACTTCTCCCTGATCCCTTTCCTCTACTCTACTATTTTCTCTCAAATTTCTTAAGATCCCCCTACCTTTCTTTTCCTTTGTCCTCTTTAGTTCCTACACAGGAGAGAAAAAATGTGACTTTGGACTTTGTGAGTTTGACTTATTTTGCTTAGCATAATGTTCTCAAATCCCATCCATTTTCCTGCAAGGAACTAAACTTCATTCTTATGTGTGGCTGAATAAAACTTAATTGTGGGGACTGGGGTTGTGGCTCAGCAGTAGAGTGCTTGCTTAGCACGTGTGAGGCCCTGGGTTCAATCCTCAGCATCACATGAAAAAAATAAATAAAATAAAGGTATTGTGTCCAACTACAACTAAAAATTAAATATTAAAAAACCTTAATTGTGAAAAAAACCTTCAATTGTGCATATATACCACATTTCCTTTATCCAATTTATAATCCCACTAATTTATAATCCCACCAACAATTTAAAGGTGTTCTTTTTGCCAACATCCTCGCAGCATTTTTTATTATTTTTGTTCTTGATAAGTGCATTTCTAACTAGGATGAGATGAAATTTCAGTACAGTTTTAATTACTATTTCCTTAATTATGAATGGTGTTGAACATTTATTCATATAATTCTTGGCCATTTGTATTTCTTCGTTTGTTAAGTGCTTGTTTAGTTAATTTGCCCATTTATTAATGGGGCTGTTTATTTTTGGTGTTAAGTTTTTTGAGTTCTTTATATATTATGGATATTAAGCTTCTGTCATAACAGTAGCTAGCAAAGATTTTCTCCCATTCTGTAGGTTTTATCTTCATATTCTTGTTTCATTTGCTGTGCAGAAGCATTTTAATTTGATGTCATCCCATTTAATAACTCTTGGCATTATTTCCTGATCTTTAGGAGTCCCATTGAGAAAGTCATTGCCTGTCACTACAAGTTGGAGTGTTGACCCTATAATTTCTTCTAAGAGTTTGCATAGGTCTTTGATCCATTTTGAGTTGACTTTTGTGCAGGGTGAGAGATAAGTATCTATTCTATTCTACTATATATGGATAACAAATTTCCCCAATACTGTTTGTTTAAAAGGCTGTCTTTTTTAATATATATTTTTGTTACATTTGTCAAAGATCAGATTACTGTATATGTGTGGGTTTGTTGTTGTATTTTCTCTGTTCCATTTGTTTCTGTATTTCTTTTTAAGCCAATACTATGCAGTTTTTGTTGTAATACTTCTGTAGTATAATTTGAAATCAGGTGTTGTGATGCTTCCAGCATTACTTTTTTTGAGGGGGTACCAGGGATTGAGCTCAGGGGCACATTCAACCACTGAGTCACATCCCCAGCCCTATGTTTGTAGAGACAGGGTCTCATTGAGTTGCTTAGTGCCTCACTTTTGCTGAAGCTGGCTTTGAACTCGCAATCCTCTGGTCTCAGCCAGATATAAACTGAGGAAAAGAAAAAAAGAATAAAATGTGGTGAGTGGCAACATTAAAATGTATATAATTACCTAAAAGATTCATACACATCTAAGAGATTTATCTAGTGTCCAAAGAGCAGGTATTAAATTTCTTATTCTCCTTAATATTGATGGAATACCCAGACACCAATTGCACTGTCACCCCACTTCCACTCTATTTGGTTTGAGAAGACTCAGCAGGACTTGGTCACTTTCTGCCAATATATGAGAGGCAGCTACAGGGTAGAAGGAGCAGATGAGTGATTTCAGGGGACAACATGAGGACCTGTGGATAAAATGTAAAAGCAGAAAGATTTGGGCACAATATTAGGGATGATTTTCTAACAATCAGAGTGAAGGTACAGGTCAGTTTCTAGGTCTCCAGAGAACTGTCTCCTCCATTTATCTTCACTAATATAACATTACCAGCTTGAAGTGGGGCAGCCAGGGTCATTCTCTTTAGTGTATGCCTCAAGCCTGTCTGGATTCAGAATAATTCCTTCAGAGAAGACTTTGTATCTTGGACTACTCTCCAGCTACATTTTCAGATTCACAATTTCTTTCCAAGACTGGGTCTCTACTCAGTAAAATGCAAGTTGACTCCTAACAGGAAAGCTTGAGGTTAACCAGACAGGCTGGGGCCTTCACAGACTGCTCTGGAATATTTATAATGGACAATATAAGGAGGAAGTGAATGCAGGCTAAAATGTAGAGGCCACAGATAGAATTGCTACTGAGCTTCAAGGATCAGGTCTCTCCAGAGATATCCCTAGAAGCCAGTCAGCACAAAGTCAATGAGGATGAGGCCATTTGAATGATTGGACTTTGGGATAGAATAGGGCAGAGAAGACAGTTTGCCATAAAAATGACTTCCCAATTCTGTGGAATTTTTAACTCTTCTTGATTACTCAACATTACTGCCAAGCCACTATCAGGTCCTGTTCTAAATGGTTCATATATCTAGTTGTTTATAGAGGTCTTCTGATATAGGTGCTTTGATCATCATCCTTATTTTTCAGATGAAAATCAAGATACAGAGAGGCCAAGGATCTTATTCATGTAGCGGAAAAATGATGATGGATCCAAGAATCTCAGGCAGATCTGTTTGATGCTGGTGTGCCTTGTTCCTACATGCTATCGCAGTGGCCCTAAAAATGTGTGGTTTTAACCATCAGCAGAAGCATTGCCTGGAAACTTGTTTTAAATGTAAATTTTCTAGTTCAAACCTGGACCTCCTGAATCAGAAAATTCCAGAGGTAGGTAGACCCAAAAGTGTTTTATCAAGCGCTTCAAGTGCTTCTGATACCCATTCAAGTTTGAGTAGTATATTCTCTTCTCTCCTTCCCAAGAAGAGGTTCCTCCTAAACTCTGCAGAAAGGTAAAAAATGTGTACCTTTAGGGGAAAAATCCCTACTTTGGCACCCTAATAAATTTCTTATTTGGCACCCAATTATCAGTCCATAAATATTGATGCTTATCCTTTTCATCAAGAAAACAGATGATTTTAGGCATTTACTCCCTCTACTTCCTCCTTTTATACTCGAGTCATTCTGTCTTCACTCATCCAAACCTTTCTTCTTGGAAATGAAGAGAATGAGCCTCTACTCTTCTCCTATCCTATATGGACCATACTCCATCAATTATCCCTACCCTTTTGGTATCGTTATTATTTATTTTTCCTCTATGCCCACCCCTCAAATTCCAAACATATTCAAATTCTTCCCAGTGAATGGAGGGGAATGCTTCCCTCTACTTTGGGTCCTTCTCGAATTATTGTGCCTCTGATTTTATTTCAACAGATTTTAAGATTTTTTTCAACAGCAAACCCATGCTTACTTTTCATTTCCCTCTGACAAATTCATCTCCCTCACCCTAGTCCTTTGCTTATGGAAGAACCAGCCTCACTAGCTAATCATTCTTCCAGGCCCACCTAAAAATCAGTCTTCAACATCCACACACTACTAGTTGACATGTTGCCCCTGTTGAGGAACTCCTGAAATTAAGAATTGAGAATAGCGCTCACCCTCTTTGACCACCCTAGTCCCAGGAACGAGTGTACCAGCTTCCTACTCTTTATGACATTAATCTTAAAGTCTTTTTCATTGCATAGTCCTGACAATAAAACTTTCAATGCTTTCCCTGAATTTTCTGGGCCTCAGGGAAATCTTAAGTTATACCTATCTACAGACCTAGTTAAAATAATCAAATTAAGGCTCAGAAAGGCTAAGTAATTTACCCAAAGCCATGCAGTTAGAACAGTGGCAAGATTTAAGAATAGTCTCTGTTCTGACAAAAAAATAAAATAAACCCTTAATAAGATTAACTACCATTTAGTCATTTATTCTAATATAAACTATGCATTATAACAGGTATTTATATATTCCTTAAAATGTCCCAAGACAATTCATACACACCACCAGTGAAAACTACTAAAAACTTCAACATTATTTACTATCTTTGTCCATTTGTGCTGCTATAACAGAATACCACAGACTGGGTGACTTATAAAAAACATGTTTTTATTTCCCACAGTTCTATAAGTTGGGAAGTCTGAAATTAAGGCACTGACTTCTAATGTGTGTTGAGGACTTTCTTGTTATATAGAAGTGCAAGCCAGCTAGCTAACTGGAGAACACTGCATGAAGCCTCTTTTATAATCACCTTAATTCATGAGGAAGAAGCCCTTATGGCCACATCACCTCTTAAAGGTCTCATGTACTAGTAAACTTTTCATTACTAAAAATAAAAATACATGATAAAGGCTACTTATAAAAAATAGGTTCATTTAGCTCATAGTTTCTGAGGTTCAAGGGCATGTGACTGCCTCAACTTAGTTTTAAGCTCCATCATATCATAGCACACAACAGTGATATAAACAAGCAAGTGATTACATCTTGAATCAGGAATAGAGAGCTAGATGGATTCAAACTCAAGCTTTAATAAGAACCCTATTGCAAGAACTACTAAGGCGTTCCACAAGAACTATCTTCTGAGAACACATCCCCAATAAACTAAGAACTTCCTCCTAGTTCCCACCAGTCATGTAAATCAAACATGGGTGAGACTTAAGGCATGATCAATTCAGCAGAGACAAATTACTGTCCATCTGTGAACTTGTTTAATTAAATAAGTTATGTGCACCAAAATGCAACATGAGACAGGCACAAGATAAGTATATTCATTCCAAACTGAGCAATAAGAAAGGAGGAGGGACTGGGGTTGTAGCTCAGTGGTAGAGCACTCATCTGGCATGTGTGAGGCACTGGGTTTGATCCTCAGTGCCACATATAAATAAATAAATAATAAATAAATAAATAAATAAATAAATAAATGTATTGTGTCCATCTACAACTAAAAATAATATTTAAAATAAAGAAAGAACGAAAAAGTCCCAAGTGTGTCAAAACAAACAAAAAACTAAAAAGACGTTCTGATCATATTCTTTCTACCTAGTTTTCTCTTAAGGAATATGGAGTTGTGTCTTAAGAATAATGAAGCTCCTCTACTTGATTGGGTTTGCTGATCTTGTTTTTTCCACTCTAGGAGGCTAGAAACACCTCATTTGCAGGGTTTAGAAGGTGGATGTTCAAGAGTAACAAGGATGCCCACCTTTTTTTAATATTTATTTTTTAGTTATAGGTGGATACAGTGTCTTTATTTTACTTTATGTGGTGCGGAGGATCAAATCCAGTGCCTTGTGCATGCTAGGCGAACGCTCTACATCTGAGCCACAACCCCAGCCCAAGGATGCCCATCTTATGAATGGAGTTCAGAGTTTGGCAGATGGTAGATTATATAGGGCCTTATATGTTATGCAAAGGATATGGTTTTTAGTGTGAGAGTATTTATAAGATACTGTAGGACTTTGGTCAGAGAAGGGACATCATCCAACTTCCACTTTAAAAGTATTATTCTTGTTTATATGTAAATAATAAATTTTAGGGGGCAAGAATGAACAGGAGAAGATAAACTGGGAAGCTATCACAATATTACAAGCAACAGATAATATTGGTTTGGACTCATATGAAAGTAGTAGTAAATGGGTGGATTCTATATTTGCTTTGGAGGTAAGGTTAAGAGGATTTGCTAATGTAATGGGTATTAGATTCAAGGGAAAAATAGGAAAGAAGAATGACTCTTAGGTTTTAGCCTTGAGTAAGTGAATGAATTGTAATTTCCATTTATTCATATGGAAAGGCTGGAGGAGAAGCAGGTTTTTTAGGAGTGGGAAATAAAGTGTCTGGTTTTGCACATATTAATTAATCTACCTATTAGATTTTCCAGAGGGTCAGCACTCACTGATTCAGAAATTGTGTCTACTGACTGAGTAACTGAAATCAGGAAGCAGCAGTAGTCAAAGAGATAAGAACTCCCCAAAAATCAGAAATTGACTGATGTGATCCTTCTTGTACAGGGAGTTTAAAAAGTAAAAAGGAGACACTAGAATGACACGTGATAGTTAGAATCATCAAATCAGATTGTTTGGATGAGAAGCAAAGGAAGAACATCTGATACTCCTGCCATTTGATGCTGGAATCCTATCTACATGTCCCCCCAAATTAATCCAGTTTTTAAACATCTCAACTAATGAGATTAATAACGGGCTTCTGAAGCCACCTATTTGCATTACCTAAAAAACTACACTGAATTCATATGGCAGCCCCTTACTATTGTGTCACTATTAACCAAGTGTTTCCTACTGCCTACATAATATCTTCCCATTTCTCCTGTAATCTCTCCAATGTAGACTTCTGAGACATCAGTAAGATAATGTTAAGTTAGCTTATCCCCCCTGCAAAAAAAAAAAACAACCCCAAAAAACAAATGCCAAATTTTTTAACTGATATAAGGAGGCTGATTCATAGTGGGGTAGGGAGGGGAGCATGGGAGGAATAGATGAATTCTAGATAGGGTAGAGGGGTGGGAGGAGAAGGGAGGGGGCAGGGGACTAGCAATGATGGAGGAATGTGATGGACATCATTATCCAAAGTACATGTATGAAGACATGAATTGGTGTCAACATACTTTATATACAACCAGAGATATGAAAAATTGTGCTGTATATGTGTAATAAGAATTGTAATGCATTCTGCTGTCATTTATTTAAAAAAATAAATAAAAATAATTTCCTGTCTTAATTGCCATATTAGAAGGATATATCAATATCAATGCTTACCTATAATATATCCAAAGTGGAAACTCCCCTAAACCTTATCTAGTGAATTACATCAGATCTGGAATGCCATACTTTGATTTCTGTTTTAAAATTTATTTCTTTTCCTCTACTCCTCTCCTCTTCTCCTTTCTCTTTCCCCTTTTTTTACTCCATGCCCACTTTTTTTTTCGTGTTGGGGTCTTGTTGTGTTCCACAGGTTGTTCTGAACTCCTGGACTTAAGAGATCCTCTTGCCTCAGCTTCCCAAGTGCTGGAACTATGGATATGTATTTCTATGCCCAGCTCTGTAATGTAGTACCTTGAATCTCCATTGACAAATTAGGATGTGTTATAAGAGTAAAGTTTCAATTAGGGAATAAACCTGAATTTATTTACTATTAGAAATTACTACAGTCACTGGGAATATTAAGCCAACAGAAGAGAAGACCCAAGAGGCAGGTGGTATAAGAAACAAATCAATTTCTATCTTCATGGATCAGAGGAACTATTAGAAAAATGGGGAAAAATAAGACTGGTTTAGTGTTGCCTTAGGTAAAAGAATGAGGTAAAGGAATGTCTCTAAAATGTATAGAGATAAAAATGTATAAAAATTTTTAAAAAGCTACCCACATGATTTTCACTGGCAATGCAGTGGAGGAAGAGAGTGTGGGGAGACCCATCACCATGGGGAGTATGGGTAGTAGTTAAATTCCAGACTCTTCATTTAACCTTCTCTAAAAATACAAACAGTGGGGGAGGAAGTTGGGGGTACCACTTCAAAGCCTGGAAAGTATGTTAATTGATCCTGGAAAGGGTGAAAGTCCAAGCTATCCATATGGTCTTTGCTGGCATATATGAGGGTGGGGACTTTTTTTTCTGTTCTGATTGGTCACAGTACACCTAAAATCATTTAAAACTTTTCTGTCTTGCTGAGATGCTTCTTTCTGAATCCTTTGGTTGTCTGTTCTTGAGGCTTTTTTCTGTGCCTTTTGACACATTTTGATTGTCAGCTTCTGCAGAACCCAATCTGGGAATTGTGAGGCAAAAAAAAAAAAAAAAAAAAAAAAAAAGCACAAGGAACACACCACTTTGTTATTCCTTGGGTCCAAAAAATCTGATCTAGTTTCTTTCTCCAATTTTATAAAATGTCTGCTTGTACTTGTTTTATGTATAAAGTGTAGAGTTTTAAAGTTGTGATTAACAGGAGGAATAGGGAAAATTAGGTCTATTTCATCTAATCCTGTCACAAAGTTGTCCTTGGCTGCTATGACTGTTTGTGGCAGCCCAGAGATGTAAAAAATTCCTTTTGTGTTGATATTCAACCAGTTAGAAATAATTGACTTGTGTAATAATGCAAGGATGTGAAGTAAATATTACATAGGGAGTTAAACGGAAAGATTTGAAAGTTTTTTTCCTAATCTATAGATTTTGTGCTAGTATGATTTTATATGCATTTCATCCTTTTAATCAACAAGTATTTATTGAGTGCCTTATATATGGCGATCCCTGTGCTTTGTGCTGAGGATACATTGGTGAATAAGGACACATAAAAAAGTTTATGATTCTTCATGGAGTTTATGTTCTAGAGAGGGGAGACTGATAAACATTATTTATATTATCAAGTATTCTCATAAGTATTATCAAGAAAATTTCAAATATGAGTTTTGGAAAGAAGGGGCCATAGGGGCCATTTCATATTACTTTTTGTTGTTGTTTGTTTATGCTGCTGTGGAATTAACCCAGAGCCTTTTGCATTCTAGGAAAGTGCTCTTCCCCTGACCTACAAAGCCCTGAAGGGGCCATTTTAGATTGGATGATTCACAAATACCTCTCCCATGAACTGATATCTTAATGATAAGGATATAGCTCTGAGATCTGAGGAAGAAGACTGCCGACAAACAAAATAGCTATTGTCAAATGAAACAAATTAGTTGGGCCAATTGAACAAAAGAAAACCAGTGTCATAGTGGAATAATGGATAAAGAATTGAGAGATCATGTTGGACCTTCATAAGGAATTCTTATTTTATTCTGGGTGAAATGGGAGGCATGTGTAGGTTTTTAAGAAAGGAAAATGATTATACATATGCAACAGATTTGAACAATGTCACTCAGCAGGGTATAAGTGGGAAGAAGTTTTGCTTTTCCTCAGTACCATTTTGGGCTATGTCAAATGCTACTCTCTGCTGAGTAGCAAATCTCTTAAAGTCGTCTTGGGCAGATGGCATAACTATATTGTCACATTTCTTATTAAAAGTTGACCTAATCTACATTTTAGGGAAAATAAGACAGACCCAGATAAACAAGTGTCCTATGTTTTCTCTCACATGTCGAAACTAAAGGGGAAAAGAGAGTGGATGAAGAGATATCATGAAACAGAAGGCAGACCATTGACTAGAAGAAAGGGAATATGAAGAGGGAGGAGGGAAAGACAGGGGAGGTATTGGGGAGTGACACTGATCAAATTATATGCATATAGAAATATGCCACATTGAAACCTACTATTTTGTATAATTAATATGCTCCCTTTTGCATCACAGGCCAGGTTTGTAGCTTGAAAGGCCAAAATTATGTCAATAATTTGGAATGCTACTTCCCTCCTCCTCCTTCTCCAGTATTTTGGAATTGATGTGTGTGTGTGTGTGTGTGTGTGTGTAGGGAAGTGTCAAGTTCTGGAGACACTATCTATCTCTGCTTCACTTTTTAAGACCTAAATACTTTGGTTTTAGGAGAATGGAGGGGAACAGGGAAGTAAGAACAAACATCTCTTAACTGCTCCCACTTGTGATCCTCTCTGTTGGGTGTCTAGTCTTCTCAGGATAACATTAGCTAGATACAGATGCCCTTTCCATTTATAGGTTCCACCTTTTAGAAGAACCTAAACTAACCGTTCTTATTAGTTTCCTGATGTGGGAGATTCAGCTCCAGCTTATCCTCTTCTAACCTGACTCAAGCTGCTAGTCCCACCTGTGAACCCTAAAGCCTTTTTCCAATTGGTAACATTGGCTCACCTCAGGCCAGGCTCCCCTTTGTGAGGTGGAGTGAAAAATGATCCCATGATGCTGCAGCACCACCAAGAAGCTCTTTTTGATGTACATAATCAGAAGGATCAATTCCCTCTGATGTGTATGTCCCATGAAAACAGACTCCCTGCTTACTATCATTCTGCCTAGTTTTCTCTTAAGGCTTATAGAGTTGTCTCTTATTATCCTGACGCTTCTCTCCTCAAGGAGAAGGGCTTTGCTGATCTTTTTTTTTTCCACTCTAGGAGACTGGAAACACCTTAATTGTAGGGCTAGGTTCTGAATTGACAAGTCTATTTCATTTACCAGAAAACATGGGAGGTCTATTCTATGAAGTTTAGGAGGCTAGGTAGTTGTGGCAAGGGGAAACTATCTTTTTTTCAAGATGGATCAGGGAAGTTTCAGTGGCTTGCTTGTCAAGCCCAAGCTGCTAAGATATTCTGTCATTCTGACTGGTGAGTCCGGGGTCTGATTTATAGGGCAGGGTTCTGTCAGGTTTATTACTCTCATGAGTCATCCAAACACATCTAAGAAGCTAGGAGTTATAAAGGTTTTCCCTGCCTGCAGATCAGCAGGCCTATTAGAACTTGTCATTGGGGAAGTCAACTCACGTTTTCTGAATATATATTGATTACATACTGCACTGTGACTATTTTATGTTTCTATTGTATCTGCTTTTTACAACTCTATTATGTAGTTATTATTGTCCAAGTATTACAGAGGAGGAAACTGAGGCCATGGTGACATGAGGTAAATTGCCAAAGGTCATGGAGTTAGGAAATAGAATACTCATTTGATACCAGGTGTATCAGATTTCAAATCTGTACTCTATTTGGAGCAGGATTCTTTTGGTTATAAGCAATAAAAAAACCAACTCGGTATATGTTGGGCAAAAATGAACTAAATAAAAAAGGTATTATTGGCTTTCTTTGAGGAAGAAATTGCCAAAATAATCTTGAAGGTACTTCAACTTAAGGAATTCAAGTAAAAGTTGCAAGAATCATGACTTCTGTGCCTAGAACCAGGAACTCTGTTTTTGTTTTTTCTCTGATTTCTCTTTTTTTCTTTTCTTATCTATACAAATTCCTATTATGCTTTCTTACTTCAAACCGACTTTGTCCACATGGCAAGAGCTTTAGTTTAGCAACATCAATGAAAAAAAGCTTTTTCCTAGAATCTATGTATCTCAGAGAAGGACTCTGGCCTTGTTTGGAATGGATCAATCACTATTGCCTGAAAAAAATGCCATATTTAATATGGCAAGCCCACCAAGGCTAAAAAGAACCTGTTACTAGAAGAAGGGGAATAAGAAAGTATTTAAACAAGTAACATGGCCATTGACTAACTACTATATATGCTTTCCTCACTAAACTGGGAACTGGTGCAGAGTTTGGCAAACTTTTTTGTCAGGGGCTAGACAGATATTCAAGCTTTGTGGGCCCCATTCCGTCTTTTACTTCTTCCTCATATTCTTTTTTGTACAACCCATTAAACATCTAAAAACCATTTTTAGCTCATGAGCCATACCACAAAAGGCCTCTGGCTGGACACAACACAGCTGACCATAGGGATTCAAGCCTGGGTCATTCTGAAACCAAGCATCTTAGGATTCACTTAACTGCATACTGGGAGTTTAAACTTTCATCTAACTTCATTCACAGGAGTGGGGTAGACAATTTAGTGAGCAAAGCAAAAAGGAAATAATACTGGAGTCCCTAATTAGTGTGAAGTGTGATGCTACAAGTTTTATACACTTTGATCTTATTAATTTCTCACAATGACTTTGAGAATTAGATGTGGTTATTATTCCAGTGTGAAAGATGAAAAAACAGATGAGAGAGGAAGTGACAAGCCCAAGCCTACCCAGTCAGAAAGTGTAATAGTCAGGGTTCAAACAAGTCTCTCTGAGGTCTTTCTTTACCAAAGACCTTTACATTATATTACATTACAAACCAAAGTTCTTTACATTAATTTTAGCATATCATCTGTAGAGTCTGGATGTGGGATGAGGGGGTTCAGTCCAACAGGCACAACATCACCACCAACAGCTGATACCTAAGGTCACAAAAGAAAGGTAGCCATAATTATCTTTTGGGCGTCACATCAGTTTCAATGAAGTCACCTGATATTTTTATAGTTTCTTATATTACACTGACTTTTAATAACTAGCATGGGAATACCATTTTACTAAGCTATATTAGCTAAAGGAGATATCATGCTATTTTACTATATACCAAATGGTGTTTGCTTCAATGTTATTAGTATTTTATTACTTTAAGTTCATATAGTTGTGTCCCACATTGAATTGAAGGTAGGGAGAATTTACCCAAAGTAGATTTTGACATGACAGAATATAATTTTGGTGAAGGTACACAGCCAGGGAGATCTCTATTTTCCTGTTCTTCCATTCAATAGAGAACTTGAACCAGATGGCAGATTGATATTGTGTTTCCAGGGGTGTCTTCATCTTTTGACAATGATAAATTTGTAGGCTTTGAAGTATGTCCTTCTAAAAATAAACTAGCACATATCCTCTCAAGTCATCTGACATTGAGTTTTCTGTTTTATCTTCTAAGGTCTGGCAGAGGTCACAGAGTAATAAAATGAAGGAACCATTTATTTACTGTGCATCTATTATGTACTAGCTGCTTTCCTAAAACAACTCTGTGAATTCATTTTAATTTCGTTGATTGTTAAGTGTCTTCTAAGCCATTCATTACTCTGGCTTATGAGAAATCAGACTTAGAAAGGAAGTAACCTTCCTCAAAATTACAGTTTGGCCAAAACCATGGAGGTATTGACTCAAGTCAGTGGAACACACGAATTCTGTTCTTTTTTCAATAATATTGGCATGAATCAGTCTGTGGTTCCTAAAACTCCTGGATTAGAGCAGATAATAGGGGTATATACACATGAAGTTTCAACATTGTCATTTTGGCCTCTTTGGGGTTTCTAGAGTTCTTCATTATAGGGATTTGGATTATACTGAATCATGAGATATATTTCCATGTGAAACATGCTTTATTAAAAACCTACTTGTTCCTTGGAACTCAGTTTTTGCACACATTAGGGCCATACAGAATAACTGTCTCTATTCCACCCCTCTATCTTACCTAGGTTCTCTCACAGACCTCCTGGCTGTTCTTGGGGTAGGGACATCCAAAGGTGAAGTCTGTAAAATTCCTCATAGAAAAGTCACAGGCCTTTCCTTAGGACTCAAAGGGATAAATTTTTATTTTGAGTTATAGTACACACAAACAAAAGAAACAGGGAGGGAAGGAAGAAATGTGAACAAGAATGTACAACAATAAATGGTAAATTTTTGCCCGTCTCTAAATATAAATACTATAGTTTTGCATATACTTAGATTTATATGAATGGTATTTCATGGTATGTTTTCTTTTCTGCCTTGCTTCTCTCACTCAGTACTATGTGAGATTCATGAAAGATACTGAGTATATCAGTCATCTGTTCATTCCTGTTATTGGTCATCATTTTCTTGTATAAATATAGAAAATAGAGTGCATTTTATGAATTTATGTATCCTCCTCATGTAAGGAACATGTTAAGTCTATCCATTGCTCCAATTTTAGTTTATGTGCTGCAGAAATGAATATAGGCCTTGGTTTCTTAATATGCAATTTTTAAACAGAATTAGCTGATTCATCTGTTGTGAGAATTAAATAAGACAGAGATGCAGGTTTAGCATGCATAGAACCTGATTGATGTTCTCTTTCTTCAACAATGAAAATCTTTAATTCACAGAGCATGTAGTTTTGGAGTCAGTGATACTTCGCATAGGTTTCTAGTTTTATAATTTCTCTCACTGTTTTAAAATCTGTTGGCTTATTTCTGTGTTATTGAGGATTGAATACAGAAACTCTACTACTGAGCTACATCCCCAGCTCTTTTTATTTATTTTGAGACAGAGTCTCCATAAGTTTCCCAGACTTCAAACTTACAAACCTCCTACCTCAGCCTCCCAAAGTTGCTGGGATTTCAGGTGTTCAACAGTGCACTGGGATTAAAAACTAATAATATATATACTCTGGCCAAGTTTCAGATTTAAAAATGTATAATACTCAGCACATGTTAGGTGCTTGACATTGTTTGTTCATTTTTTTTTATTTTTTGGATATTATAAGCATTGGTGTCTTAAAACCAGACCTATGCAAAAGAGTATCAATGTCCCAGTTTAGCATACAGAGGCAGCACTGGATGTGTGTGTGTGTGTGTGTGTGTGTGTGTGAGAGAGAGAGAGAGAGAGAGAGAGAGAGAGAGAGAGAGGGAGGGGTGGGGTGGAGAATTAAATAGCAAAGTGATTCAGAAAGAAATAGTGAGGTTGTTTTGCTGTGTCATCACAGTCAGAAACTTTGCCTAGAAGCAGGGAGGGAGGACCTTTTGAAGTAGAGCCTACAAAGAAGAAGAAGGAGAAGACGAGGAAGAGAAAAAGACTAAGTCAAAGTATAGCTTTTTTTTCTCAGGTGAAGGGTTCTGATAAGTGATCTGAGCAAGGAAAGTGTAATTTTTGTTTATATTCATCTCACTGAGACAACCAGTTATAAACTGTACAACATTGAATCCAGAGGGTTACTCTAGTAATACATGCTGGCCAATCAGAAATAATTTTTCCAGATGTTATTAATAATTACATAAAAGCTCCCCATTCCTCCTTAGGAAGTTGACTCAACCCTTTCAGCACTTTCTGTTTGCCTTGATGACTGATAAGAAGAGTGAGGTCTGTACTGCTTTTTTACCTCTCCTCCCAAATGATTTTTTTCCAGGTTGGAGTGTTTTTTTTATTAGGTTTTCCATGTCCTAGAAGTCAGGGCCTGAACCTTCTCCATGGAACTGGGTGATTATATTCCATGTTTGTATAAATATATCAAAACAGATTCTATTGTCATGTAAAACTAAAAGAACAAACAAAAATAAAAGAAAAAATAAAATGCTAAAGACAGTTCTGGCTTTCTCTCAACATTTTTCCCCTCCTATATCTACCACCCCCAACCTTGATGTACATCACCTAGCACTATCTCACAGACATGAATAAAACTTCTGAGTATAAGGGGCAAACTGAAAAAAAAAAGGTAAACTGATGGTCAAGGAAAGGCTTGACTCTTCTATTATCTTTCCTTTGATAAGTCACTGCCTTTCTCTGAGTCTCAGTTTTACTATCTGTCAAATGGGAATATTAATCCCTTCCCTGCTCTCATAGGATTACTGAGGATATTTTCAATGAGTTCTTCAAAATGAAAGTGCTCATTATATGTTAGACATAATAGAAGCAGTTGATATTTATTAAGTGTTTAATTAAGCATTTATTATAAACTAGGTACTCATATGCCATTTATGTACAATATGTCATTTAATCTTTTCAAAACAAGGCAAACATGCCTATCATCTTAAATATATGGAAGAAGTAGCTGAGGCTCAGAGATGAAAATTACTTACCAAAAGTCATACAGCTAGTAAATGGGAGAGCTGGATTTAAAATCAGAGAGTTGGACTATAGGGAACATATACTTAACCAGTTTGCTATAGTACCTCCTTACTAATATTACTACATGACTCCTACCTTTGATTCTGCTGAAGATCAACGCAAGTCTGATCCCTCCCAGGAAGCCTTATCTACCACTTCTGGTATTAGTCAATTTAATTTCTGCTCCTCTGAGTTCTTATTTATGCTGTATGAGTAATTTGATGTGTAGCTCTATTGCCTTTATCACTACAAATGTATAGTTATTTAAATTTTGCATAAACATTAAACTAATGCATTATTATTAAGGTTTTTAATAGACTCATATCCTCAAATATATTTTAAGCTCAGTAGGAGTGCACATCCTATCTCATACTTTAGTATTCACCACTGTATTAAAGAAAAGGTAGAATCACAAAATCTCGGAAACGGAAGGCATCTAGAAGGTCTTATAATCTGAGTTCCTCTTTATATAGTGGTCTGACTATGGCAAATTTTTTAAAAAAATTAAGAACAGCACAATCGTCTTCTCTCATCCTAAAGGTGAACCTTTTCTATTAATACAGTTCATGATTTTTTTGTTAATTATTTTATTCATTTGATCAGTAGTATTGTGGTATTAGATGTCAACGACAAGCAGCAAGTAAAAACAGTCAAAATCTAGAAGAACCTAAACAAAGTCCCTGTCTTCAAGAAGCTTACAACTAAATAGGAGAAGCTATATATGCATATTAATATGTAAGACAAAGTACTTAAGGAAGTATTTCATTTTTAAGTAAATATTTGGCAGGGGGGCAAAAGAAAAAAGAAATTTATTTTAACTAGAGCAAGGGGTTAAGCAGTCATGGAAATGTTCCTGGAGGAGGTGAACCTAGAACTAACTCCTGGCCATTGATTATATATGCTTATTAGAAGGCCAAAGTAAAGGAGCATTTCAGCAGAGAAACAATATATGCTATTTGACATGGAAGTGTGAAATCACTGAGTGTCTTATATACCATGTTAAATAATTTAAACTTTATATGGTAAGTGTTATGGGGCCAGTAGTGGATCATTCTGGCAGCAGTTGAGAGAATGAAAAAAAAGGTTGCAGGAAAGAGGGAAAGTGTTTAAAAGACTATGAGGATGAAGGGAGAACAAATTTGAAGACAATGTAGATAAAGGACTTAATCAAGGCAACGACAGGGTAGATGGTAGAGAAAGGCACACACAGGACAGATATTAGCAAGAGAAAAAGGGTTCAGTTACTAGTTGGCCATGTGGCAGATGGGCAAAATGGATAAATATGAGTATGCATATGCGGGTTTATGTTACAGGTTAGGTGATGAGATCCATGGTGGTTTTATTCAGCAAGACTGAGAACACAAGATGAAAAATAAAATTAGAGAAAACAACTTTAATAGTGGGTTTCAATAGAGTGAGTTTGAGTTGCCTGAGGATATGTAGAGGATTATGTCAGTAAGTTATATAGAAGTGAACTCAGGAGATAAAACTGAGCCATAAATTATGAATTATTATTTTTTTTTAATTTATTGAGTACATGTATGATCATCACTACACAAGAATTTTCTTAATTAATGTGCACAAAGACTTTATGATTTAGGAAGCATATTACTTTACTTTATACTAATGAGGAAACAAAGGCTTAGAAGAGGTTAAGTAACTCACTCAATTAGCTAACTGGCAGAGCCAGGATTTAAGTCCAGGTCAGCCTTTATTTAGTGCCGGCATGTTTAATCATTGTAGGAAATGAAGTATTGACAGTAGATGGAATTGTCCCATGGACACGTGTAAACTAAGAAAAAAAAAAAAGAGGGTCAACAGGTGAAAATTTTAGCTACAGGAATCTTTTAGTTCTATGAAAAAAAAGCCTAAAGACAAAGGATTCAGAAGGAATGATCAAAGAGATAAAGAGAAACAAACTAGAAAGGAATGGCAGAAACCAAAAGAATGTATAACAGAGTCAAAGGCAATGGGACCAAGGTCAAGTAAGCAAGGTTGCTGCAAAGAGACCTCTGGTTCCAGCAGTAAGGAAGTTGTTGATGATCCCAAACAGAACATTCTCAGGGGAGTGGTAAAGTGTGAGCTGGAATGCAGTGGGTTGTACAGTGAAGAAACAGATGGCTGAAGAGAGACTTGTTGAGATATTTAACCAGTGGAGGGGAAGGGAGAGACAGTGGGGCAGTTTGAGAGAGATGTATGGTAAAAGGATTTTTTTTCCCAACTCATACATGATGTGGTAGCATGGGATAGATGGCTTGAGAGTGGGTGAAGATATGGAATATCTGATGTGGGGAACTAGAAAGGGGGACAAGCAGGAACATATTAAAAATACTACCAAGTGCAGCACTGAAAGCCCTAGCTGAGGATGGAGTACATGAATCCACAGGTGGCCCTAATGTACCTTGCTGAATGGTAGTTATAGCTTTACTCAACAACTGTAATGTGTGGGAGGTAAGCACACCAAAACAGTTCTCAAACTTCCTACCCCACTGCTCCTGAAATGTAAGACGAGAACTACAACAATTTCTGAGCATTTACCATCTCTGAGGCACTGCACTAAATGCTTTATATAGGTTCATTCATTTAATATTTTCATCGGCCCTAGAGTTTAAGAGTCCATTTCATTCTCAATTTACAGATAAAGAAACTTATATGCAGAGGTTAGCTATATTGCTAGCAAACAGAGGAACCAGGATTCAAACATAGGTAGTTTGAATAAGAGTTCATGCTTATAACCACTATGCTCTATCTGTGGCTTACTATAGGGCAATAATTATCTATCCAGGCTGGAGTGGGTATGGAACAGAATCTCTTTGAAGGAATCACATAGAGTTTGGACACCATTAATCCCTTGCCTCTGCTCTACCTTGCTGGACATTCTGAGATGACACCTGGTTGGAAATCATTTATCATGGCAGGTGTGAGTAAAATACAAGGGGAATGCAACACTAAAGTTACAGCTAAGAAGATTCACTTGTGGGGTTTAGGATACATGGGGGAAAATTGAGTCATTTGTGGGTAATGGACTAGGGCAAAAGGTCAGGGTAATCAGACTGGAGGTGTCAAATAGAAAGAATATATATTGAGTTGGAGCAAAGGAAAAAGATAAAAGGATTTAAAATCATGGTCAACATAGGATAATGCTAAGATCTCATGAGTAGATCGATTCCAGGTAACAACAGGTCCCAGGCATACATTTGAGTCAATATGATTTTCGAAGTGAGCTTCCAGACAACTAAAACTCTTAACTAAAAGTTTTCCATGCCATTTTCAGCCTCAACTTGGATAATTTTAATTTTGGACTTGGATACAGTAATTTGCATTTATAAACATGATATTTGTCTTAATTATGTCTGCCTGTGGAATTTTGTTTTGTTTTGTTTTTTGGTACTAGAGATTTAACCCAGGGGCACTTTACCTCTGAGCTACATCACAGCTCCTTTTCGTTTGTTTTTGAGATAGGGTGTCACTAAGTTGCTTATGGCCTCAGTAAGTTGTTGAGGCTGGTCTTGAACTAGTCATCCTCCTGTCTCAGCCTCCTGAGCTGTTGGCTTTATAGGCATGCACAACGGCATCCAGCTGACTGTAGAGATTTTACGGATCCTCCCTTTCTCATCAAGCTTATTTGCTTTCCCATCAAGCTTATTTGCTTTCTCTTCAAACCTCATAAAATACCAACATTGAACATACACACCTTCCAGTTATGCCTTCAGGTAGAAATTAAATAAATATCGAGCAAGTTAATTAAAAAATCTAGCCTTAATCTTCCAAGCCCTATAATAACCACATGCAAAACCAGACTGGTGAAAAAACTAAATATTTGATCCACTAATTAATAAATTTTGTGGTAAGCTACTCTTTGGAGGAAATGCAAAGATACAAATCATTTATTTCTATATAGTGCCTATATGGGATAGGCAGTAAACCAGACAGGTTGTTCATGATATTTATTTTATTGTTGCAGTAATATGTCTATTTTGAAGATGTTTAAACTAACACTTACAAGGGGTTAAACAATCAAAGTCACAGAGAAACCTAAGTCAGCACAGGCATTAGAAATTAGTTCTCTCTGGCTCTAAAGTCCATTTTTATATTACAGTGTGGGATAGAAAATAAAATCTGCACTTGTACAGCTCAGAGCCTTGTTGGAATGATAATTGTTCTCTAGTTGTTTCATGTAAAAATCTTAAGACATGAATTGTCTCTGCCCCAAGGGAAGTGACACCCATATTTGCCAACTAGGAGAGAGAAGTGTAGTGATTCAGCACTCTGACTATGGAATCAGAGAGTGTTGGATGTTTCATCCATCCTTCTATACAACCATCAGATATATGATAAGTGCTGACCATGCATTAGGAACAACACAGATATATGAGCAAATATATGAAATCACAATCTCTGAGGAACTTACAGTCTGGTGGGGGAGAAAAGCAATAAATAAATCAACAAATTCAGACACATGTATGAAATAATAGTGACTATGAACAAAAATAAAGCAGGACCAGGCAGAAGAGAGTGTTAAGAGTATGTTATATGCATGCTATTTGGTATAAGATGGTCAGGGAAAACCTCAAAACAACATGAGAGACTTCAATGATATGAAGGACTCATCCATGAAACTAAATATGAGAGAACAGAGTTCTTGGCAGAGGAAATAGCAAATGTAATGACCATGAAGTGGAAACAAACTTGATCCATCTGAGGAACACCAAAAAAAGCCACTGTGACTAGGGCAGGTGAAAGAGGGGGGAGGCATACTAGATGAGATTTCTGTTATAAGCAAGAGCTAATTTTCTTATGGAAAATGAGGATAAGAGTAATATTTATAGGACTTGAGTAAGAAATAAATGAGATAATGTACGTCAAGACCTTGATATAAGTCTGGCACATGGTAAGTGCTCAAAAACTGATATATGCCATCATTGTTATTATTATCAGGCTGATCATGCCAAGTTTTGCCACACAAGTGGCAGAGTTTGAATTAGAGGCATGAGTCAGAGCAGGAGACTCTTGGTGGAGCAGGCAGAGACAAGAGCATTAGCAGAGAAGAGTCAGCCTGAAATAAGAAGCAAGATTCACATCCTTCACTGGCAGAGATAGACCAGGGTGGTATTGCAGAGTGACTGATATTAATATGGGGAGAAAGAATGGAACATTGACAACAGGGCAGAAAACCACTAAATCATCCTTGTCACATGAGGAAGGGCATTGGTCTCAAAATTAGCAGGCTTTGTCTTCTCATCTGTAAAATAGGAGTAATAACTGCTTCAGAAAGTTGATAATATTAATGAAAGCACCTAGTGCAGAACTGGCTCAGAAGAAAGAAAACATTTTTGTTCTCTTCTTGCTTACTCTCATTCTCATGATGACAAAAAGTTAGCTGGATATTGTTAAGAACTAGGGTGCATAAAGAAGCATCTTGTGATAGATAACTCTGTTATCCATGCCATATCTGACCCACAGATGCACATCACAGTTTCTAGATGGCATTCATGATGAATGTTTCAGACTTCCTCTTTGCTCATTCTCATTATTTGAGAATCTCATGACTCTCTACTCTGACTCCAATCCACTGAACTGACCCCACCAGAATTCAGAATTCTTACATAGTTTCTCTTCCTGCATTTTGGCCCCTGACTTGCCTAACATTTTGATTTTGCATACATCTCTGTTCCCTTGTGTTATCCTATTGTTCAGGGAGAGGAAACCTACCCTGACCCTTTCTTTCATAATAGGTCAAGGAAGGGACTGGGATGTAGGCATCTGTCCACACAGGGTCCCCACTATCAGCACAGAAACTCCATTCTCTGAATGTTTGCTGCCTTTGGATTCATCCAATAAGGAGTGACTCTACACTGAGCCCCCACTCTCTATGCCTACTCCCCACACATAAATTTAATTTATTTTAAAAATTCTTCTTTGGTATTTGTTTCAAACCAAAATTTTTCTGCATTATAGGCAGTGTTCAGCCGAAATATGAAGAAATTTATAGGACAAGGTATCACCCATGTTAAAAGAGTAGAGCTGAGACATGTCATTTTTAACTACTCTCTGGAAATAAGTGAGGCATAAATAATAAATAATCAGAAAGTATTTTGTATTAGGTGATTTAGTTTGTGTCTAACCTCTGATCAAACCTCCTTTTTGCCCTCCAGGTCAGAGTTAATCTGATCTTGGCTTAACATGAAACCCGTGGAAAAAGAAATTAACCAGCTGGGTCACTGGTGCTTGGGAATATATTATGACAAGAACCAGAATAATTGAGAAGAATGCATCAGCCACATCATTTTGGGAGGACTTCCATTTGTGGTTTGAAGGTTTTATGAAAACAGTAACCAGTGGATTCTGGGCTCCAACAAACAGATTCTCAGTACATCATACAAAACTGAGGAAACTATCTAGCATTTTGAGGCTGAATAAGAAAAAGAATTTCTGTAAACTCATTTTTCTTATTTTCCTGTTCTCCACTTAGGCTGTTTATGTATAAGGTTGATGTGTGTAACTTTATCTTGGATGGTCAAAAGTGTTTATAAGTAATGTTCACTTCGATATGGAATTCATGTCAATATGAAGCAAATGGTTGGCTATGTGTCATTTTGTGAAGAGAGACAGGACTGGAATTTCAGAAAATGATGGAATGAATGGGATTCTTGAACAAGAGGGGAAATGTAAATATAAGTGATTTTAAATTCCATTAAGAACTGACTGGAATTCAAAATACACTAGAAATCAGTCAACAGTTTCGAGTTACATATAACATAATCTGCCTAGTAATTTCAAAAAGTAACAATTCATGGTATAGCTAATACTTGGGAAAATATAAAACGCTGTCTCCTTTCCCTTGCACTATTTCTGATCCTTCCTCCAAATTTAGACCCTTTGAGTAGAAGAGTAATTTTTCCAGGTTTCAGAAGTGACTGTGTTTCAAACATCTCACTTTATTACAAAGCAATATTGCCAGCACCCATTTTCTGGAAGGCAATTTTGTAATATGTAATGAAAATCTTAGCAACGATCATGGTCTTTGAACTAATAATCCCCATTTTGAAAACATATAGTAAGAAAACTTAAGAAAGATAAAGAGAACAAGAGAAAACTTTTGGGGGTGATGGGTATGTTTATGGCATTGATCATGGTGAGGGTTTCATGGATATATACTCATCTGCAAGCTCATAAAGTTGTATACATTAAAAGTGTACAGCTTTTTGGATGTCAATCAGACTTCAATAAAGTGATAGTAAACATTTACAAGCATGACTTTATGCATAAAATTGCTAATTACAATGGTGAAATTTATCACAGTAACATAATATACATGATCTCATTGTCTAATAATTGGACATAAATAATAATTATTTAAATAAACCTTGGCATGATGAGATATACAGTCAGCTAAATGTTCACATGAAGTTTAAAACCAAAATTAGACCATGTTTCTCATGTAAAGTTAAATAAAAATTACTCCATTATAGTATGAAGTCAATAACATAAACATATTTATGTGTGAAAAACAGATTACAAGGAAACAGACATAATTGTTAATGGTGATTATTATTAACAGGATTATGAATGATTTTTATTTTCTTCTTTGCTTTTTGTATATTTCAAGTATTCTATAGTGCATATATACATATGCATATATATGTGTGTGCATATATATATATATATATATATATATATATATATATATATATACTGATGTTTTATATATTGATGTTTAGGAAAAATTTGTATGAGTTTTCATGTAAGTAATGAGCCATTAAAATTTTCTTTTTAAAATTGGGTATGGAAAAATTTGAAATGGAAAATAGGTGTTCATAGGAAAGAAGATTCTAAAATGGAACTGGTTAATAGCTATAATCTTTCCCAATGAATGGAGACCTCAGCCTGCTGAGGCACATATAAGGACCTGAAAACACTGGCACAAGTTGTGTATGTACCACTTCAGCTTTTCCCTTGTGAAGAAGGAAGAAAAAAAAAAAAAGACTTGTTCCTTGTGAAGTTTGAAGAAGACACAATTTAATTCATTGGTCATCTATTCTAGCTATTATGAATATGCATTAGAGGATCCATGTATCATTCAAATGAAACTCAGGTGTTTGTCCTGAGATTAAACAGCTCATGAGTCATATAAGCAGTATGAGAGATTGATTTTTCTTACATGTCAAGCACCAGAGCATAAGATTTATAGTATAAAGAGACCTGATTCTGTTTTACTCTCAGAGTGAATGAACTAGAAAACAGCTGTATCCTGACCAAGTATTATAACTGGCCAAAGAGTCATTGTGCCAGTGTTATGATCATGATGACCATTTTCCCCGATCCTTTTTTTTTTTTAATTTTAGCTGTCAATGGACCTTTATTTTATTTATTTATATGGAGTGCTGAGAATCAAACCCAGTGTCTCATGCATGGTAGGGCAAGTGCTCTACCACTGAGCCACAACCCCAGCATCCCCCCATCCTTTTTTATAGCTAGAGCATGACTAGATAAAACAGCCTAGTCAAGTTATGGGTAAAATTTTAGCACAATTTATTAACCATGCACCTTATGACATTCTGGTTTTGAGCTCCATGGTCATTGCCAAAACTCAAGGTGCAATATTATCTCTGCCTATGTAAATATTTGTAGATTTCTGACCCTAAAAGAACTTTATTCATCAGACTCTTATCATTTAAGAATATATTATGCCACCTGTCCTAAAATGGAAACAGTAATAAAACAAAGATCAATAATGTTCAGATGAAAATCCTTTGATGGTTGGGTCAATGAACAAAATACTTCATTCCCTTAAGATCTGGGTGGGCAAGTAGGTAGAGATGTTCACTTTTAAATCACATAATTGGAATGGGATGAGAAAGGAAGGTTTTCTTTTTCTGTAAACAGAAAAATACACTAATAAATTAAAAAAAATATAGAATTACAAAATAACCACCACAATCACCATAGTACTAACTGCATAATCAATAGATGCTAAAATTACTGGGTGGCAGGCTATTGAAAAATTTAGTTATACAACCTTAAATTACATATTATTTATTAATTATATATAGGGTGAGAGATGAAGAAGGACATGGTGAATACAACCATAAGGTACAATTCTGTGAATTCTAAGAGGACCTCTAATGCCTCTTTGTTTAATGCCTTCTCCTTATGTGAGGGAAGAGTCTATGAATAATATGAGACAGAATTATGTTACTGCCAAATGATATGGTAATTTCACCTCTAGGCATATATCTAAAAGAAATAAAAATCAGTGTGTGAAATAGATATCTGCACTCCCATGTTCACAGCAACACTATTCACAATAGCCAATAAAGGGAATCAACTTACATGCCCATAAATAGATAAAATAATACAAATTATGGTGCATGTATACACAATGAGATATGTTCAGCCTTTAAAAGAGAAAGAAAATCCTGTCGTTTAAAACAATATGGAGGGCTGGGGTTGTGGCTCAGTGGTAGAGCGCTTGTCTCGCATGCGTGGGACACTGGGTTCAATCCTCAGCACCACATAAATAAATAAAATAAAGGTATTGTGCCCATCTACAACTAAAAAAAAGTCCTCAAAACAATATGGATAAATTTGGAGGATGTTATATTAAGTGAAATTAGCTCAACACACAAAGACAAATGATAACATAGTATCACTTATATGCACAATCTAAAAGAGTCAAATTCATAGAAGCAGAAAGTAGGATGGTGTTTCTCAGGGGTCATGGGTGGACACTGGGAAGATGTTTCTCAAAGGTTTCAGCATTTCTATTAGGAAAAGTAAGTTCAAGAAAGCTATTGTACAATTTGGCTATTAAAACTAATAACAATGTATTGTAAACTTGAAAGTTGCTTAACAGTAGATGTTGAGTGTTCTCACTACAAATAATTGATGAGTATTTGAATTAATGCATATGGTAATAAGCAGAATCTAGCCATTCAACAATGTGTATGCAATTCAAAGCATCATGTTGTACAACATAACTATATACATTTTAAATTACTGTTTTAAAAATAAGAAATATTAAACATTGTTACTAATATAATCTCATGCATATATTATGTTTTTATCAATATAACTAATATCTCAAATCAGTTTATTCTTAGTTATTCAAAAGGGACATTATCCTCAGTGGGCTTACCATAATTAAGAGAGCTCTATCAAAGTAGGAAATATGAATAGGATGTGGGCCAGTTATGTTTGAGTTTGAAAAACAAAACATAACAGACCCTTAGTTCTAATGAACTGCAGGTGAGAGCTTGTCACATTCAGGAGAGTCATGAGGGCACAGTGCTTGCAGATAGACAGGCATCTGGCAGAAACCCAGGTATGACAGTGAAAGAAGAATTACAGGAGGAAAACAACCGTAGCTGCAAACAGAACATCCATCCTGCAGGGAATGAGCCTAAATTTGATTTCTTACTCTTCTATACACATGCTGTATGACCTTAGGTACATGAAGCAACCTGTTTCAGCCTGTGTTCTCATCTTTAAATTGACACAATAATGCCTGTCCTAATTAATTCACAGGATAATGTGACCAGTCTAGATTAGAATGAAATGCTAACAAAATACTATACAATATTTTAAAAAGTAGCAAGTGTTATTCTTTGTTTTTGGAGGAAGAAACAAACCCCTTTCATGTGAATGGCTTAAGGAAAGGAAGCTTTGTGTACACATAACAAGAATAGGACATCTGCTTTGCTGAACATTGAGGACTCATTGCTTAGGGCTATGTTACAGAAATATTATAGCCTTTGACATTCCAACTCTAACTACCCCTGTCCATAAATCCAGAATAGCTTGTATCACTTCCTCTGAACCATCACATCCTTGTCTTTAACCTCAAAGAATTGTGCCCAGCCCTACCAACACAAAATGGAACAGTAGAGTACAAAGTATATTCCTTTCCATTTCTATCATTTCCTCAGTTCCTGATTCTTGGTTTCTATATGCCAGATCTAAAACTAGACTAGCCTTCTTCAGTTTTATATAACTCTTGGACCCTGATATTCCTACAATCTTGTGACTTTGGTCACATCTTCACTTGTTATTTCTAATTTTATTCACTTTTATTTATATGAGGAACATATTAATTAATTTTTGTGTTATGGTTTGGATATGACAAGTCCCCCCAAAAGCTTATGTTAATGCAGAAATATTCAGGGTAAAATTATTAGATTGTGAAAGCTGTTACCTAATCATTCCATCCAGGTTTAAATGGACTGATTGGGTTGGAAGTGCAGGCAAGTGAGGTAAGGTTGAAGGAGGTAGGTCACTGGGGTATGCCTTGGAAGGGTTGTTCTTCCACGTGGTCCTTTCTCCCCTACCTTTCTGACCAGTCACAGAGATGAAAAAGCTGACTAAAACACCTTCATTTAAAAAATTCAAACATTTAAAATATACTCCTCTTTAACCACCAACTCAATGCCAGTCCCCTCTCCAGAAAATAATACTATAACACTTAAGAAATGTAAATATTTGGCAAGAGTCCTTCCAGACCTCTCTCTGTGCATTTGCATGCATGCATACACACATACTCATTCTCCTTGTTTCTCATGGAAAATTTGTAATTGTGTAAATATTTATATAAATGGCAGCATTCTCAACATATTGCTTTTCAACTTTTCTATTAATCTCCTTACTATGTCTTACTACAGGCACTACACATTACTTTTATATTTTCCATAGGTCCCAGAATATGAATGTACCAAAGTTTGTTTAGCCTTTTTATCATCTATGAACATTTAGATTGTATTTACTTTTTCATTATTTCAAACGCGTTATAGTGAAAGAACATCCACATCGACATCTCATTGTGTACATCTTTTAGTTATGCTCTAGGGAAGATACTAAGAACTGAATCTAATCTGTCACAGAGAATATTACTTAAAATACTAATAGACAATGCTGAACTGTTTCCCCAAATATGGCTATAGCAATTTTTATTCTCACCATAGTGTATCAGAGTGTGTTTTCCCAGACTCTTCCTTTACATAATATTGTCAAACTTTAAAATTTTTTTCAGCTATGGATAAAGATTGGTATCTTATTTTAGCATGTATTACTCTTAATATTAGTGAGGTTGGATATATTTTCAAATGTTTATTAGGCTTCTTTATTTCCCCTTCTCTGAATTATCTATTCATTTCATTTGTATTGTTACTATCTGTTTGTAAATTTGCTGATTTGTTGATAAAGAGTTAAACATTGGTATAACAATGTTTCTAATTTCCAGCAACATTGAACCATATATATGATGGTGGTTCCATAATATAGTATCACCTAGTGATGCAGTAGCCATTTTAGTTTGTGAAAGTGAATTCTATGATGTTCTCATGACAACAAAATCACTTAACAGTGTACGTATATGTAGCAGATCATCTCCCTGTGGTTAAATGATGCATGACTGTCTCTCTGTGTGTAATATATATAATACACATACATGTATGCATATTATGAACATTAATATTTAATATTTTATGTTTGCTGAAGATACTTTTCCTAATCTGTTATTTGTCACTTGTCTTTTATATTCATTTATGGTGCATTATTATTTTTTTTTTGCAGTATTGGAGATCGAACCCAGAATTTGCTAAAAAATTCTGAACCACATCTCCAGTCCTTTATAAAAACACTTTGAGACAGGGTCTTGCCTAGTTACCCATGTTGGCCTAGAACTTGTAACCCTCCTGATTACTGGTGTGCACCACCATGCACAGCTGCTTATGGTGTCATTGAACACACGACTTTAATGATCATTTATATAATCAAGAGTTGGGTGTCGGGCAGGGGTTGTGGCTCAGTGGTAGAGAGCTTGCCTAGCATGTGTGAGGCACTGGGTTAGATTCTCAGCACCACATATAAACAAACAAATAAATAAATGTCCATTGATAACTAATAAAAATATTTTAAAAAAGAGTTGGATGTGGTCAAATTGGTGGTTTATCCCAGACCAGGTATGGGGCTGAATCCCATTCTTTCCTCAGCTGCCCCTGCGGGGTTCTGCACCTGCTTCCTGAAGAGGTGGAACAAGGGTACACTCTTCTCTTTTCCTTAGGTGGGTAAGTCTGGTTTGTTAGAACTTTTGGGTCCCAGTCATCACAGCTGATGGCTGTAAGGGATTGAGAGAGGATATCAGAAAGAAATTCAAGTACTTAATGAAGTCACAAGACATCAGCCACGGTCCACTTTAGTTATGGGAATCCAACAAAGAAACAGACAAATCAGAGAATTATGACAAGAGAAAAAATAATGCATACATCCCTAAAAGAATATCAGTGTTCCTTAGAACTTATAATTAAAGGGTATCAAGAAAAAATATTTAGATGCTAGGGTTATGTTTCAGTGGTAGAGCGCTTGCCTAGTACACAAGATGAGCTGGGTTTGATCCCCAGCACCACATTAAAAAACAACAACAACAAAAAAGAAAACTAGACAAAAAAAGGTATTATTATTTTTTTTTTTTAAAAAGAACAAATGTTTAGATTTTTCATGGCTAGCAATAAAGATGATCTCGGTATAGTAACGAAACTAAAGGAGCAGCAATCCAAGAAGTTATAAACATATGTTGACCAGATAACTGAAATGACAGCAGTCATAAGAAAAGTTATTGAAATTGATGAAAGTGATTCTCAAGTTATTCGAAGAATCTCTTTCCAGTCTTTGTTTTCTTGTAGAAATATTTGTTCCTTTTCCATGTAATCCATTATCCCAACTTCGAAATATAAGTTTTTCCCATGGTTTTCGGAATGGAAGATCCTCAGACTGCATTTAATCCTTCCTGTTTGGTGTCAGACTTAACAAATAGCTTATATAATACAAGACTTCAGTTTTCGAGATTGCCTACTTTCCCATTAATTTAAAATTTTTGTCAAAGAAATTCTACAAAGAGGAACAGTAGAAATATTTTAAGTGCATGACCACAAATAAAGGAAACAATTTAAGTATAGTTAACTTATCATAACAGATACTTAGTTCACAATTGTTAATAATTTGCTAAAGTGTATGTTGTATCATTTCAGAAATGAAAGAGAAGGAATATTACTTTCTAATAAAGATCTTATAATAGACATATTTAGTAGGTTCAAGTACTCCTCTGAAAGAACAAATTTTTGTTCTCAGCCAATAATTAAATTTTTTTCTCTTTTTCCAGATGATATTTAAGGATATCATATACTTTATTTAGCTAATAGAGCTGAAAAGTTTGATATAGTGAGATAGGTATGATAACTCTTTTTTGGGGGGGAGGGAGGTATTAGGGATTGAACTCAGGGGCACTCAACCTCTGAGCCACATCCCTAGTGCTATTTTGTATTTTATTAGAGATAGGGTCTTGCTGAATTGCTTAGTGCCTCACTAAATTGCTGAAGCTGGCTTTGAACTGATGATCCTCCTGCCTCCACCTCCTGAGCCACTGGGATTACATTTTCAAGCAAATTAAAAATTCCTCTGGCTTATATAACCCTGTTTTTAAGCAATTACTCTCGAGGTGTGAAAAAAAGACTCAAATTTCAAAAAAAAAAAAATTCTGTATCTATTTTTAAGCTCCATCTGGTCTTCATAACCTGAAAGATTTTTCTTATAACCTTTAATTTGGACAAGGGCTTGGAAATATAGAGATTTATAAGTACTAGGTTTTTTAATGTTAAATAAACAATACATAAATTTTCCAAAAGCCACCAGATAGAGAAATTAACTTTACAACCTATTGAAACTTATTTTTTCTTATTTTGTAGTGATTATAGACTAACAGGAGAAGATTTTCAGATATGATTAAATGTATTATACTCATTTACATTAAATTAACAATATATATAGCATACATAGAAATTCGTACTCTCTCTTTTGTTTTTTTTTTTTTTTTTTGGTACCAGGATTGAACTCAGGGGCACTTGACCACTAAGCTACATCCTCAGCCCTATTTTTTTGTATTTTATTTAGAGACAGGGTCTCACTGAGTTGTTTAGTATCTCAATTTTGCTGAGGCTGACTTTGAACTCATGATCCACCTGCCTCAGCCTCCCAAGCCACTGGGATTACAGATATGTGTGACTGTGTCTTGCTTCATGGAGTAATTTTTATGTATAATTCCATATATTGGTAATAGTAAAAACCCCTTTTCACTTCAGAAATTTTCTTCCTTAAGTCAGAGGGTGAATGAAGCTGATTAGAAAAGAGCTATTGGCCCAAAACATTAAATAGATTTCATCAGAGGCCTTAATTGATATTTTATAAGTAAATGGTATATTTTTACTTTTTAATTTTTCTATTGGTTTTATGAAATTAGACCTTCCTTCAATGGCACATTCATTCAAATATTTATGTACAACCACAAGAATGGGATCCTATTTAGAATAAGTTATACACCATGTATGTATAATATGTCAAAATAGACTTTACTGTCATGTATATCTAAAAAGAAAAAGAAAAAAAATAGAAAATAAGCTACATAATTGAGATTAAGTCTGAGGCAATTCATTCAGTATTTCTAATTATAAAACAGTACTTGATAAATATTTTTGCAAACAAAAAATTGAGTAAATTTATTCTTGGTATTCTTGTTTGGATAAAATTTTAAGGTTTTAGGTATTGTAAAACATTATTTTTTTAATGGCAGCCCCCTCTCCAATTTTTAAGAACTTTAAGTTTATGTCTGAGAGTACATATTGCATAGGAGACTATTTTATCAATAAAGATAAGTGATTAAAGCTGGAAAAATATTTATATAATCAAATTTCTCAATCTTTTCACCTATTACTTTTTGTGTTTATCCCATATGAAATTCTTCTCTACTCCAAACTTATAAATATGTTATAATATATATTCTATTAGTATTTTATACGTTTTAATTTTTACATTTGTGGTGCATATGTAGTTTATTTTTGTGAATGATATGAGGGGGAGAGGGGGAAATTGAACTCTTTTCTCCTAATATAGATGATCAATTGTCTCAACAAAATTTAATGAAGTGAAAAACATACACTAAGTCATATAATTAATAAAATCAAATATTATTATTATTATTATAAAATCCTACTTTATATAGGCTATCTTATCTTCATTGATTTGAACTTCCATCTTATTCTAATTGTCTAGATACACATGGATCTATATCTTGACTTTGTATTCTGTTTCCTAACACTTTAAAAAATCTCCTTTGTGTTTGTAGCCATGTCTATCTAGTATGTTGTTACAAATTTTGTTTATCTCTATCTTCTCCTTTTATTTCTTGAACATTCCTGTCAGAGCCTTGTGTATTTTAAATTTTTTTTAATTTGTTCTTTTTAGTTATACATGACAGTTGAATATGTTTTTTTATATTTTCAGTTGTAGATGGACACAATATCTTTATTTTGTTTATTTAGTTTTATGTGGGGCTGGGGACTGAACCCAAGGCTTATACATGTGCTAGGCAAGTGCTCTACCACTGAGCTACAACCCCAGCCCGAGCCTTGTGTATTTTGTTATCTGTTAAAAATGCAACTCTCTTAGACTTTTTGTGCTGCTATAGTGGAATATCACAGATGGGGAAATTAGTAATGAGTAGAAATTTATGTTTCACAGTTCTGGATCTAGAAAGTCCAAGATTAAGGCACTGTTATCTGATGAGGGCCTTTGTGCTGGGTCATTCCATAGCATAAGGATGAAAAGAGAACAGAAGAGGGTTGGAGGCTAGGTAACAGGAATAAAGGACCCAAACTAATCCTAAAGAACTTACTCCCATGATAACACCATTAGTCCAATTATGAGGGCAGAGTCTCTTGGCCTAATTACCACTTAAAAAGCTCATTTTTAAATACCGTTACAATGGCAATTAAATTTTATATGATTTTGAGAGGTGACAAACACTTGAGCAATAATGATAACGTTTGATTTTAATAATTGTATGACTTAATGTATGCTTTTAAATTCATTAATTTCTGCCAAATATAATAATTCTTCTTTTTTTCTTTTATCCTCATTCAGTTTTTAAAATTTCCTGTTTCATAGGGTTAATAGTCCCTGTTCCCAAACCTAAATTCAATAAAACTCTCTCTCAAAAGCAGGAAAAATCAAATAAATGCTGTAACATTTCAAAACTATTGGCAGGCTTTTAGTAGTTGAGTGATATACTCAATTCTTGGAAAGCCATATATTATCTACCAAAATATCTAACTCATAAATTAACAGAAGGTTGTTGAGGAGACACTAAGACAAAAATTATTTTTGAAAGAACATGATGTTCAGGGTTCATTCTCCATTGCAGCTAGATTTGAGTTAGAAGAATCTATAGGCCCCAATATCTCCTGTACTGTAGGTTCTGTGGTGGAAAATTATGGGGTTAAGAGAAAAGGAAAAAGTTCAAGGAGCTGCAGATCATGAAGAAGATTACAGATGTGTTATAAAGTCAATATGTCCCTCTGTGAGACTCTTCTCTATCTGATAAATAAATTATTTTTTTTTCTGTTCTCAAGTAGAGGTAAGGTATAAGCTCCCAGAGGGAAATAATAACTTGTCTGCTAAATAAGTGTCTTATCAATTATTTATAGTATATGGGCTGGCACACAATAAGTTTTCAATGATTAACTACTTAATGAATGAATAAATGAAATACTTGTTGAGATTGATACAACAGTATGAAAAAAAAACAGTATGGTGATGAGGGAAAACAATTAGACTTTATATCCCTCATAAAACCTAGTAGTGTGCCTGACACATCATAGGATCCTAACAAATTTGTTGATTGAGTGAATTAGTGAATTAATATAAAAGATTCAGGACAATAATTCACATTTCCTGGTTCCAATATTTTAATGATAACAACATTGGGAAATTCAAATTCGATAGTTCTCCCCCCAACCCTGCTCCATACAAACACACAATGCATACACAGTGTAATACTATTCTTTGTGGTCATTTTAGATATAATGTAGTTCATTTAATTTGGACACTAACACTCTCCATAAACACAATTACATTTGGAATATAATAGAACTGTCCGTAAAAATAAATAAGTACACAATGAAAGGAAAATGTGGCCTTCTTAGACCTTGGACTTTTCAACTGGTATGTGGAGTGTTTGGAAGCTGGAATGCTTTAATGGGGGTAGATTTAGGAGAAACAGGACAATGTAGTATTTGACCTTGTAGGACATAAGGATAGGTGGTGTAATCATTAATTTTAGCTTTCTACTTGACTGCATTAAGAACACCTAGAAAATTGGTAAAGCAGTATGTTGAGGGATATCTATGAGGTTTTTTTTTTTTTCAGGTGAGATTAGCATATAAGTGGAGTGTGTTGGGAAGATGAACCCTCAATCTGCAGGCATCATCAAATCAATAAGGGGCCCAGGGATAACAAAACGGAGGAAGGAAAAATATATTTAGATGTCTCCTGAAGTGGGAAAGACTTATTCTTCTGTATATTGAAATCGGAACATAAGGCTTGTCAGCCTTTAAATTCCAGGAATTACACCAGAATCTCCATGAGTTCTCATGCCTTTGACTATGGACTAACTGTTAAATCACTGACTTCCCTAGTTCTGAGGCCTTCAGACATAGACTGAGCCACGATACTGGTATTTTAGGGTCTCCAGCTTGTGCGGGACTTCTCAACTTCCATAATGGTGGATGTCATGTCCCTTAATAAATCTCTTCTCCTATACCTATATCTGTTGTTTTGATTCTCTTTGGACAACCTTGACTAATACAAATGGTGAATATCACTCTAGAAAAATTGGTATTTAACTCCAGAAGGAGGATGGTTTCACAGAGTTTAGGGAAATCTTAGGTGCTTTAGGGAAACTAAAAGCACTGGAAGTGGCACCTGTCTCTACTGAGACAGCAGGAGACAAGAGGCTAATGAGAGAAAGGATGAGAAAAGGGGAAGAGACTTTAGAATTCCTCTCTGATGGGAGCTGGGGATGTGGCTCAAGTGGTAACGTGCTTGCCTGGTATGTGCGGAGCGCTGGGTTCGATCCTCAGCACCACATAAAAATAAAGTAAAGATGTTGTGTTCACTGAAAACTAAAAAATAAATATTAAAAAATTCTCTCTTTAAAAAAAATTCCTCTCTGAGAATTACTATATATTATACAGTTTACCTCATTTAATTTAAATATTGATATATTTACACTTCATAATCATTTCCTCTATGGAAATTTTTGTGTCTTGAAAAATAGTTTTTTTCCTTGTCAGTACACTTACTATAGGCTAAGCACAGTGTGTGGCATTCACCATCTGCTAAGGGTGACAAACATACCAGCAAATAATTATATTATAGTATATTTGACATAAATATAGAAATTTGTACAAAACACAGAAATAATAGAGCAAGGTAATAAAATGTCTAAGGAATTTTGAAAAAGTTTTTTTTTTCTTTCTTTTTTATTTATTTATTTTTGTACTGGAGATTGAATCCAGGGGTGCTTTTAAAACTGAGCTAAATGCCTAGCCCTTTGTATGTTTTATTTTGAGACAGGATCTCACTGAGTTGCTTAGTGCCTTGCTAAATTGTTGAGGCTGGCTTTGAACTTGCTATCCTCCTGTCTCAGTCTCCTGAGTCACTGGGATTACAGGCTTGCGGCACTGTGTCCAGCTTGAAAAGGTTTCAAAAAGGAGGTGATGGCCTGAAAAGGGGAGAAAAAGGAATTTATTAGGCAAATTAGGTGAGAACACGGCATTATAAGAAGAAGGAAAAAGTAGGTTGAAGGCAAATAAACAAAATAAGCCTGGTGTTTTCACAGAATTGCAAAAGGCAAGGGCAGGCATGATGCTGAGAAAAGGTCCAAGAGTTAAAGATCAAGAATATTGCTACATTTTGTATTGCTATCCCTTTTGAACCTCATGTTTAGATTTTACTGTCATTATTATAGTATTAAGAGGTGGCTTTTGTGAGGTAATTAGATTATAGGAGATCATGAGGTTGGGGGACCCATGATTGCATTACTGGCTTTATAAGAAGAGGAAGAAAGACCCGAGGAAGAAAGCTTGCTCTGGCTTGCCATGTGATGCCTTCAGAATGTATGGAGTCCCCAACAAATATATGTCCCTTACCAGATGTGACCCCACAACACTGGACATCCTCAACTGTGAGTTGAATAAACCTTTATTCTCTATAAACTACCCAGTTTGTGATATTCAGTTATAGCCCAGGAAATGGAATAAAATAGGTATTGTCTTGCATATGCTGCAGAATCATTCAAAGATATAATGTAAGGGAGTTACATGGACAGATCTGGGTTTTAGACAGACAATTCTGGCACCAGTATGAAGAATAGATCAGGAAAGGCAGATCAATAGAATCTTCAGAGAATATTGTTACAATAGTTCAGGCAACAGCAATGAGGGCCTGAACCTATGTAGTTGCAATCAAGTCTCAGAGAAAATGATAAATTTAAGGAAGCTCATTAGAAAGTAAAATCAGGATTCCACATCTCCCTCTGAAATCTTCCATTTTTTCCTCTGGTTTTCAAACCTACAATTTTTTTGGTTAAATATTTATTTTTTAGTTATAGTTACACACAATACCTTTATTTTATTTATACATGCTGCTGAGGATCAAACCCAGGTCCCCACAGTGCTAGGCAAGCACTCTACCACTGAGCCACAACCCCAGCCCATACACCTACAATTTTTAATAAACTATCTATACTTGGTAGACGTACTTCCCCAATTTTCATGTCCTTTTCAACTTTCCTAATATGACTTTGCCTCCGAAGAATATCTAACTTCAGTTATTGAAAACTATCCAATGATTTCCATGTCAATAAAGCCACTGGACTTGTTTTTAGTCATTTTAGTTGAACAGTCTTTCTTCTTAGAATACTCCCTTCTCTTGGCTTCTATGATATTAGACATTCCTAGATTTCTCCTATCTCTCTTCCTGCTTTTCCTCAATCTCCTTTGCCAGTTCACATCCCTCTACAGGATGTTTAAATTTGAATAATCCTCAAGTCTCAGGCCTTGGATTCCATCTCTTCTAAATCTATATTCTTTCTTTGGATAAGCTCCTGGTTTCCACAAGCAAACTTAACTAAAATTAATGTGCCATTCATTTCAATAAGCACAATTTTTATGTACCAACAAGAAAGCAAAAAATATTTCAATTAAATTGCAATATTTCAAATTGCATTAATCATTTCATTGCACTTCACACTTGTTCCTCTTTATAGTGTTCCAATTCAAAATAGCACTACCACCATTCACTTAATGGTTCAAGCTAGAATCCAGTAACCTGGCACAACCTTTATTGTCCACCTCACATACTTCCTACTCCTTGTATCTAATCAGTCTGTGTCCTTCTGTTTTACCTCTTAAATAACTCCTGAATATGCCCAATTCTCTGTTAGGAACCTAATGGGGGCCATAATCTCTTTCCTGATTCACTTCAAAACTATCCAAACTTGTCTAATTATTCCTCTGATTAGATGTACAGTAGGTTGAATGATCTTTTCAATACCCCAATTTGACCAATTCATGTCCCTTCAGGGGGCTGGGATTGTGGCTCAGTGGTAGACCACTCGCTTAGCACATCAGAGGCCCTGGGTTCAATCCTCAGTTCCACATAAAAACAAATAAACAAAATAAAGGTATTGTGTACAACTAAAAAATAAACATTAAAAAAAACTCCTTCAGTAGTTCCCCATTATTTTAAAGCAAAAGTCCAAATTATTGTTATGGTCTACAAAGTTCCTGCCCACCTCTCTAGCCTTGCCTCATGACACTGTTCTGTAATCTGCAAATGGTAACCACACACTGGTCTTCTTTTCCATCCTCAAATGTGGCTGCCTCCCCACTGCTTCAGGATACTCTGCACATGCTGTCTCTCTGCCACGACTCTTCTATTTCTCATTATTTGGTTATTTCCCATTAAATCCTCAGCCCTTAACTTAAACATTACCTCCTGAGAGAAGCCTTTCATGATTCCAAAGAAGGTCAAAGTCTCTGCTATTAGTTATCATAGCACACTACTTTTATCATTTTTAGAATTTTAAATTTCAATTAATTAGCCCAAGAAATTGCATATTAAAACAACAATTGAGATCCTACTACAAACTTGGTAGAACGGAAAAAAAGCCCCAAACAGTGACAATAGAAAATGCTGATGATGATCTGGAACAAAAAGAACCTTCCCTACTCATTTGATGTGAAAAGGCATACCCCACTCAGAAATGACATATCTGGGAAATATAGTTTGGAAGTCTCTTAAAAAACTAAACATTTTCTTATTACATAATCCAGCAATCATGTTATTAGATATTTACCCAAACGAATAAAAACCTTATGTCCACACAAAACTTTATATGAATAAATGATTATATTTATTCACAATCACCAAAAATTGGTGGTAAATCCAGATATCCTTCAATAGATGAATGTAGAAACAAGCTGATACACCCATATAAAGAAATGTTATTCACAGATGAAAGCAATGAGTTACCAAGCCACAAAAGACAAGAAGGGAAATTGCAAGGAAACGGAAGGAAACCCTCATTGTTATACGAAATCACATATATCAGGTTGTGAGGGGAAAGGGGGGGGAGGAAGAGAACGGAACAACAACAGATGGGGTAGAGAGGGAAGATGGGAGGGGAGGGGAGGGGGGATAGTAGGGGATAGGAAAGGCAACAGAATACAACAGTCACTAATATGGTATTATGTAAACATTGTGAATGTGTAACTGATGTGATTCTGCAATTTGTATTTGGGGTAAAAATGGAAATGCATAACTCACTTGAATCAAATGTATGAAAGATGAAAAAAATAAAAAAATAAAAAAAAACAATCTTAATTGCATATTTCTAAGTAAAATAACTCAGTTTGAAAATGCTACATATTGTATGATTCCATATACGTAACATACTGGGAAAGAGAGAACCTCTACTGACTGAAAAAAGATCAGTAGTTGCCAGGGGTAGAGGGACAAATAAGCATAACACAGGATTTTTGGGGCAACAAAATTATTCTGTATTATAATGTAATGGTAGATATGTGACATTATACATTTGGCAAATCCCATAGAACACTATAATGAAAACACATGAACCCTAATGCTTACTTAAGTTAAAATAATATATCAGAGCTGGGGTTGTGGCTCAGTGGTAGAGTGCTTGCCTAGCATGTTCGAGGCCCTGAGTTTGATCCTTAGCACCACATAAAAATATATAAATAAAATAAAGATAATGTATCCAATGATATCTAATAAAGTATATATCAATTCTTATATATCAGTTATAACAAGTGTACCTCAATAATGAAAGATGTCAATGATAAGAGACCTTAAAGGTATTGGGCAGGACAAGGTATATATATTGGAAGTCGCTGTATCTTCTACTTAATATTTTTATAAACATAAAGCTGGTCTAAAAAAAGTCTATTAATTAAAATAATATTTACAACTGAAAATGAAACTAATTTAGCATTTAATATTGGCTTGGTACTGGGATAAAAGTTTCATGAAGGCAAGAACTGAGCTAGGGAGTGAGCTCAGTCCTATATCTCATCACCTAGTATAATACTGAGAATAAAATAAATTCTCAGTTAGCATTTGGTAAATAAATAGATAAATCAATGAATGATGGAATATAGGAGTTATGGGAGAAGAAGGAATCAAGAATTAGAGTCAAGGGAGAGGGGAGGGTGAAGCACTGGGGAATGAAAATGTGCCAAATTATGTTATGTCCATGTATGAATATACCAGAATGAATGTTGGTGTTCTCTCTCTCTCTCTCTCTTATGTATATATATAATATATATACTCTCTCTTTATAGAGTGTATATATATATATATATATATATATATATATATACTCTATATATTATATATGTATATATAATCTGTATACATATCTGTAACATATATATGTAATATATATGTATGTGTATATGTATGTATGTATATATATTACTAAGAACAAAAAAGACAACAGATATCAGTAGAGTACAGTAAGCAGATGGGGGATGGAGGAGGAGATGGAAAGGGAAGGTACTAGGAAATGAGCTTGATCAAATTTGCTTGTACAAATATGGCATAACGAATCCCATTATTATGTATAAGTATTATGCACCAATACAAACTTAAAATTAAAAAAAATACTACCAACTTTCAGGCTTTGTTAACTAAGTTGGATACTAGCACCTCAGATCTGAGGCAAGTGGAAAATGATAAATTCAATTTTAAGAGGAATGATAAATTCAATTTTAGGAGGAGTTAAAGGTGTTTGTCAGACAGACGGTAGGCAGTTTGATATGTGGGTCTGGAGTTGGGAAAAGAAGCCTGGGCTGTGGACATAAATTTAATAGCCATTAGCTCCAGGTGTTGGTTGAAGCTGAGTGAGGGGATGAGATCATCCAGGGATTGAGTGTAACATTAGAAGGAGAAAGAGCCAAGGACACATCTTTGTAAAACATCAACACTTAAAGGATAGGCAGAGGAAAATAAACCACTGAGGGAAAGGGAGAAAGAAAGGACAGAGAAACTAAAGAAAAGTGAAAACAGTATGATACTTTAGAGGCCAAGGGTCAACAGGGTTAAAGTAATAGATGGTTTAAATAAGACAAGCACTGAATAATGTCAACTGGTTTTGTAAACAAGAGGACACACTTACAAGATTCTTGGAAGCAAGCTGATAGGAGAAGCAGAACTGAAGGTTTTGAAACCCTGAATAAACAATCCTCTTCCTCAAAGCTTGCTGAGAAGGGTAGGAGAGCAGGGCTGGATATGAATATCAGTGTTAAGGGAAAACTTTTCTTTGAACATGCAAAAAACTTGAACAAGTCTGAATGTTTACAGGGCACATCATAATGAAATTACCATTCTATAAATTGTATTGGATTGTCTCAATACACAATTTGCTCCCTGTCACATGTGTTTAAGTCCAGGATGGATACAGAACAAACCGAGGATATTTTTTTCTCAACTATAAAATAAGAGTCAGGGATAGAAGACTTTAAGTTTCCATAAGTTGATTGCTCCAGTGACCCATGGTAAAATGGAAAGAGCTCTGGGCCAAGAATCTGGCAAACCTGTTTCTAGAATCCCACTTTGTCACTGAGTAGCTGGATGATTTCATAATATTTATTTAGCCTGTCTCTGCATCAACTTTCCTTATATGTAAACCAACTTTACGAAATCATATCTAACATCAAAGGAGATAATGGATCTTAGAGTGTTTGTAACAATATGAGATATTACTCTTTGGGAAGGCTATAGATTATTTTTAGCTAATAAGCACTTACAATAATTTTTAGTTAAACTCATTTTGTAATAACTATGTGAGGTATGAATTGCTATTATTCCCATTTTATAGATGAGGAAAGTGACTCACAGACAAGTTTGGAGACTTGCCTAACATCACATAGGTAGGGATTAGTGAAATAAAGACAGGAAAACAGATAGTATGGTTCTAGAATTCTGTACAATAAATATGCAGCATTATCCTTGGCACAAATCCCTGTCTCCTAATGTAAATAGTCATCAAATCCTTTGGGAAAATCTGATGAATGGTATAGACTATATCTTCTCCAAAATGCATAGAAATTCTAATTCCAATGTGTGTTTTTATGTAGTATTTGAAGAAATTCATTTCCTGATATTCACCACTACCTAAAACCTTTGCCATTGGGCTCACCCAGGGATCTCAGATTAAAAATCCTATGTTTAAAGTTCAATTCCACCATCCCAAATTTCTGATTCTATTTCAAAACATTGAAAATTCTAGAAAATTGCAAGTGGCTTCCACTGTCATGCTGCCCTCTACTGCCGCCTGCTGGACTGTCCGCAGTAATGACAACACCGCCATACCTTTCGCTTAGACTTCTCACTTTCGGAACCACTTTCACAAGAAGGTGTTCTCATGGCTCCGAGAATTGTAACCCCAAACAGCGATCAGGGTAGTGACTAGCCCTAATTTCGTGCCCTAAATTTTCCCGTCATGCTCTTCGGCACAGCTCGTGGGGCGTCGCCGCCATTTTAGGTTTTTTTCCTCGTATTGTGTGCGTCACCAGAACTAGGGAGACGACAGCCTTTGGAATTCAGCAGAGGGCGTTGGAGTACATCTTTTCCTGTAAGAGGCTGTGGTCGGGGCCAAATATGCCAAACATTCAACTTTCTGACCTATTCTTTCAGGGGCACTAAACAGCGTGTTTCCTTCCTAGACTGGACACACTTGAGCATGCACGTCTTCCAACCATTTAAACATGGGGGGGGGTGGGTTTCAACTGTAAGGTTTACAAAACTTTGTCATTACACATGTAGGGTGAAAAAAGAGTCTTCCCACCGCAGTTTAAAATCCCTTCTTTTAAAACTTAAGTATTTTGCTGTTCGCATTTGCCACCTTCCCTGTAGTCCTTGCTGAACTCCTTCCAGTTCCAAACAGGAAAGTAGTAATCATAGAACTACTGGAAATCAGAACAGACTTGCATTAGATTTAAAGGTTTACCACTTTATCACCTGTATGACAAGTTACTTTACCTCTTTGGTGGTGTCCGTCTATAAAATTATAAAGGAGTTGGTTAAGGATCTCTATGGGCCTTTTCTGTTTTGGTGTGCTAGAATTTTAGATGTATTTTCTTTTCTTTACAGTGAACCCATAATCTAGTCCAGTACATATATATTTTTTTTCCCAGAACCTTCTCTATTGGACACACACCTTCAGTTAAATCCCATAAAGGCACCCTTTTGTCTGTAGTAAAGACCTGAAACTCAGTGTTGTGACAACAAGGACTTTTACACTCTGAGCCCCTCTCTCTCTGATCTGTACCCATGCCATTTTACTCCCAATGCAACACAGTTTTGGTAACATAGGTCCCATCACCAAGCTAGATGGGTTAAATGCTGATTTAATCTCCATCTCTGCTTTGTCAAAAATGTACTATTAATTGTCTATTTAGTTATCTTTCTCCCAGTCTTTGCTGTGAACTGTTTGAGAGCAAAGACCACCATTGAATCTGCACTTCCTAGAAAAATGCATGGCACTTTTTCCTTGCTCAATAAATATTTTGACTGGATAAATGATTCTATGATATTGTTTTCCCAAATGCCCATCACCATGCTTGGCATATACCAGATGTTTAATAACTATGAGTGAATAAATAAATGTATTTGCAAAGTCTCATCAACTTTTCAAATTTGCATCCTTTCCTTCCTTCTTCAGTACTTTGCCAAATACTGATCATTTTTATCTGAAAATTGGGAAATATCTTAACTAGTTTTTCACACATATTATTTCTCCCATTATATCAGTTTTTCTTAAAATACAATTCTGCACTATTATTCTCTGTTCCAAAAGTGTCCAGGACTCACAATTGTCTATAGGATCAAGTCTGAACTGCTTTAGCAGGAATTTAAGACACTTCTCAAATCTGATCCTTAATTAACCTAATGTCCCAAGCAAACACATTTACTTCCTATTCCTCAATCCTTGTCCCATTCCATGTGCAAAACAATGAGATGAAATATAAGAAGGGCTAACAGAAAGTCTGTTGTAGTGGGGATGAAGAGGAGAGGGTGGATTTCAAGGTGTACGCACTAAAAAGGTAGGTTTACTTTAGTAGTGTCTGGCTCCTTCCTTTCCATAGTCATTGACAAATTAATTCTTCTATTAGTTCTAGAAATAAAAATCCTATTCAAAATGGTTGCTTTATTCTTGTGGGAGACACATTTTTACCTAAGTGTGTTGTATGCATTGATGTATTGAATCCTCACAATAGACTTTGGGTAGGTACTATTGTTGTCCTCTCTTTAAAGACATACACTGAGGCACATATAGGAATAAGTAACTTTCTCACTGTTATATAACCAGTCAAAAAAGCAGACTTAGGTAGGGCTTAACACAGGTAAAGTCACCTAGGACCTGTGACTTAAATTATATAGTACATTACAGTTCCCTCTCTTGCCTGCCATGTTATTATTTCTACTCCTCTATTGGTTTTGTGTGATAACATTGTATAAGCTCTTCTTTATTGACTCCATTCATTATCAAATATAGAAATCCCACAAAATTCTGTACTTTGTTTTTCTTTCTTTAGCTGTTTGAATAGGTAATATTTTTTGAGCACAGCATGTATTAGAGATAGCCTTTATCATACTTATATACTTTATTTCATTGCCTTTTTCAGCATCCATTTGAGTTATGTATTTTTTGATCTCACAGGTGAAGAAAACAAGGCACAGAGAAGTAAGGTTACTTGAGCAATATCACACAGCTGGCAAATGGAAGAGTTTGAATTGGAACCCAGGAGGTTTGACTTAGAGGCTAAATTTGTGGTTCACTCATTTGTGCTGTTTTGTTTTGTGATTAAAAGCCAGATTCTAGAATTGAACTGCACGGTTCAAATCCCAACTTAACTTCTTTTTATCTGTATGACCTAAGGCAAATTTCTCATTTCAGACCCTCACTTCCCTCATTTCTAAAATGGAAGAATATTAGTAAGGCTGATGTGATGATTAAATGAATTTATTTCCGTGAAACACTTAAAATAGTGTCTGCACCAGATAAGAAGTATGTAAATATTACCGATCAACCTTTCCAGTTTCCCAAGCTGTTGATGGCAAATCCAAATTCATATTTTGTTGTTGTTTTGTTGTTGTTTTCCTTGGCTGATTTCTAAGATTACACAGGACTGTTGGATTTAAGCAGTACAGAAAAAAAAAAAAAAAAAAGATGAGGCATGTAGTCTTCAGTAGTTCCTCATGGCTGCCCTCTGATGCTTCCTGCTCCCCATCCCAAGTGTTCCATTATAAGACTTGACAATTTTCCTCTGATGACAAGCACCAAATAGAAACTCACAGTCATTTATAATGCTATACTGCCCCCTTCCGTGGAATGTAGGTAATAAGCCAACTATGGGCTTTACAGGCTGAACATGCTTAATACATGGTAGTGATTTTGTTATATTCCATCCTCATCTGGATGAGGATGACTCCCAACCCTAATTGTCACCATGAGGATCTGGGTCAGAAGGAATAAGTATAGTACTCAAGGACACATAGATAATGAGCTATGAAAGTATGGATTTACACCTAAGCCTTTGTAATTTTTACATTCCTAGTCTTTTTCTTTTATGCTTCTTTTTTATCCTTATGAATATGTTTAGGGAAATTACTGCCTATTGCCGACTTAAAAATCTGTTTGTCCTTCAGAAAGTTTCCTTGTATTCTAACATATGGTGCATTTCTAAGTTGTATATATTTTTATGTTGTTTGTTGAGGCATGTATTATCCTCCTTATGAAAGTTTTAAAGTACCTAATATAAGGAATGGATTTTCCAATTCTTCATTGAATTGACTTCTAGGAAAGTTATTATTTAGTATGATCTTCTAAAATTCAAGAAATTTAGTTAAAAGGAGAGTGGAGTAGAGTTCTAAGATAAATAAATCATAGTCCTGAGTAAAGAATATTTCATAACAATAGATGTTTAAGAAAGTCAACATCTCAGGATCAGGATCTGCTTTATTATAAAGCATTAGATTTTTTTGTAACCTAGGTCAGGGCCTGAAGGACTCAGTAAATATTTATTGAATTACTTGCTTATGACCTTTAGTCACTTCATCAAGTAATAATACATTTTCCTCATATATCCAAGAAAGGAAATGTTCTACTAAGTGCAATTTGCATGTCATGAAAATTTAACCATTTCAATGCTACATGCTAATTCTCATTGCTCATTTGCAATGAGAATTATTTACTAATTATTTATTAATAATACAGTTCCCTATGTTAACGTACTTAAAGATCTGTATAATTTGATGTTTCTTAATAAATTTCTGATCACCTATAAGAATCACAGTGTAATATGCTGCTATAGACAAAACCAAAGTTGTATACATGTGTACATCATAGTGCTAATCAGATAATCAGCCTGAATTATGTAGCTTATTTCATTTTTTAAATGTTTTGCTTTAAATAAAATATACAGTATTATGTTAACTTTGTGTTCGAGTATAATACACAGTAACATTATTGCTTTTTTTGAATCTTAATGTGCAAACCAAAAGCAAAGACAGCTGTCTACAAAGTGATAATTTCACTCTTTAGAAAATCTATACTAATATCAGATGCTAAGTAGTGTAGTGAATAAAACCACTAAACTCAAAGTCAAAAGTACTCCATACCCCTCCCAGTTCAACTGCACAGTTATGTAATACCTGACTAATTCTATGATACTCTCTGAATTTTAGTTTCCCAATTGTAAGTGCAGATTATAATTGCAAACCCACAAGGTTATCATAAGAATTAATGAAGGAGTTTTGATAAATATCCAGTGCTATACAAATTAGCAATACTGTGTTAAGGTATCATTAGTGTTCTTTTTCTCATCAGGAGTACTCCTGATGTTATCAGTTATGTTAATATCAGTAATATAAGTCACCACATTGGTCTCTTTGTTATCTTTAATCTACTCTTTAATTACACCTGCAGTAAGTTGAATAATGGGGGATGTAGGAACAATATCCTTTAGTACTTCAAGGAATTGTGTCAGTATGTAGTAGAGAGTGCTCACTCCTATCCTCCAAGTTCATCTTTGTTGATGAATATCTGCAAACACTACACTGAGTTATTTATTTCACCCTATTTATATGCTTTTATCACTTTTCTCCTAACTCCACTCTTAAGTTTGGATCTTATTTTTTAAATAAATGAAGAGTTACTAAAGAATTTTGAATGATTAGTGTGCTAACAGATTATTCTGGTTGCCATAAAGACATTGGTTAGGGAAAATTGAGAGCAGAGGCAAGGAAACAACATAGAAGGCTGGTGCATTAATCCAGGTAAGAAATGACAAAGTGCTGTATTATCAAAGTGGCAGTAAGAATGGTAGAACTGACCAGATATAGCAAAAGGTCAAATGTGAGGGCCATTCCCAGGTTTATGACTTTTAGTGTCATGTATTTTATCTAGTACTCACCATTTTCCTATAAATGGTCTCCAGCTGTGCTTCATGTAGCTTGATAATGAGCAACCAACCTGAGGGCACATGAGTCACTTGAAGATTTCAGGTGGTTTCTCCATTTTTCTCAGCATAATTCTCCAGAGATTTATGAAAGTTATCTTGCGTACTACTAAATGATTGAAAGGAAAGTCTAGTTCATTCCTTCTTATTGCTGAGTAGTATTCCAAGGTACGTGTGCACCACAGTTTGTTTAAACAATTCACCACTTGAAAAATATCTAGGCTGGGTTGGGGTTCTGGCTCAATGGTTGAGTGCTTGCCTGGCATCTGCAAGGCACTGGGTCCAACTCTCAGCACCACATAAAAATAAATTATACATTTTTAAAAGAAAAATATCTAGGCTATTTCTAGTTTGGGGCCATTACAAACAAAACTGATATGAACATTCATATACAAGTGTCAGCATTGGCATAAATTTTCTTTTTCCTGGGATAAAATCCTGTGAGTGCATTTGACGTCATGTGGTGTTATGGTTTGGATGTGAAGTGTCCCCCAAATGCTCACCTGTGAGATAACACAAGAAGGTTTAGAGAAGAAATGATTGGGTTGTGAGAGTCTTAACTCAATCAGTGAATTAATCCCCTGATTGGCTTAACTGAGTGGTAACTGAAGGTGGATTGGATGTGGCTGGAGGAGGTGGGTCATCGGGGACATGCTTTTGGGGTATGTATTTTGTATCTGGAAAGTGGAGTCTCTCTATCTGCTTCCTGATCATCCTGTGAACCACTTTCCTCCACTATACTCTTCTGCCATGATGTCCTGCCTCATCTTGAGCCCCAGGAATGGAGCCTGATGTCTGTGGACTGAGACCTGCAAACTGTGAGTCTCCAACAAACTTTTCCTCCTCTACAATTGTTCTGGTCAAGTCTTTTAATCACAGCAGTGAAAAAAACTGACTAAAACATATGGTAAGTGCGTGTTTGTATTTCTAACTGTCAGACTGTTTCTAGTGTGGGTTTATCATTTCACATTCACATTGCAGTGTATAAATGATTGCTTTTTTACTTGCCAGCATGCCACTGTTATTTTTTCTTGTTTGCCTTCTGTTACGTGTGTAGTAATATCATATTTCACTTCTAATTTGTATTTACCTGTTGCCCAATTTGCTAAACATCTTTCTCTATGTTCATTTTTTTCATCTGTACATTCTCTTCATTGAAATGTCTCTTCAGGACTTTTGCCCATTTTTGAATTGGAATTATACTTTTACAGTTGAGTTTGGGGGGTACTTTATAAATACTAGTCCTTTGTTATGTATGTCATTTACAAACATTGTCTTCCAGTTTCTCTTTCAATTCGGTTCACATGATCTTACACGAAGCATAAGTTTTAAATTTTAGTGGTATCCAATTAATCAAATATCATTTTATGAACTGAGTTATTCACATCAATACTAAAAACTCTTCCTAGTTCTAAATTCAGAAAAAAACTTTTTCTATGATATTTCTATATGTTTTATAATTTTACATTTCCATTTCCATCCTTTATCTATTTTCAATTAATTCTTAAATAATGTGTGAAGTATGGGTGTAAGTTCAGGTTTAAACTATATATGTTCAAATTATTCCAGCACTATTTGTTGATTTTGTTATTTGGTTTTAATCGTCCATGAAACAGCTTTTGAATTTTCATAAAAAATCAGTTTTGCATTCTTGTGCCTATTTCTAAATACTCTATTCCACTGATCCATGTGTCTGTCAACAAGTACCACACTCTTTTGACTATCGTGGATATATATTAAGCCTCTATATCAAGTGGAATGATCCTCTTACACATTTTATTTTTCATTGTCAACATTCTTAAAGTTCATTGTCACAAATCTTAACACATTGTCTTAAGTATTCTGGAACTTGTGTTTTCCTGTATACATTTTAGAATAAACTTGTCTGTAAACAGAAAATATTCCATCGATTCTAATGCATTAAGTTTATTGATTAATTTGAAGATAACTGATATTTTTATCCATGAATACAGTATGTCTCTTGTTATGTTGGGATATGAAGTGTTCCCACAAAAATTGATGTTAGACAATGCAGGAATATTCAGAGATGAAATAATTAGGTTATGAAAGCTGTAACATCTTTAGTGTATTAATTCATGTGCTGGATTAATAATTTGAAAGAACTACTGGGTGTTAATTGAAGACATGAGCATTATGACTGGAGGAACTAGGTCACTGGGGGAATACCTTGGGGGATTGTGTCTTGTTCCTGGCTCCTCACTTGCTTCACGTGCTTTCTGGTTGCCATAAATGGAGCTGTGGTCCTCCACCACACTCTTCCACCATGATTTTCTACCTCAGCTTCAGTCCAGTGCAATGGAGTGAGTTAAACATGGACTTAACCTCTGAAACTGTGAGGTCAAAATGAATTCTTCCTCCGCTAAGTTGCTCTTGACAGTTATTTTGGTCACAGCAATTGGAAGCTGACTAACACATCCAATTATTTAGATATTCTCAGATGTCTGTCAATCTTCAGCAAACAGATTCTGTACATAAGTTGTTTAGTGTATACTGAAGTATTTTATTTTAACTAATTGAAAATTTAATTTTGCTTTTATTTTCTCTTCAACCATATTTGTGAATTTGTTTCTTTCTCATTTTGGTTGTATCAATTTCGGTTTCATACATTTTGAAACCATTATTATTGCATATACACTTAAGATTGCTATGGTTTCTTGGTAGTTAATCATTTTGTCATTATATTATGTGTCTCTTTTTCTTATTTCATTTCTCTTTTGCCTGCTCTCTGGTATTAATATCTTTCTTCCTACTTTATTATGATTAATGTTTGTCTGGCATACATCTTTCCATCTCTTTATTTTCAATCTACACAAATCATTATATTTAAAATTAGTCTTTTGTGAAATATTGTGTTTCATGTTTTTACAAATGTTCTGCCAATCTTTGTCTTTTGAATAATGTATTTGGATCATTTACATTCAAGGAAAATATTGGTAACTTCAGATGCCATTTTAAAATTTGAGTTAATTTTTCTCTGTTTTTATTAGAATTATTAATTTATTTTTTAGTTCTAATACTCCCGTTTTATTCTCCTTTATATTTTATGTTTTTGCTGACAATTCTTATTTTTTAATTTGTTGCAAGAATGGTTTTGCCTGTGGAAATATTAAAAGGATGGCTATTTTAAAATCTTTGTCAGATAATGCTGAAATCCATGTCATATTTGTGTTGGTAAATTAGTTTTCTAAAGCTACCATCGATTGCTAAAATACCATATATTGAGAGGATTAAACAAAAATAAATTTCTTGCAATTTTGAAGGCTAGATCTCCAAGATTAAGGTGTCAATAGATTGTTTCTTTTGAGACTTTCTCCCTTTGGGTTGCAGTTATCCAGTATTTTCCTGTTTCCTCCCATGCTCTCCTCTTACTCTGTGTTGTCTTTGTTCTAAATAACTTTTAATTTAATAAGGACACCAGTCATATTGGACTGTGGCCTACCATAAAACCTCATTTCACCTTAATTGCTATTATATATTAATAATTAATTAATAATATATAATTAATATTATATATAATTATATATAATACTATTATATATTAATATATAATTAATAATATATATATATTCAAAATACAGTTACATTTTGGGTTACTGGCCATCAGTAATTTAGCATATGAATTTGGGGGGAAACACAATTGAGACTAAAACAGTTAGATTATTTGGTTGCCTTTCCTCATTCTAAAGATTTTGGGGACAGTTTTATTGAGTTACTCACATAGCATATAATTTAGCCATTTAAAGTGTACAAGTTCAATTAATTTTAGTAAAATCACAGATTTGTACATACATAACCACTTCAATACCCTATCCTTTTTTAGCAAGTATCCCTAAATTCAACCAGCCTAAAGCAATTGCTAATCTATTTCCATCTCTATAGATTGGCCTCTTCTGGATATTTCATGTATACAATTATGTGGTCTTTTGTGATGAGTTTCTTTCATTAGGCATAAGGTTTTCAAGGGTCATCCTTGACTGCTTTGATTTTGTAGCAAGCTTTAAAATTGGGAAAATCCTCCATTTTTTTTCAAACTTGCTTTGGTTATTCTGGCTCCCTTTTATTTTCATATGAACTTTATTTTAAACTTTATTGACATATAATTGACAAAACTATACATTTCTTATGTATACATTTTGATGAGTTTCGGTATGTGAATAAACACTTATGATATCACCATAGTTAAGGTATTAAACATATCCATCATCTCCCCCCAATTTTTGTGTTCTTTATGTTTGTGTCTGTAAGTTAAGACCTCTTAACATGAGATCTACTCTACTATGCATTTTAAAGTGTGCAATACCATATCACATAGTATAGGTACTAAATTGTATAGCAGATTTCTAGAAATTATTTATAACAGAATAAAACTTTGTATACACACTGAAGAAAAATTTTTGTTATTGAACCTCTGTATTGCATTTTGAAATTTGGTATTGTGATACCTCCAGCACTGCTCATTTTGATCAGGATTTCTTAGTCTATTCTGGGTTGTTTTGCTTCCATATGAATTTTATGATTTAAAAAATAATTTTGTAAAGAATTCAATTGGTACTTCGTTGGGATTTCATGAAGTCTGTAGATCGCTTTTGGTCAGATTACCATTTTAACAATATTAATGCTGCTAATCCATGCACATGGGAGGTCTTTCCATGTTGTAGTGGCTTCTTCAATTTCTTTCTTCTGTGTTCTATAATGTTCATTACAGTTTTTCAACTCATTGATTAGGTTCACTTCTAGATATTTTATTTGATTTTAAGCTATTATGACTCTATTTGTTTTCTTTCTCAGTGGTTTGGTCATTAATGCATAAAAACACAACTATTGCCTGGGATTGTGGCTCAGTGGTGCAGTGCTTGCCTAGCATGTGTGAAGCACTGGGTTTGATCCTCAGCACCACATAAAAATAAATATAAATAAAGGTATTGTATCCATCTACAGAGATCCAAGATGGCAGGTCAGAGGAAGGCAGCATTCTGTGTTGCTCTGTGACCCAGGACTCAACTAGTGGGAATACTGCTTTTCTGAGAGTGATAGAGGACCCCTATACAGCTGCTTTCACATGGAAATCACTGGTGTTGTGGCCCTGCACAGGGCTCTGGGCTTCAGCTTTTGAGCAGGACTCCTAACTCCCGACACCCAACTCCCCACGTTCTAGCCCACACACAGGGCTCAAGCACCATAGCAGGGTCACCTGTCAGCACCGCTGCAGATCTCTCAGATGCTGCTCCACTCCCATGCAGGGCACTCAGTTGCTACCTACCCACAGGAATTTTGGCCCCCACTCCCCTGTGGACCCTCATGTACCAATGAGGAGATTCCCCTGTTCGCCTTCATCTTGCGACTCAGCAGCTACGGCCATAGTCCCCTACAAGGTAATCTACCTGTACCTGGGAGCATCTCATAAGCTCTGGAGGCAAAGCTGCAGTGCTGAATGTTATGGAGCTCATCTCTGAACACATCACATAATGCCATCGTCTGGCTCCCCCCCCCCCCCCGCCGTTGGAAGCAGAGTGCCTCCATCTTGACTCACTTTCCACGTCATATTTGGTGGTTGCAGCTCCCAGATTGGAACTCCAGCTGGCCCAAGTACCTGGTTTCCAATTCCCCCCCGCCCCCTAGCAGTGGTAACCCAGCACAGTAACTTCTGAACACAAAACAGATCTCAGAGGAATGGGTGTGCACTGTGACTAGGGAGCCACCCATGGGAGCCCAGGAGAGAGAGGTCCCTCAATTGGGAACTGCTAAGGGAGAGGGAAATGGGGCAAAGGTTTGGAGACAACAGAGAGACCAGAAACTGGGAAATCTTCAGGCAAGATAAGGGAGAGAGAACCGGGTGCTCAGGTCATACAAGCGGACCCAAAAAGAGACCCTTGAGGTGCGGTCTCCCTTCAGGGACTGGGGGGTGCCACACCTCACTTCCAAGCACCCTGCACCAGGACCAGCCTTCCCACCCTGGTTACCTTCACCAACCTGAGGGCAGAGACACCAGCTTACAACAGACAACCCCACTTATTGGATGAGAAGGAAACCAGGAAAGATACTGATCTCTAAAACGATCAATAATCCTGGTTTCTTCTTTCAAGATTTTTTTCCTCTTTCTCTTCTCCCCTTGTATCCTCCTGCCCTCACATCCCCAACATATGTAAAACCAAGAACTTTGCATGAATTAGGATTTTGAGGACTGGGATATCTGAATAGTATATTATAGGTGTGTTGTATATGCCATTTTTTATTTTCTTCTTCAATTTGTCTTTTCACCTCCAATTTTTACTATTTTAATATCCTTAATTTTTTCTGAATACATTTTTGTGTTTGTTCTATGTACTCTACTGTCTTCCCACTTACTTGTATACCCAAAATTACTTCCTGTCTATTCTGTTGCTACTAACGCTCTTCATTAGATTTCTTTTTCACACTTCCTAAGATATATTAATTCTATATCCTCACATACTACCTCCTCAGCATATCATCCTATGCCTGACCACCAGTTCATTGTTCACTGCCAGAAACTGTAAACCCTTTTATAAACCTACTGATTATATTATAGATAATAATTGAATTCAACATTTCTGTACATTGTGGCCAAACTGTAAATGTCTTAATAGCAATGAATTGTTCATAGATGTTATATTGTTGATGTTGAGATTTGTTAACATTAACCCACAAGAAAAGGTACTGGAACCCTACAGGAGCACTACAAACCTATAGGTTAAAAAACAATTACACCCCAGGTCCATAGAGCTAGAAGAGAAGACACATGAGCAACATGAAAAGACAAGGTAAGAAAGTGCCCCAAACAAATCAAGATACCACTTTATTAGAATCCATGGCAACCAAAGCAGAAGAAATTACAGAGAAGGAGTTTAGGATGTACATGATTAAAATGTTCTGTGAATTATAAGAGCAAATACAGGCAGCAAAAGATAATTTCGACAAGGAGATACATAAACAAATACAGGAAGCAAAAGATCACTTTAACAGGGAGATAGAGGTTCTAAAAAAAACAAACAGAAATCCTATAGATGAAATTAAAATAAACCAAATTAAAAGTTCAATTGAAAACATCACCAACAGAGTAGACCACTTTGAAGACAGGACATCAGATAATGAAGACAAAATATATGATCCTGAAAAGAATGTAGACCACACAGTTAAAATGGCAAGAAACCATGAGCAGAACATTCAAGAAATATGGGATAGCATAAAAAGACCAACTTTAAGAGTTATTGGGATAGAGGAAGGCATAGAGTTCCAAACCAAAGGAATGAACAATCTATTCAATGAAATAATATCAGAAAACTTTCCAAACATGAAGAATGAATTGGAAATCCAAATTCAGGAAGCCTACAGGATGCCAAATGTACAAAATCAAAACAGATCCACACCAAGGCACATTATAAGGAAAATCCCCAACATACAGAATAAGGAGAGAATATTAAAAGCCATGAGAAAAAGGAGTCAGATAACATATGGGGGAAAACAATTAGGATAATGGCAGATTTTTCAACACAGACCCTGAAAGCTCAAAGATCCTGGAACAACATATATCAAGCTCTGAAAGAAAATGGATGCCAACCAAGAATCTTGTATCCAACAAAATTATACTTTAGATTTGATGATGAAATAAAAACCTTCCATGATAAACAAAAGTTAAAAGAATTTTTAGCTAGAAAACCAGCACTACAAAACATTCTTGGCAAAATATTTCATGAAGAGGAAACAAAAAACAATAATGAAAATTAGCAGAGAGGCAAAACTAAAGGCAAAACTAATCAAAGAAGAAAACAAGTCAAGTTAAATAACAAAAATAAATAAATATGGCTGGGAACACAAACCATGTCACAATAAATATTAATGGCCTAAACTCACCAATCAAAAGGCATAGGCTAGCAGATTGGATTTTTAAAAAAGACCCAATAATATGCTGCTTCCAGGAAACTCACCTGAAAGGAAAACACATAGATAAACTGAAGGTGAAAGGTTGGTAAAAATCATACCACTCACATGGACTGCAAAATCAAGCAGAGATTTCCATCCTCATATCAAATTTAGTAGACTTCAAGCCAAAGTTAATCAAAAGGGATAAAGAAGGACATTGCATACTGCTCAAGGGAACCATATATCAACAAGACATAACAATTATAAATTTATATTCCCCAAACAATAGAGCATCTATGTTCAACAAACAATTTCTTTTTAAGTTCAAGAGTCAAATTGATCACAACACAATACATATGGATGACTTTAACATGCCTCTCTCATCACTGAATAGATCTTCCAAACAAAAGTTGAATAAAGAAACTGCATATCTCAATAATACAATCAATAACTTTGACTTAACTGATATATATAGAATATTTCATCTTTCATCAAGCAAATACACTTTCTTCTTAGAAGCACATGGATCCTTCTCTAAAATAGACCATATAATATGCCACAAAGCAACTCTTAGCAAATATCAAAAGTAGATATACTACCCTGCATTTTATAAGATCATAATGGAATGAAATTAGAAATCAATGACAAAATAAAAAATAAAAATTACTCCAACACCTGGAGACTAAACAATATACTACTGAATGAACAATGGGTTACAAAAGGCATCAAGGAAAATATTAAAAAATTCTAAGAGGTAAATGAGAACATAGTCACAACATATGGAAATCTCTGGGACACTATGAAAGCAATACTAAGAGGAAAGTTCATTACATGGAGTTCATTCCTTAAAAGAAGAAAAAGTCAAAAAACAAATGACATAAAATTACATCTAAAAGCCTTAGAAAAAGAACAAATCAACACAAAAAGCAGTAGAAGGCAGAAAAAAATTAAAATTGGAGCTGAAGTCAGTTAAATTGAAACAAAGGAAACAATTGAAAAAATTGATGTTTCCTTCATTTCTAGAATTATTGTTTGATTTTTTTTAATAATCTCCTGCTATTACTAGAACCAAATAAAGCTCAAAGAACCAACCAAGCAATAAAAAGTCTTCAAGAAATGGTTTGAAAAGTAACATTTTGTAAGTGCACAGGACTCTGCAATTCTTCTTCGTCTTTTTTTTTTTTTTTTTGGCACTGGGAATTGAACCCAAGGGCATTTTATCACTGATCTATATTCCCTGCCCTTTTTATTTATTTTGAGACAGTGTCTCACTAAGTTGCTTAGGGCCTTGTTAAGTTGCTGAAGCTGGCCTTGGACCTGAAATCTTTCTGCATGAGTCACTGATATTACAGGTGTGCACCATCATGCCTGGTTTAACTTTAAAATTGCGATCCTCTTGCCTAGGCTCTCAATTTGCTAGGAGTACAGCTGTGTCTGGCTTATCTTATTGTTATTACCGCTTTTAGAGATGGAGTGACTGCCCATAAATTTAAAAAGAAAAAGACATGAAGGTAAGAGACAGAAGGAAGACCATTGCTTACATACCTATCTAGCCCTAAGAAACTGTTCACCTTTCTAGTCTGGGTCTTGTTTAATGTGTTTTTACTGTTTTAAAAAGTAGAAATTCACCATATTTACATCTGAAATTTACATCTCAATGATCCAAAGACAGGAAATAAAAAAAATCATAACCAGATTACATAACAGCTAAGACCTATTTACTGAGGGAAAAAAAGATAACCCCCCATTTTTTTTTAAGGAAACATTACCTGAGGCAAATAATTTTTAAGTTCATGATTGCATGTCACAGAAGCACAGGAGGATTTGTGCCTACTTTATGGACTGATGAAATCCCACCTGGTTCTTACTATATGGATTTCAGAAAGTATTGTTTGACTTAATTGCTAATTAGAGTCCTCTAGTTAATAAAATTTTCATAATAAATCATTTTTTTCCTATAAAATTTTTAGCAACCAGAGTTTCAATTGGTAGAACATGGGTAAACATGCATATTCCAAGAACCTTACCTGGAGTACACTTTTCCACTGTACACACTCATGGGATACATGGTACCGAATGTCATCAGGGCAATGGCTATTGCAGACGCAGTGTCCACAGCAAAGTAATTACTAAAAAGAAAAAAAATCCAAATCTTAAATGTATGCTTCACTAGGCATCTCACAATTCAATCTACTGACCACTAATTATTTAAGGCAAGAGGATCTTTCTTATCACAAATGGCCCCTACTGACAAAGGAGCACCTTAAAGGAGAAAAAAAGTTTCTATCTAGAGTCCCTTCCTGTTAAATTACAGCAGAAAAACAACGAATAATTCTGCTAATTCATGCGGAGAAAGGATAAGAAAAATGTAAGCATTTTCTCACTACATATATTTCAATCTACTTGTCAACTAGAAAGATTTCAAATATATTTGCTTGAGATACACAAATAAAAAACTTCAACTAGTAATTTCTGATACAGAGAGACTAATGGAGTTCATCAATGATTCTATCAATTTTCCTGTAAACAATAATTGTTTTGATAAAAAATCTTCAAAATTCTCAGGAGTCTGTTATAGCAACACTGTGGATGAAGAACAACATCTCATGAACAATTCAGACTTTGTTAAAATTCTATTAAGAAGACAAATGAAATGTCAATGGTTACAAGATGGTCTTGTCCTTTTAACTTTTTGCTATATGCTGGGACTAGAAACACAAATAAGGCATCTCCACCTTAGAAAGAGCAGGAATACACATATGAAAAACATGAAGTATTTTGTGTATTAAAATAAAAGTTTCTACATGGTGTCAAAAAAAAAGAAAAGAAAAAATTGACAGAACAAAAAATTGGTTCTTTGAAAAAATAAATAAAATTGACAGAACTTTAGGTATACTAATAAAGAGAAGGAGAGAGAAAACTCAAATTACTAACATACATGATGAAACAAGAAATATCACAACGGACACTACAGAAATAGAATAATTACAAATTATTTTGAAAACTTGTACTCCAATAAAAGATATTGATGGCATTGACAAATTTCTTAAGACATATGATTTGCCCAAATAGAATCAGGATGATATGCACAACTTAAACAGACCAATTTCAAGCGATGAAATAGAAGACACCATCAGAAGCCTACCTACCAAGAATAGCTCAGCACTGGCTGGATACACAGCCAAGTTCTACAAGACCTTTAAATAAGAACTAATGCCAATACTCTTTAACTTATTTCAGGAAATAGAAAAAGAGGGAGCAATTCCAAACTCATTCTATGAGGCCAATATCACCCTGATTCCAAAACCAGGCAAAGACACATCAAAGAAAGAAACCTTCAGACCAATATTTCTAATGAACATAGATACAAAAATTCTCAATAAAATTCTGGCAAATCAATGCCCAGATTGAGTCAGGAAGATATACACAATTTAAACAGAGCAATACCAAGTGAAGAAATAGAAGAAGCCATAGGAAGCTTACCAACCAAGAAAAGCCCAGGACTGGATGGATACACAGCCAAGTTCTACAAGACCTTTAAAGAAGAACTAATATCAGTACTCTTCAATTTATTTCAGGAAATAGAAAAAGAGGGAACACTTCCAAACTCATTCTCTGAGGCCAATATCATCTGATTCCAAAACCAGGAAAAGATACATCAAAGAAAGAAAACTTCAGACCAATATGTCTAATGAACATAGATGCAAAAATTCTCAATAAAATTATGGCAAATCAAACACAAAACATACCAAAAAGATTGTGCACCATGATCAAGTGGGATTCATCCCAGGGATGCAAGGTTGGTTCAACATACAGAAATCAATAAATGTAATTCATCACATCACTAGACTTAAAGATAAAAATCATATGATCATCTCAATAGATGCAGAAAAAGCATTTGACAAAATACAGCAACCATTTAATATTCAAAACACTAGAAAAAGTGGGGATAACAGGAACATATCTCAACATCGTAAAGGCTATCTACACTAAGCCTCAGGCCAACATCATTCTGAATGGAGAAAAATTGAAGGCATTCCTTATAAAAACTGGAACAAGGCAGGGATGCCCTCTTTCACCACTTCTATTCAACATAGTTCTTGAAACACTGGCCAGAGCAATTAGACAGATGAAAGAAAATTAAACGGATACGTATAAGAAAAGAAGAACTTAAATTAGCATTATTTGCTGATTATATGATTCTATACCTAGAAGACCCTAAAAGTTCCACCAGAAAACTTCTAGAACTAGTAAATGAATTCAGCAAAGTACAGCAAAGTAATGCTGAGAGCCATAGCTAAGTAGGAATGACACATGGCATTTTACAACTTTTTACTTTACCACACAGAGATTATCTCATCTAGAAACATATTTCCACATCTTGAATCTTTTTATATCTCTTTTCTAGCTGTTAACCCTTTTTATAAATTCACATTTTGAAACAGCCTTTATAAAATTTCTGAATTTAGACAAATTACTCCACTTTAATAAGATGAAATACTTTCATGTTTTTTTATGGTAGTATAATACTATAATTGAAACCCAACTGAAACTTCTTATACTCTTTATATATAAATTACACCTGATAGAATCTTAACACTTAGTAACCTTGTTTCAGCAAAGACACAGACCAAAGCAATATTAAACTTTTTTTCCATTTACCAATTTATGAAAACACACATAATGTTTAAATATATTACCTTATGGAACTTAATAAGTAAAGAGTACTTGATTTTATATTTAGTGGTTGATATTTTAACACTTTAGCTTTGTAAATTAATTAGATGTCTGTAAAAACCAAGATCTTAGACAAATGTAGTAAACAGAACTAGCCATCTTTTTCTTGTTGAAGAAAAATCCTTCTACAGGATACCATGATGGTCACATTGATATACTTAATAGCTCATCTTTAAAAAGCCATGGGCTACATTTTTGTATTGTATCAACATATGTCCTAACTGTTCTTGGTCTTACTGGGGTGCCTCCTTCCTCTAACAATTTTTCTTTCTTGGGGGTGAACAACTTCAAACTTTGAGTAAACCATTTTCCTCAGTTTGCCTGAGAAAGTTCTAGGGACAGGCAACTTGAAATAAATACAAAATAAATCAAAACAAGAACACATTGTTTTTTGAAATGGTCACCCATTCTCTCGCCTTCTTCAGGGGCGAGCAATTTCACTTACCTCGAAGCTTTAGACGTTCCCTGCACGGACCACCAAATGCCATGTGTCATTCCTACTTAGCTATGGCTCTCAGCATCTCCCCCCAGTGATGCAATTTTTCCAAAGGAGCCGTCAATTGGCTTGGTGTCCTGGCATTTCTGTAACCTCCTCCCTTCTGCTAGTGATGGTCTAAAATTTGGTGGCCAACAGAGGTGAGGCAAAGAACCTCACCCCCCACTGATGCATAGGCCTATCCACAAGTATGGCTATATGCTGAATCGGTAGTCAGTGACGGGTATGATCCAATTGCAGTGGTATCAACCTAAGACAGGAGGTTGACACCTAGAGGTCAGTTCATCCCATGATGGGTAAGAACCATATGTTGAATTGGACAACCTACCAGGCATGGTCCCTAAGCCACATTGCTTGTTCTTTAATTAATCAGAAGGGGGGAGATGCTGAGAGCCATAGCTAAGTAGGAATGACACATGGCAAAGTAGCAGGATATATAATCAACACCCATAAATCAAAGACATTTCTGTATATCAGTGACAAATCCTCTGAAAGGGAAATGAGAAAAACTACCCCATGTACAATAGCCTCAAAAACAAAAACTTGGGAAATCAACTTAACAAAAAAAGTCAAAGATTTATATAATGAAAACTACAAAATCCTAAATAAAGAAATCAAAGAAGACCTTAGAAGGTGGAAAGAATTACCTTGTTCTTGGATTGGCAGAATTAATATTATCAAAATGACCATACTACCAAAAGCACTATACAGATTTAATGCAATTCAGATTAAAATCCCAATGACATTCCACATAGAAATAGAAAAAAGCAACCATGAAATTCATCTGGAAAAATAAGAGACCCAGAAAAGCTAAAGCAATCTTAGCAAGAATAGTGAAGCAGGTGGCATCACTATACCAGGCCTTAAACTATACTACAGAGCAATAGTAACAAAAACAGCATGCTATTGGCACCAAAACAGACTGGTAGACCAATGGTACAGAATAGAGGACACAGAGACTAAGCCACAAAATTACACTTATTTCATATTAAACAAAGTTGCCAAAAACACACGTTGGAGAAAAGATAGCCTCTTCAACAAAAGATAGCCAGGAAAACTAGAAATCCATATGCAACAAAATGAAATTAAACTCCTATCTCTCACCATGCACAAAACTCAACTCAAAGTGGATCAAGGAACTAGGAATAAAACCAGAGACCATGCATCTAATAGAAGAAAAAGTAGTTCCTAATCTTCATCATGTGAGATTAGGACCCAACTTCCTTAGAAAGACTCATATAGCACAAGAATTAAATTCAAGAATCAATAAATGGGATAGTTTCAAACTAAAATATTTGTTCTCAGCAAAATAAACAATTTGTGAGGTGAATAGAGAGCCTACATCTTTGGAGAAAAATTTTACCCCTCACATGTCAAATAGAGCACAATCTCCAGGGTATATAAAGAACTCAAAAAGCTAAACACCAATAAATAAATAAATAATAAATAAATAAAACCCAGTCAATAAATGGGACAAGGACCTGAACAGATACTTCTCAGAAGAGGATATACAATGAATCAACAAATATATGGAAAAATGTTTATCATCTCTAGCAATTAGAGTAATGCAAATCAAAACTACTCTAAGATTTCATCTCACTCCTGTCAAAATGGCAGCTATTAAGAATACAAACAACAATAAGTGTTGGCCAGGATGTGGGGGAAAAGGCACACTCATACATTGCTGGTGGGACTGCAAATTGTTGCAGCCAATTTGGAAAGCAGTATGGAGATTCCTTGGAAAACTGGCAATGGAACCACCATTTGACACAGCTATCCCATACCTTGGTCTATACCCAAAGGACTTAAAGACAGCATACTACAGGGACATAGCCACATCAATGTTTATGGCAGAACAATGCACAATAGCTTCACTGTGGAACCCACCTTCATGTCCTTCAGTAGATGAATGGATAAAAAAATTAGCAAATATACACAATGGAATATTACTCAGCACTAAAAGAAATAAAATCATGTCATTTGCAGGTAAATGGATGGTGTTGGAGAAGATAATGCTAAGTGAAGTTAGCCAATCCAAAAAAACAAATGCTGAATGTTTTCTCTGATATAAGGAGGCTGACTCATAGTGGGGTAGGGAGGGGGAGCATGGGAGGAATAGATAAACTCTAGATAGGGCGGAGGTGTGGGAGGGGAGGGGGGCAGGGATTAGAAATAATGGTGGAATGTGATGGACATAATTATCCAAATTACATGTATGAAGATACAATTTGGTGTCAATATACTTTGTATACAACCAGAGATATGAAAAATTGGGCTCTGTATGTGTAATAAGAATTGTAATACATTCCGTTGTCATATATAAGAAATTAATAAAAAATTTAAAAAATGTTTCCATGTACAACCAATAAAATAAAAAAAAAACTATTGACCTTTTTATGTTGATTTTGTGTCATGCTACTTTGCTTAATCAGACATAAGTGTCTAAGATTATGAAAGCATGGAGTATATCTTATTCTTATTAGAACCACATTCTTGTGGGTGAGAGTGATGATGGGATTCACTTAAGTATTGTCATATGTGTACATAGAAAAACTATGTTGAATTATTCTACTGTCTTTCCTATTATAGTCCCTCCTTCACTTCATTCCCCTTTGTATACTCTTTATTATGCTGAGTAATATCCTTTTATATTTATGTTCTTCAAGCTTTAATTATGAAAGGATGTTTAAATTTGTAGAAACCTTTTCCTGCATCTATTGAACTATGTGATTTTTATGCTTGATTCTATTTATGTAGTATATATTTATTGATTTTGTATGTTGAACCATTCCTGCATTGCTAGAATGAACCAGCTTGACCATGGTATATGACCTTTTAATGTGCTTTAAAATTTGGTTTGCAAATATTTTATTGTTTTTATATCAGTTTTCATCAGCAATATTGTTCTGTAGACTTCTGATTTCGGTTTTTTGCATATCTGTTTTTGGCGTAAAGGTAATACTGGTTTGTATAGAAGCAATCTTTCCCTTTATTTTTCCTGGAATAGTTTGAGAAGCATTAGTGTTAATTCTTCTTTAAAAGTCTAGTAAAATTCAACAGTGTATCAGTTTGGTCCTGGGCTTTTCTTTATTGGTAGACATTTTATATGCTTGTTGTTGTTTAGCATTATAAATATCCTGTTGGCTCAATTATGTCTTTAGGTGTATAAATTGTCCAATTTATTGAAATATATGTTTTCAAAATAGTCCTTAATAATTCTCTGGATTTCAATTAGTTATGCTGTAATCTCCATGTTTTTGTGTTAAATTTTTATTAATCTGGGTATTTTCTTTTGGTTATTTTTGCTGAAGTCTTATCAATATTGTTTCTTGTTTTCATGGACACAATACCTTTACTTTATTTATTTTTATGTGGTGCTGAGGATTGAACCCAGTGCCTCACATATGCTAGACAAGCACTCTACCACTGAGCTACAATCTTGGTCCCTAATCTTTTCATGGAACCAACCATTTGTCTCATTGATCTTTTCTATAGTTCTTTTAGTTTCTATTCAATTAGTTTTAGCTCTGATTTTATTAACTTTCCTTCTATTGCTTTTGGGTGTGATTTTTTTTGCTTTTGTTTTTCTTAGATATTGGAATATGTGGGTGAAGTCACCCAAGTACAATTATTGGGTGTTCTGATGTTCATTGTCTATATAGTTACAATTCTTGTACCTTCTTGGTGGATTATTCCTTTTACCTATATGTAGTGATCTTCTTTGTCTGTTATGACTAATATTGGTTGGAAGTATGCTTTGTCATATATGACTATAACTTAACCCTGGTTGCTTTCAGATTCAATTTTTATGGAATGCTATTTTTTATTATTTCACATTTAGTCTGTGTATGTCTTTCTTGCAGGCAAGAAACCATTGGATCTCGTTTTTAAATCCAATCTGCCAGTATATATCTTTCAATTTGAAAATTAAGTTCATTTACACTTAGAACTGTTACTGAAAGGCATGTACTAATTCCTGTCATTTCATTCTTTTTTATTGTTTGATTCTTTCCTAATTCTCATTTGCTGATGTATTGTAGTACATCAGCATAGTTGTGTTTATAGTCCTCTTCTGTGTGTAGGACTCCTTTAAGTTTCTTCTGCAATGCTGACTTAGTTACCATGAATTTCTTTAGTTATGCTTATCTTGGTGGGTCTTTAAAGTCTCCTTTGATTTTGAAGAATATTTTTGCTTGCTATAGTAATCTTATTTGACTGTTATTTTCTTTCAGAGCTTGAAATTCATCTTCTTATGTCCTCTTGGCATTCGGAACTTGTGTTGAGGAATCTGCTGTTATTGTGATGGGTTTACTTTTATGAGTGATTTAGTGCTTCTCTCTTGCAGCTTTTAATATTAATTATTTTTAGAATATGACATAATTTTATTGAGTTGTTTCTAATATGTGTTGATGTGGTGTGAACTGAAAAGAGTAAGCATTCACCATTGTCTGCAATAGAGAAAAGGCACCCAAACACACAGGGCTACAGAGAGACACAGAAGGGGTCTCTTTCACATTGGAGCACATTTGTGTATCATCAGTTTAATATTTTGTTAATAAATACGTGAAGAAAATAAAATAGCATCATAAATTATTCAAAATGGCTTGGTCAAATACCTTTGTGCTAGAATTATGCATTCTATAAAATTAAGCATTTTGGTCCAATTTAAGAAAAGAAGCAAGATTTTCCCTTCATAAAGAACTAGAATATTTTATGGATCTGCAAAGTGAGAAAGACTAAAGACATTGAACAGTGTAATGGCAATAAATAATGTTTTCCAACAAGCTATTTTAACTATTATAACATTATTTTTTTTCATTCATTTATTTAAAACACATTCAAAATATTTTTAAAATCAGAAATTACATAAGGAAAAAATGAACTCTCTATAGTATACCTCCTGGAAGCTCATTTCTCTAGAAAGAGGCATCTATACTTCAGTCTCTTTTCTGTTATGCAAATACTCAGATGCAGACAACAGCCAATTAAATGTTTTGCATTCCTTTCTAAATCAAAATTAGTTTACATTGCTTTTTTAGTGAATTTTAAATACACCTTTCTTGTATACCAGTACATAATAACTCAGTTTGGATTCACCCATTCTTTAACAAGTTCAATTAAATCCAATGGGATGGATGTAAATATCGTTATTAAAAGTATATTTAAATAACAAGTAAAATGGCCCCTTTACTGGGCATTTTGTCTGTTTTTAAAATAACCTTGGAATCTAAAATATTTTTATTCTGTATTTGACATGAGCTTGTATATCAGCAACATAATATCTTACACATAAAGTTACTGGTCAAGGGTGAACATGTAAGTAGTTTTGATAAATTTGCCAGAACAGTTTTCTGATTCTTACTAGCAGAAGTGGTGGTATGAAAGAGCCATCTTACATGCATGAGAACATCAGCCCCTTCCTGAAAAATGGTAGGAAGGAGAAAGGGATGGTGGCTGTGTGCCTCCAGCTTCTGATGAACTGTGTCAGCTCAAGACTGACAGCAAGTTTATGGTATGAGAATGCACCTCTCAGATCAGGCACAGCAATCCGCAGAGCGGCAGAGCCACCACCCCGCGCCTGCAAGGTAGGCAGACCTGCGACCCACCGGCAGGTCAGGCCCAGAAACTTGCGGAGGGGCACAGCTGCCCCACGCACCTGCAAGGTAGGCAGAACCGTGACCACTGACAGAACACGCCCAGTGGCCCGACAGACACATCGCCCCGGTTGGGGGAGGGGCAGAGCCGCCAGGCGCCTGCAAGGTAGGCGGACCTGCGACCCACCAGCAGAACAGGCACAGCAATCCGCAGAGCGGCGGAGCCACCACCCTGCACCTTCAAGGTAGGTGGACCTGCGACCCACTGGCAGGTCAGGCCCAGCAACCTGCGGAGGAGCACAGCTGCCCCACGCGCCTGCAAGGTAGGCGGAACCGTGACCATCGACAGAACAGGCCAGGCAGCCCACCAGACGCATCGCCCCGGTTGGGGGAAGGGCAGAGCCACCCTGCGCCTGCAAGGTAGGCAGACCTGCGACTCACCAGCAGATCAGGCCCAGCAACCTGCAGAGCGGCAGAGCCACCCCCCGCGTCTGCAAGGTAGGTGCACCTGCCACCACTGGCAGGTCAGGTCCAGCAACCTGCGGAGGGGCACAGCTGCTCCACGTGCCTGCAAGGTAGGCAGAACCGTGACCACCGACAGAACAGGCCCAGTGGCCCGCCAGACACATCGCCTCGGTTGGGGGAGGGGCAGAGCCGCCACAAGCACCTGCTAGGTAGACAGACCTGCAACCGACAGACAGAACAGGCCTAGCGGCCAGCGGAGGGGCAGAGCCGCTGCTCGCGCCTGCAAGGTAGGCGGACCTGCGACCCACCAGAAGAACAGGCCCAGCGGCCTGCAGAGGGTCTGAGCCGCTGCTCGTGCCTGCAAGGTAGGCGGACCTGTGACCACCGAAAGAACAGGCCCACCGAAAGTACAGGCCCAGAGGCCTGCCGGCGTGGTAGGCACATTGCCCCAATTGGAGGAGGGGCAGAACCACCGCCAAAGCCTGCGAGGGAGACTTTGCAACTATACAAGAGCAATATAAATATATAGGGGGAAAAAATCAATAACACAACAGTTTCACCAAGCAGAAAGAAACACGATCAGTATGAAAAGACAAGGAAAGAAAGGACCACAAGCAATGCAGGTCAACTCAACTTTAGAAGAGGTAAATCTGCAGCAGATGGAATGTCAGATAAAGAATTCAGGATATACATGCTTCAGATGATCTGGAGTCTCAAGGAAGACATTAGACAGCAAAATCAGACAATGAAAGACCACTTTGACCACTTTGACAATGAATTACATAAACAAATCCAAGAAGCAAAAGATCAATTATACAGGGAGATAGAGGTTATAAAAAACAAACAAACAGAAATCCGTGAAATGCAGGAAGCAATAAACCAACTTAAAAACTCAATTGAGAATACTACCAGCAGAGTAGAACACTTAGAAGATAGAACATCAGACAATGAAGACAAAGTATTTCAACTGGAGAAGAACATAGACAGCTCAGCAAAACTGTTAAGAAACCATGAGCAGAACATTCAAGAAATATGGGATAACATAAAGAGACCAAACTTAAGAGTCATTGGGATACAGGAAGGTATAGAGTTCCAAACCAAAGGAATGCGCAAACTATTCAATGAAATAATATGAGAAAACTTCCCAGACTTGAAGAATGAGACAGAATCCCAAATCCTAGAAGCCTACAGGACGCCGAATGTACATAATCGTAAGAGATCCACACCTAGACACATTATAATGAAGATGCCCAACATACAGAATAAGGAGAGAATTTTAAAAGCTACAAATAGGAAGCAGATTACATTTAGGGGTAAACCAATCAGGATAACAGCTGATCTTTCAACACAGACTCTGAAAACTAGAAGATCCTGGAATAACATATTTCAAACACTGAAAGAAAATGGGTTCCAACCAAGAATTGTGTATCCAGCGAAATTAAGCTTCAGGATGGAAGATGAAATTAAAACCTTCCATGATAAACAAAAGTTAAAAGAATTTGCAGCTAGAAAACCATCTCTTCAAAACATCCTCAGCAATATTAAAGGAAGAGGAAATGGAAACTATCAATGAAAACCAACAGCGGGAGGTAGTATAGTAAAGGGGGGGGGGAATAATCAAAGAGGAAAACAAACCATGTTAGTAATATAAATAAACAAATATGACTGGAAGAACAACCCATATCTCAATAATAACCCTAAATGTTAATGGCTTAAACTCACCAATTAAGAGACACAGGCAAGTAGAATGGATCACAAAACAACACCCAACAATATGCTGCCTTCAGGAGACGCATTTGATAGGAAAAGACATACATAGACTGAAGGTGAAAGGTTGGGAAAAATCATATCACTCATATGGACTTCGGAAACAAGCAGGAATGTCCATACTCATATCAAATAAAATAGATTTCAAGCCAAAGTTAATCAAAAGGGATAAAGAGGGACACTACATACTGCTCAAGGGAACCATACACCAACAAGACATAACAATCATAAATATATATGCCCCAAACAATGGTGCAGCTATGTTCATCAAACAAACACTTCTCAAGTTCAAGAGTCTAATAGACCACCATACAATAATCATGGGAGACCTCAACACACCTCTCTCACCACTGGACAGATCTTCCAAACAAAAGTTGAATAAGGAAACTATAGAACTCAATAACATAATAACCTAGACTTAATTGACATATATAAAATATACCACCCAAGATCAAGCAGTTACACTTTTTTCTCAGCAGCACATGGTTCCTTCTCAAAAATAGATCATATATTATGTCACAGGGCAACTCTTAGACAATATAAAGGAGTAGAGATAATACCATGCATCTTATCTTATCATAATGAAATGAAATTGAAAATCAACAATAAAAGAAGTAAGGAAATATCATGCATCACTTGGAGAATGAACAATAGTTTACTGAATGATCAATGGGTTATAGAAGACATCAAGGAGGAAATTAAAAAATTCTTAGAGATAAAAGAAAACACAGACACAACATATCGGAATCTATGGGACACATTGAAAGCAGTTCTAAGAGGAAAATTTATTGCTTGGAGTTCATTCCTTAAAAAAAGAAAAAAACCAACAAATAAATGATCTAATACTTCAACTCAAAATCCTAGAAAAAGAAGAGCAAAACAACAGCAAAAGAAGTAGAAGACAAGAAATAATTAAAATCAGAGCTGAAATCAATGAAATTGAAACAAAAGAAACAATTGAAAAAATTGACAAAACTAAAAGTTGGTTCTTTGAAAAAATAAATAAAATCGACAGACCCTTAGCCATGCTAACGAAGAGAAGAAGAGAGAGAACTCAAATTACTAGCATACAGGATGAAAAAGGCAATATCACAACAGACACTTCAGAAATACAGAAGATTATCAGAAATTATTTTGAATCCTTATACTCTAATAAAATAGAAGATAGTGACGGCATCGATAAATTTCTTAAGTCATATGATCTGCCCAGATTGAGTCAGGAGGATATTGACAACCTAAACAGACCAATATCAATTGAGGAAATAGAAGAAACCATCAAAAGACTACCAACTAAGAAAAGCCCAGGACCGGATGGGTATACAGCAGAGTTTTACAAAACCTTTAAAGAGGAACTAATACCAATACTTTTCAAGCTATTTCAGGAAATAGAAAAAGAGGGAGAACTTCCAAATTCATTCTACGAGGCCAACATCACCTTGATTCCTAAACCAGACAAAGACACTTCAAAGAAAGAAAACTACAGACCAATATCTCTAATGAACCTAGGTGCAAACATCCTCAATAAAATTCTGGCGAAGCGGATACAAAAACATATCAAAAAAATTGTGCATCATGATCAGGTAGGATTTATCCCTGGGATGCAAGGTTGGTTCAATATATGGAAATCAATAAATGTTATTCACCACATCAATAGGCTTAAAAATAAGAACCATATGATCATTTCGATAGATGCGGAAAAAGCATTCGATAAAGTACAGCATCCCTTTATGTTCAAAACTCTAGAAAAACTAGGGATAACAGGAACATACCTCAATATTATAAAAGCAATCTATGCTAAGCCTCAGGCTAGCATCATTCTGAATGGAGAAAAACTGAAGGCATTCCCTCTATAATCTGGAACAAGACAGGGATGCCCTCTCTCACCACTTCTGTTCAACATAGTTCTCGAATCACTGGCCAGAGCAATTAGACAGACGAAAGAAATTAAAGGCATAAAAATAGGAAAAGAAAAACTCAAATTATCACTATTTGCAAATGACATGATTCTATACCTAGCAGACCCAAAAGGGTCTACAAAGAAACTATTAGAGCTAATAAATGAATTCAGCAATGTGGCAGGATATAAAATCAACACGCATAAATCAAAGGCATTCCTGTATATCAGCGACAAATCCTCTGAAATGGAAGTGAGGACAACCACTCCATTCACAATATCCTCAAAAAAAATGAAATACTTGGGAATCAACCTAACAAAAGAGGTGAAAGACTTATACAATGAAAACTACAGAACCCTAAAGAGAGAAATAGAAGAAGATCTTAGAAGATGGAAAAATATACCCTGTTCATGGATAGGTAGAACTAACATCATCAAAATGACGATATTACCAAAAGTTCTCTATAGGTTTAATGCAATGCCAATCAAAATCCCAACGGCATTCTTGTAGAAATAGATAAAGCAATCATGAAATTCATATGGAAAAATAAAAGACCCAGAATAGCAAAAACAATGCTAACCAGGAAGTGTGAATCAGGCGGTATAGCCATACCAGACTTCAAACTATACTACAGAGCAATAGTAACAAAAACATCATGGTACTGGTACCAAAACAGGCGGGTGGACCAATGGTACAGAATAGAGGACACAGAGACCAATCCACAAAACTACAACTATCTTATATTTGATGAAGGGGCTAAAAGCATGCAATGGAGGAAGGACAGCATCTTCAACAAATCGTGCTGGGAAAACTGGAAATCCATATGCAACAAAATGAAACTGAATCCCTTTCTCTCGCCATGCACAAAAGTTAACTCAAAATGGATCAAGGAGCTTGATATCAAATCAGAGACACAGCGTCTGATAGAAGAAAAAGTTGGCTACGATCTACATACTGTGGGGTCGGGCTCCAAATTCCTGAATAGGACACCCATAGCACAAGAGTTAATAACTAGAATCAACAAATGGGACTTACTCAAACTAAAAAGTTTTTTCTCAGCAAAAGAAACAATAAGAGAGGTAAATAGGGAGCCTACATCCTGGGAACAAATCTTTACTCCTCACACTTCAGATAGAGCCCTAATATCCAGAGTATACAACAAACTCAAAAAATTAGACTACAAGATAACAAATAACCCAATCAACAAATGGGCCAAGGACCTGAACAGACACTTCTCAGAGGAGGACATACAATCAATCAACAAGTACATGAAAAAATGCTCACCATCTCTAGCAGTCAGAGAAGTGCAATTCAAAACCACCCTAAGATACCATCTCACTCCAGTAAGATTGGCAGCCATTATGAAGTCAAACAACAACAAGTGCTGGTGAGGATGTGGGGAAAAGGGTACCCTTGTTCATTGTTGGTGGGACTGCAAATTGGTGCAGCCAATCTGGAAAGCAGTATGGAGATTTCTTGGAAAGCTGGGAATGGAACCACCATTTGACCCAGCTAGTCCCCTTCTTGGTCTATTCCCTAAAGACCTAAAAAGAGCATGCTACAGGGACACTGCTACATCGATGTCCATAGCAGCACAATTCACAATAGCAAGACTGTGGAACCAACCTAGATGCCCTTCAATAGACGAATGGTTACAAAAAATGTGGCATTTATACACAATGGAGTATTACTCTGCATTAAAAAATGACAAAATCATAGAATTTGGAGGGAAATGGATGGCATTAGAGCAGATTATGCTAAGTGAAGCCAGCCAATCCCTAAAAAACAAATGCCAAATGTCTTCTTTGATATAAGGAGAGTAACTAAGATCAGAGTAGGGACGAAGAGCATGAGAAGAAGATTAACATTAAACAGAGATGAGAGGTGGGAGGGAAAGGGAGAGAGAAGAGAAATTGCATGGAAATGGAAGGATACCCTCAGGGTTATACAAAATTACAAGAGGAAGCGAGGGGAAAGGGAAAAATAATACAAGGGGGAGATATGAACTGCAGTAGAGGGGGTAGAGAGAGAAGAGGGGAGGGGAGGAGAGGGGAGGGGGGATAGTGGAGGATGGGAAGGGCAGCAGAATACAACAGACACTAGTATGGCAATATATAAATCAATGGGGGTGTGACTGATGTGATTCTGCACTCTGTATGTGGGGTGGAGATGGGAGTTTATAATCCACTTGAATCGAAGTGTGAGGTATGATGTATCAAGAACTGTGTGATGTTTTGAACAACCAAAAATAAAAAAAATCATAAAAAATATTAAAAAAAGAGAATGCACCTCTGTATGATTCATCCATTCTTACTGGATTTTGCATCACATACAGCAACACAAAACTAACATAATTTCAAACTTACCAAAAGAATCAATGAAATAGATAAAGTTTTCATGTCTTTCTCTGTTACTAAGCATAACAACATGCAGCCAGATGTCCACCTCTGTGAATCAGCACAAATGGGCTGAGCATTGCATAGCCAAGGGTCAGAAAATCTTGTGCACTTATTGTTATGGAATCCTTCTTTAAGGAGAAAACTGAACATAAAGAAATAAAACTATCTGTCCAATAAAAGAACAGAAAACAGAATATCAGTGTATCTCTGTAGAAAGCACTTCACTTTAGCAATTTTGAGAGTCAGGATGCATAGTAGAGCTGACTCCATCCAATTATAGGAACTATTCCTATTCCTTCTTCTGTGACACCCTTTCTGTTTCATTCCATAGGCTCTGAAATGTCACCTTAAAGGTTGTATTTAAAGTTCTGAGCACCCCTTGATTCTTAAGCTTTGCCTGAGCTCACAGCCACATCTGCACCAGAACTATGGTGCACGGAATCCCAATCTTTAGAAGATTTAGGGCAGAGGTTTGGTGTCTGGGGGAAAGTTTTGCAACAGGTATGTAAGGATATCACTGTTTTGAGCCCTCAGGGCAGGAATCCTCAAATTGAATATACAATGGAAGCTGTTAAACAGGATTCAGTCAAACTTGGTCTGAAATACCAAACCCATGCAGTGTTGGTTACACTGAAGAGGGCACAGTCAGAGTTTGCAGCTCATCAGAAAGAAATTCTCCATATTAATAACCATAGTGGTATCTCAATTTATTCTTTGTTTGGAAATTTTGCCATCTTAACTCTATTATATAGTTAAAAGTTTGTTTTCTGGTTATGTTTACTTGGGTTACTAAATGCCTCCAGTATTGAATGTCCTTTACATGACTAAGATTTGGGGGAGGGGTTCTGATAATATTTCATTGAATGTGTTTTCTATGCCATATTAGGCATCTACTTCTTACTCAATACCTATGAGACTTGTTAGGTCTTCTAATGTTTTCCAGAGATTTTGTATATGATTTTGTTCATAGTTTCTTATCTTTATGAAATTCTGTCATTTGATTTTTCTGGTGTATTGGTTAGGCTTTCCACTGAGCTTTTTCTTTGACTTATTAAGGTTTTTATTTCCAAGTTTTCTGTTTGGTTCTTTTTCAAAATATCTATCTCTTTATTGAATTTCTCATTCATATTCTGTATTGTCTTAATACATTCACTTGCTTTTCTGTGTTCTCTTGAAATTCATTGATGTTTTTATAATCATTCTTGTGAATTCTTTTCCCAGATTTCATCATCTTTAGTACTGTTATGGTTTGGATGTGAGGTGTCCTCCAGAGCTTAAGTGTGACAAAACACAAGAAGGTTCAGGAGTAAATGATTGGGTTACAAGAGCCTTAAACCAATCAGTGATTAATCTCCTGATAGAATTAAAGAAAGGGGGGTGTGGCTGGAGGAGGTGGGTCATTGGGTGCATGCCTTTTGGGTATATATCTTGTGTCTGGCAAGTGGAGTCTCACCTTCTTTGCTTTATGATCATCATGTGAGCATCTTCCCTGTACCATACTCTTCCACCATGATGTCCTGCCTTATCTGTGCTCTGAAGAATGGAGCCAGGTGTCTATGGACTAAGACCTCTGAAACAGTGAGCACCCAAAAAAAACTTTTCTTCCTCTACATTTTTTCTTGTAGTTACATCAGTGAAAAATCTGAATAAAAAAGTAACTTTGGAGTCAATTGATAGAGAATTATAAACTTTAGGATCAATCATGTTGCCATTTTTAAAATTTTTTTTTCAGATTTCTTATAATTCTGTGTTGAGATTTGCATATCTGTTAAGTTGAATTTCTCTTTCACATTTATGTGAGGACCTTTTGGAAGGCACAACCTTCTCTTGGTGTTGTGTCCTGGCATATTAGATTGTTGGGAAGTATTTAACATACCTCTTAGTAGCTTTTGTAGCATAGTTTTCACGTTATTTCTTTGGTAGTGATAAGTGTATTTTGACAGTGCACATTGTGTCAGAGCCTGAGGAGCCCTCATTCTCGGTTGGTCTCACAGGAGTGGGGTCCTTCTAGTTTATCAGGTAAGTGGGTTGTAGAAAACAGTATCTGTGAAGTATACCCTCTGTAAATATTCTTCTGGTATGGTCAACCTTATGTTCTGGCAAGGGATGGGAGTGATCTTTGCTGAGGTCCCCTGCCCCAAATGTGTTATGCCTAGAGTTTTTTTTTTTTTCTCTCTGTTTTTGCTGTATGAATGGATGTGTGGGAGTGGATCTTGAGGTCCCACCCTAGCTCTACTTACTAGGGGCCTGAACTCATCTGAGCATTTTTTTCCTCCCCTATTCTTTGTGTTAAAGTTATTGCTGAAATTCAAGCCATGCAGGGTTGTATATGGAACAAGGTGTATTGATTTTTAGATAGGCTGTGAGTGTAGCTTCACATAAATGTATCTACCTGGCAAACTCAAAGGGTCATACTTGATCCCCAGTACCTCACAGAGAGGGAGAAATAATTAACAGCAATAAAAACAAATGGCACACGAATTGGTGTGAGTATACTATGTATAAATTCTGTTGTCATATATAAATATAAACAAATAAATAAATAAGTTGGCATTTTATATTTGTTGTGCATGTGGTTGGGAAAATAACTTTTGTTTTGTTTTAGGAAATAATTGTATGAAAAAGTAAACATCATTAAATTTAGTTTTCAAATGGTAAAAAATTAAAAACAATAGAAGTTATCAGATGCAGCATTAATATAAAAATAGGTACCAACTAGAACATTCACAATATTAACAAAACTGTAATTGTAGGGAAAATTACATAAACAAATGAGTTTTAAAAGATGATAAAATATGCTGAAAATGGTGGCACATGCCAGCCATCCCAGCCGCTTGGGAGGCTGAGGCAGGAGAATTGCAAGTTCAAAGCCAACCTCAGCAAAAACGAGGCCCTAAGCAACTCAGTGAGACCCTGTCTCTAAATAAAATACAAAATAGGGCTGGGAGATGCGGCTCAGTGGTTGAGTGCCCCTGAGTTCAATCCCTGGTACTCCACCCCCCCCCCCCAAATGATACAATTTGAATCATTAAGGAATAAAAAAAGAGAAAAGAATAAAAAGTCAGAATATTCAAAAAGTTAAAAGGAAGAAGGTAGAAGAAAAGTAGAAAGTAAAGGCCACAAAGAAAAAAAAAGGAGAGAAAGAGTATTTGACTATTAAAAGGAGAAGAAAAGAAAGGAAAATTAACTAAAAAGAAAGAAGAAAAAGGGACAGTAAAGGGAAAAACATAGAGAGAGGCATGTGTCTTTGTCAGTGTGTGTACATAGAAATCATTAATTCCTAAGAAAGTCTTAATGAAAAAATAAAGAATTGTCTGCTGAGGTGGTCGAATCTGTATACCAGACTGGATATTCACTTTGTCAATTTAAATTTTTGTCACTGTCTTCTTGGGCTATGCAACACATAGAGCAAAGGCTGGGGGTTACTTACTCTTTAATCCTCTAGGGTTGCTCACCAGTTGCCAGTGGGACTTATTTGGGATTGTAACTCTTTAGAATAATTTTCAGCTTTCCTGCTCACCAATAAAAATATAGCATAGAATGGAAAGTCCTTTCTGTTGGAGTTCACTACAGATGGATTAGATCAGTACACTCTTAGGGCTGGGCTGGTGCTGATCTCTGCTGCACAACAGGTTATAGGGCACCCCCACCAGAGGTCCAATTGGAGAGTGGGGTAAACTGACCACCCTGGGTGGAGGGAGCATGGGAGGTACTACTCAATCATCTGACCATGTCTATGACCTTCCAAGGTCCATTCTCTGCATGTAAATCATGGGTGCCTGTTCAGTTTCCCAACTCTCTTCATCTCGTTGTCGAAGCTGACAGACTTAAAGGGAAAGAGTCCCTATTCTCTTTTGTATCTCTCATCTGAATCTTACTGCATATATTCTTCTGTGCCTGCTTCAGTGGTATCTCACAAGGGCCACACTGAGACGCAAAATATGCACTGGCCATGAGAACATGGCAATGTTTGCTGCAATCTCCAGGGTAAGAAAAAGGTAGGGATTTACATTTCCTAAAGAAACAAGTTCAGGGGTTACCTCCACAAGATGGCTCCCCTCCACAGCACCACACTTGTAAGAGGAGAAATGAGCAGCATTTCTCAAATGCCAGCCTATTATGTAGTTCCCAGTTTAGCTATGTTCAAACTACCTTTCTGATCTGCAGCTATTTCCACATTGATTTTGTCTGCTGTATCTCTGTCTCCCTTTTGCCTTGCATTTCTCTTCCCCTCTGGTATCCTGGCTCCATCTCTGCAGGCTTGGTGCTAATACACCTTCTTGCCATCTGTTATGAAAATCAGAATCTCTGGGTCTTTCCAAGTCTCTGACTGTCCAAATTTAATTCCACTAAATTTCCCTGATTTAGCACACCTTGATGAGTAGCTGTCCCACAGCTGCTCCAAATCTGAATTGCAGAGAATCTGGAAAGTGCTACTTACAGTCTACTCCATCATCTTTCTTTCTGTTTATTTGTCTTTGGTTTTAGAAACAAGTGCATAGTCTTACATGTGTATTTCAATTAAAATTTCTATTTCTTGATTTTGGTCCATCATCCTGACTCCTTCAGAACTTTTTTAGTTACTTAATCCTATCCAAACCCTTTGTTTCACCATGAACTCTACAAAGTGGGTGCTTAATAAATGATGCTTAATTGAATGAGTTTGGATGGGATAGGGAAGAGTTTCACGTCTATTGCAGCTGAGATGACATCAGCAAGTTTCTTCTTTGGGTGTACAGTGAATATTTGGTTGATGATGCTAATAATGACCGTTAGGTACAGATCTAGTAGCTAGTTAGAAAGAACCTCTCTGGGGCCTTGGAGCTGCAATTAATAAACTTCTTAAGCTAAGGATTCTCTAAGATTGAGGCTATAATCTAGAATAATGATAATAGCAATACTTTTCCAAGCTGTTACATTTGCACTGCCCTTGACAATTTTCAAAGCATTTTTACATTGATTTCTAATTTGATCTTAAGAACAACCAGTGAAACAGACAGAGTTGATTACAATTGGGATGAATATTGGATAACACTTTTTCCTCTTGAATACTCAAATTAGATGAGTCCTATATTATTTATTTGGATCAAACCCCTGCCTTTGTGTTGGACCCACTCAATCGTAACACACATGGGTATAGAGTAGTAATTGATAACATTAGCTCTGCTTCATTTAATTATTTTAACCAAACAGTGGCTATTTAGTACAACAATTGAGATTGACTGCATCTGTTTTTGTACCACCTCTCCTAGTCCATATTTTTTAATAGAAGAGTTTGCGATCTGAGCCTTTCCTTTTTCTCTGATCCATTGTTTCATATTCATCATAAGTATGAATTCCAGAATAATTCATTATATAAATCTTAACGAGTCACTTTAGCCATTTGGACTTTTGTTTCTGCATATAATGTCATTGGAAGTATGAATAGCAGGGAGTTAGACTCGTCACAGAACATGGATGATCATGGTGGAAATATCAGGGAGCAATTGGAGGCTGACAAGGTGAAATTCTGAGTGCTCCCTTGACCCACTTAAACCCAAGAAGAAATGCTTTTTAAAATCAATTTTTTTCAAAAGGGGGTTACATTTCTTGAAAATAATAAGAAACAAATACTCAAATTCTACACTAGACAATTTTATAAATTCTGTTCACCTTTGACCTTTTGTGATTTTATGATCTAGAATCTAGATGAAAAGTAATTGAGTGGAAAGAAAATGGATTTTAATAGCTACCAAGTTTCTGTTCAGACACTGTTATGGTTTAGATTTGAGGTGTCCCCCAAAAACTCAATGTGTGAGACAATGTAAAAATATTTAGAGTTGATATGATTTTATTATGAGAGTCTTAACATAATCAGTGCATTAATCTCTGATAGGGGTTTATTGGGTGGTAACTATAGGCAGATAAGGTGTGGTTGGTGGAGGTGGGTTCCTGGGGGCATACTTCTGAGTTATACAGTTTGTCCTGGTTGAGTGGAGGTCTCTCTCTTCTGCCTAGGTGCCATGTTCCCTACTCCTTTTCTCTGCCACACACTTCGACCATGATGTTCTGCCTAACCTCATTCCCCAAGGAATGGAGCAGGCTGTTTATGGTCTATGGAACAAGACCTCTGAAACTATGAGCCCCAAATAAACTTTTCTTTTAGTGAAAAAGCTCACTGAAACAGACAATAGAATTTATAGTTGTGTGTTCTTAAGCAAGTTATTTAACTCACTGACTTCAGTTTTTTATCTGTAAAATGGGTTGTTGTGAGGTGGTGTCTCTTCATTTTTTAAAAAAGTTTTATTGTTGGTTGTTCAAAACATTACATAGTTCTTGTCATATCATATCATATTTCACACTTTGATTCAAGTGGGATATGAACTCCCATTTTACCCCGTATACAGATTGCAGAATCACATCGGTAACACATCCACTGTTTTACATATTGCCATACTAGTGTCTGTTGTATTCTGCTGCCTTTCCTATCCTCTACTATCCCCCCTCCCCTCCCCTCCCCTCCCATTTTCTCTCTCTACCCCATCTACTGTAATTCATCTCTCCCCTTGTTTTTTTTCCCTTTCCCCTCACTTCCTCTTGTATGTAGTTTTGCATAACCATGAGGGTCTCCTTCCATTTCCATGCAATTTCCCTTCTCTCTCCCTTTCCCTCCCACCTCTGTTTAATGTTAATCTTCTTCTTATGCTCTTCCTCCCTACTCTGTTCTTAATTGCTCTCCTTATATCAAAGAAGACATTTGGCATTTGTTTTTTAGGGATTAGCTAGCTTCACTTAGCATAATCTGCTCTAATGCCATCCATTTCCCTGCAAATTCCATGATTTTGTCACTTTTAATGCAGAGTAATACTCCATTGTATATAAATGCCACATTTTTTTTTATCAATTCACCTATTGAAGGGCATCTAGGTTGGTTCCACAATCTTGCTATTGTGAATTGTGCTGCTATGAACATCGATGTAGCAGTGTCCCTGTAGTATGCTCTTTTTAGGTCTTTAGCGAATAGACCAAGAAGGGCAATAGCTGGGTCAAATGGTGGTTCCATTCCCAGCTTTCCAAGAAATCTCCATACTGCTTTCCAGATTGGCTGCACCAATTTGCAGTCCCACCAGCAATGTACAAGAGTACCCTTTTCCCCACATCCTCGTCAGTACTTGTTGTTGTTTGACTTCATAATGGCTGCCAATCTTACTGGAGTGAGATGGTATCTTAGGGTGGTTTTGATTTGCATTTCTCTGACTGCTAGAGATGGTGAGCTTTTTTTCATGTACTTGTTGATTGATTGTATGACCTCCTCTGAGAAGTGTCTGTTCAGGTCTTTGGCCCATTTGTTGATTGGGTTATTTGTTTTCTTATTGTTTAATTTTTTGAGTTCTTTGTATACTCTGGATATTAGGGCTCTATCTGAAGTGTGAGGAGTAAACATTTGTTCCCAGGATGTAGGTTCACTATTTACCTCTCTTATTGTTTCTCTTGCTGAGAAAAAACTTTTTAGTTTGAGTAAGTCCCATTTGCTGATTCTAGTTATTAACTCTTGTGCTATGGGTGTCCTATTGAGGAACTTGGAGCCCGACCCCTCAGTATGTAGATCGTAGCCAACTTTTTCTTCTATCAGATGCAGTGTCTCTGATTTGATATCAAGCTCCTTGATCCATTTTGAGTTAACTTTTGTGCATGGCGAGAGAAAGGGGTTCATCTTCATTTTGTTGCATATGGATTTCCAGTTTTCCCAGCACCATTTGTTGAAGATGCTATCCTTCCTCCATTGCATGCTTTTAGCCCCTTTATCAAATATAAAATGGTTGTAATTTTGTGGATTGGTTTCTGTGTCCTCTATTCTGTACCATTGGTCCACCCACCTGTTTTGGTACCAGTACCATGCTGCTTTTTTTACTATTGCTCTGTAGTATAGTTTGAAGTCTGGTATCGCTATACCACCTGATTTCCACTTCCTGCTTAGACTTGTTTTTGCTATTCTGGGTCTTTTATTTTTCCATATGAATTTCATGATTGCTTTATCTATTTCTACAAGAAATGCTCTTGGGATTTTGATTGGCATTGGATTAAACCTATAGAGAACTTTTGGTAATATCACCATTTTGATGATGTTAGTTCTGCTTATCCATGAACAGGGTATATTTTTCCATCTTCTAAGATCTTCTTCTATTTCTCTCTTTAGGGTTCTGTAGTTTTCATTGTATAAGTCTTTCACCTCTTTTGTTAGGTTGATTCCCAAGTATTTTATTTTATTTTTTATTTTTTTTTTTGAGGATATTGTGAATGGAGTGGTTGTCCTCATTTCCATTTCAGAAGTTTTGTTGATGATATACAGGAATGCCTTTGATTTATGCATGTTGATTTTATATCCTGCCACTTTGCTGAATTTATTTATTAGCTCTAATAGTTTCTTTGTAGACCTTTTTGGGTCTGCTAGGTATAGAATCATGTCACCTGCAAATAGTGATAATTTAAGTTCTTCTTTTCCTATTTTTATGCCTTTATTTTCTTTCATCTGTCTAATTGCTCTGGCCAGTGTTTCAAGAACTATGTTGAACAGAAGTGGTGAGAGAGGGCATCCCTGTCTTGTTCTAGATTTTAGAGGGAATGCCTTCAGTTTTTCTCCATTCAGAATGATGCTAGCCTGAGGCTTAGCATAGATAGCTTTTACAATATTGAGGTATGTTCCTGTTATTCCTAGTTTTTCTAGAGTTTTGAACATAAAGGGATGCTGTACTTTGTCGATTGCTTTTTCTGCATCTATTGAGATGATCATATGGTTCTTATCTTTAAGTCTATTGATGTGGTGAATAACATTTATTGATTTCCGTTTATTGAACCAGCCTTCCATGCCAGGGATGAAACCTACTTGATCATGGTGCACAATTTTTTTGATATATTTTTGTATCCAATTCGCCAGATTGAGGATTTTTGCATCTAGGTTCATTAGAGATATTGGTCTGTAGTTTTCTTTCTTTGAAGTGTCTTTGTCTGGTTTAGGAATCAGGGTGATGTTGGCCTCGTAGAATGAATTTGGAAGTTCTCCCTCTTTTTCTATTTCCTGAAATAGCTTGAAAAGTATTGGTATTAGTTCTTCTTTAAAGGTTTTGTAAAACTCTGCTGTATACCCATCCGGTCCTGGGCTTTTCTTAGTTGATAGTCTTTTGATGGCTTCTTCTATTTCCTCAATTTTTATTGGTCTGCTTAGGTTGTCTATATCCTCCTGACTCAATCTGTGCAGATCATATGACTTAAGAAATTTATCGATGCCTTCACTATCTTCTATTTTATTGGAGTATAAGGATTCAAAATAATTTCTAATTATCTTCTGAATTTCTGAAGTGTCTGTTGTGATATTGCCTTTTTCATCCCGTATGCTAGTAATTTGAGTTTTCTCTCTTCTTCTCTTCATTAGCATGGCTAAGGGTCTGTCGATCTTATTTATTTTAGTATTGTCAATTTTTTCAATTGTTTCTTTTGTTTCAATTTCATTGATTTCAGCTCTGATTTTAATTATTTCTTGCCTTCTACTTCTTTTGCTGTTGTTTTGCTCTTCTTTTTCTAGGATTTTGAGATGAGATGTGAGAACATTTATTTGTTGTTTTTTTCTTTTTTTAAGGAATGGACTCCAAGTAATGAATTTTCCTCTTAGAACTGCTTTCATTGTGTCCCATAGATTCCAATATGTTGTGTCTGTATTTTCATTTATCTCTAAGAATTTTCTAATTTCCTCCTTGATGTCTTCTATAACCCATTGATCATTCAGTAACCTATTGTTCATTCTCCACGTGATGCATGATTTTTGCTTCCTTCTTTTATCGTTGATTTCCAGTTTCATTCCATTATGATCAGATAAGATGCATGGTATTATCTCTACTCCTTTATAATGTCTAAGAGTTGCCCTGTGACATAATATATGATCTGTTTTTGAGAAGGATCCATGTGTTGCTGAGAAAAAAGTGTAACTGCTTGATGTTGGGTGGTATATTCTATATATGTCAATTAAGTTTAGGTTATTAATTGTATTTTTGAGTTCTATCATTTCTTTATTCAACTTTTGTTTGGAAGATCTGTCCTGGTGAGAGAGGTGTGTTGAAGTCTCCCATAATTATTGTATGGTGGTCTATTAGACTCTTGAACTTGAGAAGAGTTTGTTTGATGAACATAGCTGCACCATTGTCTGGGGCATATATATTTATGATTGTTATGTCTTGTTGGTGTATGGTTCCCTTGAGCAGTATGTAGTGTCCATCTTTATCTCTTTTGATTAACTTTGGCTTGAAATCTATTTTATTTGATATGAGTATGGACATTCCTGCTTGTTTCCGAAGTCCATATGAGTGATATGATTTTTCCCAACCTTTCACCTTCAGTCTATGTATGTCTTTTCCTATCAAATGTGTCTCCTGAAGGTAGCATATTGTTGGGTCTTGTTTTGTGATCCATTCTACTAGCCTGTGTCTCTTAATTGGTGAGTTTAAGCCATTAACATTAAGGGTTATTATTGAGATATGGATTGTTCTTCCAGCCATATTTGTTTATTTATGTTACTTAACATGGTTTGTTTTTCCTCTTTGATTATTTTTTCCCTTTACTGTACTACCTCCCACTGTTGGTTTTCATTGTTATTTTCCATTTCCTCTTCCTGTAATGTTTTGACAAGGATGTTTTGAAGAGATGGTTTTCTAGCTGCAAATTCTTTTAACTTTTGTTTATCGTGGAAGGTTTTAATTTCATCTTCCATCCTGAAGCTTAATTTCACTGGATACACAATTCTTGGTTGTAACCCATTTTCTTTCAGCGTTTGAAATATGTTGTTCCAGGATCTTCTAGCTTTCAGAGTCTGTGTTGAAAGATCAGCTGTTATCCTGATTGGTTTACCCCTAAATGTAATCTGCTTCCTTTCTCTTGTAGATTTTAAAATTCTCTCCTTATTCTGTATGTTGGGCATCTTCATTATAATGTGTCTAGGTGTGGATCTCTTATGATTTTGCACATTCGGTGTCCTATAGGCTTCTAGGATTTGGGATTCTGTCTCATTCTTCAAGTCTGGGAAGTTTTCTCGTATTATTTTGTGGAACAGATTGCTCATTCCTTTGGTTTGGCCCTCTATACCTTCCTGTATCCCAATGACTCTTAAGTTTGGTCTCTTTATGTTATCCCATATTTCTTGGATGTTCTGCTCATGGTTTCTTAACAGTCTCGCTGAGCTTTCTATATTCTTTTCAAGTTGAAATATTTTGTCTTCATTGTCTGATGTTCTATGTTCTAAGTGTTCTACTCTGCTGGTAGTATTCTCATTTGAGTTTTTAATTTGGTTTATTGCTTCCTGCATTTCTCGGATTTCTGTTTGTTTGTTTTTTATAACCTCTATCTCCCTGTATAGTTGATCTTTTGCTTCTTGGATTTGTTTATGTAATTCATTGTTGAAGTGATCTTTCATTGTCTGATTTTGCTGTCTAATGTCTTCCTTGAGACTCCAGATCATCTGAAGCATGTATATCCGGAATTCTTTATCTGACATTCCATCTGCTGCAGATATTACCTCTTCTAAAGTTGAGTTGACCTGCACTGCTTGTGGTCTTTTCTTTCTGTGTCTTTTCATACTGCTCGCATTTCTTTCTGCTTGGTGAAACTGTTGTGTTATTGAATTTTCCCCCTATATATTTATATTGCTCTAGTATATTTGCAAAGTCTCCCTTTTGTGGAGAAAAACAATGTTAACAGTTCTCCATATCAATAGTACATCATCTAAGCACACGTTTTCCTTATTACTACATTTATAGCTAGACTCTATGTCTACAAATGTTGGTTTCGATTGTCATTTAGAAATATAGTCATTAGTTTCATGAAAGGCATACCATTTCTGGTAGCTTGAAGAAAACTGAATTTAAGGTGTAGGATGTTATGTTTATGGGGAAAGGAGTGAGGGGTATGGGGTTAATCTAACTTAGTAACTTTGGAGAGCCCTTACCAGTAGATGGGTAATTTATGGAAGAATGAATAGATTCAAATTCCTATCTGTATTTATAAGATTACCCTACTTTTGTATAGTAAAATTCAGGGGGTTGCAAGTGGGATAGAGGGAGTAAGTGGGAGGAAAACAGATAACAAGGAAAGGGAAAGAAAAAAAGAGACTGGGAAAAATAAAATATGAGAAAAAAGAAAAGGAATAAAAAGGGGGAAGGGAAGTGGGGCATATGCAATTTCTCTATAGTATATTATTCTGGTGATTCAGTTGTTAAAGACCTTTTTCATGTACAATTTTTGGTTTCACATATATTGAGGTTGTGAAGACCCGAGAGGGAAGCGTAGAGGAGACTGGGTGAATGGCTGAAAAGAGAGAGAGAAGAGAGAAAAAAGAAAGAAAAAAGAAATAAAAAAAATATCTCTCAGAACTCTGTTTTCATTTCTTCCAGTTGGTGGCGTTGTCTATTCCTAGCTTGAGTCTCTGGGTTCAGGATGGTGGTGGTAGTCAGTGTGAGAGGACTTGAGCTTCCACCTGTGGCCTCTCTACTCTTATTCTCTGAGATGTAAATCAGGTGCCTGATCCGCTGTAGAACTGCACTGGTAGCCACGCCAGTCAACCGGTTGGTGGGTTTTAAGGGTTGGTGGGATTTTCCAAGATGAGTTCCATCAGTTTTTCTCATAAGGTGTTTGATGAGGTGGGGGTGTTGGGGAAACCTTATGTTTGTCAAGAGCTCAGTCAGGTGACCGCAGGGGCGGGCAGCAGGGCCCCTCCTCCAGTTGGAGTGGTCTGTCTACCTCACCGGCTGGAGGCTGGGATCCTCCAACTGGGGAGGTCTGTCTACTGCTCAGGCGAGTTGCTGGGCCTGTTCTCCAGGTCGCAGTTCTGCCTACTGTGCAGGTGCAGGTGGCAGCTGGGCCCCTCCTCCAATTGGGGTGTTCTGTCTACCATGCCGGCCGGCCGCTGGGCCTCTTCTCCAGGACACGGGGTCTGCCTACTTTGCAGGCGGCGGCTGGGCCCCTCTTCCAATAGGGGTAATCTTTCTACCGCATGGGGGGTGGGGGGGGACCGCTGGGCCTGTTCTCCAGGTCACAGGTCTGCCTACCTTGTAGGCACGAGTGGCAGCTGTGCTCCTCCTCAAATTGGGGTGATCTATCTATCACGACGGAGGGCCGCTGGGCCCCTTCTCCGGGACGCGGGATCTGCCTACCTTGCGAGCGGCGGCTGGGCCCCTCCTCCAATAGGGGTGATCTGTCTACCATGCTGGTGGGCCGCTGGGCCTGTTCTCCAGGTTGCAGGTCTGCCTACCTTGCAGGAGCGGGCGGCGGCTCTGCCCCTCCTCCACTTCTGTTGTTCATTTAATCCTTATTAATGTCAGTGTACCAATTGAGTCACACAAACTGCATAATTTTTCTTTATAGCATTCAACACTACTTGACATTTTATTACATATACTTATATTTTCCACTATCTCATTCAATGAATTACAATATTTAATATGTACTTTAAATTTATTTAGCATTATCATTTCTTTAAATAAAGAGATATATAAAATGAGGGGTACAATAATGTTTTTCCAAATGACACAGTTGGTAAATAGGGGACATGGGATTCAAACTCATGGCTGCATGACTCCAAAGCCATACTTTTAACCTTCATGTGTTTTTTTTTTCTCTACCTAATGGTTTTCTTTTTGTAACTTTTGTAAAATCTGTCCCATGATCCTATTCCCAAGTCTCATTGGAACTCTTTGCATGGCTATCTAGTAACAAAGTCCTCTCCCCCCATTTTTTTTTTCTTCTACTCTGTGTACATGTTGCCTGCTTGAGATTTTTCCCCTCATTTTAGAACACCAGTGTAATTAAAAGGCTTCTGTCACAGAAGTTGTTGAAGATTTTGGATTATGGTGGACAATGATTTCAGTACCAAGAATAACCTAAATGACTGCCTTTCAAAATTTGGCTGGGGCACCTGGAATTTAAATTTATTCCACCGGGTGGGGAACTTTAACTAGTTTTCATGTGATTTGTTGTATCACTGGTGGGATTTCTCCCAGCATAGATCTGAATAAATTGTGGATGACTGAGGGAAAGCTGTAAAAAGGAAAGAGTAAGATTGATAACACCTAGGAATGTTCTTAATACCAGGGAGGTCGGAAACACCAGAAAATTCAATAAAAATGATGAAAGATTTTGATGGTGTTGTGTTCTTTTTTTTAAATTTTTTTTATTAGTTGCTCAAAACATTACAATGGTCTTGACATATAATACATTTGATTCAAATGGGGTACATAATCTTATTTTTCCACGTGTACAGATTGCAGGATCACATTGGTTATACAGTCACATTTATACATAGGACCATACTAGTGTATATTGTATTCTGCTGCCTTTCCTATGCCCCGCTCCCCTCCCCTCCTCTCCCATCACCTCTTTCTACCCAATCTACTGTGACATGTTTCTCTCTCTCTCTTTTTTCTCCCCCCTCACACAATCTTATATGTGATTTTGCATAACAATGAGGGTCTCCTACCATCTTCTGTGCAATTCCCCTTCTCTCTCCCATTCCCACGCACCTCTGGTCCCTATTTAATGGTAATCTTCTTCTCATGCTCTTCCTCCCTCCTCTGTTTTGGGTCGCCCCCCTTATATCGAAGAAGACATTCTGCATTGATTTTTTAGGGATTGGCTAGCTTCACTTAGCATAATCTGCTCTAATGCCATCCATTTCCCTGCAAATTCCATGATTTTGTTATTTTTTAGTGCTGAGTAATATTCCATTGTGTATAAATGCCACATTTTTTTTTAAATCCATTCATCTATTGAAGGGAATCTGGGTTGGTTCCACAGTCTAGCTATTGTGAATTGTGCCACTATGAACATTGATGTAGCTGTGTCCCTGTTGCATGCTCTTTTTAGGTATTTTGGGTATAGTCAGAGAAGGGGAATAGCTGGGTCAAATGGTGGTTCCATTCCCAGCTTTCCAAGGAATCTCCATACTGCTTTCCAAATTGGCTGAACCAGTTTTCAGTCCCACCAGCAATGTACAAGTGTACCCTTTTCCCCACATCCTCACCAGCACTTGTTATTGTTTGACTTCATAATGGCTGCCATTCTTACTAGAGTGAGATGGTATCTTAGAGTGGTTTTAATCTGCATTTCTCTAATAGCTAGAGATGGTGAGCATTTTTTCGTGTATTTGTTGATTGATTGTATATCCTCCTCTGAGAAGTGTCTGCTCAGATCCTTGGCCCATTTGTTGATTGGGTTATTTGTTTTCTTTTTGTTTAATTTTTTGAGTTCTTTGTATACTCTGGAGATTAGAGCTCTATCTGAAGTGGTGAGGGGTAAAGATTTGTTCCCAGGATGTAGGCTCCCTATTTACCTCTCTTATTGTTTCTCTTGCTGAGAAAAAACTTTTTAGTTTGAATATGTCCCATTTGTTGATTCTTGATTTTAACTCTTGTGCTATGGGTGTCCTATTAAGGAATTTGGAGCCCGACCCCACAAGATGGAGGTTAGGGCCAACTTTTTCTTCTATTAGACACAGAGTTTCTGGTTTGATTCCTAGCTCCTTGATCCATTTTGAGTTATCCTTTGTGCAAGGTGAGAGAAAGGGATTCAATTTCATTTTGTTGCATATGGATTTCCAGTTTTCCCAGCACCATTTGTTAAATATGCTATCCTTTCTTCATTGCATGCTTTTGGCAACTTTGTCTAATATAAGGTAGTTGTAATTTTGTGGATTGGTATCTGTGTCCTCTATTCTGTACCATTGGTCTATCTGCCTGTTTTGGTACCAGTACCATGCTGTATTTGTTACTATTGCTCTGTAGTATAGTTTAAAATCTGGTATTGCTATACTGCCTGTTTCACTCTTCCTGCTTAGAATTGCTTTTGTTATTCTGGGTCTTTTATTTTTCCAGATGAATTTCAGGATTGCTTTTTCTATTACTGCGAGGAATGCTGTTGGGATTTTGATGGGCATTGCATTAAACCTATAGAGTACTTTTGGTAATATGGCCATTTTAATGATATTAGTTCTGCCTATCCATGAAGAAGGTATATCTTTCCATCTTCTAAAGTCTTCTTCTATTTCTCTCTTTAGGGTTCTGTAGTTTTCGTTGTATAGTTATTTCACCTCTTTTGTTAGTTTGATTCCCAAGTATTTTATTTTGTTTTTTGAGGATATTGTGAATGGGGTGGTTGTTCTCATTACCATTTCAGAGGATTTGACATTGATATACAGGAATGCCTTTGACCTCATCTAACAATAGAAACTCATTTACATCTTAAAAATCAGCAAAATGTAGTATAGTTGAGTTTAGATTTGAGTAACTTAACTGTCTGCACAGTATTTCACTAGAGTCTAAAGGCTTGACCTTATTGAAAAGATAGCTATGGATATATGTATAAGTTTTTTTTTAGGGTGGGGGACTCAAAACCTTAAGGTCAATGATGTGTCTCTAATTTTAACAATGGGAAGAGATATAGGGCAATAAGGCTGGAAGCTGGATATAACAGAAAATCTATTGCTTTATGAAGGGTAGAAAATACTGGGAATGGACCTAGTTTTAGGCTATTCAGTGAATGTAAATATAACCTGTTTTGAAAAAATTAAGGAAAGGCTCCTGAATGGCCAGTGCTGGGATGAAGAGCCTATAGCCTATATGGCATTATTCATGTGATACTGGAATGCTATGGGTTCCTAAGGCTTCTCCAAACTACTCACACCTGAACCACTATGCCTAAAATTTAAATCATTAATTTTTTAAGATGAAAAATTCATTCTGTATTATAGCACACTCACCTCTGATATACCATTTACTTTCAGATGCACTTGTTTCAAACAACCATTAATCATTTTTACTGTTTTTTTTTAATTCTCATTTCATTGGTGCATTATGGTTGTACACATTTTTTTTTCTAGTTGTCAATGGAACTTTATTTTATTTATTTATATGTGGTGCTGAGACTCGAACCCAGTGACACACACATACTAGGCAAGCAGTCTACCACTGAGCCACAACCCCAGCCCCTGGTTGTACATATTGATGGATTTGTTTCTACATATTTGTACATGCACAAAATATAACAATATAATTTGGTCAATATTAATGCTCAGCATTCCTCCCTGTCTTCCCACCTGTGGGTTCCTTTCCTCTACACATTTCCCTTTAATTTTCATGGGATACACCCCTATCTTTTTCCTCTCCAGCTTCTGCATATTAGAAAAAAAAAAACTTAAGACACTTAACCTTCTGAGTTTGACTTATTTTGCTTAACATAATAGTCTCTACTTCCATCCACTTTCCTGCAAATGATATGATTTTGCTTTATGGTTTAATAAAACTCTGTTGTGTGTGTGTATATATATATATATATATTTTTTTTTTCTTTTTCTTTTTCTTTTTTTTTAGAGAGAGAGAGAGAGAGAGAGAATTTTTTAATATTTATTTTTTAGTTATCGGCGGACACAACATCTTTGTTTGTATGTGGTGCTGAGAATCGAACCCGGGCCGCACGCATGCCAGGCGAGCGCGCTACCACTTGAGCCACATCCCCAGCCCCTATATATTTTCTTTATACATTTATCTGGTGATGGACACTTAGGCTGGTTCCATAGTTTCACTATTGTGAATTATGCTACTATAACAGTATTTCCACAATATCTCTCTTCAAGGTGCTGAGTACAAGGGGCATGGAGTAGGACAAAAATTTGAGGAATATCTGAATGGGCAGGATCTGCCACCTATCCAATAATGGGCAAAGACTGGATCTTGAATAATGGCTTCAGGAGAGTAACTTGTTTCCTGGATTATAAATGCTTCATTTTCTTGTATCTGGTTTGAATGTGGATATACTTTTGCCTCTAGAAACTCAAGGAGACAGATCTTGGATTAATACCAGAAATAAAATTCAAACTCCTGTAGTAGATTAAAGAAAGCTACAGATTCCTGATACTCTTTCAATTGAGAGATGAAGTCGATGTCCCCTTTGCATCTGGGTAGGCTCTAAGATACTTCAATTGATAGAATATGATGAAAGCATTTCTATGCCAATTTTAGGAACTAGGTCCTCATAGACTGGCAGCTTTCAATTCATGTCCCTTGAATACTTTCTAGGAATCCTGATGAAAATCAAGATTTCATGTAAGAAATTTAATTAGCCTGAGATCACCATACTGGAAAGACTTCATGTAGGCAATCTAACTTATTGTCCAGCTGAGTCCAGCCTTCTAGCATTCCCAGACATGGAACCAGATGGATAAAGTCATCTCAGCCCTTCTGCACAAGTCCATGTCACATCTGAATATTACCAGATTATCCTAGACAATACCGAGGGTAAAAGAATGAATCCCAATCAATAACAATCACAAACTATAATAAATTGGTTGTATTTTAAGCTGCAAAGTTTTAGGGAGTAGTTTGTTACACACCACTACATAACTAGAAACTTCAGTGATATGAAAAGATAAACGGGACTGCCTTTGGCCCCTGAAAGTGATGAGATTCCTGTTCCTAGAAAAGTCAGGCAGGGTTTGGATAGCTACTGGAAGAAATGTTTAAGAAGTGATGTGAGCAACAGAAAAATACTAATTGACTATGTTGTTAAATTCTAATCACGATTTCCTCTTAGACTCTCCTGTAATGTTTGTTAGAAGGCAGCTTTTGGTTCCCCTATATTTGTCAGGATTCTCCATAAAAAAAATATATATGATTTTTGTTTGTTATTTTACTTGCATGCTTTATGGAATTGGTTCATGTGATTGTGAAGACTCAATGAGTCCAGAATCTGTTGCAGAGCCTGGCATGCTTGATAATCAGGAAAGAGTTGCAGTCTGAGTTCAAAGGCACTTTACTCTAGAACACAGAAGGGCTGATATTGCAGATGAAATCCCAGGAACTGATGTTGAAGTTGACATCCAATGGCAGTCTACTAGAGATTTTCCTCTTGTGTGATAAAGGTCAGCATTCAAGCCTTCAACAGATTGGGTGAGGCCCACCCACAGTATGAACAGCAATTTTCCTTACTCAAAGGCAACCAATATAAATGTAAGTATCATTCAAAAACATCCTCACAAAACATCCAGAATAATGTTTAACCAAATATCAGCACAATGGGCCAGGCAAAGTTGACATGTAAAATTAAGCATCATATCCTTTTCCCTCTCTCCACAAATTCTAATTCAGTAGGCATGGAGTTGGCTTCTACAATCTGTATTTATGTGGTGCTAAGGATTAAACACAAGAACTTTTACATGCTAGGAAAGCATTCTACATTGAGATACATCTCTAGCCCAGTAATATGTATTTTTAACAAGCTCTTTAGATGATTCTGATCCTAGTCATGTTTGGCACCCAGTACAGAAACCAAACTCTAAGTTTTTTTTTTTCCAACTCTGAGCCCATGAATGTATTAAAAAGTTTTATCTAACTCCAGTTGGAATGACAATTATCAAAAATCCAAGCAACAATAAGTGTTGGCAGGGATGTGGGGGGAAAAGTACACTCATACATTGCTGGTAAGAACTGCAAATTGGTTCACCCACTCTGGAAAGCAGCATAGAGATTCCTTAGAAAACTTGGAATGGAACTACCATTTGACCCAGATATCCCACTCCTCGGTTTATACCCAAAGGACTTAAAATCAGCACACTACAGTGACATAGCCACATCAATGTTTATAGCGGCACAATTCACAATAGCTAAACTGTGGAACCAACCTATATGCCCTTCAGTGGATGAATGAATAAAGAAAATGTGGCATATATACACAATTAGATATTACTTAGCAATAAAAGAGAATAAAATTAAATTTAAAATAAAATTTGTAGGCAAAGAGATGGAGTTGGAGAATATCATGCTAAGTGAAGTAAGCCAATCCCCCCAAAACAAAGGATGAATGTTTTCTCTGATATGTGGATACTGATCCATAATGGTGTGGGTGGAATGGAGGAACTTTGGATTTAGCAGAAGGAAGTGAGGGGAGAGGAGGGGATATGGGGGCAAGAAGAATGGTGGAATGAGACAGACATTATTACCCTATGTACATGTATGATTGCATGAATGATGTGACTCTGCATCATGTACAACCAGAGAAATGAAAAGCTGTGCTCCATTTGTGTACAATGAGTTGAAATGCATTCTGCTGTTATATATAACTAATTAGAACAAATAATAAAAACAAAAAGTTAGGGCAGAAGTTCCAGTGGCTTGGAAGGCTAAGGCAGGAGGATTGTGAGTTCAAAGTTAGCTTCAGCAATGGCAAGGTGCTAAGCAACTCAATGAGACGCTGTCTCTAAATAAAATACAAAATAAGGCTGGGGATATAGCTAAGTGGTTGAGTACCCCTGGGTTCAATCCCCAGTGCCCCTCCAAAAAAAATTGGTGCAGAAGTAATCTGGTTCAATTTCATTGCCATTCCTACGGGGTCCTTACATGGTAAGGCTATTACTACAGAATGTTGGTCCATGCTCAACCTTGGGGAAAATCCTTCAGGGATACTCACTCAGTCCCTGTGATGTGATTCTCCAGAGCTATTATTTCAGATGGATATCTCGGCCAACTGATCACCTCTTTGGCCAGTTCTTCAGACATGGGACTTGGGACTTTACTGTGAAGAAATTATTTCATACATTCCTCTGTTTATAGGGAAAACTTCATTGTAGCCCTCAGAAAATGTATAGCCTTCATCCAATGAGAAATATGACTTTCTGTTAACTCAAGCTATGATGGCCTGTGCATTAGTCTTCTATCCTGAATACCAGCTGAATGTCTTTGCTGAACCTTCCTATTCAAAGAATTGGAGATAATAGTTGAAATATCAGTTTTAAAAGCTAACACTTCTTATACATTTAATATATGGTAAGCAGTTTCAGAATTTACTTAACATGACATTAGTGTGATATATGTACTCATCACTCCCATTTTTCACTTTAGGAAACTGAGGCACAAATAAGCAATGTAATTTTCCATAATCACACAGCAAGTGAGTGATGAAATTGAGATTGGCATCCAGGCAATGAATATCAGAAGTCTGTGTTTTCGTTAAAGTCATTTCTGGTTTCAGATTCCCACTTCTGAAGGTAGCTGTCCATAAGGAATTAACGAGGCTCAGTTGATTTCCATCAGCTTTACTTCACCAGCTTCTGTTTCCTGGAAGAATTCACAGGTCCTTGTGACTCTTAGCCCCTCCTGTTGTAGATTTCTTTGGAATTCTTATTGACCATACCCACTAAAAGCCAGAAAATCATAGACTCTTTAATGCTAAATTCATCCAGTCCAGTGACTCCAAGCCAGAATGACTATAAAAATGAAACAGGTTAAAATTATGGTTCCTGGACAATGCTGTAAGCATCAAGAATATTTGCAGATAAGGATCAAGAGCTTGTACTTTTAGCAAGTTACTCTGATGATCTATAAGTTCTAGGGAATGACATACTTCAATGTTCTCTCCTTTAATCCTCTGTACAATATTCCTAGTGCATATTATTTCAGCTCCTGTCTGTGCCCTTTGCTCTTTACCACTCCCCAACCACCAAAATACACGTGTTCTTACAAACACACCAGAAATCTGAGTAATCAGAGATCAGCAATGCTAGCAGGGATCACCTTTCTTTGTTAATCTGAAATCTCACTCTTTATAACATTTATATTGGTAGTCCTCATTCTGCCATCAAAAGTCAGAGTTAGCAGGTAATACATCTTGAATTAAATAGTTTTTTCTCTCTATATATAACTATATGTACGTATATACATATATATATATATATATATATATATATATATATCTACATAGAGAGCTATATATGTATAAAACTATTCTAGAAATATTTAACTTTTATTGTTGTGGTTGCAGTACTGGGGCTTAAAACCACCGTTCCATGAAAGATAGGTAGGCTAGCACTATATCCCTTAGGTACACCTAAACCCGTTCCAGTCCTCTATTATTTTTTTGAGGAGTGCAACCAACTTTTCACTAAGTGTTCTGTTATCTGGGAGTGAATATTCTCAGTTTACTCACTGTATCTCATATGAAAGTTTGAATTCTTGCATCTGTCTCATCTTCTCTAGGCATGTTACATCTTACAGTTTGGTCCCACTTAGAATATGAAATCCTGATCAAGACAAAGTAATTCAGATATAGTATTACCATTGCTGACAACTGTTTCCTCCTACATTCTGAATATTCTATATCTATAAATACAGCCTAAAGTGGTGTTAATATTTGGAGCAACCCTCTACATTCATAAGGGCAAGAAAATATTTTCCAGCTCCTTTATGTCTTTCTCATATTAAGACATAAGTGTTGCTGGGTACCATGGCACATGCCTGGGATCCCAGTGACTCAGCAGGCTGAGGCTGGAGGATTGCTATTTCAAAGCCAGCCTCAACAACTTAGCAAGGCCCTAAGCAACTCAGTGAGATTCTGTCTCTAAGCAAAATACAAAAATAAAGGGGCGGGGTGCTGGGGATGTGGCTCAGTGGTTTAGTGCCCCTGGGTTCAATCCCCAGTACAAAAAAAAAAAAAAAACAAAAAAAAAAACAGAAACAAACAAACAAAAAAAGACATAAATGTCATCTTCATATGTAAAAATGTAGTAGGATGAATAATGATCCTCCAGTGATGTGTAGATCCTGATTTCTTGAAACTTTGAATGTTACTTTATATGGCAAAAAGCATTTTTATTAATTTAAGTATCTTAAAATGGGAAGATTCTCTTGTATTACCTGGGTGGTCTTACTGTAATCACAAGGGGGAGACAAAAGCATTTGGAGAAGAGAGATTTGAAGATTCTATTCTGTTAACTTTGAAGATGAAAGAAGGGGAAACATGCCAAGAAAAGTCGATGACCTTTCAAAACTAGAAAAGGTAAGGAAACAGATTCTCCCACAGAACCTCCAGAAAGTAAATGAACCCTGACAGCACCTTGATTTTAGTACAGTGAGCTTTATATTGTACTCCTGATTTCTAGAACTATAAGATAATATATTTTTTTATTTTAAGCCATTGCATTTGTGATAATTTGTTACAGCAGCAACAGGAAAGTAAATGAATGTCACTTATTTTGTAGGAATTTTAGAATGACTGAGAAGGAAGATTAGATCATCTAGTTCAACCAGCAGGGACACAGAGACTAAGAGAGAGTCAGATACTTACCTGAAGTCACAGAACAAGTTATTGGTAGACCTGGGACTAGAATCACATCCTACATTTTTGGCTGGGGCAATTTCCCCCATCCATCTCGTTATGTAAGTATCTGCTTTCATGGAACAGGACAGAGTATAAAGGGCCCTTACAGAGAAATATGACATTGAAAATCCAACACATCCAGAGCATGAACCTGTGGCAAAATTAGGGAATAGAACTAGCAAGGAGTGGCAGTGAGTCAGTGCCAAAGCCAAGTATATGACCCAGGTCTTTAGATTCTTGTATCTCTCCAATACACCATGTTGCCTGCCACCTATCTTTGGACACATATCTCATTTCCTTTAACTACTTATAGCCACTTCCCCACTCTAGCTCCCTATGTAGCTCTGAGTTAGTGACAGGAGATTATTGAGAACAGAAATCACTCATGGTTTCTGTGCCAACACAAGCAGGGAATTTGACAGTTTGAAATATTTCACTTTGTAGTCAACATTTGTAAATGTCTATTTTGTGCTGGTTTTGTTTAATAGGAAATTAAAAATCTAATTTTAAACTCCCAAGTTTATTTTTGATCACATTTTGTCTGTAAGAAATGAATTTAAATATTGTTACTATTTGCTCGTTTTCCATACTACTGGCTCCATCAGAAATGGAGGAAATTTAAGTTAGTGGGGGCTGATGATAATTTTCAAATGATGTAGAGATGGGGAAAGAGGGCAGGACTCTCAGGACTTCTATTGAGGATTCTATAACAGGCCCTGAATTGAAACAGACCTAGGTTCAAATCCTAACTCCATGGCTTTTTAGGCATGTCTGTTTTAATAAGTCATTTCACTTGTGATGAGTTTCCTCATCTTTACAGGTGATAATAGCAACAGTATTTATCTTTTATAGTTGAAGAAAATGTTAAATAAGTTATTACAGGTAAGATGTTTAGTGGAGTATTTGGTACAGAGGAAACACTCGAGAAATGCTTCTGGTTATAATTTTGGTAACAGTATTATTTTAACATTGCAGGAATGAAGTTTGGGGTAGCCAGAGAAACCTGGTGAGACTAAGGAAGCCACCTTATTCTTTCCTGAGATCAAGAAAATGGTGAGTTCTCTGGGCCTGGACTCACTAGATATTTGCTCCAGTGCTTGGCCCAGAGTTAGAAGATATAGTAGATAGTAGATAAACAGAACTCTGGTCTGGGGATCATAACCCCTAGGTTCTAGTCTCATATACACCATTGACTTTCTTGATGACCATGAACAAATTACTACCTTTCCTAGGCTTCAATTACCTCATCAATAAAATAGAAGAACAAATTTGGTTATTAGTTCGTTCACTCATTTATTCTAGCACTAACAAGTGATACCACACCCTGGTTGATAATATATAAGCAATGAGAAGCCCCTTGTCAGGTGAGTGAAATGGTAAGCTTTAGATTTCCTAGACAGGCCACTCGGTGAAAAGTGGAAAATAGTCTGAAAAGGGAGAAAAGGGAACAGAGAGACTTTTAGGAGGTTGGTGCAATTTGCCATGACCTTTGAGGAAGTTGATGCAATGTACCATAATGGTGAGCCCTTGAACGAGGGCAAAAGCAGCACCACAAAATAGCCTTCTAACAACCTTTTAAACTCTTTAAATCATGGCAGCACTAGACCATGCTTTCAATTCTTCAAGAGGTATTTTCAGATCGTGTTGACCTCATTGTATATATCTCATATATTACCATGTCACTTTTGCACATTTAAAAAATGACGTCAGTGATGTGACACACACTGGGAGGTCTGGTCTCAGGAGTGTGAAAAGCACGGAGCATTTCAGCTTGCAGCCAGCTGTCATCCTGGCTTCTACTCAGAGGAAGCCAAAAAGTACTGCAGTTCAAAAAAGATTTTTTTTTTTTGTACAAGGCCAATGTGTGCAGAGTTGGTGCAGGATGGGTGGTGTAGGAGTAATGAGGAGAACTTCAAAGGTTACTACAATTATTGTCTATGTGAATGAAAACTAAGTCCCATTTTTCACACCAGTATTTAGTATTGTCTGTGCTCTACCTCAAGGCTATAATGTAGTGTGATACATTTTAAAATTTATTTTTAAGATTTAAAAATCTCTACTCATTATTAAATAAATGCATTTTCATTGTGGAAAATTTATAAGTACGGAATGCTAAGCATTTATAACAAAATTTATTGAATCTCACAATGTGACACTGTGCTGAGGAAATTGCATGCATTATCTAATGTAACTCCATAAGAGTCCTGTGAGGAAGATACTCTTAAGTTGTCTTTTTTACATTATAAAACTGGTCAAGTTCATAATGCTAACACATGAATGGTTAGGATGTGAGACTCATTTTTTCTGACTCTAGAGTTTCTATTTTTGATGTTCGTTTTAACTAAAAACACACACACAGAAAACCCATTTACTATCATAGTATCCACATTCTAGCATTCCTAATTTTCTGGCATATTAAAAAAATACAAATTTGAGAGACAGCAGAGTTTAAAGGAAATGTGAATTCTTACCTATCAATTTGATAAATGAAATTATAAGGTTGTGGAATTACTTTAGTGGGTGAAACATTATTATAAAAGTAAATAAGTAATTCCAGAAAATATGAAGATAAACATAAAAAATATAAATTCCATCATTTGAACTATAGTATTCCATCATTTGAACCACTATAGTATTTGGGCACAGTGACATTCTTTTAAAGACATGTATGTGTAAAATATATATATATATATATATATATATATATATATATATATATATATATATATATATAAATATGTGCTTGTTAATATATTTATAATCAGAAACTTGTTTATTTTATTAGTTTCTATTTATGCCATAATCTTTAAAATTGGCAGCAAAATATTCTATTAAATATGCTATTGTTTGACATTTATATTATTTTCCATTTTCTAGCATCTTAAAGAATGCCAAAGTAAATAGCTTTTTGCACACAGAAATATTGGGTCCATAGAATTTCATGCATACTTATCATTTTCTAAGAATTAATCATATAGTTCTAGATGATGAAACACAAAGATATTTAGAGCAATGATGTCTTCTGAGATTGAGTTGACTGTAAGGAAGACATCACAGCAAAATGTCTTTAACATGTTGTCATTGATGTCCTGATTGCTATAGACAAGAACTTATTGATAAAAAAGAAAATAAAAATTTGGCTGAGCACAGTGTTGCAAGCCTGTAATCTCAGAGGCTCAGGAGGCTGAGGATAGAGGATCACAAGTTCAAAGCAAGTCTCAGCAATTTGGCAAGGCCTTAAGCAACTTAGAGAGATCCTATCTCAAAATTAAAAAAAAAAAAGAAAAGAAAAGAAAAAGAAAAAAGAGCTGGAGATGTGGCTTAGTGGTTAAATACCTCTGGGTTCAATCCCGAGTTTAAGAGAGGAGGGGGAAATTCTAAGACTGTCCTTTGGTACTCTGACAAAGACATTTTAGTGTTTTCAAAGTAAATTTGAAGGAAGTTCACAGGATCCAAAATAATTCCATTATTCATAAATGATGCAAATATTATAAACACTTTTTAAAAATATATAATTAATCCCCATGTCAGAACCTGGACAAATATTCACTAAAATTTGGTTCTTCTCTTCTTTCTGAGCACATATCTATTTCCCAGCTTCTTTTGAAGTTAAATTGCGGCAAAAAGACTGAGCATTAAGAGAATGTGAATGAAAATAGTTGGTTCCATATCAGGATCTTACCTAAAATATTTTCCACATTTTCTCTTTCTACTGTTTTGGTACATATGGTCACAATAACTTTGGAAGTTATGAATTGAAGATGGTAGAGCCGAATACAGAGAGAGTTGAGGTCTCTAAGTCATTACTTGGAGAAAAGCCATTCACTAATAACAACACCCATTTTGCATATTTTTGGGAATAAGTAATAAACTTCTACCATGTTTGAGCCATTAAACATTTTGAGTTTATTTGTTACTATAGATAGCATTGCCTTAACTAATATATGGTCTTTAATACAATGCATTAAAAATTCTTATAATGCCAAAAATCTTAGCTAAAAGCTAATAAGTCACATTAAATACTGAAAAAAAAACCCCACAAAAATTAAAGTAGAATTTTAGTTGAAAGAATCATTAGATAAATTTGCCTGGTACTGAAATCAATGGTGGTGAGGAAGCAGGAAAATTTCCCACTACTTTCAGAGAGAGAAAATAGTTTAGTTAAGAGGATTTCAAATGGAAAAAAAATTAAATTTAATAACTAGATAAAAAGATTTCAAATATATTTAAATTCTATCTTACAGACAAATAAAGGGGAGTAAGAAGGAGGGAATAAGTCAAGGAATGGAGAAGACATAAGATAAATACAGAGAAATTGGAATGGAGACAGACAAGTTATGAGTGAAATTTCTATTCTAATGATCATGCCACTTTAGCCCGCCTTTGCCCACAGCAGCCCTTTTCTAAGAAGATTTTCCTTGGCTTTAGCTTCTTGTTTGGAAATTAAGCCAGAAGTCTTTCACCATAGTTTGTTCCCATGAGACCTTGGCATCACATCTACAGATAATCAGATCCAGAATTTGAGCCACTTGAAGCATAGGTACCCATTCACATGCTATTCATGGGCAATGACATAATCTGATAAGAGAACTTCATCTAATCCAGGTATTCTAACCCTGGTTTATAGCTGCCAAACCACTAATATCTTATTCTTGGGACGTTTGAATTTAAGACATAGGGAAAGTTCAGCAATCCTATCAAGATTGGTAGAATTAGAAACAGAGTCTCCATGTGGCAGGACACCAGATCAGAAACAATGTACATCACTGAGTCATCTTCTGTCCTGACAAATGGGGTGGTTCCTATTCTACTTTATACTCCATATGTCCTTAAAATAACTTTCCATTACCTGAAGTAAGGCAAACATATCTCTATGCCTTGTTAACCAAAACAACTACTAAAATATCCATTTCAGCATTTAAAAATGCTAAATAATCTTTAGAGTGAAAGCTGGGATTTTTAACTTGGACTGTTATTATATAATGTAAACAATATGACTTATATGGAATACTTCCCTCAAAATGAAATGGATGTCAATGAAAAAAATGGGTTTATGCTTCATATGTGCCATATTCCATACAATAAAAACTCCCAAGAGTTATCTCCAAGCAGCACCTCTTCCCTGAACTTTAGACTTATATATACAACTACCTATTTCACAACTCAATTCACATATACATTAAACATCCCAAACTGACTATATCTCAAACTGAACTCAAATCTCTTCTACTCAAGATTATTCCTACCACGAGTTCCCCATCTCAGTGAATAAAAACTGCATACCTCTAGTTGCTTAAGACAAAAGCCTGAAATCCATGATTCCTCTCACACCAACCACAGCCAATTTTCCAGTAAGACCTATTTGCTTTACTTTCAAATATATCCAGAATCTGACCACCTCTAATCACCTCCAGTGCTACCACCCTGCTTCAAGCCATCATTGTCTCCTACATGATTATGCATTAGCCTCCTTATTAATGTCCAAAATTTAATACTTTTCTTTTCACAATATCATTTTTTAGAGAGTAGCCAGAAGATAAGTTGGTCCAGAATGATGCATTTGCTTCTCCTGGTCAAGTACAAAAATAAATGCTAGATATAAAGGGAGTTATAAAAGGGAACTTGGATAGGTGGAAAGAGGAAGCAACCCAGTTAGCAACCTTAAAAATAGAGAAAACAGCATTGAATCATGGTATCTTATTATACCCCCTTATCCAATGGAAGAAGGTAACCCAGTCCAAGTTTTTCCAGCCCCAATAGATACATATATTTGTCTCCCTAATTGAAAGGAACTCCACCAATAATGCACAGAGTGTTTGGTAGCACTAGTATGAGGAAATTATGAGGAATTTGGTGGAAATAAGTGCCAAAAAGAAAAGCTTTCCTTTCCCATCAGGCTTGAACTTTCCCTCCTCCACCAGGAGACACCACACAATAGGGAGGAACTGAAATGACACCTCTTGATGCAACTGGTCCAGCCTCAGAAGTTCTTTCTCCCTGAGGTCCAGAGACAATTGCCCTCAAACTAGGTATTCCAGGTGTGTTGACCTGGAGAAAGTATCTTCTCCTCAGCACCAACAGAAATCAATGGGAGCTTTTCAGCACCAGATAAATAAAGCAAATAAAAATAAAAGCACAAAGGTCTTGGAAATTTAATTATCACAGGAATCAGTCAACAAAAGTAGGCCAGGACTTGTGGGCTAAACCTAAATGGGATGATTGTGTGCTAAAAATGATTTTCATAGAACCCAGAGGTTCGTAACATAATGGACAAAATGTACAGGATGCAATAAAAAATTATCTGTCAAACCAACTAAGAAAATCAAAATTTGAATAGGAAAAATAAGATGGCATCAATATCAAATTAACCAGATGTTGGAATTATCTGATAGGGATTTTGAAGTAGCTGCCATAAAATGTTCCAATAGTCAAATACAAAATTTCATGAAATTTATGAAAAAATAGAAAATCTCAATGAAGAAATAGAAATTATAAATATGAACCTAATGAAAATTATAGATGAAAAGATACAATGAATTAAAAACCAGTTGGATGATGAACTTAGAGTAAAACAAGAGCTAACAGGAAATAGAATTAATAAACTTTGGGGTATATTAATAGAATTTACCCAATATGAAGAACAGACAGAATTTTAAAAAAGGATTGAAAAAATTGAACATAGTATCAGAAACCTATAGGAGATTAGCATAATGTCCAATATTTGTATCATTGAAGCCCAATAAAGAGAGAAAAAAAGATAATGGAACTCGAGAATATTTAAAGAAATATGCCAGATAATTGGTGAAAGACCATCAAATTTAAGAGTTTCAGGCAACCTCAAGAGAATGTGCAACATGGCACCAGAATTAAACTTCTGAAAATTAAAGGCAACCAAAGTCTTGAAGGAAGTGAGATAATCAACACCTGATGTATAGAGTAACACCAATTAGACTGATTAAATTTCTCATCAGAAACTATGGAAATAAAACAGATGTGGCACAACAAGTTCTGAAGTAAAGGAACTTTCAAAAGCAAATTCGACATCTGACAAAACTATCCCTTGGGAATAAAGTAGGAATAGACATTTTCACATAAGGGAAAACTAAAGGAGTTTGCTGCTAGTAGACTTCTCCTTAAACAATGGCAAGAGGAAGTTCTTAAACCAGAAAGAAATAGTAGAAGGAATCTTAGATAATCAGAATAAAGGAAAAATAATATAAATATATGTATAGACAATGGATTACAATTCTCTTTATGAATTTTGTAAATCGTATCTGATGACCGAAACAAAAATGTAACACTCTCTGATTCTCAAAGGCCCATATAACCTTGTGCCCCTGTCGCATTATCACTCCTTCCCACATTGTCTTCCTACCACTCTTCATGATATTCACTTACTCCAGTCACATTGACCTCCTTGCTTTTTTCTCAAATATATCAGGCATGCTCCTCTCTTATGATTTTGGAACTCACAGTCCCTTATGCTTGGAATGCTCTTCCTTTAAACATCCACATGGTCTTTACTCAAAAGTCACTTATTCAGTGAGGTTTTCCTGAAATTTTCTTTAAATTCATCTCCTATTTCCAGTTCCTCTGTATTCTCATTTCATGCTTTTGATTCCCTTGCAAGAATGACATTTTCATGAACACAGAGATTATTGTTTTCTTTATATTTGGTTTTGAAGTACCCAAAGTAGTGTGTTACAAAGAGTAGAGACTTATATGTTTGCATGAATTAATAAATTAGTTAGCAAATTCAAGACTTTTTTTTCTCTTGGGTACACTGAGAATGACATAATGCCACATTTTTAAAAGCATGCAGGTCACCATTTTTTTAAGACTGAGAGATATATTATCAAAGTCTAGAGGGCATAAGCAAAGGGAAAGAATTTAAAACTATAAATGTTTCTCAGTTCATGATCTTTTCACTTTCTAACCTGCTGATTTAATCAGTTATGTACTGATCACCTACTACACATTATTTTATATAAAAGGTCATTTAATATTTGCAATAGCTTATAAAGTAAACATTGTCATTTTCTTTATTCTAAGATGCTACAGATTGAAAAATTCCCTATTAATTTAATAAACGCTTGTTAGAAGACAGAAAAAGTTAGAAAGGCAGGCGGAAAGTAAATATAGTCAGAAACCTAAAGAAAATATACATATAGATTGTAGGATACTTTTCATTTTCAGAAGCTTGATTTCAGAAATTGATTGTAACATTTGAGGCAATAGGTTATTAGTTCCTTTTCACATTCAAATGAACTGAATATCAGAGAGGTTAAATAATAACCTTGAATCAGATAGCCATATAAATAGTATAAATTAAATATAGTACTACTTGATTCCAAAGCCTGTACTGTATCCATTGTACTTCCCTGTCTCTGCTCAGAGGTTATCCCAGTGTTGCTCAAGCAGGTTGTTACCAGTCCATAAAGATGTTTTAGAGGGTGGGTGATACTGTAATAACTTAGAAATACCACTGGTATTTACAAGACAGGGCCCAATAAGACTAAATATTCATACAATGCATCAAACCAATTCCATTTTAATAAAAACTACCCAGGAAAAAGTCAGATGATGAGTTATTAACATCTACTGATAGCCCACCACATACTAGTGCTAGGCTGTGAATAGTGTTGCAAATATGAAAAAGAGACTATTCATCCTCTCAGGAAACTCACAGGCTAGTGAGAGATACATAATTGTCTCCCATACAGCATAAGTAATTTATCAAAATTATGGAAAATTGTATAAGAATCAGAAAAAGAGTAAGGATAATTCAAGAAAGACTCCCTGGAGGACATGGAATTTGAGTTGGGTCTTGAAAAACAAGTATAAGGTTAAAAAAGAAAAACACATGTATATATAAACAACATGTATATATGTATATGTATACATAACTTTATTTTGAAATGACTAATAATTGTACATATTCATGAGTACAGTGTGATATTTCAATATTTATATACAATGTGTTATCATCATGTACCTCATCTGAAACACTTATTGTTTTGGGAACACTCAAAATTCTCCCTAATATGTATTTCAAAATATGCAGTTATTTGTTATCAGCAATAATTATGCTATTAAGTGCGACTTTCTAAATTAGAGAAAGGGAAGTGTGTACTTCAGTCACAAAAGGCAGCATATATGAAGGCATTAGATGTAGAAGGAAATGTCTTTAAAACTAGTTATAGGTACTATCTGATGTTACAGCCCTAGTGCTTAGTTGCATTCATATTCAGCCTCTGCTAGTTATTAGTTATAAATGCAAAGGAAAACTATCTAACCTGCGTCTGCCTCACTTTCCTGCTATATAAAATTGGAATAGAATCTCATAGGATTGGTGGGAGAATACATGTATTAAAGCACATGAAATATTTAGAATGGTATCAAGTACAAAATTATAATCCTTCAGTTTACATTAACTTGGTTATTTAAAAAACAGACTTGTTTGTTTTTTTGTTTATACTCTGTTCCAGCATGGATTTAAAATAAATGCCTGATAAATATACATATTAGATAGATGGGTAGAAATAGATACAGATGTATAGCTGTAGAGAGAGGTATTATAATTTTGGGAAACTTTATGATTTCCAGTTTAAAAAGCTTGAGTTGTGATACGTAAAATATAAAGGTAGGGCATAGATCAGGTCATAAACATTACTGTATTTATACCTGATATAATATTTTATCTTATAAGAAATGGGGAATAATAGGTGGATCTTAAACAGAGGGTTAGCATCATCTGATTTGTGTCCTTAGACGGACTACTCTTGAGTCTCCTGTGAAAGATGGACTGGAGAGGAAACACTGCAATCAGGGACACCACCAGAAAATGGTTAAAAAGTTCCATGATAGAAGTGATAATATCTAAGTTAAGACAGTGTTAGAGTGACAGAAAATGAGATAGATTTGTGAAAGAATCACTATCTACAAGACTTGATTATTGATTGATTGGATATAAGTGGAATTGGAAAAGTGTGAAGGAAGAGTGGCACTTAACAACCTAGATCTAGAAGTCTCCTGACTCTTGTCCAGTGCTCTTACCATTTCTCTGAGTTATTTACTTTTCCCTGCTGCTGCTATTAGCTTGTGTTGGACATCTTCCATGGCACAGGAGCCTGCTCTTTTAGTGGAGTATCCTGTGTATTCTGCTTGTCTCCATTATTATACTAAGGGGCTCTAAACTGAGAGTAAAACTTCTATCTTTTCTTTATGTCCAGAGATGCTCATTTATAGAGCCATTCCTGGAGGTTGGCCATCCCCTACACAGGAGCTCCTATGGCCCTTGGGTGGCCTGGGCATGGGCACAGGAATTGAGGAAGGTGCCTAGAGCCCTCTGTTGTTTAATGCACAGTTCTCTGAGATTCACTTCTGTGTCTCCGTGGGAAATCTTCACAAATACTATGATTCCAGCCACCCTGGGGGCTTTGCCCAAACAGAGAGTGCTCTTGGCTGAGCCTGCACTCCTTCCATTTCTAAACTTTGTGTATTTCAAGGGAAATCTGATCTGGACCCTTCTGATTCATTTACACTTAAATCATCCAAGGGCTCTGTTGTAAGAGTGAACTCAGCTCCAAAAATGTCTTATAAGCTTTGGTTATAAAACTCCCTAAGATTTTGTGAGCTAGAGTTTTTTTTTAACTCCCCTTTTCTTTGAAACAAGATGTTGTGACTTTGCCAAGAGTAAATGGATTTCCAACCTCAAAGGGGTCATGTTTGGTTCAAGAGTCAGAAATCATGAAGCTCAAAGGCCCAAATGCATTCTTCAAGATTTGGCAATAATGAACCCCAGGAGAATGGGATAAAATGATAAATCTAGGAGAAGCTGGGTGAGGGGGTGACAGGAAGCATTTATTCTACCCTTTTGGCTCAATGCCCAAAAGCCTTAGGATTTTTGTCCCTTAACTGAGAAATGGGGCCATGAGGCAGCACACTCCTATACGGCACCAGCAAATTTATACAGACAATTCCCATTTTGAACAAGTGCCTGAAAATTTAGAGTGCTTTTTACAATCTTTCCTTTCACTTAGTTCTGCAACAGTTTTGTGAGCTATGAACAATCATCCCCATTTTCCAGCAGAACAGAATGAGTCTAAATAGAGGTGAGGTGACATATTCAAGGCATTGGCATTGAACTTATAGTAAAATTAGTAATTCTTTTTAATTAACTCATATTGCATTAGTATTGGAGAAATAAGAGGTGGCAACTTGCTGTTGTGCTGGCACATACCTGTAATCCTGGAAATTTGGGAAGTTGAGCAGTAGGATCCCAAGTTCGAGGCCAACATAAGCAACTTAGCAAGACCCTGTCTTAACAAAAGGTAGGAGATGGGGACGTAGCTCATAAGTAAAGTGCCCCTGGATTTAATTCCCAATCAACACCCCCCCCCAAAAAAACAGGAAAAAACAACAACAATGATATAACAACTTACCTTGTTCTGCTGCCAGACATGAAACAACAATGACAGAGTTCCTGTCCAGGGAGTTCTCTTTGAAGCCTCCCTGCTAAGAGTTGTCCTTAATCCTATTGGAGCCCCATGGAAAGTTTACCCATGCACCTTTTACCTTTTTTTTTTCAGTTTTCTGTGTATTTATCTTATAATATTCCTTCTCATTATTCTTCACACTTCCCTGAAATATGAACATCTCAAAGGCTGAAATGTGTGCTACCCATTTGGGGGCTCAGTGTGTAGTTCAGTATCAGACACCGGATGGGGTAATCTCTTAATAAGTGTTGAATTATGTGTGGAAGGTGGATCTGCGAGCATGTGCAGGCTTGCATGTGTGCAAATGATTGGGTATGAGATACATGCATTTTAGAGACATATATATCTTGATAGGGGTAAGTGGTATTGATGTGCCCTGGAAAAGTGAAAAGTTATAAATGCATATACTGTGTGTGCACCGGAAAGGTACAATTCTGTGAGTGGTTTAGAAGTGAGGTCTGTCTAAATTTTACTTTGGAACTACATAGGAAAGGAGATTATGCTTGTTGAAATAATTCATTGACAAATGCATGGCTTTTATGGCTACAGCTCAGCACTGAAGGTTACAAAGTCCAGAACTAAAGGCATTCTAACATCTCTTCTGGTACTGTACCATAGGGGAATGGGTCACAAATCCAGGAATCAGAAAAAAAAATGAAGTCAGAAAAGTTCACAGTTGAAGTTCTCAACTTCCCCTTTCTGTGGCCTTTTGTGCCCTTTCTCTCCACACCCAGCCCTAGGGCCCTCAAGTTAGGGCAGGTCTCCTTTGAACAAGGAAGATGTATGTTAAGTAGGGTTGAGCAAGAGAACCACAAGGCCTTCCTTTCAGAACCTAAGTCTCCCAGGGTCTTGGCTGTCTGCTGCCACTATTCATATAATCCAGGAGCATGTAGAGATTTTCTAAAACCTCTGTACTCTGGTACATACATCAATTGGACTGGAAGATAGAATCCATTAAACAGAAATGTCCTTCTTTCTGCATCACTAAATCTATAAATGTATTTATGATTGGACCTAGTTTTTACACCTTCTATTACAATGAGGATATTCTTCTCTTATATAAGGCCAATTTTTTTACCTACATTTTAGATCCCAAACCCTCTCATTTTATCAATGACGTCATCTTGATTTCCATTCTTGACCCCTCCTATATTTTTTTTTTCTAATGGATCATCCTACAAACATGCTGTAGTATCTCTCCATTACAAAAACTTTCTTCCTTGATCTCACAGTCCCCTTTATCTACCTCTGTGGCTATTTCTGTGTTCAACTTGAAGAAATTTAAAAAGGGTCATTTAGAAATATTGTCCTTTTCTTTCATCTGTAAGTCACTCCAAACTGGATTCTGTTAAAAATACTTAGCCATAAAGAATGGAATTGGGGAATTTACTGCTAAAAGGATGGAATTGGAGAACATCAGGCTAATTAAAACAAATCAGACTCAGAAAATCAATTGTTGAATTTTTTCTCATATGTGGATGTTATAAAAAATAAGGCAAAAGTGGGAGGAATCCCATGAAAATAAAAGAGAGATCAGTGGAATTGAGGAACAGGGTTGAAGGGGAGGGAGGAGGAACAGGAAAAGGGAAGACCAGTAGAATGAATCTGTTAAAACTTTCCTATGTACATATATAAATATACCACAGTGAACTTCACCTTTATGCTATTATAATGCATTGATTAAAATATATATAAATAAATAGAAAAATGAAATTACAGTACACAATGTAGAAGAGTTGGACAATTTTCTGTGTTGCCCAATCATATACTTCCATGAAATACAAAAATTTATTTGCCGTTCTGGTAGAAATAACTAGCCAAATGCAAAATGGGCCCTTTCTAAAATGTTCCTATTTTTTTTAAACTGGAGTAGAACAGAGATTTTGAATATGCATCCTTAAGTATACTTTTGTTGAACACATTTATCCATTTTGTTAAATGGTTTTTTATGAGTTTGGGGGATTGCATAGAATCCCAGCTCTGCCAACTTAGTTTGGCCAAATTATTCATCTCCCTTGGCCATATTTTCTTCATCTCGTATGTGGCAAAAATAATAGTCCCTGCCTTATAGATCATTGTGAGAATGAAATGACATAACATGTAGAGCACTTTTCATGTTAATATTAGTTAAAACATAAAGTCTGCTTATTATAAATACTCTCATTCAGATCATCAATGATCTTCATGTTGTCAAACTCCATGGATATATTTTTACATCAAATTTCCTGTCACAACTTTTAAATTTTGATCACTTTATTTTCTAAAATTATATTGCTATAGAACACTTACCATGAAATTTATTTTACAATATATTATTGATTACTATAAGTACAATACTGTCCAGCAGATCTATGGAATTTTTTCATTTTGCTAAACTGAAACTTTAACTTTATGCCTGATGATTAGTAACTTCCTGTTTCTGCCCTCCCATGGTGACCTCCATTTTATTCTTTGATTCTATGGTTATTTAAGTAACTCTGATAAATGGAATCATTCAATATCTATGGGACTGGCTTTTTCATTTAGTATAATGTTCATAAGATTCATCCATATTACTGCATATTTCAGAATTTCTTTCTTCTCTAAAGGGTAAATAGCATTACATTGTACATATAGAACAACCTTTTAAAAAGTCTATTCATCTGTAGATCAACATATTGTTGTTTCCATATCTTGGCAATTATGAATAGTACTGAAGTGAAATAGGAGTAGTGTTATCTCATTAAGGTCCTGATTTCAGGGCTGGGGATATAGCTCAGTTGGTAGAGTATGTTCCTTGCATGCATAAGGCTCTGGGTTCAATCCCCAGCACCACACACACACACACACACACACACACACACACACAAAACCCCACAAGATCTCGATTTCAATTTTTTCAGATAAAAACTTGCATAAGTGGAATTATTGGATTTTTTTTTTTTTTTGTATTGGGGATTGAACCCAGAGACACACTAAACCAACGAGCTGCATCCCCAGCCTTTAAATTTTTTTTTTTTAAATTTTGAGGCAGGTTTGCTAAGTTGCTTAGGGTCTCATTAAATTGCTGAGGCTGACTTTGAACTTGAGATCATTTTGCCTCAGCCTCCAGAGCTGCTGGGATTCTAGGCATGTGCCACTGTGCCTTGCTGAATTTTTAATTTTTTGAGAAACCTCCACTCTGTTTTCTTTAGTGTTTGTACCATTTTCCAGTCTATCAACAGAGTTCAAGGGTTCCAATTGTCCCACATCCTCTCCTATATTTGTTTCCCTTTTGTGTGTGGCTAATCTCACATATCATAATGTCTTCCAGGTTCGCCATTTTTGTCACAAATGACAAAAATTCCTTCTTTTTTTAAGCCAAATAGTATTCCTTTGTGTATATGTTCCATATATTTTTTATCCATTGATATACTGATGGATACTTAGGTTGATTCTATTGGCTATTGTGAATAATGCTGCAATGATGATGGAAATGCAGATATAGCTTTAACATGTTGATTTAATTTTCTTTGGATATATACCCAGTAATGAGATTGCTATATCATGTGTATTATGTGGTTGTTTTAGTTTTAAATTTTTGAGGAAACCTCCATATTGTCTTCCACAATGGTTATATTATCTAATTTTATTCCTTTGCATGTGGTTTTCTTGTTAGCCATACATCATTTGTTGAAGTAGCTATACTTTTTCCATTTTTTAAAAATATTTATTTTTTTAGTTTTTTTAGGTGAACACAATATCTTTATTTTACATTTATGTGGTGCTGAGAATCGAACCCAGTGCCTCACACATGCTAGGTGAACGCACTACCACTTGAGCCAAATCCCCAGCCCCTACTTTTTCCAATTTTTATTGCTACCACATTTGTTGAAGATCAGTTAATCTTATACGCATGGATTAATTTCTAGGCTTTGTGTTATGTTCCTTTGGCCTATATCCCTGCCTTCTGCCAATATTATTCTGTTTTTTAAAATTATTATTTTTTGGTACCAGGGATTGAACTCAGGGGAACTAGACCATTGAGTCACATACCCAGCCCTATTTGGTGTTTTGTTTAGAGACAGGGTCTCACTAAGTTGCTTAACAACAACTTGCTTTTGCTGAGGCTGACTATGAACTCACGATCCTTCTGCCTCAGTCTCTGGAGCCACTTTCATGCTGGTTTGATAATTTGTATCTTTGTAAAATATTTTACATCAAGAAGTGGACACTTCTTAATTCTATGAGGACAGCATTATCTTTATAACAAAGCCAGAAAAACCCATCACAGAAAAAAAAAAAAAACCTACTGCTCAGTATCCTTAGTGAAATTACATACAAAAATTCTTTAAAAAGAATCCACACTGCTTTGTAAGGATCATAAGTATCCATGTTGGATTTATCCCTGGCATACAAAGGTAGTTCAACATGAAAATTAATATCATATGCCATGTTATCAGTATGAAATCTAAAAATCATGTGGTGATCGCAATAGATGAATAAAAAAGAATTTCACAAGTTTCAATACACTTTTATGATACAAACTCTGTAAAAACTAAAAATAGTGGTACATTACCTCAACAAAATAAAATGATATTTTACAAACACACAGCAAACATCATACTCAAGTGTGAAAACCAAACTTTTCCTCTAAGATGAGGAATAAGATTAGGATGTCCACTCCCATCACGCCTATTCAACATAGTACTGAATGTCCTAGTCAGAGAAACCAGCAAGAAAATAAATAATAAAATAAAAGGCATCAAAATCAGAAAAGAACATGGAAAATCATTTTCTTCATATGACATGCTTTCAAATGTAGACTACTTTAAAGATTCCACCAAAATTGTTATGATGAACAAAGATAATTTCAGGATCAAAATCAACATAGAAAAGTTGTTTTTTTTTTCTCTCTCTCTTTTTTAATACACCAATGACAAGCCATACCAAAAAAGAAATTAGGGAAACAATCCCATTTACAACAACACTAAAAAGAATGAAATGCTTAAGTATAAAGTTAACTAAGAAGCTGAAAGGGATGTATATTGAAAGCTACAAATTAATTAAAAAAAATTAAAGAGGATACAAACCAAGAGGTCTTACATCCCATCACCATCTATTGGACAACTTAATATTTAAATATCCTGGGTCTGGGGTTGTGGCTCAGAGGTAACACACTTGCCTAGCATACTGCGAGGCTTTGGGTTTGATCCTTAGCACCACATAAAAATAATTAAATAAAATAAAGGTATTGTGTCTAAGTACAAATAAAAAAATAAATATTTTAAAAATATTTAAATGTCCTTACTAACTAAACAGATCTACAGATTTGAGGCCTTTTCCATCAAATATCAAATGGAAATTTTATAGAAATAGAAAGTTTTAAAATTCATATTGAACCACACAGGACCATGATTTACCAAAACAATTTTGAGGAAGTACAACTCCATTGTTTTTTCATTGTTTCTTCTTTCACCTTCCATGATGCTGCATTATCTTGGTTTTCTTTAACTTTCAATTATTGTTCCTTAGAATTATCTTTAGCATATTGGTTCTCCTTAAACTCTGGGCTAATACAGAGCATTTACATGAATCTGCTTCTTTTGTTTCTTCACCCTTTCTTCCTAGTTGATGATTTCCATGGTTTCAAGATTCATCTGCATTTGCAACTCACAAATATATATATCTACAAATTTAACTTTGCCCTGAGATCCAGATTTAAATATTTCACTAAGTACTTGTCACCTAAATATAGATATCTCAAAGACATCTCATATACAAACCTGGCAAAATAAACTCTCAATCCCCTCCCTAAACCTGTTCTGCAAAGTATTCGTCATCAGAGTAAATAGCACATATCCATCTATTTGTGTAAGCTAAAGAAATATATTTCATCCTTTAATGCTCTCTTTTCCTCATCTCAAACATCCAGTCCTTTAGCATGTTCTATTCATTGTACCTCCAAATATAAAGTTCAAATCACTCCAATTCTCTGTGTATCCATTTTCATTATATCTTTTATCTGATTACTACAATGGCTTTCATCCATTTTTTAGTTTGGCCCACTCCTCAAAAAGTCCACTCTCAACGCAGTAAGATGTAAAACAGACATCAAGCTTTGGTGTAAAACATTTCAAAATATCTGAACATATTCAAAATAAAATCAGAATTCCTCATTAAGGTCTCTGACCTACTTCTTAAATATCTTCCCATCCTACTCTATAACATTCACTGCTACAGCCAAAATGTTCTCCTGACATTTCTGACATGTCTAGAAAGCTTTTTACCCTTGATATTTACTATTCTTCGAATGCTATTCCTCCACCTTAGCATGGTTGACTCCTTTTCATCCAAATGTCCCATCTTATATGTACTCCTTAGAATAAGGCTTCCCTGGGATATTTATTTAAAATCTTAACTCAGCCTCCACCATGACTGCCTCTCATATCACTCTTTATTTCCTTCATAGTAGTTATTGTATTCTATGTATGCTACCATTTTAATATGTCCCTGAGAAGCTGATGCATTGGAATATTAATCTTTATATTTATATATTAATGGTATTTAGAGGTGGGGCCTTTGGAAGCAATTAAGATTATATGAAATCATGAGGGTTGGGACCACTTGATAGAACTGATGGATTTGTAAGAAAAGCAAGAGACTGGAGCTAGCACACACTTGGTGTCTTATCATATGTTATGGTTTAGATATGAAATGTCCCCCAAAAGCTCATGTGTGAGAAAATGAAAGAATATTCAGAGAAAATGATTAGATTGTAAGTGGTATAGCTTAATCAGTGGATGAATTCATTAATATGGATTACCAGCATGGTAACTATAGGAAGACAGGGTGTTGCTGGAAGAAGTAGGTCAATAGGGGCATGCCTTTGGGATTAATATTTTGTGCCTGGTGAGCACAGCTCCCTATCTACTTACTGGTTGTCATGCCCTGAGCTGCCTTCTTCTATCCTGCTCTTCTGCCATGATCTTCTGTATTACTTTACAAATATATGGAGTTGACCCACAGTGGACTGAATCTCTGAAAGTGTGAGCCAAAATAAATTTTTCTTCTTCTAAATTTTTCTTGTTGGGTCTTTTGGTCACAGACATGTAAAGGTAACTAAAAACTATTATGCCTTCTATCATGTTATCATACAACAGGAAAGTTCTCAGCAGGGGCCAGGACCATGCTTTGGAATTTCTTAGTATCCAGAGCCATGAACTAAGTGAATGTCTATTCTTTATAAAATTTTGATTGGCACATAATAATTATACATATTAGTGTAATGCAATATACTGTTTTGATACATGTTGACACTGTGCAATGATCAAATTCTATCATTTCAGCACACATTTGTGCATTATGTAATTATCAAATAGCATATCCATCACTTCAAATATTACCATTTTTTTGTAGTAACATTTAAAGAGAGGATTCAAAATCCTCTCTTCCAGTTATGTTGCTTATTTTTTCTCCAAATATTTCATTATTTATAAAACAATATGAGTGACAAAGATGTGGGAAGAGCAACATAAATTTACACATCACAAATAATATTTTAAAATATTTTTATTAATGTATTATAGTTCTGCATTATAGTGGGGCTCATTTTGACATGATCATACATGCATCAAATATAATTTGCTTCACTTCACTCCCCAGTTCTTTGTCTTTATCTCCCTTTCTCCAAACTTTGTTCTCCTCACTCTGTTATACCGGTCTTCTATTATTTATTGCTTTTTACTTGACACTTTATAGATATACATAAAGGTAAAATTCAATGTGGTATATTCATATGCATACATAGCATAATTTGGTCAATTTCATTCTGTATTTCCTCCTTTTTTTCATTCATCCCCTTAATCTTCTATGCCCCTCTTCTACTCCATTCTATTTTCTATTTTTATGATATATCTTACCCCCTTTTTGCTTATATTGTTCTAGCTTCCACATATGAGAGAAGACATTTGACCTTTGACTTTCTGAATGGCTTATTTTATTTACCATGATTTTCTCCACATCCATATATTTCTCAGCACAGGCCAAAATATCACTCATTTTTATGGCTGGGTAAAACTCCTTTGTATATATATCCATATTTTCTTTATGCATTCATCTGTCAATGGGTACCTAGTCTGTTTCCCTAACTTGCCTGTTTTGAACTGTACTGCTATAAACTTTTAAGAGCCTGTGCCATTATATTATGCTGATTTTAGTGATTTTGGATAAATACCAATTAGTGGTATAGCTGGGTGATATGGTGATTCCATTCCTAGTCTTGAAGAATAATGCTTTCCAATGTGATTGTACCAATTTTATGCCCTTCCAGCAATGTGTAAGTGTACCCTTTTCTGCATATATTCACCAACATGTATTATTATTTGTAATTTTATTTTTTAATTAGAGCTTTATAGTTATACATAGTAGTTGAGTTCATCCTGACAAGCTCACACATGATTTTAGTTTGTGATTTATCACTTTTCTCTCCGCCTTTAACACTCATGTTCTCTCCCATCCCCCATTCTCCTTCCTCTATTATATTTCCTTTTGCTCATCTATTTATTTATATTTGATTGGTTCTTGTATGTTTATATATGTACATAATGTGATTTTTAAGAATCCATTCTGCATTGCTTCTCCTTACTCATCCCTTCACTCTCCCTCTTGGTCTCCTTCCTCTATATTACTAATCTTCCCTTTTTCTTTATGATATTCTATTTTTTTCATTCACATTTCCTTTTCTTTACTCTTACTTTCACAAAAGAGAGAAAACATTCAAGTTTTGAGGTTCTGAGTTTGGCGTATTTCTGTTTTAGTCAGGTTTTTTTTCCTGCTGTGATGAAAAGACCTGTCAAGAACAATTTTAGAGGAGGAAAAGTTTATTTTGAGAACTCATGGTTGAAGCTATCTCAGTCCATAGATTGCCAAATCCATTCCTTGGGGCTTGAAGCAAGCATAACATCATAGTGGAAGGGTGTGATGAAAGGAAGCAGCTCATGTGATGATCAGAAAGCAGAGAGAGAAACTCCACTTTCTAGATACAAAATATATAACCCAAAATCACACTCCCAGTGCCCACCTCCTCCACACCCTACATACCCTCAGTTACCACTCAGTTAGTTAATCCCTATCAGGGAGAAATTTACTGATTGGGTTAAGGCTTTCATAACTCAAACGTTTCTCCTTTAAACCTTACATAATCTTATATGTAAGCTTTTGGGAAACATCTCACATAATATTCACTTCGCATAAAATTATAAGTTCCATCCATTTACTGGAAAATGCCATAATTTCATTTTTTATGGTTAAGTAGAACTCCATTCTGTGTGTGTATGTGCATATAAAATATATACACATACATGCATACTATATACTATACATATATATACTATACATATGTACATATATGTGTATATATGTATATGTGTGTGTGTGTGTGTGTATATATATATATATATAAATATATATATATATATATAGTCTCTTAATCCATTCATCTATTGACAGGCTCCTTTGTTGATTACATAATTTAGGTATTGTGTATTATACAGCTATAAATGTTGATGTGGCTACCTTGCTATAGTGTGCCAAGTTTATATCTTTTGGGAAAATCCCAAGGAGGGGATAGCTGGGTCATATAGTGGTTCCATTCTTAGTTTTTTGAGGAATCTCCATATTGCTTTTCAGAGTTGTTATTCTAGTCCACAGTCCCAACAATAATGTACCAGTATTCCTTTTTTCCCCACAATCTCATCCTCATTTATTGTTGTTTATATTCTTTATCATTGCCATTCAGACAGGTGTAAGATGAAATCTTAATGTAGTTTTGATTTGCATTTTTCTGATTCCTAGAGATGTTGAATAATTTTTCGCATATGTGTTGGCCATTTGTTTTTCTTTTGAGAAGTTTCTGTTTAATTTTTTTCCTTATTCACTGCCTGGGTTATTTATTTATTCATTTGGTGTTAAGTTTTTTGAATTCTTATATATTATGGATATTAGTCCTCTACTGAAGGAGTAGCTGCCCACAATTCTTTCCCATTATGTAGGATCTCTCTTCATGCTCTTAATTGTTTTGTTTGTTGTGTTGAAGCTTTTTCACTTTGGTGCCATCATAATGATTGATTTTGGTTTTTATTTCTTGTGCTTTAGGATTCTTGTTAAAGAAGCTGGTTTCTCTGCCAATATGTTTGAAGTGTTGGGCCTACATTTTCTTCTTTCTAACAATTTCCTTTGCTGTACAGAAGTGCTTTATTTTGATGGCATCCCATTTCTTCATTCTTGATTTTACTTCTTGCCCTTTGGGGCTCTTGTTAAGGAAGTCGGGGCCAGCATCTATATGATGGAGTGTTTACCCTATGTTTTCTTCTAGAAGGTGCAAGGTTTCTGGCATAATTCCCAAGTCTTTGATCCATTTCTATTTGAGTTTAATGAAGGATGAGAGATTGAGATCTAATTTCAATTTTTTACACGTGCTCTCCAGTTTTCCCAGAATCATTTGTTATAAAGGCTGTCTTTAGCCAGGTGTGGTGGTCCATGCCTGTGATTCCAGTGGCTTAGGAAGCTGAGGCAGGAGTATTGCAAGTTCAAAGCCAGCCTCAGCAATTTAGTGAGGCCCTAAGCAACTTAGTGATACCCCATCTGTAACATTCTATAAAAAAGGATTGGGGATGTGGCTCAGGGTTTAAGTACCCTGGGGTTCAATCCCTGGTACCAAAAATTTTTTTAGAAAGTCTGTCTTCTCTACAAAATATATTTTTGGCACTTTTTCCAAATATCAGATGGTCACACGTATGTGGATTTGTCTCTGTGTCTTCTATTTTGTTCTATTGGCCTTCCTATTTTGATGTCAATATCATGCTATTTTTGTTACTACGGCTCTGTATTAAAATTTCAGGGGATTCAACATGGCGACCGGCGGGGAGGCAGCGCTTTCAATACCTCCACAATAACGGGGTCAGAGAGATGCATTAATATGATTAGATTCTACCTGCTGAGAAACTTCTAGCAAAATTCCACTGAAGAGAGACCGGCCGGGAATTAGTAAGATTTTTGGAGGTAACAGTTTGCCCAGGAAGAGTGAATCTCCGCCACGCAGCACGGAGGTCCAGATCCGCCGGCCGCCAGCTGCGCAACCCGGCGAACATCTGCCGCCCGCCTGCGCAGAGGCCCCAGCCTGCGCAACCCAGCGACCGGCGGGGGCGGCCCCGGCCCGAGCGACCTGGTGACCAGCCTCTGAGGCGCAGGGACTCTAGGAAGAGGTCTCTAGCCAAGCCTTCATGAAATAGCAAACCGGGAACTGAAACCAACCAGAGACAGAGCAGTCCCACGCCTCCCTTCGGACACTCCGGCAAGGAGCCTGGGGCCCGCCATAGCAGAGAGGTGACGTCACCAGAGTATGGCCGACGGAATTCCTTCCCAGCAGAATGCACTTTAGCAGGTGTGTGACTCCCACCCCCTCCAGATACAAGCAGCCAGGAAACCTAGAGAATCTCTCCTGGGGCATGTCTGTAGGGAAGCAGAGGGGATTCCCGATCCCCAACTCCCCTTTCCACCAGCGGCAACACCCAAGATCTTAGCCGCCGGTTTCCGGGGGCATGCCCACCAAAGGGGTCCGGAAAAATTAAACTGTTGGTTCCTAGATCACCGCACCACAGCACTGGGGCTTAGATGAATGACAGAGAGAGTGCTCAGTCATTCAGGAAATAGGACACGCGGCGGGGCTACCAGTGTAACCAGATCCTTGGGGTACCACCTCCTGTTAAAAAGACCTGGCTGACTGGCTGGCAGTAGGAATGGGGGGAGGGGCCGGAGAAGTGATACGACTCTGGACTAACAGGATTGAGAGACTCCCAGGAGCCGCATTACAGGGATTGCTGTTGGTACATAGAGGGCAGAAGCTCAGCTCGGAGGGCACAGCTCCGCCTACTGGAAGAGAAGAAAATGGATCTCTAAGACTTCAATTTTTTTTTCTTTTTCTCTTTGTTCTTTTCTCCCCTTTTCCTTCTTTCTTTCCAGTTTCAAGTTTTATTGTTCTTTCTATTCTCCTCTAACCTATCTATCTCTCTCTCCTTCTTTCTTTTTAAGAGCACCCTCCTTCCCCTACCCCCAACTTTCATCCCAAGCATTACGTCTTCCATTATGTGTAATTGTCTAAATGCAAATAGGTGAAGGTTTCGAGGCTGTACATAGGGCTCCTAAATACCTAGCTACTACCAAATACCCTAATCCAATCGCCTGTTAGTATCCCCCTTCAGTAGAACATTCTTCTAAAGTAGCTAAGACATACTAACCCTCATACCATCATAGCACCTAACCTAAACATAAAGTCCCAAGAACAAACAACAAATCACTATATGCATACAGAATCCGGAAGTCTTTTATGAATTTAATGAATCAGCTTTAAAATACAATAAAGCCCAACATTTCTAGGCATAGTCTCCCACCACAAAGGAGAGACAACAGAGATATACAAAACCAAAACAAATTTATAGGAGAAAGCAGAAACACAGCAGTCAAACATAGCTGGAAAGTAATGTGAACAACATGAAAAAACAAGGGAAAAAAGGATTACAAACAATGCAGGACAACTTAAATCTACAGGAGGACTTAGAGGCATCAGAAACATAGACAGGGAAAGAACTCAAGGCATACCTAACTCAGATGGAACGAAATATTAGAGAAGACATGAGACAGCAAATCCAATCAATGAAAGTATATTTTGAAAATGAATTAAACAAACAAATTCAAATGGCAAAGAACGAGATTTACCAGGAGATAGAGATTAAAAAAAAATCAAACAGTAATTCCAGAAATGCAGGAAAACATAAACCAAATTAAAAACTCAAAAGAGAATATTACAAATAGACTAGATCAAGTAGAAGTCAGAACATCAGATGATGAAGACAAAGTTTATCAACTTGAAAAGAATATAGCCAACACAGAAAGGATGCTTAAATCTCACGAGCAATCTATCCAAGAGATATGGGATTTCATAAAAAAAAACAAACTTAAGAGTCATTGGGATAGAAGAAGGTATAGAGGTTCAAACCAAAGGAATGGACAACCTATTAAATGAAATAATCCTAGAAAACTTCCCAGATATGAAAGATGGAATGGATTGCCAAATCCTGGAAGCCTACAGGACCCCAAACATTCAAAACTGTAATAGACCAACTACAATACTATTAATTATGAAGATATCCAACATACAAACAAGGAGAGAATATTAAAAGCTACGAGAGAAAGGAGGGAGATTACATTCACGGATAAACCAATTAGGTTAACTGCTGATTTTTTCATCACAGACGTTGAAAGCGAGAAGATCCTGGAACAACGTATTTCAAACACTGAAAAATAATGGATTCCAACCAAGAATACTGTATCCAGCAAAATTAAGCTTTAGATTTGACAATGAAATTAAAATATTTCATGATAAACAAAAGTTAAAAGAATTCGCAGCCAGAAAACCAGTACTGCAAGGCATTTTGAGCAAAATACTACAAGAAGAGGAATTGAAAAATAGCACTCAAAACTAACAGTGGGAAGTATCTCAGTTAAGGGGGAGAAAAATAGCCAAAGAGGAAAAACTAGCCAAACTAAAATAAATAAATAAATAAACATGACTGAAAGTACAAACCATATTTCAATAGTAACCTTAAAATTTAATGGCTTAAATTCACCAATCAAGAGACATAGGCTAGTAACCTGGATTACAAAAACAGATCCAACAATATGTTGCCTTCAGGAGACTCATATGATAGGAAAAGACATACACAGGCTGAAGGTGAGAGGTTGGGAAAAATCATACCACTCACATGGCCCTCGGAAGCAAGAAGGAGTGGCCATACTCATATCGAGTAAAATCAACTTCAAACCTAAGTTAATCAAAAGGGATAAAGAAGGACACTATATACTTTTAAAAGGAACCATCCACCAACAAGACATAACAATTATCAATATGTATGCACCAAACAATAGTGCTGCAACGTACATAAAACAAGCTCTCCTCAAGTTCAAGAGTCAAATAGACCACAACACAATAATTATGGGGGACTTCAACACACCGCTCTCTCCATTAGACAGATCCTCCAGACAAAAGCTGAATAAAGAAACTATAGAACTCAATAACACAATCAATAACCTAGACTTAACCGATATATATAGAATATATCAACCATCATCAAGTGGATACACGTTCTTCTCAGCAGCACATGGATCTTACTCAAAGTAAACCATATATTATGCCATAGGGCAACTCTTAGTAAATATAAAGGTGTGGAGATAATACCATGCACCTTATCTGATCATAATGGAATGAAACTGGAAATCAATAATAAAAGAAGGAAGGAAAAATCCTGCATCACCTGGAAAATGAACAATATGTTACTGAATGATCAATGGGTTACAGAAGACATAAAGGAGGAAAAAAAAATTCTTAGAGATAAATGACAATACAGACACAACATACCGGAATCTATGGGACACAATGAAAAGAGTTTTAAGAGGGAAATTCATTTCCTGGGGTTCATTCCTCAAAAATAGGAAAAACCAATAAATAAATGAACTCACACTTCATCTCAAAATCCTAGAAAAGGGAGAGCAAAACAACAGCAAAAGTAGTAGAAGACAAGAAATAATTAAAATCAGAGTGGAAATCAACAAAATTGAAACAAAAAAAATCATTGAAAAAATTGATAAGACTAAATGTTGGTTCTTCAAAAAAATAAATAAGATCTATAGACCCGTAGCCATGCTAATGAAGAGAAGACAGAGAACTCAAATTACTAACATACAGGATGAAAAAGGCAACATCACAACGGACACTACAGAAATACAGAAGATAATTAGAAAGTATTTTGAAACCCTATATTCAATAAAATAGAAGATAGGGAAGACATCGATAAATTTCTTAAGTCATATGATCTGCCCAGATTGAGTCAGGAAGACACACAATTTAAACAGACCAATAACAAAGGAAGAAATAGAGGAGGCCATCAAAAGACTACCAACCAAGAAAAGCCCTGGACCGGATGGGTATACAGCAGAGTTCTACAAAACCTTCAAAGAAGAATTAATACCAATACTTTTCAAGCTATTTCAAGAAATAGAAAAAGAAGGAGCTCTTCCAAATTCATTCTATGAGGCCAACATCACCCTGATCCCGAAACCAGACAATGACACTTCAAAGAAAGAAAACTACAGACCAATATCTCTAATGAAGTTAGATGCAAAAATCCTCAATAAAATCCTGGTGAATCGAATACAAAAGCATATCAAAAAAATTGTGCACCATGATCAAGTAGGATTCATCCCTGGGATGCAAGGCTGGTTCAATATACGGAAATCAATCAATGTTATTCACCACATCAATTGACTTAAAGATAAGATAAAAACCATATGATCATCTCGATAGATGCAGAAAAAGCATTCGACAAAGTACAGCATCCCTTTATGTTCAAAACACTAGAAAAACTAGGGATAACAGGAACTTACCTCAACATAGTTTGAGAGATAAGATTGAAAGGAATGTCACTGCTTCTCAGTGCCACCTGACATTATAGATTTCACTCCCAGCACTCTATCACCATGCTGCTAAGTCAGCTTAGGTGATGCTACAGAAGGCTGAATGCATTGAATTCTAGTTCAGGAAATTGTAGCCATGAGACTCCAACCCCTGACAGCTACAGCATTGACTGAAGCCAGCAAATCCATAAGACTAGGGATATTCACATCTATAGGCCAATCCAAAGCCCAGTGGGTCTTAGAAGCAGAACCCCCATCCCAGTAGGCTGGGAAAGTACAGTATTGGGTCAAATAATATTTTTTTGAGCTTTAAGATGTATCATAGATGGGTGAGGTGGGATATGCTTAGAATCCCAGTGGCTCAGAGGGTTGAGACAGGAGTATTGCGAGTTGAAAGCCAGCCTCAGCAAAACAGAGGCGAATAGCAATTCAGTGAGACCCTGTCTCTAAATAAAATACAAAATAGGGCTGGGGATGTGGCTCAGTGGTTGAGTGCCCCTGAGTTCAATTTCTAGTACCACCCCACAATTTATCATTATTTGTTGTACTGGATTTTGGACTTGATAGGGACCATCATTCCTTTCTTCTCTCTTATTTCCTCTTTTTTTGGAATGGGAGTGTCTATCATGTACCTTACATCTTTGTATTTTAGAAGCACATAATTGGTTTGATGTCACAGACTCACAACTAAAGGTAAATTTTCCTCATGGTGAATCATTCTTTGTGTTTTAGTCATATCTGATTTAGATTATATGTTAAGTACACCTTGGATTTCAGACTTTTAAGTTGTTGCTGGTGTGTAAGTTAGAACTTATGGAGCTATTGGAATGAAATTAATGTATTTCACATGTAAGAAGGTCATGCATTTTTGGAGTCATGATTTATGGCCTAAATATTTTGAATCCTCAAAATTGGTATTAGTACCCATATGAAAGAGATCCCTGAGATCTATCTTGACCCATCTACCATGTGAGGACACAACAAAAAAGATGACCATTTATGGTTGAGTAAGCAAACCTCATCAGACACCAAATTTTCTAGCATCTTGTCCTTGCACTTTCTAGTATTTAGAACTGTGAGAAATGAATTTCTGTTGTTTATAAGCCACCCAGTCTATCATATTTTTAACAGCTTAAGCAGAGTGAGAAAGTGTCAATAGATATTTGCCCACCTACTTCCAGAAAAAGCCTTGGTTTTTTCACACTTCAGGGCACCATATTTACTTGGACATCCAAACACATATTTTAGCATTCCTGTGCATGAGAGACACACTCACAGAATCACAGTCTCAGATAGAGGGGACCTTGGAGTCCAACTGAATATGTGACCTCATTATAGAGGGAAAATTAAGTCAAAATAAGAAAAGTACCTTGTCCACAGGAAGTTAGAGGAAATACAGAAAGACTGTGGTAGTTGAAGATTTAAGGATTGCCTACTGCTTGGAGGATTAAATTTAAGTTGGGGTAGGTGTGTATTGAGAATGTTGGGCCTGAAGATAGCCATAACACCAGAGTATCAAAGTATTTATAGAGATATTGCTATCTAGATGGAAGAATCAAGCAAATCACATAATTAATCCATTCAAACTACCTCATATTCAATAAGCATTAACTTAGACTTTAATGCTATGCTAGTGTTATGCTGTGATATGTGAGGCACAAAAAACAGCATAAACTCTGTTCCCTGGGAGTTCATACTTCATAAGACCATACAAAATCTATATGCAATAAGGATGTGATAGAAAAGAAAGTGACCATGTTTTAAAGTTCTGTGTGAATTAACTTACACATATAGGTTGGTCAAAAAAAAGTCTTCAGAGTAGAGATGCCATTTTAATTGAGTTTTAATGGGTGAATAGGGTTTTGACATGCATAAGAAAGCATTCCATGCAAAAGAAACAGCATTGAAAAAAGAAAGAAAATGGATTAAGTTTGGTAGTTTGGCTAAAGCATAGGATAAGAATATAAAAACTAATAGCTACCACACATTAGAGAACATATTTGGACTTTGTTTTTCTATAACTGATTAGAACAAATAAAAAATGTAAGTATAAAAAAGAAATAAACCTAATAACTAATATCTATATATCAATTTATTTCATACTCATGACAACTCTTTCAGATAGGTGCCATAATTGCTTCTGCTTTATAGATGTGGAAATTGAGGCTCAGAGATGGTGATTTACCAGATGTCTCACAGGTAAACAGTGGTGAAATTAGAATCTGAACCAAGGAGGATAGTTTTATATAACATATCTTTAACAGATGATAAATGTCTTTACTGCACTTTGAGCTAGAGGGCCAATGAGAGAATGTTCAATAATGAATTGTATCAAACTAAATTAGCATTTTGGTAGCTTTCCCTCGTAACTAGATGAGGTTGGATTGGAGGGAGATTAGAAGTAGTTTGATAATTAGGAGGTTACAGTAATGTGGGTAGCCTCAACAAGGCAAATGGAAGAAAAGATGAAAAGAAATAGATGAGCTTGTGAGACAATTAAGGATTCAATAGAGACTCAAGTTTGAATGATAGATTGAAGATTAATACATTAAGGCCAGCACAGTTGAAGTCTTCAAAGTCTCTGTATGTAAAATCATTTTTTTATAGACTGTACTCTTCATTGTCTTCAGAATTTAGGCAAACAAATTAGGAAGTCCAGGACAGAAATAGTTTACACCCCAGATATGTTTTTTTTTTCTCCATTTGCTTTCCTACATCCATTATATATGCCCTCCACCAGGTTGCAAGTGTCCTGGGACTCTCACTACTATGGACTGCATTGCCTAGGCTCCCCTGTATTTTCACTTCTGTTTTGGAAAAATCTATATATTATGTTAGAGGCCTAATATAATACCATCTGCTGTTATTTATTATGCACTTAGTACATAGTCCTAATTAGATACTAGATACTTTATAAATACTGTCACATTAATCACACAAATTTTTGTAAGTTGTTTTGGTTTGTATGGGAGGTGCCCCCCCAAGAGTTCACATGTGAGAAAATGCAACAAGTTTTGGAGGAAAAATGAGTGCTATAGCCTTAACATAATCAAGGAATTAATCCCTCATGGGATTAATTGAGTGGTAACTGGAGGCGGGTAGGATGTGGCTGGAGAAAGTGGTTCATTGTGGGTGTGGCTATGGGGTATATATTGTGTATCTAGAGAGTGGGAGTGTCTCTCTCTCTCTCTCTCTCTCTCTCTCTCTCTCTCTCTCTCTCTCTCTCTCTCTCTCTCTCTCTCCTGATCATCATGTGAGCTGCTTTCCTCAGCCACACTCTTCCACCATGATGTCCAGTCTCACCTTGATCCCCAAGGAATGAAGTCTGCTGTCTATGGCTTTAGACCTCTGAAACTATGAGCACCCAAATAAATTTTCCTCCTCTATTGTTGTTCTGGTTGGGTACATTTAGTCACAACTGTGCAAAAGCTGACTAAAATATAAGGTAAATATTATTATCTATTTTACATATGTGGGATGTGAGTCTCAGATAATTCTTCCAGCTAGAAAGAGTCTGGTTTGAATGTGTCTCTCAAATTTCATGTGATGGAGACTTAATCTCAATGCAACAGTGTTGAGAGTTTGGATCTTTGAGAGGTGACTGGATCTTTGATAGGTGATTGGTAATGGGTGTTTGGGATTAAATTATCATGGAACTAGATTTTTTGATTGCAAAAGTAGGTTTGTATCTGGGAGGGTGGTGCATACCTGTACTTACAGAAACTTGGGAGGCTGAGGCAGGAGGATCTCAAGTTAAAGGTCACTCTCAGCAACTTAGTGAGGCCCTAAGCAACTTAATGAGACCCTATCTCAAAATTAATAATGAAAAGGAATTGGGATGTAGCTTAGTGGTAATGTACCTCTGGGCTCAATTCTCACCCCCCCCCCCCGCCCAGTAGATTTGTTAAAACAGTGATTTTGGCTCTCAGTTGAGCTCTTGCCCTTTTTCACTCTCTCACGTTGTACCATAGGATGCCACAGAAAGAACACTCTTGCCAGATTCCAACACCTTAATTTTGGACTTCCCAGCCTCTAGAACTGTGAGGAATAAATTTATTTTCTTTAAATATCATCCAGTATGTGGTATTCTGTTGTAGCAACAGAAAACAGATTATGGCAATTGCGAAATCATTATTTAAATTAACATTAAATCACTCTTTCAACCCACACACTTTCTACTACCTTGCATAGCAAATTACAGTATGCAAGTATGGATGACAACACAAATCTGAGCCAACAATTCTGGACTTCGGTTCTGGAACTGCTGAGTGAGATCAAACAAGTAATTTAAACATTGTAAGCTTCATTTACCTCATTGAAGGAGTGAAAATGGTACTATATACTTAAATAAGGTTTTAAAAAATCTTTTAAAATATTTATTTATTTTAGTTGTACACAGTGCCTTTATTTTTATTTATTTATTTTTATGTGGTGGAGAGAATCGAACCCAGGGCCTTGGACGCACCAGGCGAGAACTCTACCACTAAGCCACAACCCCAGCCCCCCTTAAATGGGTTTTATTTAGCTAAAGATCAACAGAAACAAAATACATGCATGTCATATGCAAAGCACAAGGCATAAAACACACCCATGGATTTAAGATAATTAGGATGTACTAAAGAGTGGCTCTGAGTTCCTGGCCCCTTCCATGGGTTTGGAGTCTGGTGATTTTCTATTTTTTTCTTTTACCCCTGTGTATTAGTCACCTTTCCGCCACTGTGACCAAAATACCTAAGAACAACTTAAAGGAGGAAAAGTTTATTTTGGCTCACAGTTTCAGAGGTTGCCTGACTCAATTGCTCTGGGCCAAAGGTGAGACAGAATATCATGGTGGAAAGGTATGGTGGAGGAAAGCCACTCACCTCATGGGAACCAGGAAGAAGAGAGAATGAAAAGAGCCAGGGACAATATATAATCCCTAAGGGCACAGCCATAATGACCTACTTATTTTAGCCATGCCTCACTTGCCTACCATTACCACTCAGTAATCAATTTCAATGATCACACAATCAAGTGAACTAATGCACTGATTTGGTTACAGGTTTCATAATCTAATCTTTCACTCTGAATTCTCGATATAACATGTGAGCTTTTTGAAAGATAGTTCAAATCTAAACCATAACATCTTAGAACAAGTAAAAAAAAAAAACAGCTTGGTCAAACTGGAGTGAAGGGTCCAGAGTCTTTGTAGGTGCCATCGGAATATCTAAAACTATTGCATTGCACTTTGAAGTCCAATAGTGAGCTTAAAATAAAATTTCTGAGTTAAGTACAGAAAATGAAGAAGAAAATAAAACTCCTGAATGCAGCACATATGGAAAGAATAGTTATAAAAGTTTTGTTTCACATCAATGGGTGTTTTTTTATATGTGTGTGTATGTGTGTGTGTGTGTATGTGTGTGTGTGTGTGTGTGTGTGTGTGTGTTAGGTCAAATGTAAAGTGTATATTATAGTCATAGGGTATAAGCATTTGAAGATAATTTATCTTGGGAACTCTACTGAATTATGTTTTTAAACCATGTCTTAATAGATGAAGGAAGAGTAGTATATAAGCAGCTATAACACAAAGGGAATAATTACAAATTTAATATAGTGACCTACCATAAATCTTTCAAAGCACACAGGAGAGTGTTATTAGGCCTGGAGATAGGTTTGACCTCGACCTTGAGAAATAAGTAGGGGCATCCTGGAGAAAGGTGGTCAGGGGTAGAAGATGGGGGAAGCATTCTTGCCATCAGGACAGAATGATATGAGATTATACAGAGCATAAGGAACAGGTGATGGATCTCATGAGAACCTGCATAATTTTTCTGTGATATCCCACTTGGAACCTAAGGCTACGTCAGAGATGTTCCTATCACAGCAGCCAATAGAAAATCCTTTCTTTTCTCACGTTCCTGTGTGCTTCCCTGGCCCTGTAATAGAGGATTATGAGAGGAGAGGATGCAGTCCTGCCTTCAGAAACCTCATACCAACCCTTGTGGTTGACAACAGACTTCTCCAGTAGGTACAAAGGCAGGGTAGTACATTTCAAGGACACAAACTTAAACCCCAAATGATTGCTTCACTTAAACCACAATAGTTGCTTTACTTAAATCTCAATGGTTGCTTTATTTTCTTTGTGTAAATTCAGCCTTGTTGCTGAAGAGGTATAGAGATTATGGATATGAAGGTGGAGCCAGACTCACATGCCCTCCCAGTAGGAGAAGCCATGTGGTGACCTGGACATCTCCAGTCTCAAGAACCAGGAGACACAGACTCTAGGGGATTTGGGAAAACACTTTTGGAGTTGGGTCCTGGTTAATTTATCCTATCACCCTGAATCTGAGTTTCATCAAATACATGAGCTCTTATTTATTGAAGACTTGCTATCTACCAGGTAGTGTTCTAATTTACTTTCCTACGTTTTCTCAATGAATCTGTACAATGATCCATTTAATACATGAGAAATATTGGTGATTTTACAGATGATAAAGTGGTGACATGGAGGAGTTAAGTGAAGAGGCCCAAGTTATACAACATTAGATAGAGGGTTTGAACCAAGATGAGCTACAAAGAGGATGGAAATTCTTTATCTGGATGCAGATTGAACCCAACCATGTTTATTACAGGGAATTAAACACATTTGGCCAATATGTAAGGTGGACCTGGTAATAATGTATTTGTATGAAAGACATGGAGGAACTTCCCGAGAAGTCACATTCCAAGAGAAAAAATATTAAATATCCCCCTTTTTTTGTGGAAAGGATATCATTTTCCTATTTCCACACAGTAGTGCCAAATATATACTTTATTGTTATCTAAATGGCAAGTTTTTTATTTTTATTTTTATGATACAGCTTATGTAGTTACAAAAGTATATTTTTTCATATTATTATAAGGTATATACTATTTTCTGTAACATTATATCATATAGAAATATGTATCAAAATAATTTGTTAAAGGGTGGGAGGGGCGAGGATGGTTTATGAGGTTAGAAATAATGGTAGAATATCATGGGCATTATTATCAATAGTACATGTATAAAGACATGGATTTGTGTAAATATACTTTGTATACAACCAGAGACATGAAAAAATGTGCTATATATGTGTAATAAGAATTGTAATGCTGTCTGCTGTCACATATAAATAAAAAATAATTTAAAAAATTTTTAAAAAGAAGACAGTTTTGGCCTATTCACAAAACATTCATTGAGCCTTTAACATAATACCACAACATCTAGAGATTGAAGAAATTTCTAGTTAAAATTTTTGGCTGTTAACACTATTCAGAGAGCCATGGTAGCAATATTTGCAATCATGAAACACTTGCAGAAGGTATCATGGCTAGTTAGGTGACCTCACTAAATGATGTTGGAGGGAAAGAGAAGAAGAATGGTAGTTTGCTACATAACTGAGAATAGAGGTATTTATAAACTGGTATGAAATTATTTTAACATTTGTGTGTGTGAGTTGGTACAGTGTTGCTAAAAGGGCATGAGTTTAAGTGTCCAGATTATGTAATCAATAGAGGTAAGTGCCCCAGAACACAGAGGAAGATAAGGAAAAGAGTGATTCTAGGAGAGCTAATATAGAATAATTAGCACAATGGAAGTACAAACCTTTTCATCCTGGAACTCCTGATCTGTTTGATCTGAGGTGGAGGAATAAAAAGAGAAAATAGTTTATAGAAGGGTTTTATGGAAGCGCTGCATATTTTTTGGCCAAGTCTTAGTCACACAATGGCACCTAACCATAAGAGAAGGTTTAAAATGTAGAAGAGATATGTGATCAAGAGGAAAATAAAATATTTTTGGTGAACAGCTATCCAGTCTCTGGCATAGCAGCCTTCTCAATAAATTACATGTACTATCTAGTCCAGTGATACATGTATAACCATGTTTACAGCAGGGGAATTAACAATATCCAAGTTACAGAACCAGCACATTTGCCCATCAATAGCTGAATGAATAAAGAAAATGTGGCATATATATAAATGGAGTTTTATTCAGTTATAAAGAAGAATGAAATTATCTCATTTGCTGGAACAAGAGAACAATATACTAACTGAAACAAGACAGACTCACAGTCAAGGATTGAAAGTTTTCTCTAATATGCAGAATCTAAAGAAATAAAAAAAAATTAAAGGGGATCTCCAATAATTGTTCTGAGCTGAGTGCTATTATTATCCCCATAGTATACATGACTAAACTGAGAAAATTCAGAAATTTGATCAAGATCAATCAGCTAGTACATGGTGTTATGGTGTGAATATGACATATTCCTCCAAAGCTCCTCCTGTGTTCATGCAGGAATGCTGAAAGTTGAAATGATTGGATTGTGAAAGCTATAATCTAATCAGTCCATAGTAATTAGAAAGGACTGAATGATAACTTCAGGAGATGTATCACTGGGGGATGCCCACATGAAAGTTGCATCTTTCCTAAGACTTCTTTACTCTTCTCTCTAGAATTTCCAATGTCATTTAAAATGAGTTATGAAAGTTGTTGATCTTTGCTTTATTCTCAAAAATGAAAGCATTTAATATTTCATTAAAGTATGAGGTTAGTTGGAGGATTATGGAACTATTCTTTATCACATTCTAGCCAGTGCTACTCTTGTTGAGAGTTTTTATTATGAGACAATATTAGATTTTGTCAAATGCCTTTTGTGTATTAATTGATATCATCATACAATATTTTTCTTTATTCTCTTGATATGGTGTATCACACTTATTAATTTTTAAAAATTCAACCAACCTTGGCTGCGAGTAATGAACCCATTTGGTCCCATTGTTGTCTGTAGTTAGTTTATATTTTTATGTACATTATTGTTTACATTCATGAGAAATATTGCCATGTGGTCTCCCTTCCTCCCTTCTTTCTTCCTTTCCATTCATTTCCCCTTCCTTCCTTTCTTCCTTCCTTCCTTCTTCCCTTTTTTACTTACTTTTTCGTACATTATCTGTCTAATTTTGGTATCAGTGTAATTCAGGACTCATAAAGTAAGTTGAACTATGTTTTCCAGTCTTCTATTTTTTGGAAAAGTATATGAAGAATTATTTCTCATTCTTTTTCATTGTTTGCTAATAATTTTGCAGTTTAACCACCTATGTGAGGAGATTTTTGTTTTCAGAGATTTTAAATTATTAAATTAAATTAATTTAATAATTATACAGCATTGAAAATACCTACTTCATCTTTGTAGAGATTTTATAGTTTGTTATTTTCAAGAAGTTGATTCACTATTTTCTAAGCTGTCAAATATACAAATGGTGCTTTATTCATAACATTTCCTTATCATACTTTTAATAGTTGCAATACATATACTGATATTGCCTGTTTCATTCCTAATATTGATGACTTAGTCTTCTTTTTTAAGTTTGTCAGTCTTGTTAGAAGTTTAGTGATTTTATTGATGTTTTTCAAAAAAAAAAAACGTTTTTATACCTTTGATTTTGTCTATTGGTTTCCTAACTTTAGTTTCATTGGTTTCCTTTCTTTATTATTACACTTTTTCTCTTTTTTCCCTAGGTTCTTCATTTAGGACTTAGGTTAGTGCTTTGAGACTTTATATTGTTTCTAATGTAGGCATTTATTATTTTGAATCTTCTCAGCATTGCCATGTGCACATCGCACACATTTTTAAAAATTTTTATTTATTTATTTTACATGAGCTCTCTTATTATTATGTGATTTTGTTGTCAACATCACACACATTTTGTTATGTTGTATTTTTATTTTAAATCATTCCACTATATTTGTTATTTCCTTTGAGACTTTCTTTTTCATCTATGGATTGTGCAGAAGTGTGCTATTTATGCTTACATAACTTCCACTTGTCTTTCTATTATTAATTTCTAGTTTGCTTTTATGCAGATCAGAAAACAATTTTTTTACAAGTTCAAGTCTATTATATCTTTGAGGTTTTTGTTGTGGTGAGATATATGGTCTATATTAGGGAATATTACATGGGAGCTTGAAAAAAGCATATTCTGCTAATTTGGGGTAGATTCTTCTCAATATGTCCATAACATCCTGCTGATTGTGTTGTTCAGAACTGTTTTTGCTGGCTTTTTCCTCTATCATTTCTATCAGTTCCTTAGAGGGGTTTTGAAGTTTCAATTATAAGCGTGGATTCGTCTATCTCTCCTTTCGGCTCTATCAGGTGTTGTTTCATTTTTCTTGAGGATCTGCTGTTTGAGGTACACACATCTATGATAATTTATCTGCCTTGTGGCCGATCGTTTTATCTTTTTTATCATTATGTAAGACTACTCATTGTTTCTATTCATTTTCTTTACTTTGAATATGAGATAACAGGTATTGCTGGATATCACTTCAGCTGCTCCTGCTTTTATACAATTAATGTCTGGTATATCTCTTTCCATTCTTTTATACTTGACTTACATATTTCTTTGTTTTCAAGGATTTTTCTAGTAAAGAGTAAAGAATTAGGTCATGTTTTTAAACTACTATGAAAATCTTTGTCTTTAAATTAGTATATGTAGGCCATTTCCATTTTCTGTTATCACATTTCTTATTCCCCTCTTTCTTCTTGTCTTCCTGTGGGTTACTTGAACATTTTTAGGATTTCATATTGGCTGATTTGTGGTAGTCATATTTTAGTGTAATGTCTTTGTTTTTAGTCAACTTTTGTGCTGTGAAAAAAGAAAAACACAGAAGAGGAAAAGTTCATTTGAGAATTGTAGTTTCAGAGGTCTCAGTATATATGACTGACTCCCCTGCTCTGGGTCTAAGGTGAGGCAGCACATTATGGGGGAAGGACCCAGCAGAAGAAAGCTTCTCAGTTCATGTTAGAGTTAAAAGGAGAGAGAGAGAGAGAGAGAGAGAGAGAGAGAGAGAGAGAGAGAGAGAGAGAGAGAGAGAGAGAGATGTGCCACCAGGAAGATGCACCTACCAGGGCATGACCCCAGTGATCTACTCCCACTAACCATGCCCCGCCTGCCTACAGTAACCAGTCAGTCCTTTCAAATTAGAATGGAGTGATTAGATTACAGCTCTCAAAATTTAATTTTACCTCTGAACTTTCCTGCAGTTCAGAGCTTTTGGGGGACACCTCACATCCAGTAGCCTTGTCTATTTTTTTATAATTTCTTCTCTATATTACTATAAGTCTATCAGTGTACTGATTTTACGAGTGTTAACATTTCACCACTTAAAGTGTAGAAAGTTTTAATTTAGGTCTCTTTACCTCTTTTTTATTTTTAATTGTCGATTGACCTTTATTTTATTTATTTTTATGCGTGCTGAGAATCAAACCCAGTGCCTCACACATGTTGGCAAGCACTCTACCACTGAGCTACAACCCCAGCCCCCCATTTACCTCTTATATTATTGAATATTAATATGTTGAATACCAGGTGGTTTTATAATTTTTTGTTTCAATTATCAATTATGATTTTAAAATTAATGAAGTGAAGGATAATATAATGTCTAAACTAAAATTTCTCTGGTTTCTGTGTCATTTCTTTACTGATATTTTAGGATTAAAAAAATTTCTATTATGTTTGAAGAATTTTATTCATAAAAACTTTAGGGGTAGGTATGTTACTGCCAAAATGATTTAGTTTTCCTTTGCTGGGCATATCCTAATTTTTCCTTTTATTCCTGAAGGATAGTTTCACCAGAGGTAGAATTCACAATTGATATTATTTTCTTTCATCACTTGAAATATTATGCTACTTTTCTCTCCTCTCCATGATTTCAGATAAGAAATATGATGTTTTCCAATTGGCCTTTCCCAAATTCTTTATTTCTCTCAAGTTGTTTCCAAGATGTTTCATCTTTTCTTTAATTTTCAGATATTTAATTATTTTTTCATGTATTTCTTTGGGTTTCTCCTGAGTTATGTCATCATCGTTTTTTCTTAAAATGTAACTGTAGTCAAATTTATGAAAATTTGAATCATTACTTCTTTTTTGTTGTTATGATATATGATAATTGTCCATATTTATGGGTACAATATGATGTTAGGTACATGTATATATTGTATAATAAACAAATAAGAGCAATTAGAGTATCCATCACCTTAATGATTTATCATTTCTCTGTTCTGAGAACATACTAAATCCTCTCTTTTCCTCAGAAAACTTGGAATAAAACTATCATCTGACTCAGTAATCCCACTTCTCATTATATACTCAAAGGCCTTAAATACTATAGCGACATGGCCACATCAGTGTTTATAGCAGCTTAATTCACAATACCTAAGCTTTGGAATCAACCTAGGTGTATTTCAAAAGATGAATGGGTAAAGAAAATCTGGTACATATTCAGCCATAATGAAGAATGAAATTATGACATTTGCCAGTATATGAATGCAACTGGAGACTATCATGCTAAGTGAAATAAATTAATCCCTCCAAATCAAAGGCCAAATGTTCTCTCTGATATGCAGATGGTGACTCACAATAGGTGCTAGGGGCTGGTGTGAGAAGGGGAGGTTCTCCAGATTGGACAGGGTGGAGTGGGAAAAAGGGAGGGGGATGGGCAGACAGTAGAGGGAATTGGACTTAACTTTCCTATGTTCATATATGAATACATGACCAGTATGACTACAAACCATGCGGAACCACAATAATGGGAAGTTATACTTCATGTATGTATGATATGTGAAAATACATTCTACTATCATGTATAATGTAAAAGAACAAATAAAAAAGTTTAAAAGACTTTTCTCATCTAGCTATTTAAAATATACAATAAATATTATTAGCTATAGTCACTTTAGTGCATAACAGAGTACCAGAACTTTTTCTTCCTATCTGACTGTAGCATTTTATACATATACCATTTTATACATATACCATTGTGTGTGTGTGTGTGTGTGTGTGTGTGTGTGTGTATATATATATATATATATATATATATACATATATATATATATATTCACATTTTCTTTATCTGTTCATCCATTTGTAGACACATAGTTTATTTCTATCTCTTGGCTATTGTGAATAGTGCTGCAATAATCATGGGAGTGAAGATGTCTCTTTGATATACTGATCAAATTTCTTTCAGAAATATACCAGTAGTGGTATTACTGGATCATATGGTTATTCCATTTAAATTTTAAATTTTAATACCTACAAAATCTTCATACTTTTTTCCCAGAATAAGAGTAATAATTTATATTCCCACCAATACTGTATAAGAATTCACCTTTCTTTGCATCCTCATCAGTATTTATTTTTTCTTTGTCTTGATTGTAGTCTTTCTAAATGAAGTGCGATGATCATAACAAACTACTGTGAATGATTATATGCCAACACATTGGAAAACCTTGGTGAAATGGATAAATTCTTGAATACATAAAACCTGCTAACTTTCAATCAAGAAGAAATAGCCATTTAAACAAACTTTAATTGAAAAAGTTGATTTCCATATGTAGAAGAATAAAAGTTGGTGCTTACCTCTGTGCACAATATTCAACTCAAAGTGAATCGAAGATCTAGGAATTAGACCAGAATCTTTGCAACTGCTGGAAGAAAATACAAGGTCAACACTCTAACACATTTGTGCAGGAGCCCACTTCCTTTAAAAGACACCAGAGGAACAATAAATAAAACCAAGAATGAATAAGTGGAAAGGCATCAAATTTTAAAGGTTTCTGCACAGCAAAGGAAACAATTAAGAACATGAAGAAAGAGCCCACAGAATGGGAGAACATCTTCCTCATCTGTTCCTCCAACAGGGAATTAATATATAGAATATACAAATAACTCAAAAAACGTAATATCCCAAACCCCAATAATCTTAATAAATGGGAATAAGAACTAAACTGACAATTCTGAAAAGAAGAAATATACATAGTCAACAAACTTATGAAAAATGTACGACATCCTTAGACATCAGGGAAATGCAAATAAAAATACATTAAAATTCTGTCTCCCTCCAGGTAGAATGGAACTTCTCAAGAATTTAAATCATAATGCTAGTGAGGATGAAGGGGAAAAGGTACACTCATACACTGTTGGTAGAAATGCAAATTAGTACAAACCACTCTGCAAAACACTATTGAGATTCCTCAAAAGCCTAGGAATGGAATCACCATGTGACCCAGCTATACCACTACTTGGTATTTATCCTGAAGAACTAAAAGAAACACCCTATAGTGATAGGCACATCAATATTTATACCAGTGCAATTCATAATATTCTAGTTATGGAATCAGCCCAGATGCCCATGAAAAAATGAATGGATCAAGAAAATGTCATATATATATATATATACACAATGGAGTTTTACTCAGTCATAAAGATGAATGAAGTTATGGCATTTACTGATAAATGGATGGAACTGGTGGACATCACACTAAATGAAGTAAGCCAGACTAAGAAAGTAAAGGGTAAAATGTTTTCTCTCAAATACAGACCAAAATAAGTAAAAAAAAAAAAAAAAAAACATGGGGTACCATATGTCATGAGGATAGATGGAAGATTAGTGGAGAAGAAGGAGATTAAGAGGCAGGGAGGGGGGACAGAAAAGGGAAAAGGTGGGGAATTAATATGACAAAATTATGCCATGTGCATGTATAAATATATCACAACGAATTCTGCCTTCATGTATATTTATAATTTACCAATTGAAAACAAATAATAGAAGAAAGACCAGTAGAGTAGAATAAAGGGAATGAGAGGTTGAAGAAAGGAAAAGAGGAGGTTCCAGAGCCTAAAATGGAGCAAATCACATTTTATGTACATATGATTATGTAAAAATGGCAACTATTGTTATAACTATAATACACCAATATAAACATTTTAAATTTAAAGATAAAAATATATAAAAGAAGAAATAGAAAATCTCAAGACATGAATAATGGATGACAAAATTGAAGCAGTAATAAGAATTCTACTGTCAAAGAAAATTCCAGGACCTGAAGGCTTCTTTGCTGAATTCTACGTTATTTCTAGTAATACTTCATAAGTCTCATTCTCTTTTTATTCTGTTTTATTTATACAATAATTAGATATCTTGTGTTTTTTGCTATTATTCCACAAGTCACTTAGAGTTTGCTCATTGTTTTTTATTTCCTCTCCATTAAGATTGAATATCTTCAATTGATCTTTCTTCAGATTAACCACTTTGATTCTCTGTTCTCTTCATCCCACTATTAGCTAGTTGAGAATTCTTTTTAATTCTCTCATGGAATTCTTTTTAGTCCTTTAATCTGTGTGTGGATCTTGAGCATAGTATGTCATTTTATTCCTTGTTACCTGTTCTCTATTTCTATAGTTCATGTTTCTATATTCTCATTGTTTCAAGAGAAGTTTTAATTGTGTATCGAAACAATTTAATGATGGCTGATTTAAAATCCTTGTTAAAAGAGAAAAGTGAAGCAGGGGGCATCACAAAATCAACATGGTGTTGGCACCAAAACAGACATAAAGACCAAAGGAACAGCACAGAAGATATACACACACACACACACACACACACACACCCACACACACAGTTATCTCATATTACACAAAGGGGCCATATACATTGGAGCAAAGATACCCTCTTCAACAAGTGGTGCTGGGAAAACTGGAAATCCATATATAGTAGAATGAAATTGAACCCCTTTCTCTCACTCTGCACATACTCAACTCAAAGTGGATCAAGGACCTAAGCGTTAGACCAGAGGTTCTACATATATACTATAATAAAAAGTAAACTCAACTCCTCATCATGTTGGTTTAGGACCTAACTTTCTCAACAAGACTCCTAAAGCATAAGAAGTAAAATCAAGAATCAATAAATGGGATGGTGTCAAATTAAGAAGCTTCTTCACAGCAAAGGAAACAATCAAGAACATGAAGAGAGAGCCTAAAGAATGGGTAAAAATTGTTGCTGCTTACACCTTTAATAGAACATTAATCTCCAGGATATACAAATAATTCAAAAAACTTAACACCAAAAAATGAAATAACTCAGCTGGTGGCACACACCTCTAATCCCAGATGCTTGGGAAGCTGAGGCAGGAGGATCTCAATTTCAAAGCCAGACTCAGCAACAGCAAGACACTAAGGAACTCAGTGAGATTCTTGTCTTTAAATAAAATACAATATAGGGCTAGGGATGTGGCTCAGTGATTGAGTGCCCTTGGGTTCAAGTCCCAATAACTCCCCCAAATAAAAACCCAAATAACCCTATCAATAAATGGGTAGAGGAACTGAACAGACACTTCACAGAAGAAATACAAATGGTCAACAAATATATGAAAAATGTTCAACATCTCTTGTAATTAGAGAAATTTAATTAAAACTACACAGAGATTCATCTTACTCTAGTCAATATGGCAATTATCAAGACAACAAGTAACATTAAATGTTGACAAAGATGTGGGGAAAAGGGTACATTGCTGGTAGGACTGTAAATTGGTACAACCAGTCTGAAAAGTAGTATGGAAATTCCTCAGAAAACTTGGAATGCAACCACCAATTGATCCAGTTATCTCACTCCTTGGCTGTACTGAAAAGACTTAAAATCAGCATACTATAGGGACATGGCAACATCAGTGTTTATTTGTAGCTTAATTCACAATAGCAAAGCTATGAAATCAACCTAGGTGCTCTTCAACAGATGAATGTCATGTGTCAAAATGACAACAACTATTATTATAACTATAATACACTAATATAAACATTTTAAATATAAAGATAAAAATATATAAAAGAAGAAATAAAAACCCCAAATAACCTATTTCTAGATTCTATACACAATGTAATATTACTCATCCATAAAGACGAATGAAATTATGTCATTTGCCAGTAAGTGGATGGAACTCAGAATGTCATGCTAAGTGAAAGTCAATCCTCCAAAAGCCAAAGCCTGGATGTACTGTCTGATATGTGGATACTAACATGAAACAGGGGGATGGAAACAACGAATAGAAATTTATTGGATTAGACAAAGGAGAATGAAGACAGGAGATGAGGATGGGTTTGGGAAAGACAGTAAGGGTTTGGGAAAGACAGTAAAATGAGTGAGATATAACTTTCCTATGTTCATATATGAATACATGACCAGTGAAACTCCATATCATGTACAACCACAAAAATGGGATTTTAGGGGCTGGGGTTGTGGCTCACTGATAGAAGTGCTCATGCAAGGTCCTAGGTTCAATCCTCAGCACCACATAAAATTAAATAAATAATATAAAGGTATTGTGTCCAACTGCAACTAAAAAATAAATATTAAAAAAAGAATGGAATGCTTATTAGAATAAGCAATATTCTATGTATGCATATGTCAAAATACACTCTACTGTCATGTATATCTAAATATAACAAATAAAAATATCCTTGCTAAATAATTTCAATATTCACTTCATCTTTGTTTTTATCATCAGTGGGTTATATTTTCTTATTCAAATTGTCATTGTTTTAATGACATAATTTTTAATTGAATTTTGGATATTTTGGATACTATTTTAGGACACTCTGGGTCCTCTTTAAATCTTTTGTGTTGGCCGGCACTGGCTGTTTAGCTTCTGCAAACAAATCTGGTCTTACTGTTGTCTGTGATTTCAATGTTAGCTTAATTTTCTGAGCCTTTGCCTGCTATTTTGTTGATAGGTTTCATTTGTTCCCTTTATTTCTGACAAAGGGTGGTGGAATGTGTTTTTCTAGACAGAATCATTTGTTCCCTCTCTTTGGGTGAAAAAAAGTGTCAGGGACAGAAAATTGCAGAAACAAAGAGGCTCATATAGCTGCTGGACTTTTTTAGGGGGAGGGTAGGGAACCCCAGACTCTGAATGTCAGATAGTATTTTCCAGGCTCATATTTGTTGTAGCAATGTTCCTATTTCTAGATGCCAGGATGGTCTGGTAAGACCTGTAGGGAAAAGAACTTCTCAGGCTGGGCTTCTCTTATGGCAGGGTGGGCGTGAGGAGCTTGCCAATTTTTTACTCCACACTTTATCCTTAGGAGTTTTTGATATGCAATCATGGCTAATGACCCCTAGACTATGATCTCTGAGACTCTTCCATTTGTGATTACCTGAAAGTTTATGAAGGAAACATTGACCTTAATAGAGGATTTGGGGAATTAGAAGATATACTTTATGTGTGATCACCTGTTTCTCTGTGTTAGGAGCAAATAGCGGGAACTCACAGGCTCTCACGTGATGGAAGCTGTCACTTTGTGATCTGCACTGTAGACTGAGAATGTTCTTCATAAATCATAAGACATAATATTTATACTGCTTTGAAAACTATTATGAGGTTGAATTAAGATCAAGGAATATGAAACCACTCTGTAAATGTTCACAACTTAAGAAATAGCAAATTGAAAAACAGGAATATTAAATTCTATATTACAGGGTGGCAATGAGAATGAAGTTGAATCATAAAAAAGTGGAGGGCAGGAATTGGATTCATGTAGATTGCATAATAGGATTGTTGGCACATATCACACAATAGTGAGTGAAGTGTCTACCATGCATTTATATCTCAATTAATATTGTCCTCAGATTTAGGGATTCCTAAATATCTCCCTTGAAATGTAAAATGGATAGCAAGCAATAAATGTGCCAATTGTATATGGAATCAGAGCTAGAGAAATTCCATAAATTTATGTAATGTTGCTAAAGCTGCTATTGACAAAATTAGAATTATTTTCCAAATAAAACCCAAATATGTAAAATTCTTGGACATGCACATATGCATGGACATAATAAAGGGGTCTTTACTAGAAGATAGCCAACTTACATTTGGAAACACTCTCTCATATTACCTCCATTCTCTGTCACCATCACTTTTATTTTTTGTCTCAAGGCTTATTACTCCTTCCTCTATAATCATTCTTTTCTTTAGTTTCCAGGACACCACATACTCCTGATGTTGCTCCTGCTTCTCTCACCAGTTGTTCTCAGTTTTCCTTTGTTGGTTCTTTTATTATTATCCAAACCTGTTAATGGTAAAATATCCCAGGATTCAGTCAGTCTTCACATCTTTTCTTTTTGCATATGCTCCTTTCATTGAAAAACCACCACTTGAAATTTTAAATGGAAATTTCATTTCCTCCCATCTAGTATTCTCAGGAAGTTCTTAAACAATGTCCAAAGTCACATAGCTAAGAAACAAGAATTGGAGGTTTAAACTCAACTGTCATGGTGTTAAATGAAGTTCAGGAATGATTCTTGGGGAAAAAACTCAGGTCACTTTCACAAAATGCTATTTTAGAATGATATAAGGGCATCTTGCCAGCTGCTGGCTCATCTTTATCCTTCCTCATATAGGGTTAGGCCTGAGCAGCCCCAGACTTTTATGTTGCTCAAACTGAAATGTTCTCACAAATACTGATCATCTCACCAAGTCATATATCCCAGAATTTTTTAGAACATTGTTAAGTCTGTTTCCCCTGTCACCAACTGTACATGTTGAAATGTCAGACATTTTCTAAAATTTTCTCTGGATGCATCCCAAAACACCAAATGCTCCTAGTTTATGTTGTTTTCCTATGAGTTTAGCACTTCCTTTGATTCTTAGAATGCCAGAGCCAAGGCGGGCCTACGCCTTTGCCATCTGATAGGCAGAGGTAGGAAGATACTTACCCAGGGTCATGGAGTGTGGCAGTGGCACACCAACCAGAAACAAGGCTCTTTTACTCCCAGTCAAATCATCATAACCAGTTAAACATTAATCAAAGGATTGGTGGCACAGCCTCTTATCTTATCAACTTTTCTCTCTATCCTCTGTCCACCTTCTAATCCCCCAGGGTCCTATGATTTTTGCCAGTTAAGAGTGTGTTTATGGGAAAGGAAAAGATAACAATAATTAGCGCACTATGTATTGGTCAAGAAAGGGGTCACTTTCTGGTCAGTAGGCTTTTTGGGATACCAGGCCCATAGCTGTCTCTCAGGACTCCCTGGGACACTCTGAACTTAGTGTGCCTTAGTGTGACCATGCTTAGATCAGTAGGACATTTAGACGGTCATTTGCAGGATTGGGAGAATGCAGTCAATCAGTCCAGATGTCTATGAAAAACTCTGGGGGCAAAAAAGTGGGCAGGGTAGTAATAATTTATAACTATTAGCATACCTATTATGTGCTGGGTTATACGAGAGGTGCACTAAATATATTTAGCTCATTATTTTTCTTATACCTAAATATTATTAATATATCAATAAGAATAATGACCTCCTAATTTACCCAATTTGGCTTTACTGATTTACTTAAACCTGATTTATTTACTCAAAAGTTACATAGCAAGTAGAAGCCTAAATTAGGACTGAACTTGAAAAGACTCACTGCAATTTGCATGTACTTTTCTAGGAATAAGTGCAACCATGGATAATTTTTTGTACTATATTCCAGATACTATGCTAGGTTTTGGGTGTAGTATTAAACTAATTGCAATGTGCCTGTGAGTTAGTTGTTAATCCCATTTTACAGGACAGAAAATAAAGGCTCAGAGACTATATGTGATTTAATTAATGTCCTATATGTAGCAAGCAATTGTGTCAGTATTTCAAGCCAGCTATGTCTGATTTCATAGCATGCAATTCTCTGCCAAGCTGTCTCTTTCAGAGATTGGGAGATAATACAGAGAGGATGAATGAAGCTTTCAAAGGAGAGGTATTCTTGATGGCTTTAAAGACAACTTATAAATCTTACATATTAAATCTCTGATATTATAATTCTAGGAGGATAGGACAAATTCAAGGTATATGATTAGGTTGCTGTACTATTTGAATCCCAGAGAACAGATTAGCCCTCCATCTTTAACCTCATTCTAAAAAAATTTGGATGCAATGAAGTTGATACTGATTGGAAAATGGAAGGTGCTCTCACAGGTGTCAAACTGAGTGAGCCTCTGTTAGGAAAGTAAAGATTAACCCTTCCCTTAGAGAGGTACACTCCATTATGCATCCAGAACCCCTGGAATGACTTGTCATTAGTAAGGAAACTTGGTGGTTTTCTACTACTTACATTCAGCTGCTTCTTTCCAGTATGTAAAAAGCACCATCTATCACTCCAACTGGCACAGTATAAGTCCAAATCAGACAGATGTCAGCTGTGCTCTACCTGTAATAGATTGAAAATGAACAAGAGAGAGAGTTGCATTTGTGCTGCAGTTCTATAGACTTTTATCCTTCTGGTAAGTCCGGCCTTTTAAAACGTTGTAGGAATCTTTGGTTACAGTATGATACTCTATAAAAGTATTGGTGATGAGTTTCTGGCCTCATTATTATCTTCATGGTTGGATTTTGTATTTTCACATATGTGCTCTAGGAGCTTAAGGTAGTTTCCAGCACCAAATCATGCCCAAGAGGTGTTAGATAAATGAATAAAATCAAATTCACAAAGAAGTTCTGTGTCCTTTGTCCAGTAGGCAGGACAGAAGAAAAAAGAAGCTAAAAGCTTGGCAAAACTTACAAAGTCAGCTAATCTAATCCTTGACCTGATTTCTTTTACACGTTTCTACCCAACTTATCTTTCAAACCCTGCTTGCACACTTTCAGTTACAGGAGATCATGTTATTTTCCTTGTGCTGAGTGAACTATATTTCTCCACAGCTTCCACCTCTGTGTTTTAGCTCTTTTTCCTGGGCCCTCACAGACCCAATCTTTTTCTCCGTCTTCCTTATCATAAAGTCTGAGCTCCAGCATATTCAATGATTCCACATGAAACCTGGACTCTTGCCTATTCTTCACCCTATCAACCTCTCCTCTACACCCATCCTATTTTCTCCATGTCAGTTGAGGGATATGGACAGACCCAAACACAAAACACTTACTTGACAGTACAAAATTAAGAATAATATGTGTCTTCATTTGAAAAGTATAATTTCTATTTATAAAGCCTCAAGCAAAACTTCTCTCTCTCTTCCTTTTAAAATTCCTTTAATTTTTTCCTTTCTTTGTTTTGGAATAATTTCACTTTCTTTCTAGTGATATTCAAACAATGACCTGTGGTTCAAATGTGGCCCCCTGTCATTTTTTATAAAGGAAATTATGTTGGAACATAACCAGGCCCACTTATTTACATATTGTTTGTGTCTGCTTTAATACTGCAAGGGTAGAATTGAATAGTTGATATAAGAACTGTCTCACAACAGCTAACATATTTACTATCTGGTACTTTAGAAAAGTTTGCAGAGCCTTATACTTGATTTATAATAGTTTTTTTAAAATAATCACTGTATTACTTATTGTTAAAAAGAAAAATAAAACTTTTTACCAAAGTTGCTTAAATTCACTTGATTGAGCATGAATAGAAAGGAATTTTGAACCCAGGTCTGTTTGTTCACTGTCCAGCTCTAGTCCTTACCCAATTCAACTCTACCCAACTCAGAATAACTCAGCTAAGTCACTCCCTTGATCCTTCCATGATAACCATGCCAATCGGTGCTGTGATCTCAGTCTCTTTGGCCCATGACCATGATAGGCATTCTAGACAAAAAGCCATTCAGGAGACTTTGTATACTAGGGTAGTGAAATTTGTCTGGCTGAATCTCAGTCTCAGGACACACCAGGGCAAGCAGAGATCCCTATCCAGTCTGTGCCATATTCTAGGAGTAGGAACTACTAGTGGTCTGACCAACAGGGTGTTCTGACAGTCACTATCCTTAATGTCCTTCAATCTGGCAATCTTTCTAAGAGAGAGAGAGAGAGAGAGAGAGAGAGAGAGAGAGAGAGAGAGAGAGAGAGAGAGAGAGAGAGAGACACTTGATCACCAAGAACAAACTGTCTTTGATTCATCCATTTCCTTATTAATTTTGCTTTTTGTAACTGATCACTCATTTGGAACATTTTATGGTTTCTATAAGAGCTGAACACAGTTGCCTAGACTTTCCTGCCCATTTTGTGAGAGGACATGGATGAGCCTCAAGAATGGGGCCCAGCTATGGACACTTCAATCAAGAACACACAGGCAAGTAGAAGGGCAAGGGCCAAAGCAGCCAATGCAGCCACTATGAGACTTTCCCTCATTCTTGCCTCTACTAAACATTATCCCACAAAAGCAAGCAACAATGAGAAGAGAGATACACAGTAAGCATAGGAAGAAGGCATTATAGGTACACTTTTACCACCTGAATTTTGATATTAAGAACAACATAACTCACTAGTCCCTTAGAGACCATCTTATCCAACCATCATTTTAAAATTGGAAAGCTGATGCTCAGAGTAGGTAAATGATACACCCATGGTCACACATAAGATCAATTCACATGCACATAATTATTGCAATCTTTAAGCTGAACTAGGCTTTATATATTGTTTTTCTAAATCTTAATTTTTAGATGAGGATACTGAGGTGCAATTGTCTCTAGTGTAACATTACACCTATTGGTATTTGACATAGAGTAAGAATTCAAGAAATTTTTACTGAAATAGACATAAATCATAAGAAAGGATGTTTGACAATATCTTGTTTGCCTATCTCCCATTTTGTAGGTGCATAAAACAGTGTCCAGGAGGAAAAGATATTCCCTACATCCTGGTAAGAATTAGAACTGAGACTACAACCCAGTCATTCTAAAGTTAAGTAATATACTCAAGGTCACCCAGTTAATATATGATACTGCAAAATGAGTTCATCTTACCCTGAAGAAAATTCACATTCATGCCTGCCTTCTTTCCTTCCTTCTTTCTTTTTCCATTCCTGCCTTTTTTTTCTTTCTCTAAGATTTCCTGAACCCATGCCATCCATGAACTGATACAGTAATACATAAAACACAGTTTATTTCAAACAAGGTGTTCATGTCCTCTAGAAGAAAGAGTATGTAAGTAAGCATTTACAGAAAGTACTCCTGTCAAGATATGAAGGTTAGAATACCTAAGTCAGAATGAAAGAACAGTGGGAAATTTCTCAGAAGGATTGGCATTTGAGATGGCTCTGGTGAGAAAGTAGGAATTTACCAGGGATAGAAGTTAGGCAAGGACATTTTATATGGGGTTAACAGTATTTGCAAAGTCATAACATGTTTGGAGAAGGCTGAATAGTAAAGCATGATTGACATAAGAGACTATGGAGAAAAGTTTTTAAGGGACGTTTATGGAGTAGAAAAATGAGAAAATTAAATTACTATGGGCCTTTAAAAAGACTAAGATCATAGAGTTTAGCCTGAAGGTCAACAGAAAATGTTTTAAAATAGAGGATTGATGTGGTCAGTTTTGTGACATTAACTGATCATTATACAGAAGTTTGGGCATCTCTTACCTCTGTCATAAGATATCTTAGACCACACTTTCATGTATTTTTCTGCAGTAACAAGTCCTTAGAACCCCCTAGGAGCTTAGTAGTCATTAAATCCAGTATTTTCACTCTGCTTTGAAAGACTCTTATAGCCACCTAGATATTTGTCTCTTCTTATATTCTCCTATAATTGTGTCTTCCTCTCAGTCTTGAAAGTGTGGTACAGCAGAACATGGTATAAGGAATGCACACTAGAAAGAAAAAGAATGCATGGTTCTATTGCCATTTCAGTAATTATAGATGTAGCCATGGATGTTCCCTGGCAAAGAATAACTTCACAGAGGGCAGTTTCAGGGGTGATAGAAAATAATGGATAAAAGTACTTCTTTCAAAGAAGAGAACTTGTGTCTAACCAAGGAAGTAACTCCACTATCAGGACAGGAAGACTTACCCAGAAAGCTTTATTTATCATTTTTGAGGGATGTTGTTTGCACATTTCTCATGCTTTCATTTTCTGAAGGAATTTTTTGTGGTTATTCTGTCTCTACTTATTTCCTCATTGTATTTGGGATATTGGCAAGGAAAGATAATTTCTCATTTAGTTAATAGATCACTGGATCATGGGGAATCATATTTGAAGTTGATGGGGATGACTATTAAGTTATGAAGCCATCCTAAATTTGACATGGATGCAGTAACTGGATGGGACTTTGGGTTTTCTCTCTTGGGGAAGAGATGAATATGTTCCATGTGGGCATAGAAGTGTATATGAGTGGTGAGGGTGTGACTGTGGAATAGTCTACTGGTTTTCCCCCATCTTTTTTTTTTTTTTGTCCTTTAAGGAAACAAAAATTAAATTTTAAATGAGTCCATTACCACTACATTTTCTAGTTTTCCTGGGACATTATTATCTCTTGTTTTCAGAAAAGAACAATTGACTTAACAAAGTCATTTAGCTATTAAATGGCCAACTTGGGATCCAAGTGAAGATATATCTGATTGATTCCTTTATTCTCATAAGTTTTTTATACATGAGCATAAATTAATTTGGAGGGTTTAGAGGGTGAGGTAAGTAAAGTTAATCTAATCCTGAGGGGATTTCTCATTCATAATATTCTTAATACTTCTTCCAAGTCCAAATTGCTTAACTGCTTTCTTTCCAGATGGTGATTTTCAGTTATATGCTCTCTCAGAATAAAAGGGCAGGAAGAATTCATTTAATTGTTCCTGCATAGATGGTATTCTGGGGCTCAGAGAAAGGGAATGACTTACCTAAGTTCTCAAGGCAGTTTTGATAGAGTGATAGCCATAATAATATCTTACTGCACAGCCTGGTCCTCTTTACCTTCCAGTTTAGTTTCCACTCTTAGAATTGTTAGAACTGAAAAAAGTCTTCAAACCATTAAGTTTGGCATTCTCAAACCTGTATTAAATAGAACTGGTAGATATCATAAATTATTTTCCTCAAATAATCTTTGGAAAGTCTAGGTTAAGCAAGTATTCTAACCAAAATTAAATATGTTTTCTTCTAGATGCTGCTATATTGCCTTAGGCAAGTTGCTTAACCTCTCTGTCTGTTTCCCAATTCCAAGATGAGGCTAATAAAAGGTTCTTCATTGCTTTGTTTTTGGTCAGATTCCATGAGCTAACATTTAAAAATGTATTTATCAATTAAAAGCAAATAATATAATATAAAATTGCGGTATTTTCTTGCAATGGAATACTACATGATGATGAAGATGGACAAGTATGGTATACACAATAACATGGATGAATTTTCACAAAAAATGTTAATGAAATTAGAAACAAAATATACAAAGTGTATAATTCCATTTGAGATATTTTCAAAAACAAGCAAAACTAATCTATAGTGACAAGATGAAATAGTGGTTACTGCTGGGAAGGGGTAGAAGATATTACTGGAAGGGTGCTCAAAGGAGCTTCCAGGATATTCACAATGTTCTGTTTCTTGAAATAGGTGATGATTACATGGTTGTGCTCACTTTGTGAACATTTTTAAAGAGGTACTCATGATTTGTGTGCATTTTGTATATCGCACTTTAACAAAAAAAAGCCGATTTAAAGTAGTACATTGGCATTTTCTAAAAGAGAGATATTGTGCATGATACTTGACCATAGAAGCACTATTGAGGGGTACTAGGTACATGAAGTGAGATAAAAATTAAGACAGAGTTACTAGTTTGAAGGAAGTCTAAGTTAAGGGGGAAGGTAGACACATGCTTTCTACCAAATTTGGGGCAAGCGGACAAAAACCATAAACAAAGCTCAAAACAAGTGTGAAAGGGACAATATTAAATTTAGGCTTGGGCAGAATTAATGATTCTGCCAAGCAAAAGAAAGCATCATACATAGATTTAGTAGGATGCAAAAATGTGTAATCCTATAAATGGTTGGGTATCCAATGGGGGTGGGGAATGGTAAATATGGGACAAGAGACATGGCCAGTTGTACATTAGTACTTTTTTTACAACAAATCATATGCAAATTATTGAGGAGACAATGGTGATAGAAAAAAAAGTAATAAAATTCCAGTTATTGACCCCAAAGACCTGATACCATAGGGGATGGACTTAAATAAAGAGATAGTTACTGTAAACCCAGTGAATTGAGAGAGAAAAATAGGCGCTGTGGGGTTTATATTTGGAGGGCATCTTATCCCTCTTTATGGAATAAAAAGGCTTTCTGCCTCCTGAAAGATGATAATATCTAATCTAACTACTTCTTACCACTACCATTGCTTCTACTTGGATCCTGTATCTCCTATCTTGTTTCTGTATTTGTACTCTAACCACCTAAAAGTCATTTCTCGACTCAGCAACTAGAGGAACCTTGTTAAACTTTCAGATTATGTCATTTCTCCACTTGAAAACCTGGCATGTTTTCCCATCTTAAACAGAGTAAAAGTCAAAGTCCTCATATTCTCATACACAGACCTGCATGATCCTTAAACCTGTTCGCTCTTCAACTTAATCTCTTACCACTCTTTCTCATTAGTACTGGCTGCTTCTCCAACATACCAGTTGAATTCCTACATTAAGCCTTTTGAACTTATCTATTTCCTCTGCTTAGAATACTCTTCCCTTTGATATCTATAAAGACTTAGTTGTTCAATTTATTCAGATGTTCATCAAAATACCATTTAATTAATGCTTTCATTGGCAACTTCATCTAAAATTGCAACTTTACCTCATATACAAAACTTCTCTCAAACTACTTTTTATGTATTGCTAACAATATATATTTAGCCTTTTTATATTTTCAGGTATGTTTTCCTCTATGTAGAATTTAAGCTCTGTTGTAGATTTTTCTAAGTTCACTATTATATCTGTAGGTATATAGCAGGTATTCAGTAATTATCTGTCAAATAAGAAAGAATGAATGAAATTGGGACATAATATTGTTGTTGAAGATGGGCAGTTCTGAGAAGGAGTTGAAAAAACCATCTAAAGTAGCAGAATCAGCATTTACAAAAGTCCAGAGATGAAATAGGATCCTGGGTGAAATACAGACAGTTCAGTCTGGTTGGGGCACATTAATATGAAAACAGACAGTAGCAATGAGACAAGAGACAAATATTGAAGGGAATTACAAATCACATTAAAGAGTGTAGTCTTAATCCTAAGGGCAGTATTGAGCCTCTACCAGGTTTTAAGCAGTAGAGAGACAAATTGAGATTTGTCTTTGCAGGATCTCATCCTTTGACTGTATTCTACCTTTAAAAGATGAGGATATTAATTTCCAGTAGCAAAATTCTATAAGAAAATTATTTATTAGATGAAATTAAATTTAAAACTCAGTTTTCTCAACTATGACAGGGATCCAATAGTAATACCTAACTTATGGAATTATCATGTGCATTTAAAACAAGTAAAGCTTCTAATTCAAATATAAGGCATATAGTAGATGCTTAACAAATGCTTATTGACTAGGAAACTCTTCCTGCCCAGTTTTTTTTTTTAATTTTTGGTGTGTGTGTGTGTGTGTGTGTGTGTGTGTGTGTGTGAGAGAGAGAGAGAGAGAGAGAAATAATACAGTGTCACCAATAGAAGGAACTCAAAAGGTTTGTAGTCAAACATACCTGGGCCCCCAAATTCGGCTTTGCCATTTCCTTACTGTTTAGCTTCTGTAAGTCACTTCGTTTCTGTAACCCTCAGCCTATCTCTCTTAGAAAGGGCTGTTAATACTTAACAACACTTAATGGAAGAGCTGAATTCACATGCCCCATTGAGTGTCTGGGCAGGGGAACAATCCTGATGATGCATTAATGATGAACTTAGTCCATACAAGACAAAGACATATGAAACCTACCTCTCTTGGTCATATCTCCTGATTGCTAAGATCTTAACCCAGCCAGCTACCACCTCCACCACACTTCAGCACCTCCATCCTGAAAGTACAGCAACTAGAGATGAGGTTCTAAAACAGAGTTTTACTCAGTTTTTTTTTTCTCTCGTGACAAAAGACCTGTCAATAACAATTTTAGAGGAAGAAAAGTTTATCTGACACAGTTTCAGAGGTCTCAGTCAATAGATGGCCTGCTCCATTGCTCTGGGCCCAAGATAAGGAAGAACATCATGACATGCCACCAAGGAAGCAGAGAGAGTATAAGCTCAGCACGCAAAATACATGCCTCAGAGTTACACCCCTAAGGACCCATCTCCTCTAGCCACATCCAACCTTCCTACAGTTACCACCCAGTTACTTCCTATCAGAGGACTAATGCACTGGTTAGGTTAAAGCTCCAATAACCCAATAATTTCCCTTTTGAATATTCTTAGAATGACTCACACATGAGCTTTTGGGAGACTCCTCCTAAATCAAAACAAACAAATAAAAAAGCATGAAATTCTGAAAATGGTTCTCTTGGAAAAAATGTTTGGAGAGAATTTAAATTATTAGCCATAATTAGTGATAATTTTTGGAGACAGTCCCACACATATATTTAGTCATTTGTGATCAAAACTAAATGTAGATTTTCAGAATTATCTTAAAGCTTTAAAAAGCATACATGTTTGGGCTGTACCCACAGAAATGCCAATTTAATTGATCTGTCATTTGGCCTGCACATTCATATTTCCTCTCCTCTGCCCTCAACTCCCATGAGTCAAATATTATATAGGGTAAAGAACCTATGTTCAAAGACATATGCTAGACTAGGTATGATCTCATTGAATCTTTTTTTTTTTAAATTTTTTTAGAGAGAGAGAGAGAGAGAGAGAATTTTTTTTTAATATTTATTTTTCAGTTTTCGGCGGACACAACATCTTTGTTTGTCTGTGGTGCTGAGGATCGAACCTGGGCCTAATGCATGCCAGGTGAGCACGCTACCATTTGAGCCACATCCCCAGCCCGATCTCATTGAATCTTTAAAACAACTTTTTATTTTTTTTTTTTAATTTTTTTGGTCCTGGGGATTGAACCCAGAGATTGTTTACCACTGAACTACATTCTCATCTTTGTATTTTTTATTTCTTGAGACAGGGTCTCACTAAGTTGCCTAAGACATCACTTAGTGGCTGTGGCTAGCCTTGTATTCAAAACCCTGCTGCCTCAGCCTCCTGAATTGCTGGGACCATAGGCATGTACCACTGCACCCAGCTATAACACTTTTAATGTAAGTTTTATATATGCAATATTATGGATTAGGGTACTCCAAATATCTGAAATGCTTTTTTTTCCTGATGTCACATTGAGGACAGGTGGCAGAGATGGAATTTGAACTTAGGTGTATCTGAATTCAAGTCTTCCAGGTACCTGTTTAAATTATCATGAATCCATTAGAAGAGAATTTAAGATTCCACAAGAACTATTTGAAGTGGGCTTCATGGATTGAGAAGTTCCCTGTACCTAGTCCTGTTACTTAGTAGTTATATGACCAGGCTAAATAATTTGTCTCAGGTATTGTAACTGAAATTACAATGATGCCTACTGCACACAATTGTGATGAATATTAAATGGTTTATTATTTGTAATGGGTTTAGAACAGTGTCTAGTGTATAATAGGTGCTATATGAAATACAGAAAAATAACTGATTATGTTATGCAAAAAACTGTACATGAATGTATGTAGTAGCTTTATTCACAATTTTTAAACTTTGTGAATAAATATTTGTACATGCAAAAAACTGTACATGAATGTATGTAGTAGCTTTATTCACAATTTTTAAACTTGGAAGCAACCAAGATGTCCTTCAGTAGGTGATGGATAAATAAATAAATTAATCTGTGCAATGGAACATTGCTCAATGTTAAAATTAAATGAGTAGGAGCTGGGGATGTGGCTCAAGTGGTAGTGTGCTCGCCTGACATGCATGAAGCACTGGGTTCAATTCTCAGCACCACATAAAAAATAAAATAAAGATATTGTGTTCACCTAAAAAAACTAAAAAATAAATATTAAAAAAATTAAATGAGTATCAAGCCATGGAAAGACATAAAGGAAATTTATATATATATATAATGCTAAGTGGAGGAAGGCAATCTGAAAAGGCAACATACTGTTTTATTCTGATGTTCTTGTAAAGACAAACCTAAAAATATCAGAGGTTTCCAGGGTATGGGAATGGAAGGGGTGAATAGGAAGAGGAAATAAGACCTTTGGGGCAGTGGAAATACTCTGTATGGTCCTAAAATGACAGATACATTTGTTTAAACTTATAAAATGCATAACACCAAGAGTGAATCATAATGCATATTATGGAGTTTGGGTTATAATGATTTGTCAATGTAGGTTCATCAAATGACACAATGTGTTATACATTCTGGTAGGAGACATTGATACTGGGAAGATTATGCATGAGTGAAGGCAAGGGTATATGAGAACTCTTTACTTTCTGCTCAATTTTTATATAAATTTAACACTACTCTAAAAATAAAACTTAGAAGCAACCCAAATGCAACTAATTATATTTGCTTTTAAATATAATTTAAAAGTAAAAAAAGAATGAAGCAACCAGAATAATTTATTACAACGTTTTTGTTATTCAAGAGAATAGAAGAGGATAAAAATTGCAATCACAAATAAAAACCAATGGTATTGTTTATAATAACAACTGACCTTTATAGCTAAAGGTAGTCACCTACCATGTTGTGAGCCCTCAATAAAAAAGTAATCTATTGTAGTGGTTGACATTTCTTGATCACCATTACAGGTGGTGAAAATGTCTCAAAAATGTACATGGACTTGTTCAAGGTCATACGTGTATAACCATTGAATTGAAGAATAAGAGTCAGAACCCAGGAGCTCTGACGTATTCCAAACTTCCATTTTTACTACTATATAATTTTGTTATAGTACTTTAAAAGACATTGGAGTGGTTCAAATGTAAAACCCAAAATTTCCAAAAATGTAATATACTACAAGGTTTTCTTAGACATTATGTGAGAAAAAATATTTTTCTTGGCCAAGTAAGCTTTGAAGTACTGGGTTAAATATTAAACATGTTCCTTGAAGAGTCCTTAGAGGTATTAAAATGTGTTGATTTTTCTGTATCTCCATGAAAGGACTAGAATATTCAGGTTTCCTCAAACATTTTACTGTAGAACCCTCTGCTCATGGAAAATATTTTGACACATTGCCCCATGCCAGCGGTCACTCAAATAAAATTTGTGAAATGCTGCTCCATATTTGCAGAGAGAACTTCTACCAGGCTTTTCCAAGTGAAAAATTTCATTCCTCAACTGGTAGGCATGATGGAGGTTGGAAAGAAAGGAGTTCTAAGATCTTCAGACTGGATCCACAAATCCAAAAAGGGTTAGTCAGGTTCAAAATCCCTGAGCATTTCAGAAGCTGGGTCACCAGAGCAAAGAAAGAGTGATTAGGAAATAATGCCAAGTGAAAACAAATAAGGAATCCAAAGTCCACAGCAGTCATTGGTAGCAGAGCTTAGGAAGACAAGCAGGCCAAGTATGGGACAAGAATATTTCTGTAACCAATACAACCAAATTTATATAATTGTATTAATTCAGTTTTATAGTCAAGGTTGGTCAGACTACAACTATCTTCACTGAGAGAGGCATCTAAGATTAAATATGCTATTTGAGGAATACAATGAGGAAGGATCCAGAAATATTTAACTGATAGGTTAATATAGGACATCTAGAGCTGATAAACAAATTCATCAAAGTACTAGGATACAAAATCAATATAAAAATAGATTTTCTCCACACTAATATGAATCAATGGAGAAAGTCAAAAAAGGAAAAGGAAAACAATTCCATTCACAATAGCTTCTGAAAATACCTAGATATAAACCTAACCATGGAGGTGAAAGACCTCTACAATGGAAATTATAGAACAACAAAGAAATAAATTTAAGAAGACACTGGAATACGGAAAGACTTTTGTGTACATGCATAATCAGAATTAATACTATTAAAATGTTCATGTTAGCAAAAGTTATATACAAATTCAATCCATATCAAAATACCAATTTTCTAGTTCTTTAAAGAACTAGAAAATATAATCCTAAAAGTCATTTGAAAGAACAAAAGACACAGAATAACCAGACATCTTGAGCAAAAAGAGCAATGATGGAGGTCTTAACAATACAAGATTTCAAATTATGCTTGTGATTCATAGTAATGAAATGGCATGATACTGCTATAAAAGCAGATACATAGACCAATGGAACAGAGTAGAAGATTCAGAATCTAAAATACTCAGCTACAGCTATCTGTAATTGTAAAGGTGCCAAAACCTACATTGGAGGGAAAAAAATTAGCCTCTTTAACAAGAGGTGTTGAGAAATCTAGATATCCATATGTGGAAAATGGAACTACATCCCATTTCTCACCTTGTACAAAAGTCAACTCAAAATGGATCAAACACCAAAATACAAGATCAGAATCTATTAGAAGAATCCATAAGGGAAAGACTTCAACATAAAGACATGGGAAAAGCCTTCCTTAATAGAATCCATATAGCTCAGGAAATAAGAGAAGCTAACTCAATGAAAGGGATGACATTAAACTTAAAAAAGCTTCTGAATAGTAAGGGAAATAATTAAAATAGTGAAAAAAGAACTAACAAAATTGGAAAAAAATATTTGCCAGTTACTCTTCTGAAATTATTAAAATCCAGACTTTGTAAAGAAATAATAAAATGCAACATGAACAAAGCAAATATCAATTAATGGTCAAGTGAACTGAATGGACCTTTCTCAGAAGTAGAAATGAGCAAAAACATATGAAAAATATGCAAAATCTTTAGCCATCAGTGAAAAGCTACTGAAAACTACACTGAGGGCTAGGTATAGTATTGCATGCCTGTAATCCCAGAAACTCAAGAGGCTGAGGCAGGAGGATTGTAAGTTCAAGACCAGCCTCAATAACTTATTGAGGCACTAAGCAACTTAGGGAAACCCTGTCACAAAATAAAAATAAAAAGGGCTGGGAATGTGGCTCAGTGGTAAAGTGCCCCTGGATTAAAACTGCAGTACTAAAAAAACAAACAAACAAAACATAACAAAAAAAGCAAACACACACACAAAACAAATTTCAGGGCATTTTAAGATCCATAAGTACAGAATATTTAACGCATTTCCATATAAGTATAGTTATAGTCTATATTTATATAAGCATGTATAAAACATTATGTATATTTTTATAAATTCAGAGTACTTAAGGCGTTCTTACAAGTAATAATATTTAGGAGATATTTTTATATTTGTGAAAACCCATCATTGATTTCAATTGATCTGCCTATTTTCAAAATGCCTATAGACACCATTTTTTAAAATGGACCATCTTGAAACCTCAAAATTTAGTGAAATTCTGAATAGCAGTATATTTTCTTAAGTGTAGTTGTAAACAAAAAAGGATTAGGTCTGGGGTTGTGGCTCATTGTCGAGCACTTGCATCACACGTATGAGGTACTGGGTTTGGTCATCAGCACCATATAAAAATAAATTCGTAAAATAAAGGTATTGTGTCCATCTAAAACTAAAAAAAAAATAAAAAAACAAAGGTTTAAAATTAATTTCATTTTTGTAGATTATTCATCATATCACTTATATAAAGACATTGTAGTATTCTATCACAGTAAGAAAAAAAAAAGAAATGCTAGCAAATATGTGAAGAGGTGAATTTTTTCACATTGTTAGTGGGAATGCAAATTAGTACAATCATTATAGAAAACAGTATGAAGGTTATTAAAAAACTAGAAAGAGCACAGTCAGTTGATTCAATTATACTACTCCTGGGTACGTATTGGAAAAAATTATTTTATTAGCATAACAAAGAGATACATGTATTCCCATGTTTTTTGCTAACTATTCATAGTAGCAAAGATAAGGAATCAACAAAGATATTAATCAATGGATGAATGGATAAAGAAAATGTGAGATATATATATATATATATATATATATATATATATATATATATATATGAAATGCAATATTATTCAGTCATAAAAGAATGAAATCCTATTATTTGTAGCAACATAAATGGAACTGGAAGACATTAAATTAAATATGTCCGGCACATAAAGACAAATACCACAGATCTCAGTCATTTGTTAAAACAAAAAGTTAATCTCATGGAAAAAGAGAACACAATATTGTTCAATATAGATCAGAAAATAGAGGGAAGATGGGAGAGAGAGGTTAGATAATGAGTACCAAAATACAGTTAAATAGGAGAAATTAGTTTTTGTTGTTGTTATTGGTTCAGATGTGAGGTATGATACAATGCAAGAAGATTCAGAGGAGAAATGATTGGGTTGTGGGAGTCTTAACCCAATCAGTGAATTAATCCCCTGATAGGGATTAACTGAGTGGTAACTGAAGTGGTAAGGTGTGTGGCTGGAGGAGTGGGAATTTGGGAGTGACTTGGGGTGTATATTTGTATCTGGAGAGTGGAGTCTCCCTTTCTGCTTTTTTATCACCATGATGTGAGCTGCTTCTCTCTGCCACACACTCCACCATGATGTTCATCCTCATCTTGAGCCCCAAGAAGTGGAGCCAGCTTTCCGTGGACCAAGACCTCTGAAACTGCCTCAAATAAACTTTTCCTCCTCTACAGTTCATCTGGTCAGATCCTTTAGTCACACGGTGAAAAAGCTGACTAAAACAGTTGTTCTATAGCACAGTACAGTAAATATAATCTACAAGAATTTATGATATATTTCAAAACAACTACAAAAGAAGGGTCTAAAATTTCAAATGCAGAAAAATAATAAATGCATTAGGAGATGAAAATGTCAATTACCCTTATTTGATAATTACTTAAGTTATACATGGGTCAAATTGTCAAATTATCATATGGTGCCCCTTAAATATGTACAAATGTTATGTGCTGATTAAAAAATTGAAAAAAATGTATTTTTGGGTTTTTTTACACATGAAGGAATTCACACTTAGAAAGTTGAAAATACAGACAGGATTCAAACCCTGGAATTTTTTAATTCTGTTCCTGTGATTTTATATGCCACCATACTATATCTTTGAGCATGTGTGCCAGTTTTTGTCCTGTATTGCATAGTATAGCCACATAGATTTTTCAAAATTCGTCTAGTTCAAAATTCTGCTCAGCCCTTTTTCAATGGTCTCCTCAATTTTCTTTTTGTATTAGGTAAGGTTTATTCCATCAAAATATTGGTTGGTATCTACCAACATTAGGACTGCCAACATTAGGACTCTTGTCTTGACTGATTTGACTTTATTAAACAGCAGGGAATGCTTGACTCTAAAAGTATATCTCTTCTTCTTTTCTCATTTGGGATATGCTACTTTTACTTTTTTGGGTATTCAGAGGCTATTTTTCTTTCTTTCCCAAGATCTAACTCCTCTATCTGCTCTACCCTGATTTGTACCACTATCCCAATCCCCACCCTCAAGTATTATAGAAATGTTTCAAATGCAAAAGAGATTAGCTCACACTTCTTTGCATATAAGGCTTTTCATGATTTGAACCAAGATTATCTGTCTAGTCTTATCTCCTACCACTCTTACCTTCCATACACCCCACCCTCTAACCAAACTGATCTTCTCACTTGCATTAGTCAGCCTTTAATTACTGTGACAAAATACCTGAAACTTGTATTTGGGGTAATAATGGGAGTTCATAACCCACTTGAATCAAATGTATGAAAGATGATATGTCATGAGCTTTGTAATGTTTTGAACAACCAATAAAAAAAAAAAGAAAAACAGCTTAATGAAAGGAAAAAGTTATTTTGGTTCACCATTTCAGAGTTATCAATCCATGATTGTTTGGCCCCATCATTTTGGACTTGTGGGGAGACAGAACATCAGAAGGACATCGTGTAACAGAGCTGCTTATCTAATGGCAGCCAGAAAGTTAGGGGTGGGGGGAGAGTGGTGGAAAGGGCCAGGGACAAGATATACCCTTTCAGGCCACATCCTGAATGGCCCACTTCCTCTAAGCAGGTCCCATGTTATACAGTTTCCACCATCTCTCAATAGTCCACTCAATTATGAACTCATCAATGGATTAATCCATTAATGAGATCAGAGTCACCATATTCCAATCACTTTCCAAATTCCCCACTTCTAAACATTGCCACATTGGGAACCAGGCCTTCAACACATGAGCCTTTGGGTACAATTCAGATCCAGATTATAACATCACTCTTCTCATAATGTGCCAAGTATTCCCAAGTCTCTGCCAGGAATTTGTTCCCTTTTTACTCATGCAAGCTGCTACTCATCATTAAGGACTCAGCTGAAAGATGGATCCTGCTATCTCCAGCCTCTCCTACACTCCATATATTGTACATTTACAATTCCTTACACACCACTGTTGGGGCTAAAAGTATTTCAAAATTTAGAAGATTCTGGATTTTGGAAATGTAGTATGGTGTCTTCACTATCTGTTATGCAACATTCCCATTGGGGTCTAGAGAAGCAAACATTTTAATATCAGTAGCAAAATATGAAAAGTAGGGCTGGGGCTATAGCTTAGTTGGCAGAGTGCTTGCCTTACACATGTGAAGAACTGGGCTCAATACTCAGCACCACATAAAAATAAAATAAAGTATTGTGTCCATCTACTATAAATTATTTAAAAAATTTGAAAAGTAGCACTAATTAATTAGGATAAATAATCTCGCATTAGGTCAGATTGGTCTATTCAAAATAGCCAGATGCACTATTTTTTACTTTTAAATTTTAAAATCCTATATAAAATCAGAAAATATGATAAAATAATATTTTATTTATAATTGTGACCAAAAAAGGTAAAATTCTTAGGAACCAACATAAATGTGTATTATCTATTCGAAGAACAAAAAGAGTTTTAAATGAAAATATAAGTAAATGGAAAGAGACTATTGTATCTTTTTGGGGGGGGGCAGTACTGGGGATTTATTTCAAGGACACTTGATCATTGAGCCACATCCCCAGCCCTATTTTGTATTTTATTTAGAGACAGGGTCTCACTGAGTTGCTTAGTGCCTTGCTTTAGCTGAGGCTGAATTTGAACTCCTAATCCTCCTGCCTCAGCCTCCCCAGCTACTGGGATTATAGGTTTGCACTACCTAGCCCAGTAAGACTACTATATCTTTGTAAACAAATTTAATAGAGCATTAAGTGTGATTAACTGATCAAGGTATTGAAAGGATTTTTTTAAATGCTAATATATTTTATCTTAAAAAGAAGCAGAAAAATACTGAACCAGAAGATTAAAATTGTGGATATGAACAATGTGGGAGAGAGAACAGTATTAAGTGAGACCTATCAAGTATTTATGAACTTATAAAGATTAAACTGATTTGATGCTGAAAAGGAAATAGAGAAACAAATCAGTAAGATAAAAGTTTCCAAAATATGTTTTGGAAATTTAATATAGTATCAGGGTTACTTTTCTGATCAGAGGTGGTAATAGTGTTAATGAATGGTTTGGAAAAACTGAAAAAATCCCTCGTTACTTACACCAAGGTAAATATCAGATGAATTAAATACCAGTGTATTAATATATGAACATAAAAATGTAAGCCCATAAAATTATTTGAGAAAACATTAATATTTATAATCTGAGAGTGGTAATGAACAAAACAGAATACCTACATATGAAATGATTGATATAATTTGCCATATTAAAATAGTCATTTAAAATCTCTGTGTGGCAAAATATTCAAATGTAGAGACGAAGTTAAAAATGATAAAATATGGAAATAGAAATTATGAAATAGACATAGTATTTGCTATTATGCACAGCAGATAAAAGACTATAAAGAACTCATGCATCAATAGAAAATGGCAATCAATCTGAGTTAGTTTTGCAGTGCTGAGACAAAATAACTAAAATAAAACAGCGTAAAGGAGGAAAAGATTTATTTTGGCACCTGATTTTAGAGGCTTCATTCCATTGTTACCTGGCTTCATTGTTTCTGTGCCTCATGGTAGAAGGGCATGGTGAAATAAAGCTGCTCACTTCATGGTGACCCTGGAAGCAGAGAGAGAGAGATAGATAGAGAGAGAGAGAGAGAGAGAGAGAGAGAGAGCGGGGGGGGGATGAAAGGCTAGGTACACAATATATTCCTCAAAGGCATTACCCCAGTGCTATCTCTTTCAACTGGAACCCACCTCTGAAAGTCTCCACCATCTCCCAACAGCACTGTCAGCTGGGAACCATGTTTTTATTACATGAGACTTTGGGGGACGTTCCAGATCCAAACAAAAACACAATTCAACAACAACAACAACAACAACAACAACAAATGGGTAAAAAGTAAGAACAGAAGAATCATGAAAAGGAAATATAAATGGCCTTTAAACATTGGAAAAGATGCTGTAATGTTTATAATTTAAAAGATGCTAATTAAAACAAGATGATTTTTTTACATCTCATATTGGCAAAAACAAAACGATAATAATATTCAGTGCTGGCAAACATATGAAGAAAATGTGTACTCTTCTGCCCCTGGAGTTCTCTAGTCTTGGGTAATCTCTTGTCAGGAAGGGATACAAGAGTTTTATGTAACAATGGAATCCAACATTTACATAACACTTTATGACTTACAATTTTGCTTTATGACTTCACAAGTGTGATCATTATAATAGTCATCATACCACATGGGAAAACAAAGATCTGTAAAAATTACAGTGACTTAATGATTGATAGAGCCAATATTTAAACTCATATTTCATGACACACAATTCAGGATTCTTTTTATTGATCCATGCTAGAGGGTGCATTCTGTGGGTATTTGAGCATCTCTCAAATCTAAATCCTATCCATTCATCAAACAAGTATTTAATGAGCATCTTATATGTGGCAAGCACTATTCTAGGTACCGGGAATGAAAAAGCAACTAAAACAAATTCCCTGCCCTCATAAAGCCTACATTCTAAGAGGAGAGAAACAATAAATTTGTGAATATAAAGTGATAAGTGTGATTGAGAAAAATAAAGTGGGACAAGATAAGAAGTGCTAGTGGATTGTGTATTTCAGTTTTGAGTATCAAGAGTAGATATGTCCTATAAAGTAGCTTTTGAGCAAATAGCTGATGAAAGTGAGGTAATGAGCCATGTGGATATTTGAAAGAAGAGCCTGGCCCTGGCCTGATGTGACAGCATTTCTGGTGTGTTTGAAGAACATCAAGAAAAAAATAAAAGCAGTAGCTGAAGAGGAGTGAGTAAAAGGGAAAGAAGTGAGGAATAAGTTCAGAGAAGTTAAGATGGTGAGGAAGACAGTGTAGGACATCTGGTTTTGCTCTGATTGAGACGGGAGGTCATTGGTGGGTTTCTTTTCCTCAAATACTATGTAAGCAAAAAGGGTCATCATGTTACTGACTTTTAAGGACTCTATGCAGTCACCAGAACCAACAACAGCCTAACTTTTCACTTCCCAGCAAGCCTCATTACCTCTCTTCCAGTGATTGCTAGGCCCAGGCTCCCAGGAGCAACTCATCTGGCCCTTTTGCCCTCATGAAACACAGCTCCCCACCTGGTAAGACTTGTAGTCTGTTGGCAGGCACAATGGCTCAAGCAGGTGGCAGCAATTTGATTGCAAGCACAGGATTCCAGAGAAATAAGCTGGTGAAAGAAAAGGATTACTGTTTGGCTCATAAACTAGAGGCTTTATGAGGGAAAAGGTGCTAATCTCAATTCCAGCTTGTGCTAAGGGACTGCAGATGAAGATATTACTTTTGCTGGAGAGCTGACAGTGTAAAGCAAAAGCAAAGATGTCCACTGAAGAGGCTAGGGTCTTCTGTAAGCACCCTGCTTTAAGGGGAGGCTGGCAGGATGAGAATAAATAATACATTGGGACCCATGGGCACAAGGGTCTTTTGAAACTTTTTGCATATTAATTGTATCCCATTTGAGTCTATCCACTTAGCAAATCCCGGGATTCCTGGTGATTAGTTGTTAGTAGAGACATAAAGAACTGATCCCTCTGCTGGGCACACTGGGGGTTAGCTCAAATTATTGCTACTATCATTTTGTTGTTAGAGCTGAAAGTGATTAGTGAGAAATTAAGTAAGCCTACAGATTTTTTTTTAAGAGAGAGAGAGAGAGAATTTTTAATATTTATTTTTTTAGTTTTCGGTGGACACTACATCTTTGTTTGTATGTGGTGCTGAGGATCGAACCCAGGCTGCACGCATGTCCAGAGAGTGCGCTACCGCTTGAGCCACATCCCCAGCCCCTACAGATTTTCAAGTTTATTTTTTGGAAGTGATCCTCCCTCTAAAAAGTAGCCCAAATAAATATGTGAAAATAAAAATGATATTTTATTGTCTCTGACCTATTTTATAAGTTGAAATTTAAAATGTTGTCTTATTATAAAATTAAACAATGAGATTGAAAGGCTGTTTTGATGAAGAATAAAGTAAGATTATAACAATTTAATGATACTTGTGCTATCATTACAATTTTTAAATAGTGGAACACATTTTTAAAAACAATTCCAAACCAAGTATTTGTAAATCTCTTGAAATACCTTTATCATATATAAAGCTTTAATGAACACAAGTTGAAAACCACAGATGTGGAAGAAGACTTAAAATTATGCTCCTAACATATTTGGGTTTTGAAGAAATAATCTCAGGGTATCTCTGGACTGAAGGGCAGATAATGTTTTACATTCACCCCTCCACATTGCTTTAAGTGGAGCAGTTCTATTTTTGTTTGTTATCTGTGCGAGACTTCCACTAAAGATTTGCTTTAATCAGTGGATTCTATCACTGTTAATGGAAAAATAATATTTCATTTTGTATGGGGATTGGGAAGCCCAGGATGGAGACTCCATTATAAAGCAAGTTTCCTTGGCTTAAAGGAGTTTTAAATGATTGTTTTCATCCTGCCTATTCATTACACAAGTGACAAACTGAATTTAATTTATGGAACTCTGGTGAATCAAGGTCACATAGTGCTTCAGGGCCAGAACCTAGACTAGAGCAGGCCTTAGCTCAAAATTTTGCAAGGGCCCCATCTTGGAATAAAAGTCAAAACTGCCCCATATATTCTCTCATTACTTCTCTGGCTTCTCCTACTATTCTCTTCCTTAGTCTTGCTGCTAAAACCACCTACTGGCTATTTCATAAACACAAGGAGCATGCTCCGAACTTAGCCAAGAAATGCTCTTCCTACAGATAGCTTTATGGCTTAGTTTCCCCCCTCCTTCAAGTATTTGTTTAATTGGTACCTACTCAGACATCATCTAGATGTTTTATACAGCACACTGACTGCACATCTAGAACTCCAGATGCCCTTTACCATCCCCTATGTTTTCCTTTTTCAATAGAATTTAATCATCTTCAATTATATGATATACCTTAATATTTGGGTTTTGTGCATATTGTTTTTTTCTCTTTGGAAAGTAAACTCCAAAAAATCAGATATTTTGGTTATTTTGTCCTCTTCTGTATCCTAAGCATCTAGAACAGTGCTTGACACAAAGTAGTCCCTGAATAAATATTTTTTTTTCAATGAAGATGTATTATTTTTGCTTAGGGTATTGCCTAAAGTTTCCCTTCTACCTTGTGTTCCTCTCTCTTCTGCTCAATGTCTCCTTGTTCCCTGGCACTTATGAGTTTTGAACACTGCTGAACACATAACCTTCACCTATATTGACAGGCCATGGAGTCTCCATCCAATTTTTGGCTTTAATCATATATGACTTGGATGCAGTATTGTAAATAGCTAACATGGACTGGAAATAAGGTCTACTATGGTTTTCCTATCTAAAAACAACCCCCAAATCTCCCTTACTTTCTATAGAAGAGAAAACTATATTTAACAAAGCAAATTAGTAGGAATTGCCATTACTTATTAGAAGGAAAAAGACCTCACCCTCAAAAGTTGTCATTAATGGCACAGTGGAATTGTTAATTATTCTGTAGATTCTAAGGGTGAATCCTGAAATAAAGCAATCCCAAGATACTCTGCATAATAATGAATATCCATGAATTTCAAGGGTGAATTTGGCCTTGTGTTTTTCATTTCTCATTCTAAATTTAATCCACATCGGGTCTAAAAAAAATTGTTTGTCTTTTGGAAACGTGCTTACTTTATAATAGACATGTAAAGAAACCAGCATATCTGCATCTTTCACTACTGGAAAAACACAAAGCAAATTGGAATACATGGATACATATCCACCTGCTTCCTCTGTGGAAAGTTAACATTGGTGGAAAGATGCACAAATTTGAAAAGTAAATGATAAAAAGGGAGGGACCCTATAGTTCCCCTTATTAATAGAATGGTAAGATTGAAGCTGGAGTAGCAGATAAGTGTGTTAAGAGTGCAGTGAAAAATATGATGTCCTTGACTTTCTTAAGCATGGATGGTAGGAGAAATCCTAGGGAGTAGAAGGCAAATGCTTCAACACTGTTATTAGGATTTTTCAAAGTCCTGGAAATAAGCATAGAAATGATTGCAAGACTACTGTGCCAATGCAAGAAGTGGCTTGATCTGGTAGAATTTTTGCAGTTATCCTTTGGTCAGAGACCACTTATCTCCATCATACACATAGCTGAAAAACTTCATGGCATTTGAAGACTCATATTACATATCAACTTCATTGGATCCACTTTGGTTTGAACAGTAACAGGAATAGAAAGAGAGGAAAGATAATGACACCTATTATTCTTTTGCTATCTTAGCTCACTTGTTTTAGAGTCACCTCTTACTACAGCAGAGTTGAGCTTACTTAGTGAGCTAATCTAAAATTTTTTTAGTTGGTGAATTAAACCTAATTACATGTAATGATACAATGACTATGTTGGTTCTCAGATCTGCCACATTATTTTATGTTGTGTTTATTTTGCACACTTGTCATATTTACTGTTTCTTTTCGAAACATGATTTTGGGGGGTACTTTAAAATGCCTGTATTTATCAAAACTTACAATTTTATTCTATTGATTACCTTTGTGACAATATATTTGTATGATGCCAAAAATAAAAAGACAACACAAAGAGAAATATATTTTCACTGTCCTCAGGTACAGGCTGAATACAACCTCATTCTTCTGTTGATCTCCCTGTCATTGTTGTGGGTATTTGTGTTGAAATCCTCACTCTGCATTCAGAGAGTATCCATGATAAAGCTTGTTCTCTTACCCTCATTGGACAAGAATGGAAATACTCCCACAACTTCTTGTAGTGGCAGTTCCAAACAATCCCTCTACATGTCTTTTGTCCACTTCCCACCAGCCTCTGCTCTATGAATAGCACTATCCCTGTGTCTTGGAAGGCTCCTTGAAAGAAACATACTTGAGGATATATAGGGAATGAATGTGTGGGTGTAACAGGTGGGGACTTGAGAAGCCAGGTTAAGGAATGGCTTTTGGAAGAGCCAAGAGAAGAAAAATCTTCAGTTTTGCCATTACAAGTCCACCAGAGGTCAAGCCTGTGTTTGTCAAAACCAGGCTTTATTTAAGATTTGAGACTGAATCTTTATTGCAAGGTAGAAAGAGTCCCCAAATATGACTGCTTTTGGATTACTTCATGGCTGAAACCAGGCATGAATTGATCACTGAGTAATAGGGGAATATTCCCTTAATAAAAAACAAAAGTGTGTGAGTGGGGGTGTATGGGCAGGGAATGAACTCTTCTGTTAATTAAGTCTTATGGTTAATATGCAGTTTTTAAGCTCGTTTCCCCACCATTCCTGTTCTTGAGTCACTGATACTTATGATTTTATTTACTCCTCCTGGAACACTATAAGGGAATATTATTGTCTCAGTCACTTGCTGAAGGTAACATAACAAGTAATCGACAGAACTGAGACTTGAAATCAGTCTTTTGACTCCAAATCCAATTGTTATTGCTTTTTCTAAATCAGATATAACACTGCTTCTCTAGGATATGTTTGCTATAGAAGAAATTGAAAAATCAGAACATAAGATAAAGCTCTTAAAATAAGTTTGTCAAAACCATAGTGTAATCATAGATTCATAAAATGGCTACCATCTACTGATTTCCTGTATTCTATGTCTTTTACACTAATTATTTTGAACACTCCCAGTTTTATGGAGGAGAAACTGGTGGTTCAGAAATATTAACACACTGTATAATATATGTTATGTCAATTGTATTGTCTGTCTTGAAAATGCAATAGGGTTATATATTGAAAAATTATTTTTTAAATTTATTTTATTTTTTTTTTAGTTTTGGGTGGACACAATATCTTTATTTTACATTTGTGTGGTGCTGAGGATCGAACCCAGTGCCTCGTGCATGCTAGGCAAACACTCTACCACTGAGCCACGACCCCAGCCCATATATTGTAAAATTCTTGAGGGCAATGATCTCCAGTTCCTAGAAAAGTCCACAGCATATAGTAAATCCTCTATTGAAAATAGATTTTCCAAATGGATGTTTTTTATCAGTCAGGGTTCTCCAGAAAAACAGAACCAATATAAGATACATGTGACTTATTTTAAGAAATCGGATGACATGATTGTGAGGTCTAATAAAGTTCCAAATTTGTAAAGCAGGCTGGTAGGCTGAAAACTTAGGAATTGACATTGTAGTATTGACACAGAATTATATCTTCTTCAGGACACCTCAGGTTTTGCTCATAAAACTTTCAACTGAATGGATAAGGATAAGGCCATGTACATTATTAAGGTTATTCTTAAAGCCAACTGATTGCAGATCTTAACAAGTCTGCAAAATACCAACAACACCTAGATTAGTGTTTGGTTAAAAACTAGGTGTTATACATACTCTTGGTGTGTTGACATGTAAAATAATTTATCACAATATTCAAAATCATACAATAAAGTGGTAGTGCTAGAACTTGAATCAATGTCCTAATGATTCTAGAGCCTGTCATATTTCCAAAATACCACAAGAATGTCTAATATGGACAGAATTTTACTGATCATCTAGCCTGCTAGCCTGGCCCTACAATAGTGGTGTGTGTGTGTGTGTGTGTGTGTGTGTGTGTGTGTGTATCATCAGTTAGGTGGGGGTAAGTTAAATCCCAGGAACTTGCCCAAATCAAGTTCAGATTCTCAGATAAGTTTTCCTTCTATGATAACTGATATTTTGTAGGGCCTGTTCTGAATCTGTAATATTATGACCCAGGACTGGGTAAGACACTAGAGAGTGTGTCACAGACTGGTTGAATATGTACTAAGAGTGACTTCAGGTCATACTCTGGAAACAGATTTTGTAAAAAGTCATTGAGTTTTCTCTTGTCATTTCTATGTCTTTTAAAAGATGATCATAGATACTTAATGCTACAGAATGTTCCACTTTAAAGTGGTTAAAATGGTAAGTTTTAGGCTATGTTCATTTTTATACAATAAAACAGGATATAAAAAATTATCAGAATGGGGATAGAAACCCCAAACCATAAATCTAGCTATGTTATCACAAGATTATTTATTGGATATTTAATGCAATCTAGGAATTTTACATACAATGTGATGTAGTATGTACTATAAAGCATCCAAGGCCTAAAAATTAAATGACAGATGACATAGTCAAGAGAAAAGAGAGCGAGAACTGGAATCACTGAGCCAGATGATGTCTTGTCTCCCACTCCAGAACTACTTTAGTAATATCATTAATATTAATAATGATGATTATCCATATATAATACCTTATTATATATGGTTAATAAGGTATTATATATGGATAATCCCTGTTCTAAGGTCTTTTGAGTGCAAGGTTAGAGACATCTTTTATCATTTGTCTATTTGTTATTAATTATATATCATTGATTATAACCATTTATTATATTTATCATTAATATTTTAGCATAAATGTTTCTCAAACCTAGTAATTTACTGGAAAAACCTTGAAAAGATGGAACATTAGGGAAAAACTATGCATTGCAGAGTGAAGGAAAGGACTTTTCTTGACAGTGATATCTGGCAGATGGCTAGGCAGTGTGGCAGCTAAATACAACATTTCAGGGTCCAAAGAATGAAGGCTGTTGTCTCACTCTTTTAGCAGGAAGGAAAAACACTGGTTTGATATTCAAAAAGGCATGATTTCAAATTCTCATCCTGCCTCTACTGAGTGGACTTGGTTTAATTATTTCTTCATCTAGAGTTTTATTTTTCCCATCAAAAAAAAAAGTGCTATTACTAGGGTTATTCTTAACCTTTTTAGATAATGGATTGCTTTGTGTTAAGTGCCATGAACTCATCCTGGAATTAAAAAAAAAAAAAAAAAACTTCCATGCCATTTTTATCTCCCATTTCAGAGTCTACCAGGTCCCTCCATCACATTCATGGACATTCATCCCCATACACACATAGGTTAAGAGTCCTTGGACAAACTGACACTCTGAATCCAGAGAGTGAGTGTACAGGTTAACTGCAAAAGCTCAGAGAAATTAAAACCCTGTGTCTGGGAGTAAATTATCCTGAAAATCACCCTAATTGCTTCATTCATTTGGATACCTGGGCTTTTCTTCCAGACATACCCATATCTACACCTTTAATTCAACTGAGTTGCCTCATTTAGAGTGGAACAATGTCAACAAGTTCCTTGTATCATGTGTAAAATATTATACACATATATTTTCTCTTAACAATGCCATAATATACTTAGCAATGTAATTCTGCCTAATTTTCAATATATTTATGGTTCACCTACTCAGTAGAAGCTCTTGATGGTGGACAATTTAGTGTTGCTATTTTAAAACATGGATTATGGAGCCAGATGTCCTGGATTTGATCTAAGCTCTATTAATTACCTGATATGCAACCTTGTTGATGGTGCACAGATAATACTTGGGGTTGCCCCCTTCCCACAGGTATTACTCAGTTGTCATAGTGGTTGTTTTTTGTTCTGGCTTGTGGGTACAGGTAGGAAAACAGAAGTATTTTACAGAAAAATGATGGAGGTGGGTGAACAAGAAATCAACCAAGTTCACTGGCTAAAAGTAAAATCAACCAAGTTCACTGGTTAAAAGTAATTCATGTGATTTAAAATGGAGTTGTGGTTATGAATAGGACAATTAACTCAGTAAGTCAGGGCAGAAATAAAGATAGGGCACTGAGTGCAAGTCCAGAGATTCCTGATTGACCTCTGTCTGAGCTTCTGTTTCACCACTAAGGCAATTTTCCTAACTCTGTTATTGGTGGGCCATGTAGCTTTGGACATTGTGTCACCTGTGCTTGGGCCTCAGTAACTCTCTGTACACTTAGAAAATTTGGGATTAGCTGATTACCAGGCCCCTTCATCTCTGACAGGAAAATATTTTAAGACCTTTTGAATATTTTGCCTTCTTCAATTCTGACTTTGAGATCTCAGAAACATAGGTAACCAGGACCCACATAAACAGCCCTGGTGCACAGTGGGCTCAATAAATGCTTCTTGAGTGTGTAAAATAAAAGTAGAATTACATAATACCAATTGAGCACTTACAATGTGATATGAATGAGTTAACTTTCTTATTTAGAGACCTGGAAAGAAAAGCTCCTGTCTGATTCTTTCAGAATTATATCCTTGAGGTCATCAACAAGGTGTCATACCAGGTAATTAACAGAGTTTATACTCAAATCCAGAATATTTGGCTCCATAATCCATGCTTTTAAATAGCTACACTGAATTTTCATTCATAAAGGGCTGTTACTCAGTAGGTGAACCATAAATATATTGAAAATTGAGCAGACTTACATTGCTAAGTATACTATGGCATTTTTTAAGAGAAAATATTATTTCTGTATTTTTTGAATTTTTATTTGTTCTTATTAGTTATAGATGATAGTATAATGCAGTTTGACATATTATACATATATGGAGTATAACTCCTCATTCTTCTGGTTGTACATGATATAAAATTATATGGGTTGTGTAATCATATATCCACATAGGATAGTAATGTCTGATTCCTTCTAATATCTTTTCTATTCCCATTCCCCCTCCCTTCCCTTCATTCCCCTTTGTCTAACCCAAAGTACTTCTATTTTTCTCTATCCACATTATTGTGAATTAACATCCTCATATCAGAGAAAAAACCTCGGCATTTGGTTTTGTAGGATTGACTTACTTCCTTATCATGATCATCTCTAGTTCCATCCATTTACTGGCAAATGCTACAATTTCATTCTTCTTTATGGCTGAGTAATATTCCATTGTGTATATATGCCACATTTTCTTTATGCATTCATCAGCAGGAGGGCACCTAGGTTGGTTCCATAGTTTGGCTATTATGAATTGAGCTGCTATAAATATTGATGTGGTTATGTCACTGTAATATGCTGATTTTAAGTCGTTTTGGTTATATACTGCGGAGTGGGATAACTGGGTCAAATAGTTGTTCCATTCCAAGTTTCCCGTGGAATCTCCATACTGTTTTCCAAACTGATTGCATCAATTTGCAGTCCCACCAGCAATTGTGAGTGTACCCATTTCCCCACATCCTCGGCAACATTTAATGTTACTTGTATTCTTGATAATTGCCATTCTGACTAGAGTGAGATGGAATCTCAATGCAGTTTTAATTTGCATTTCTCTAGTTGCTGGAGATATTGAGAATTTTGTCATATATTTGTTGACCACTTGTATTTCTTCTTCTGTGAAGTGTCTGTTCAGTTTTTATGTCCATTTATTGATTAGGTTATTATTATTTTTTGGTGTTTTTTGAGTTCTTTGTATATCCTGGAGATTAATATTCTATCTTAGAAATTGATTTTTTTCACATTATAGTATTTTTTGTCCTGGCCATGTTAAGACCTCATTAAGCAAAGCAGTTATTTTTATATCATTGGAAATCTCATCTAGAGAATGAGTCTTAAGTGCAGCTAAAATGAGTTCAACTCCCGGTTATGGAGTGCACTAGCTTTGTGAGTCTTGGGTAAGCAGTTACCCTCTCTGAGCTTCCAGTTCCTCATTTATCAAGTCAGGTGAGTAACTGCAACTTCACAGCATTGTCAACATAATGAAATAGCAAAAGTGAAAGCCTTTAATATTGTGCTTGACAGATCAGGAGACTAATCCAGAACCCTGAGTTCTTTTTCTTTGGTTAGGAATACAAAATCAAGGCCTTGAGAAAATGGAAGTCATCCTGCATAAATGTGGAATAGACAAGTATGTCAAATGAAGCCAGATAGCTAAGGAAACATGGATTTATGATCTTGTAGGGGATGAAGAAATAAAATGCTTTCCATTATTGTACCCACTAAGCTTTTCAGACTCAGAAGCTGGTCTTTATCATGTCACACAGCTCATTCAGTCTATAAATTCTTCACATTTTTTTTTCTTTTAGTTTTGGCTACTCAGGTAGTCAGTAATCAAAAGGTCCCCTTCTGTCTGAAATATCTGTTTTGCCTACATATAAAGTCAAACATTCCACAAGTTTCTACTGGGCCAGAATTGCAAGAAGCCAAAGTTCTTTCTTTTGAGGAAGGAAGGTTTGCTACTGTATCGTTTTTGGTCACCATTATAGTGTATGGCATATGCGGGTCCAACAATCACTTGTTAGAGAAATTCAATTATTACTCCTTTTATTTCAGGAGGAGCAACCTGCCAAAGAAAAATTTTTCTTTTCTTAACTGTTTTGGCTAGTATTACATAATTATAGCCACCAACTTTGCCCTCTAGGAGCCACTGACAGAAGGCAGACAGATTGCCAAAGGGAAAAATGACATATGAGCAAGCATTGAACAAACACACATGTTGAGGACTCTCTGTAAGCCAAGGAATAAGTGCCTATTTCTTAGTCTTCACTCTCTCTTCATGCAATTAGTACAGAGAGGTTGGAATTTCATAACTCGATTCCTGGCAGCATTTTCCATGAGTCTGCTTTCACGGAGATGTGCAAATTAACTTAATGAAAATGCAGCCATTGATTCTTAGAACATAAGGCCTGTAATGGCTTTTGACTTTAATACCTTTCATTGTGGTGAGCAAAAAAGAAGTTCAAGGTTAGAAACTCAGAGGATAATCTAGGACTTGAGCTTAGAACTTCACCACCAATACAGTTTTTCTTCTACACCATTGTCATTGATTTATCAGTCAATGATGTGGGGAGTATATATTCATAGTCATCTATCAAGGCAAAAATCACAGAGATTTTGATTTTCTATTACTTTACTAACCCTATTTGTTACCTTTGATATTTGCAATTACTATCAGGATAATATCCTATAAAAGCATAATTTTCCTTCACTTTTCTAGACTACAATTGTGTAACAGAACTTTTTGTGAGTCCTATATCCACACTATTCAATATGGGCAGTATTAGTCTCACGTGGATTCCAAGTACTTGAATTTTGGCTACTGCAACTGAAAAACTAAGTTTTAAGTTCCATTTAATTTTGAATTATTTCAACTCAAATTGCCACAGGGGGATAGTGCCTACCATACTGGGCAGCACAGCTATATAATGAAAACAAATATTTCCCTTTTACGACTGATGAGTATGGAGATGAAAGACTTCTGTCAGTCTAGAATAGTAGAAAGAACTTGGATATTAGACAGACTTAAGTCTAAACTTTGACCACATTATTCATTAGCTATTTATCCTTAAGAAATTCCTTTTATAATTGGATATTTAGTATGTAAAATGTGAAAAGTAGTCATTAAATGCAAAGGATTTTTGAAGCTACACCATATGAGACTGTCTAGCAACAGAGCCTGGCATAGGACTGTGCTCAGGGACTGTAAATTCTTTTTTTCTCTCCTTTTATCAAAGGATATCAGTGAGCCAGAGCAGGAAGTACTGATGACTGCAAGAGTGGCCTTGGGGGTAAGCACTTCTCAGAAAACAAAAGGGTACCTGGTGATAGTACAGGTAGAGAAGGAAGGTTAAAGGTAGAGTCTCGGCCAACAAGAAAAGTTGCTAGTTACGTCAGTACTACATAAAGTCCCCTCAACAATAGGAAGTTAAACGGTGAGGCAAGTGTAGAACCTGGGCCTAGCAGTCCAGAGATGTGAGTTCTAGATGCCAATCTACTATTCCCTGACCACCTCTGGAACTTATAATTGTCATCCATAAAAGAGTGAGAGTATGTGGTAGTAGTTGGGGAGAAGTATTCACTAAATTAAACATTTCTAAACTTCTACCAACCTTCCAACTAGCCCAATCTATTCCATCCACAGTTACTTTGATCATTAATGCCCATCCCTACCATCTGGATTCAGTAGATCTTTTTTAGTGTATTGTTTTTATAAATAGTATAGGGGTTCATTTTGACATAATTATATAAGCATAGAATATAACTTGCTCCAATTCAGTCCTCAGTGCTTCCTCTTTCCCTCTCCTCTGCCCTCCCCTTGTTTGCTTTCCACTACTCTGTTAATATTTCTTCTGTTTATTTATAATTTTATTAATGCTTTGTATATACACATAAAGGTGAGATTCACTAGGTTGTATTCATATGTGTACATGGGAAAGTTTGGTCAGATTCATTCTACTGTTCCTCTCTTTTCCTGTCCCTCTTCTCTCCCCACAATCACTTTCCTCACCTCCACTCATCTCTCTGAGTGTGTCTTACCAGCCCTAGCTCCCTCCTCTATCAGCAGACTGTGCTCTTCAACTTAGGATTTATTTATTCAGTCTTCCTTGTCCCCCATTTCTTCTTCTTCCAATCCTCCTTGCTTTGTCAGTCTTACCTTAAGTTCTAACTCCTTCAGAAAGCCTTGTATGATTCACTAGACAAAACTGGCAACTTCTTTTTATAAATGGAAGACAACAGCACATAACAGGTGCACAAAACTTAGAATTGCACAAATCAGGGCTTTAGATAAATGACTTCATTTCCCAGGGCCTCAGTCTTCTCAATATTAAAAGAATGGCAATAACACCTATTTTAATGGCTATTTTGAAGATTAAGTGAGGGAAGAAATGTGTCATCACTTTGTAATCTGTGAAGGGCAGTACACATAGGAGAAATTAACAAGTGACTTTTTATTACATTTTACTTATACCTCCAGGGAGCAATTACTTGTCTCTGTGTTTTAGAATCAGATATTGACCTGTCTGTCTGTATTTCTTCCCTGAGTGTGACCTCCTGGAGGATCCAGACTGTATCTTAGTTGTATAATCAGCCCAAGGGCATTGCATGGCACAGAGAAGATACAAAGTCAGCCTTCAACAAGCCATTTAACCCATAGAGAGCTAAACTTCAAAACTAATGATGCTATTTTAACTTTAAAATTAAATCCTAGAATAAATTTTCTTTCTTCACAGAAACTACTAATGCTTTTCATTTTGTCCTGGCTGCCAGGAAGCTCATGATAGAGCCATTATATTTGCTATACTAGTTCACTAACCTTCTTTTTGGTTTTATTTGTTCCTATATATGACACACCGTGTATCACATATGTTTGTGTAAACTGCAAAAAATATTTTGTTAAACTGAATAGTGATTGTGTACTTAGGGTCTAGAATTATACATGCCAGATTCAAATCCATGCTCCACTATTTCCTGGCTGGATAAATTTGGACAAGTTATTTTATTCTTTTGGGCATTATTTTCTCCCATCATAAAATGGTGATAAAAATTTATACCTCAGAGTGATGTCAAATTGAATGAGGTAATGTACAATGTCTGGCACACCCTAAGTAATTAGCAATCAATTGTTATGTAGCATATACAAATATGGCTTCTTTGCTTTTCTTTTCTCTAAGAGGTAGGTAATAATGGACATATACAGCCATAATTAAATTCTGTTATTTTGCTTCTTCCCACTTTTTGAATCAGAGCCAAAGCTAGTGGCATTCAACACAATAATAAGAAAATTTGGCAGGTCAGGTTGCATGAATCATTCAGGGTATGAAAGCATAAGTTTTCTAACTGCAGCACATGGGCTGAATTACACAGCTAATAATAGTTTTTAAATTTTTCAAGGAGGAGGAGGAGGAGTCACAACAGTAGCAGTAGCAATCACCTTTTACATTCATAGCCTAAAGTATTTCTTATCTGGCCCCTGCAGAAAAAGGTTGATGACAACTGACCTAGAGAAAGAGCCATGCCACTTTTTCTCAAGACAGGGAAAAACATGGTGTACTACTAGAAAGAGGCTATGGAGTTTAAAGGCCTGGAATCTTGCCCAACAGCAGTTATCCCAGCTTTACCGTTCCAGAGTCACTGCAAGGGTCAAATGGAATAATGGATCAGGCATGCAATGTGGATGTAACTTTTCTTTCTTATATAAATGGATGAATGTTTATAAATACAGGTTTCATAATTCAATAATGCTGGATATTGCTCTCTTTTAACCATTTATTTTTAATTTTTTCAGTTATAATTGTCGATGGATCTATATTTAATTTATTTTATTTATTTTTATGTGGTGCTGAGGATTGAACCCAGTGCCTCACACGTGCTAGGCAAGCACTCTACCACTGAGCCACAGCCCCAGCACCAATAACCATTTATTCTTAAGTGGAATGTGTTTTGCTAGTGGAGCAGCACATAGTCCATTAGGCCCCAGTGAAAACTCAATATGCCTTTGCTTATTGTTTTAACATTAATTGAACAAATGGCCAAAATAGAACTCCTTTCTGTTCAGATACCTATTTTCATAGGATTTATTCATGAGACTGTAGGGTGTCCTGATCTTTCTAATCACCATCATCATTTCTGTTTTTTTTAAATTAAGTATTTACTGTGTATCAACTGGTATTTAGTTGGATGCTCCCCTTACATTTTCTTTCATCTCTGAATAACTCTAACACAATCAATATTCTATAGATGAGGACACTGAGGCTCCGAGGAGTTTTGAAACAGTTGGTAATTATCTCAAGTACAGGCATGTCTATGCCCCATTTCTGCTTTATATGTCCTTTGGTAGGTAGTTAGGAAAGGCTACTTGGGGAACTAAGGTTGGGATAGGAGGAACAGTAGGCTTACAGTTCTTCAGACTTCATACCCCGGATATAATTGAACTGTAGAACTTGGCGATACCAGGCAAAAGATGAGGTGGACTTCTGGAAACAAAGGCAGATATTTTTTTTTTCTGTAGCAGGGGGAAATGAGGAAGACTTATGGATCCCTAGAACCATGAAGTTAAAGAATATAAACTTCCTCACGATAATATAGTCCTCTTCTACTATTCCTCTAAATATTCTTTATCTAATTTAATGCTCTATACCCTTTTTTAAGAGTTCAGGGCAAAAGTTCACATTATACACAGGAGATCCACATCATAAAAAGGAGACTGAGGCCCAGAAAAGGAAAGGGCCTGGATTTCAGTTACCTAATACGTATGTGCCCAAACACATGTTTGATTCTCTTATTTTGCTCTCCCCTAGTCCAGGACTTTTGCCAGTACCTTCACACTATACTCCATAATCAATGGCCCTAGAGTTTTAAGAAAAGAAAGAAGGTGGAGGCAGCCTGAGTAGCAGGATAAGTACCTAGCATACTTTCCAAGGAAAGAATGTCAGCCCAGTATGCAACTTCCTGGGTCCTTCTCATTTTCCTTCTATGGACTTATAGTATATGGCTTCCATCATGGACTAAGGCAGAAGAGAAGCTAAGGATGTGGATAAGGAAGAAAGCAACCTGTACCAGCTAGAAAAAGAAACATCCAGACCAAGATTGGTAAACTGTGACTGCCAATAAGACTAGTTTGGCAAAGACCCACTAAAAGTGTCTTCTAGGTCAGACTCTGTATGAGTCCAAAGATGAATGTGAACTGGTCCTGTCCTTGGAGACCTTCCTTTCTGGTGAGCATGACCTCGAAGGTCAGCTAAAACTCTAATATTCCATAGAGTATCTAAGTGCAACAGAGGCAATGTGATGGGACAGAGGAGTTAGAAACCTATAAGGTGCAGCCACTATTCACATCCTCATTCTCAGCCCACACCCCACCCCCCCACCCCGATCAAGACAAGCACAGTTTGAGGTTCCTATCCCAAACAGTAAATCTGGAAGCTACCATAGTGACAATAATAGTAAAATATGTACTAGGCACCAAGTAAGCATTTTTTATGTATTAACCAATTTAATCATTATAATTAATTTACATAAAATGTATTATTGTCTCAATTTTTCAGATAAAGAAACTAAAATATAAGGAAGACCTCACAAGACAGCAAGGATCTAAGTCATCATCTAAGTCAGACTTCAAACATCTCTTATGTGCTAAACCCTCTGCTGGTGCTGCTATACAGAGTACCATAGGAATACATAATCTCAGTCATGTGTGAGAATATGGAAATAAAGTCAGACAATGATCTCTACACACACACACACATGCATGCACGCACAAAGACATACATACATACATATGCCAGGCACTATGCTAAGTATGGAAGTTAGATGATAAATAAAATTAAAAGAGAGAGTTACAGTGCAGAGTAACATGTGCCATAACAGAGATAAGTGTGGGGTCTATGGAATCGGCCTGAAGAGTGGCAGCAAGAGTCACTTAAAGGTGTCCTGGGAAAGGTGAATTTATGGGAAATTGTCACTTCTCAGATATTTACAAGAGAATATCTCAGGCTCCCCTTTCCTAACCAAAGAGCCAGATCTATTATCAATCTCTTCTGGACCCAGGAAGCCCACAGTTCATTTTTCTTCCTTAGGCTTAGGTCAATATTGAGGGGCTTTCTGCCCACACACAGTTCAAGGTATTCAGCCTCAAGAGCTTCCCTATGAATTCCCGTTCCCACAGCAATAGGTACAAGCTGATTATTTGGTTTGCCTTTAAAAACATTCTGCAAGATGCTTAAATAAGAACGAAAGAGCTGGCATCTCACTGCAGTGCCTGTCTCATTGTCTCCATGGGGAGTACCTTCAGACAGCTTTTGCCCGGAAGTTTTGTCTGCAGCGTTTTCCTATCCTTTCATTATATTCATATTTATTACAAGGGCATAAGCAGTGTCTGAGAGTCTGTCTGCTTAGCACAGCAATGAGATCTTTTTTACATTCAGGACAAAATTTGTGGGTTTTTTTCTTAACAAAATACTCTTAGCAAGAAAGTGTGCTTATATATACATACATGGAAATGTAGGAAGGGAAAATTTTGTGCATAAGTGTATGCAGAAAACTGTGATTGAAAGTATTTGTGTGTGTGTGTGTGTGTGTGTGTGTGTGTGTGAGTGTGTATCTTTGTCTCTGTATGTGTGTGAACATGAGCTAGTTTAGATGTCTAGAAGACTTGCAAATTTCCCAAATGGCTGAATTCTATAACAATTTTATTTAATTTTATCATAAAGAGGACATGGGTGATTGTTACTAGCTGAGATGACTATATCCATGTGAATTATTCTCTGACAAATGGATTCATAATAATAAATGAAAGAAGCTGGAGAGACAAGGCTCAGTGGTAGAGTGTTAGTTTAGCACGTGCAAGGCCTTGGGTTCAATTCCCAGCAAAACTATACAATTGATTTTTGGCGTGGAGATTTGCTCAATACCAAAGTGCTTGCCTAGTGTCCTGGATTCAATTTTCATCACCACCAAAATAGTAAGTGAAAATTATCTTCCTTAGTATAATTGAGTCAAGTGTGGTATAAAATTATATGAATAACTTCATTTTATTATCAGAGCAGTTCTGCCAAGAAGTGTTATTTAATCCCCATTTTACCTATGAGGCAATCAAAGACCAGAGGGATTGTGTCACTTGTTCAAGGTTACACAGCTCAGTAGTGGCCAAGCCAGGATTCCAATTCCCCAATATTCTGGTACCAGGGATCTTCATTTGTAACCAGTGTACTCTTCTAGATTCTAACCAAGCTTGAGTACAATAGAGTACCTTACTGAGAATATGAAAGACCCAGAATATGGAGGTTAGAATTAATATGGAAAGAAACCATTCATATTTCTTGAGTAGGGGAATTCATAGAAAGTGGTCCTTTGTAAATAAGCATTTATAGAGAACAGAGACAGTACTTTTAGACCAAGAATTTGTGTCTTTACTATACTGGTTTGTGTGACCTAAGAAAGAACACAAAGAGCAAGGTGGGCTTTTCTGAGATACATGACCTTTCTTGAGGTCATAGCAAACAGTCCCAGGAGCTGACAGGGGAGGAGGACACAGGATTTTAAATATTAGGAAAAGTTCTAGGCAAACTTGTTGCACTTGCCTGGATACTGACTGCCAAATCACTTAACCTTTAGAAGTTTTCAGAAGGTCTGACCTTATTTCCCTATTTTATTTAAGTAACTTTAGGTCTCATTCTCATTAATAAATGTACAGGTTCCTTAACTTTTCTAGGCTTCTGGAAGCTAGTTAATTCTTTTGAGTTGTCTTAACCTTTCACTTCACAAAATTCAGGTCTAAAAACACCTCAAAGAAAGTATGGAAGGGCAGAGTGTAGGTAACATAAAAAAAAAAATAACAAGTAATTCTAACTCATTGCAACAAGTCAAACAACATAGAGATATGTAACAAAACATGTTGATTACTTCCTCCAAGTGCTTTCTTATTTCATTTTCATGAGGAAACTGATGTTTGGCATAATTCCTTCTACATCTTTCTCCATGTTCTTACTAACTTATTTCAATAAATATACACATATGTAGAATTGGGTTTTTTTTAAGACAAAAAGGATCATAGTATGCATATAGTTTCATAATATAGTCTCATTTCACACTCAGTTTGAAAAAATAATTTCTTTTTTTTACATTTAACATTAAACACATTATAGATTATTCCAGGTCAGTAGCCATTGGGAAAAGACTAACAGACTTGACTACATAAAAATAAGCCTTCTGGATGGACAGATACTAAGTCTACTAAGAACACCCAACCTTTATCTTTCATGAGTTGCAAATGTTTTCCCCAATGTTCTTTTCATCTTTTGACTTTGATTTTGTTGTCTTTTGCTAGAGAAAATATGTGTATTGTCTTGGAGTGAAAGAGATCTTCTTAAACAAGACAGAAATCCCAGATGACTTAAGGAAAAAGAATCATGATTGAGTACATTGAAGGAAAAAAAAAGCTGTTTTTTTTTTTAAAGGAGCTCTCTGTAGAAAGAAAGGTAAAAACATGGAAGGTGGAAGCATGTTGAAACCCAGATCAAGGGAAAGAAATAGAAGGTATCTGATCAGCATTGAGGTAGCTACAGGAAGGGCAGTTTGACCCAAAACTAAACCTTTGTACATATAACTTAGCAAGAAATGAAAAAGGGTTTATCTAGAGGACAGTGGTGATAGTAACTCATTCCATAAATGAAAAGGCTAGGAAATGACCCTTCTCAGAGAAACCCAAGACTTCATCTTATTAGCTGAAGCACTGACATTAGTTGGAATAGAAGGCTGGGGGCGGGATCCAAACAATCAGATGGTGCTTAGGCCACAAACCTGGAGCAGGATTGCATTTTAGGTGGAGAGACTCTGAACGTTCCCTTTAACTGTGGCCAGAAGCTTCACAACTTGATTCCTCATGGAATCCATTAAAGCCTCTACTCCTCATCTCAGGCTCCTAGGTCAGATGCCCTAATTCAGTTAATTTTTTGTGATAATTTTGGCAGTACCATGAGTAGAATCTTTTGGACTTTTACAATAAGTGTGTGCATTGAGTGCCCAGCATTCATTAGTTGTGTGACCTTGGTCAAGTCACTTTCTGTGTCTGAGTTTTATTTTCCTTATTGGAAAAAAAAGGTTAATATAGACATTGAACATTTCTTCAGATAGAAAAAAATATATATATAACGAACATATGTGAAAGGGCTTCCAGGATTGTAAAAGACAATAAAGTATAGATTATTTCTATGATGCCATCTTAGGTAGATAAATAGCCTCAGATAATACATGAATGTCAACCAGTGGCTTTCTCCTGCCTTTTGCATCTACAGACCATTTTGAGTAAGCAAGTCCATGTGTATGTGGTTAAATGGACTCAGAGAAGAAACTGAAGCATCCAGAGCCCACTGTGCTAGTACAATGGCCCACCATCCATGCAGGTCATGAAGTTGATGGCACAGAGTCTAGTGAGACATATTGAGGTGATATCTAGTAGTTATTTAGTATTATCAGACAATTTTAAATTCAGTTTTCATAAAGCCAAGCATAAAGTGTGCCATGTTATTGTTGCCAAAGCTAAGGAAGAGACTGGTCCTGGAGCTGCAGGAAGTTCAACAGACAACATTGAAAGAGTCTGAGTTCTGAAGGGCAGAGAAGACAGTCAGGCCCATGTGGAACAAAGCCACATCAACATATGCTCTCAGAACTGAATGAGGGTGTGGGAGTGTGTGTCCTAACTGGGGATACAACAAAGGGGTTATTAGTCCTCACCACTGTATGGACAATGGAAAGGGTTATGCAGGGTAGGAATCCTGGTTCTACTGTTCACTGTGAGGTGATACACAAATTATTTAATATCCCTGTGCATCAGTAATATACTTATCTCACAGAGTTCTTTGGGAGATTAAATATTTGTAAAGTGCTTAAAATTGTGACTAGTGTATAATGTTATATAAGTGCAATTTAAAGGTAATTAAAGCACAATTTCCTTAGTATGGCACTTAAGGTTTCGTTCTAAGTCAGATCCTATATATCTATTCACCCTCATTTCTTACCGTTATCTCTTAAAATTATTTCCCCCAAGAATGAAATAGATACAACATCGCCCAATCATGCTAGATGATTGTATGTCTAGGTGCCTTATCTTTAGTCTGGAATGCTCTAGCTATCATGGTTATTCAAAAAATTCCTATTCTACTTTTAAAGGCCATCTCATACTTTACCCTCACGCTGAAAGTCTTTCTTATTACTGTGACAATAATTTACTACTTCCTTGAACTAGGAGTTCACTTCTTTGCACAAATTCTAGATTCTGTACTCATTTCTGTACTTATAATTAACACTTTGTACTTCAATTATTTGCTTACAGGACTGTTTACTATACTTATACCATGAGATTCTCAATGCAGAACACACAAGATTATGCATAAGTTTGCAGTGCATTTTTTGAAGCACTGAGGATTGAACCCAGAGCATTACACATGCCCAGCAAGCACTCTATTACTGAGCTACATTCCCAGCTCTTTTAATTTTAAGATAGTGACTAAGTTTTCCAGGGCATCCTCAAACTTGTGATGCTCTTGCCTCAGTCTTCCATATAGCTGAGATTACAGGTGTGTGCCACTTCCCCTAGCTACAATGCATTTTAATAATTTCTCAGTTTATACCATCCTTGCAAAACTCTTATACAATAGACAATACTATTACATCTATTTTGTGGATGAAAAATCAGATGTTAAGACAGATAAAGGCAAATAGAGGTCTCACACAGGTACTGAGTAACAGAGGTTAATCCCATAACTTAATCCTGAAAGTTCTTACTCTAAACAAAGTGCTTTTTTTATAGAAATACTTTGTTTTGTCTGTGTCTTTTGTAAATTATGGCTAACATTTATTGAGCATGTTCTTCGTTCCTGATACTGAGCCAAGCACATACCACAGTTTATCTCATTTAATCCCCTCAACAATCCTATAAAGCTTACACCATTATGATACTCATTTATAGATGAGGAAGTTGAAATATAGGGAGGTGGAGCAATTTTCCCAATTCCACACTGAATTTGAACTCAGTATAATTTCATAGCAAGATTATTTAGCTGTAAACCTCTACTAATTTTCAAGTGAGAATTATAGAGAAATTACTTTCTCAAGATTATTTGACTACTAGTAAATGGGTTTTTGAACCTGGGTCCTGATGCCTCAAGATCTTTTACCATCATAGGTGGGTGCATCCATGTTTTAAAACATTCTGTTTAGGGTGAGTACTCATGTGGAGTGGGGAGTTCTGCTTCTCAGCTTGGTAATAGTAGTGTGTGACTCTTCATGGTGTAGATTTTTAAGGGATGTGAGAATGGAGAAATAGGTCAAAGTCCCTGTCCTGTCTCCTGTGATAAGCATTCGTTGCCAATCCTGATGAGAAAAGAAAAGGAAACATAAAGGACAATGGGATTAGGGGGAATTCAATTACTGAAATGATGCCCTAGCCAAGCAAACTTTCAACAAGGTAATGTTTTCATCTTATGTTTGCTCAGTGATAATCTTCTTGGGCAAGTATTTATTTCATAGGAAAGAAAGGGGGAGCTTACCATTTTGATTTCATTTGTTTGCTGCAGTCTTTGAAATCTTCCCATCTTTGGTTTGACAGTAATAAATAAAATATGTCACCTAATCTCCCAGATATATAAACAAGGATGTACAAATCACAGTTGCCTATGGGTGTCTAACAACATTGCATATAAACACAGGAAAGGAACAAGGCAAAGGGTGGTATTTAGAAGTTTCCAGGTTGGAAGAGCATTTTCTAAGTAGGCAATGAGACCCTTTTGAAAGAGTGAGCGCTGGAATGTACATATCAGAGCCGGTAAAAGCCCAATGGCTTTAGGGACATTTCTCAATAATGAAAAATGCTGCAATTATTCTAGGGCTACAGTGCTCCACCTGAACGGTTGCTCTATATTATAGGGAGACAGGGCTATGGGTTGAAAGATTCGGCATCTAGGATTTTGCAACCTTAGGTTTCCTTATCAAGCTAGGGAGATAGATGTATCCTTCTTGGTCTGAGAGCATGGGTCATACACAAGAACTATCTAGGGTGTCCAATTAACAGACTAGGAAACTGAAGCTATGAGAGAAGTCAGATAAGAAATAAGGATCTTTCACTCCAAGTCTGGTGCTACTAACACTTTTCCTTAGCTAGTTCCGTCTACCAACGTTCTCTATAATTAAAAGCAGAAAGCATTTAGATATTTGGGAAGCACTTCTATGAGAAGAATTGAAGATGCCTTTTAGTAACAGTGTTTCCAAATAGAAAAGATTTACACAAAGAACAATGAATTTGTAATCAGAAGCCACATGTTTCAGTTCCATCTTGCTATTACGTAGGTGACCTTGGGAAAAAAAAAACATTCTTTTTCTGAAACTTAGTTTTTCTATCTGTAAAATGAATAGAATACAATTTGCCTATTGGCAGAGGGCTGAGGATTTCCTGAGATCTCCAGAGACATAAAGGTCTGTGAATCACACATCTATTCCATGCGACTTTCTTGTCAATGGTGAGGGTGACTTTTCTCCAAAGCAACTTTGCAATCAGTGCTGTTGACATTCTTCATTTCCCTTTCCCCACCCTAACCATCATGCATATGATCAGAAGATACATTAAGTACAAAGTCTTCTGTTTGATGTTCCAGGGTCTTTCTATTCTAACCACAATGGCTTTTTAAAATAATTTCCATTCTAGTCACAATGGCTTTTATTTATCTTAAGAATCCTCAGAATCTGCCACCTGTGATTCTTAGGCCTTGTGTCCATACAGAACCCAATCCCCACAAAACCTCTCCCCCTCCCAACACCATCCTCATTTCTTTTTTTCCCTCTTTACTTTTCTTGATTCCTTTAATTCCTTTAATTATAAGCCAACATTCCTTTTTTTTTCCTTTTTAAATTTGTTATTTTTAGATATACATGACAATAGAGTGTATTTTGATATATTTTACATACATATAATATCATGTATTCTGATTAGAATCCCATTTTTGTGGTTGTATATGATGTGGAGTTTCACTGGTGTTGTAGTCATATAAGAATATAGGAAAGTTATGTCTGATTTATTCTATAGGTCTTTCCAATTTCCATCCCCTCTTTTTCCTTTATTTTCCTTTGTCTCATTCACTGAACTTGTATTCTTATCCTTTTCCCCCTTGTTGTATGTTAGCTTCTCCATATCAGAAGAACATTTTGACCTTTGGTTTTGGAGGATTGACTTATTTCACTTAGCATGGTAGTCTCAAGATCCATTTTTCTGCCAAATAGCATAATTTCATTTTTTAAATTATGGTGGAGTAATATTACATTGTGTATACATACTACCTTTTCTTTATTCATTCATCTTTTGAACGACACCAAGGTTAGTTCCATAACTGATTTTTTTTGTCCTTTGGGTCATATCAAGGAGTGGAATAACTGAGCCAAATAGTTGTTCCATTCCAAGTTTTCTGAAGAATCTCCATACCACTTTCCAGAATGGTTGCACCAATTTGTAATTCCACCAGCAAGGTATGAGTGTACCCTTTTCCCCATATCCTTGCCAATATTTATTGTCACTTGTATTCTTTTTAAAAGATATTTTTAGTTGTTTATTTTTTAGTTGTTGATGGACCTTTATTTTATTTATTTTTATGTGGTGCTGAGAATCAAACCCAGTGCCTCACACATGTTAGGCAAGCACTCTGCCACTGAGCTACAACCCCAACCCACTTGTCACTTGTATTCTTGATCATTGCCATTCTGACTGAACTGAGATGAAATCTTAGTGTAGTTTTAATTTGCATTTCTCTAATAGCTAGGGATGTCAAACACATTTTTATATATTTGTTGACGATTGGTATTTCTTCTTCTGTGAAGTGCTTGTTCAGTACTTTTACCCTTTTATGGATAAGGTTATTTGCTTTTTGGTGTTAAGATTTTTGAGTTCTTTTTTTTAATATTTATTTTTTAGGTGTAGATGGACACAATACAATGCCTTTATTTTTATGTGGTGTTGAGGATCAAACCCAGGTCCTGGCCTGTGCTAGGAGAGCACTCTATTGCTGAGCCACAATCCTAGCCCCAACTTTTTGAGTTCTTTATATATCCTGGAGATTAATGCACTATCTGAGGTGCATGTTGCAAAGATTTTCTCCCACTCTGTTGTCTCTTTGTGTTCTTGGTTGTTTCCTTTGCTGTGAAGCTTTTTATTTTGATTCTGTCCCATTTATTTATTCTTATTTTGACTTGTGTTTTAGGAGTCTTGTTGAGGAATTCAGTTCATAAGCCAAAATGATGGAATGTTGGACCTATATTTTCTCCTACTAGATGCAGGTCTCTCATCCAATGTGTAAGTCCTTGATCCACCTTGAGTTGAGTTTTGTGCAGAGTGAGAGATAGGGCTTCAATTTAATTCTACTACACATGGATTTCCAGTTTTGCCGGTACCATATGTTGAAGACGCTGTCTTTTCTCTGATGTATGTTCATGATACCTTTGTCTAGTGTGAGATAACTATATATCTATGAGTTTGTTTCTGTGCCTTCTTTTCTGTTTCTTTGGACTTCATATCTGTTTTGATGCCAATACTATGTGATTTTTTTGTTACTATTGTTCTGTAGTATAATTTAAGGTCTGATATTGTGATGCCTCTTGCTTCACTTTTCAAGCTAAGGATTTTTTTTTGTCTATTCTGAGCCTCTTATTTTTCCAAATGAATTTCATGACTGATTTTTCTATTTATATAAAGAATAACATTGGAATTTTAATAGTAATTGCATTAATTGTGTAGAACACTTTGAGTAGTATGCCAGTTTTTTAAAAATTTTTCTTTTTAGTTGTAGATGGACACAATACCTTTATTTTTATTTATTTATTTTTATGTGGTACTGGGGATCAAACCTAGTGCCTCACATGTGCCAGGCAAGTGCTCTACCAGTGAGCCACAACCTCAACTTGGTAGCATGCTATTTTGACAATATTAATTCCAAGAACATGAGAGATCTTTCCATTTTCTAAGTCTTCTTCAATTTCATTCTTTAATGTTCTATAGTTTTCATTGTAGAGGTCTTTCTCCTCTTGTTAGATTGATTCCTAAGTATTTTTTGAGGCTATTGTGAATGGGATAGTTTTCCTTTTTTCTATGTCAGCTGATTCTTCATTGGTGTATAGGAACACAATTGATTTGTGGATGTTAATTTTATACCCTGCTATTTTGAGTTCTAGATGTTTTCTAGTGGAGTTTTTGGTCTCTCTGAATATATGATCATATTGTCTTTAAACAGCAATAATTTGAGCTCTACTTTCACTATTTGTATCCCTTTAATTTGTTTATCCTAATTGCTCTGGTTTGGTTTCAAGGATTATGTTGAATAGGATTTGTGAAAGAGGTCATCCCTGGCTTGTTTCAGTTTTTAGAGGGAAGGTATAAGCCAATATTCTCATCTTTTAGGTCCTAGCTACTATTTTTCCTCTTCTTCCTCAAGGTTTATTTCCAAAAAATCAGAATCACATAGTTTGGCTCTAAACTACTAAAGGCCAGGTTTATTCCAGCGTATTTGTTCTGCCTTCTTAAATTTGAAACACAGTGCCTGGAATGAAAGCAAGAATCATAGCTCTTTTTTTCATATATGACAGATATTTTTCTTTTTGCCTCAAAATTTAGGGCCTGTAGTCTGAAACTGGTTGGGATGCAGCTCAATGTCTTTTGGTTTCAACATCTTGAACATTTCTGGTATGTTTAAATAATTTCAGCAGTCTATGTCAGGTGTTTTTCTTTCTTTTTGTATATTTTTGGTTTATAAATTCAAAAAAAATTTTGACAATCTTAATCTTTTTTATAATGTTACTTCTTTAATTGTATAATTAAATAAATATGTTTCCATTTGAACATATAATAGATGTGAACCTACTTTTTTGGTGGCACTAGGTATTGAACCAAGGGATGCTCTATTGCTGAGCTACATTCCCAACTCATATTTTTTATTAAAAAAAATTTAGACAGGACCTGGCTCAGTTGTCCACGCTGTCCTCATATTTGCAATCTTCCTGTCTCAACTTCCTGAGTCATTAGGATTACATGCTTGTTCAACTGTGCCTGGCTTCAACATACTTTTTTTCTAGTTCTAGGGACTCAACAAAGAAGAACTTAATCACTGAGCCATATCCCAGCCTTTTTAACATTTTATTTATAGACAGGGTCTTGCTAAGTTGGTTTGGGCCTCACTAAATTGCTGAGGCTGGCCTCAGACTTGTGATCTTCCTGCTTCAGCCTCACAATTTGTTGGAATTACAGGTTTGTGCCACCATGTGCTACTTTCAACAATACTTGTAGCAATAGAGATTTTTACTTTTAAAATTTCACAGACCATCTGCAGTATAAAGAAAGATAAAAGTGGAGATATTCTGGAAAACTATCCCTTCTAGGTAATTCCTTGGGTGTCTCTACATAATATTTCAGGATTCCTTGAGGCACAGTTTTACAACTGCCTCAAAAGAACAATCAGCTATAATATGTGACAATTAGGATGCATATTTAGTAACTGATGACTTTACTGGAAAAATTCATAACTCAGGAGACCTCAGGAAGGTTGTGGGACTATGGTTTGGGCAACCTGTTCAAAGTTTGCCTTATAAAAAGAAATAGAAATTATAATAACCAGTCACAGAGAGAAAGAAGGAAAGCTATCAAGGCACTGGATGCCTGGAAAGGAACCTCTCTTACAGAGAAGGCCAAGGTTTCAGGAACTGCTGTATTTAAGCCTCTCTGCTGCCTAAACCTTGTCTAAAAATCTACTTTTCTCTGGCTTGATTTCCCACTGCTTGAAACTATTATTGATAATCATCTTATTTTGTTTTTCTCTTATCTGACATCCAAAGAACTAGATGTTTTCCCTGAGGGAATCTAGTCTTTTTAAAGAAAATATGAGTATGTATTTCAGTATGAAAGAACTGAGTCTCTTTGAATGGCAGGATAGTTTGAATGATATTTTTATGAAAAGTTTCAGCTTGGTACACATTCCAGTTTCAACAACTCATATTTGTACCACCTTCAGGGTTACTGGTCAGTTATAAAATGGCCATTTATCTGGTAAGTTATCTACACTTAGGTTTCACAGAACTATCTCAAAGTTTAGGCCCATGGGCTCTGAGTTTTAATAATAATTAATTAGTTGGAACTCTCTTAAGTGTTTGGCTTGTATTAACTCATTTAATTCTTAAAACAACCCTTTGAGATGGGTACTTTTTTTTAATCACAAGTTTTACTTGTGGTTGACAAACAGAGAGGTTAAGAAACATCCCCAAGTTCAAACAATTGGATAGACAAAGGGGTACTATTCCAACCAAGCATTCTGAATCTAGAGTCTGAGTTATTGTCTTTATACATTTATGCCAGCATTTTACAGATGAATGAACTAAGGCCTTGAGAAGCAAAGCAACTTGTCCACATAGTTTATCCACCAACCAATGACAGTGTTAAGCTCCTCCTTAGTTCTTTCCTGCCTTCTGGAGCCCAATTCAACAGGCTTGGCCAGATGGAAGATAGCACAAATATTTGGGAGGCTAATGGTTAGACCTAAGTTCTTTTTTATTAAGTATCTCTGGGTTTTAGTTACCTTTATCACTGCTGTGACTAAATTACCTGACCAGCACAACTGTAGAGGAGGAAAAGTGTATTTGACGGTTCATGGTTTGGAAGGTATTAGTCCATAGAAGGCTGGCTCCATACCTTGGGACTGGAAGTGAGGAAGGACATCATGGTGGAAGAGTGTGTCACAGGCAAGCAACTCACATGGTGATCAGGAGACAGAGAGAGAGAGACTCCAGTGTCCAGATACAAATATATGCCCTATAGCCATGCCCCCAATTCCTACCTCCTCCAGACACATCCTACCACTTCAATTATCACTCAGTTATTCCCTATCAGGAAAACCTTCTTTTATTGTCTCCCATGCACGCTTTTGAGGGACACCACATGTAACCCATAACATTCTATAACCTTGGAAGGCAGATTCTTTCTTTTTAAAAAATATTAACAAATACATGGTGCTTACTTTATGACAAAGCTTAGAATACAAGTGTTTTAGAAATATTAACTCAGTGAATCCAACAAACAACCTTAAGAGATGGATAGTAATATCATACTAAATTTAAAGACGAAAGAATGATTGTGAAGAGAGGTAAAGTAACTTACACAAGGTCATAGAATTATTAAATAGCAGAGAATAAATTTGATCCCTGGTCATATGCCTTAGAAATCCATGCTCTTGACAGATATCATCTAGTCGGATGAAATTGGTTGTGTACAACACAGTGTAATGGAAAGGCCCAGATTATATCTGTTTCTTCATTAAAAATGATGTTAGTAATCTCAGGTTAGTCATTCTTTATGAATTTTCCTATCTGAACGAAGAGATTTCCCTTGTCTTGCCCATTTCTCATCCTCCAAAAGCCCAGGATTCCTTTCTCCATTCCAGAGATATTTTATCAAGAAGCTGCTTTGGTTTTCTTCCCTCAACCCTATTACCATCTCAATCAGACTCATCAACTCCAGGGAGAAATCTCCCAGCCATAACATGATTCCTCTAAAACAGAAGGTCTTTTACTTTTAGAGCCTCTAGATGCCTCAGCAAGAGTATAACTCCAGAAAAGTTCATTTCGATTTAATAAGAAAATTACTGTCATTTAAATGTTACTGGGTTATTAAAAACACAAGTTCTTTTCTTTCATCTTGTTTGTTTGCTGTATTTTTGGCAACAGTGTGTGATTAAGCAAGCCGTATTGAAGATATATTTTCTTTTTTATATTTATTTTTTAGTCGAACACAATATCATCTTTATTTTATTTATTTATTTTTATGTGCTTACATGTGCTAGGTAAGCGCTCTACCACTGAGCCATAACCCTAGCCCCTGTATATTTTCTTTGTACTATAACTATTAATTTAATTTGGGGAGGCAGCTCAGGAAACTGCCTCTATTTGCCTGCATGACCCAGGGCATATCATTTCATGTTGGTGATTCTGGATAGTCACCAAATCAGGAGGCAGCCCCTTTGGTCACTTAAATACATGCATTGCCTTTAAAAAAAAAAAGGTACAGTGTTGTGGAGCTGAATTGGACCTTTTATGTATACCAGCTTTTCTGTATACCATCCTTTTCAACAGTGAGGAAACTGCACAGAGAAGGGAATTGCCTGTGGGTCCATTGTGAGTGACTGAGGAGGAATCTAACCATTATATTGGAAGACTTACCAGGACAAGCATAGAGATCTGATTAATTTGACACAGTCTTCTCAATATTGAGCATAATACCCAGATCAAAGATGCAGTTGAAAACTATTGTGAACTTACCAAATGACATAATCCAGGTCTCTTGACTTCTAAGTGAGAGGTCTTTTCATTCAGAAATATTTCTAAGCAGCCTTGCAAATAGCATGGTCATAGAAGTGCAGAGTCTAAAAGGCTTTAGGTAAGACAATTTTTCTTTCAGAAAACAAAAACAAAACAAACCCACAAACAAACAGTAAACTTTTCTCACCTGTCAAAATCCTCACAATCCTGGAACTATTTTTTTCAAATTCAACCTCTTACAGCTGCACAAAGTTTAATGCACCCAAAGTGGTGGGTTAGAAGATGCCCAAGGAGGGAGTATGGGAGCTGAAGAAGCTAAGTCAGTATAGTGTTAGCCATTCCATGTTGCTGCTTTTGTTAATTATCAATTGCTACACAAGAGATTACCCAAAACTTAGCATGTTAAGAAAATGAATATTTATTATTTCATAAATTTTGTGGGCCAGAAAACCAGGCATGATGTATCTGGGTTACTTCAGGTCAAGGTCTCTCATAAGCTACAATTGAGTAGCAGCTGGGATTGTAGTCTGAAACAGGATCAGACTCTAAGATTACTCAAACAGTCATTGGCATGATTCAGTTTTTCTGTGGGCCTTCAGTCTGAGGACCCAGTTCCTCCCTATCTATTGAACAAAGGCTTCCTTCAGTTCCTTGCCTTATGGACCTCTCCATAGGGCAGCTCATGAAATATCAGCTTGCTTCATCAGAGTGAGCAAGTGAGACAACAAAAGAGGGTGACTTGTATTAACCTAATCTTGGAAGTAACATTCTACGACTTTTGCCACATTTTATCTGTTAGAACCAAGTCACTGGGTTCAGTCCATACTCACGGGGGGAGGGAATTACCAAAGGATAAAAATATCAGGAAGTAGGGATAAATACATGCCATCTTAAAAGCTGTCAACCACACTGGATTTTCCCAGCCCCAGGCCCAGCCTTAATCTTACATATGGTAGGTAAATCATGTTCCTAGGGGCAGCACATGACTGTAATCAGAACATTGGAAAGTTCAGTTGTTGTCCCAGCTCCACCACTTCTATGTTGTCTTTGATGACTTAGTTCACCTCTTTGACCTTTACTGTTCTCAAAATAAAGATAGACATAAGATACCTTCCCTACAAGATGGTTGTGTTAATGCAATGAGATTGTGGATTCTAAAGAGTTAATAATATAGCAGTTAGGAAGTACACAGTAATGATGACAGAAAAGGTGGTATTATGCATATAGAGATTTTTTTTTACAGTACATTACCAGAGACTTTATCCCCTCTTTTGTTATAAAAATAGTAACTGTATCAGATTAAAAAGAAGGAAAGAATTAATCAGGAACACTTTTGGCAGGCTGATGTCTGAAATCCCATCATTGGCGTATAATTACTTTGGTTTAAGGTAGCGTTGCAAGTTGGAAGACAAAGAACCACATTTGGACAGTGAAATGTTTTATTTATATTATTGGATTTGATGAAGTGAATTATTGGATAGGGAAAATGATGGATTGCGTGAAGAAGGTAGACAAAATGGTACACAGAGAAGTGAGAATGGGCTTCACAATTGGCCTATTGTATCATTCATTACAGGACTAGTCAGAAGTATTTATTTATTTATTTAAATATTTTTTAGTTATACATGGATGCAATATCTTTATTTCATTTATTCATTTTTTATGTGGTGCTGAGGATCGAACCCAGTGCCTCACATGTGCAAGACAAGTGCTCTGCCACTGAGCCACTGCCTTGTGGTACAAGGGATGGAACTAAAGACAAGAGAATAAGCCTTAAAGAAGTAGGAGAATTATAAAGATCAAACCAACATCCTGGTTGAATTTGGTATGGTTTTGATAAATTTGGTTTGGCAAAAGTAGTAGCAATTTCTTTATGTTAACTGCCTAATAAGGAACAGGATTTAAAATTTGCATGAAATTGGCCGCAGGAGTGTAAGGAATTCTTCCTTCTTTAGAAAATTATGTTTGCTCCACTGAATATCTTACCACTGAAAACTGAGTTTAACATCTTGCTCTTTTCTTGGACCTTGTTTTTTTACTCATTTATTAGGGATTTATACAAAGTCAGAGATTATTAAACTGAGAATTCATGAGTGGAGTCAAGATGCAAGACAATACCATTGTATCCTATGTACAATTACACATATTATTCTTCAGAGAGGTTCCTTATCTTTAATTAGTCTTAAGTGCAAACTGATTCTTAAAATGGAATAACTGATGAATTCCATATTTAGTAAATATTGTTCATTCATAAACTATTTATTAAGCATCTACTGTGTACTGGTACTGCATTAGGCTCTGGTGTTATATCAATGAAGAAATCATACAACAATCTCTGGTGCTTACATTCAAGGGAGGAAAGCAGAAGCAGTAAGAACAGATAAAATATACAGTATGTTGGACAGCCTTAAGTGATGGATAGGAGAATCGTAATGGTGGGTGTAATTTGGATAGTATAAGAGACTGGAAGTATACCTCAGAGGTAGAATGCTTGCCTAGTATGCAAGAGGTCCTTGGTTCAATACTCACCATTGTAATAAATAAATAACTTAGAGAGGATGGACAAGAAAGAGTAGAAGTAGGTAAGAGTGAACCACGGAAATGTACGTAGGAAGAGGGAGTGGCAACTGCAAACCTGGTAGTGTATCTGTATTATTGGAGGAACAACGAAGAAAGAGGGACAAAGAGTAGTGGGTGATGAGACCAAAAAAGTAATGGGGGAAATCATAAAGGGCTTTGGTGACCACTGTAATGAATTTTCAGTACTATTGTCTCTGTTACTCTTTATCCACTTCTGATGACTCCTCAAGCTGCCTTAATTCACTTTTCCAAGGCTGTGAATCAGTTACTGCTCACATGCAGGTGGTTAGGGCTGTTGTTGCTGCTTTGCCTTCCTGACTTATTCTAGGACCTTCTCCCCACTCTGATTCTTTTGGAAAACACTACAAAACAAGTCCCATATATTATGCATTATTTATGCTCCAATATCTAGCACATTGTTAAAATGTATGTCTGAAAAGAAGCATTCAGCTAAAGTGTGTTGAAGGAACTGATCTTTTTACCTCAAGGCTGTTCTTTGGATCTTGCAAGTTGACAATGTGTTAAAATTGTAGGTTGTAGTGATCAGTGTAGAAGCAAGAAGTGAAGAATTATGAATTCTGAAACTATTCTAAATAAGGAAGACCATCCAGCCCAAACCTCTCCTAAGCTACCAGCTATTAAACTATCGTGTGCTACCTAGATATAATATTAAATTTTCTCATTTAGGTTTCGCCACAGCTACTTTTCTAGATGAGATGAAAATTCAAGGACTAGAGAGTGAGAAACATTTTTTTTTCCTAGCATTGCACACTGAGTCTGAGGCAAGATAAGGGGTGTTGGTGGTGTTGTGGGTCATATCAGTAGGAAAGACTTCTCTTTTCTGCCAGCCCAGCATTAATTCCTATGTTTAATAGCACACTTCAGCAAGACAGCTCTTAAATGTGAGGGGTGGAGCCCAGGGCTATTGCTCAAACTCAAGTGAAACTCCTTTCTTCAAAAAGCAGAATTCAGTCCCCTTTAGAGTATGCCACTATTGGAACTGAGACCCAGCTCTTTCATTTATAGTAGTGTGATGTTAAGCATATCACTCTGTCTTCTCCATTTTCTTCTCTATAAACTGTGATTGTAATAGCTACCTTGCCTAGAGGGCATGGAAGGAGTGGTAGGTGGACTGTGAGGATTCAGTGAGGGAAGTGTACATGAAATCATTTAACATCATGTCTGGCATACCGTTTATATACTCAAGGGATGATGGTTTTTCTTACCTTTGATTATTCCAATTCATTCCTGCTCAGGCTTATGGTCCATAATATTTTCGTCAGCATTCTCAGCTTTTTTGCAAGCTTTCCAGCTAATTCAAAAGCACCAGGCCAGTCTTAGTAATACAAGACCAAATTCAGGCTTTCTCACAGTCCCTGCACCATGAAAATTTGACAGCTGGGCACAGCTGACTGAGATGCCAACCTCTTCTTTTGTACCTCTGAAAATAGGGATCTTTCAAAAGTTCCTGCAAAGGCCCTTTAAGCTCCTTGTATTTTCCTTCTGATGTCCAGTGTGTGAATTAGGATTATGACTATGGTGGTGATTATGTCAACTCTTTATATTTATGTAACAGTTTATGGTTGACTGAATGGTTTTCCATTTCCAATTGTTTTTCATGTTTCTGATAAACTTGCAATGGGCATGGAGTATTATTTCTATTTTGCAAATAGGGTAACATAGACTCAGGTGGAATCTATGCATTCTCTTCCTCACCAGAACAAATATGGGTAAGCATATACCGAACTCTGAGCAGAAATAAATCTAGTATAAATGAGAGACTTAACAGGGAATAGGTTTGGGAAGGCCTTTAATTCCCCCCAAATATATTCACCAGCTTTCCAAAGTCACTCCAAATATACACAGACCGTATAAAATCAGCATACCTATTCAGATAAATGCAGCTTTAAGTTGAACATTTTAGTTCCACTTCTATCCTTCCCAAGGTTCCTGTTATATGGAGATTCTAGCAGTACCACTTTCAGGAAAGAGTGGCATGAACTCAAAGTTTGTCTACTCATTCTTTCCCTCCTTCACCGTACCTGGCACTATCCACTGATTTTTTTTTAATCCTTGTAATAAAGACAGTTTCTAAATAAACTAAAAGCATGAGCTGCAAGAAGACCTCAGACAGAAAGAAGCTATATACCAGGTCTGTATCTCTTGGTGCAAGGGGGCAGCTCTGGCTCTGAGCAGAGCATATGAAGGTCCCCAGAGGATCAAAGTTCTGCTCTCAGTAAGACTGACATTTCTGGGGATGAATACTGGAACAAAGGAAGTTTCCATGGAGGCTACCAATGCATACCACATACCCAGTTGCCAGTTATGCCAGGGGTCAGAGGGATCAGGCACTAGTGGACATGAAATTGTGCATGAACAGCTGTTCTGGGCTTGAGGCCGCAGGTTGAACTTGAAATTTTGGCACATGGCATTTAATGCCCAGTTTTCCAGGGTAGAGCGACTGAACCCAGAAAAGAAACACATTCCTTAGTCCTCTTTCCATTTGTATACTCCATTCCCTTTCCCACCTTGAATAGCAGACCCATTCCTGGAATTTACCACACAGTTAACTGGGGACCTCACCTGGAGGACTATGTCAAGATGTGAGCCTCACAATTTAATGGGGACACAGTGAATCAGGAAACCATACTGAGGGAAGTAAGCTGTGTGGAAAGTGATATCTCAAGACCTATAAGGAACAGCTGAAGAAAATGAAGCTGTTTGCCTGAGAAAAAACTCAGGAATATATGGAATCTGGAAGGTTTCTTCAGGGGTTCTCATAAGGTGAAGAAAACATTTGGCATCTAGAGAGCCCCAGGGGACACAACAAAGACCTTTGAATGAACTCCACAGAAAGCCAAAGCAAATAATTTACCACACAGCAGCTCAACATAAATAATTTTCTGTCAGCATTTCATCCCCAGAAATGTTAGGTCAAACTGGGTCATGTCTGGAGGCAAAGAGCTCCCTATCACTATACGTTTTTAAGCAGGGAATTGGAGCATAATGTTTCAGGTATACAAAAACCCTAAAATTATTTGAGTTGTCTATCATCATACAGGTACTAAAAAATAGATTCAAATCTTGTAATACATGAATCCAGATAATCTATGTTGCTCTTTGATCTCAAATCCTGCCTTTTGACTGGGGTGGGGGCAGGAACAGTACAGCTCCAAGATCTGGAAAAGTAGAGATACTGCCAATGGAAGATTTCATCCTCATTTTTTCCGAACCTCATCCTCTCAACTCAGAAACACCTGACACCATTACCTCTATGATGTTGCTGTCCCTGGATTTCTAGAAATATTCAAAGGAAGAAACCTTGGGAGGCCACATTTTTATGGTTTCTCTTTGACTGTCTGCTTTTTCTTCAGCCTGCCCAATTTCCTTTCATCAGTAGGCCCTGTAGAATATGTGTGTCTGTGGGTTGTGGTATAGTGGTGGGAGGCAGTAATTTCCTCAGTGGAAGCTGGCCTGCAGGCGAACTGAGCACCTACACTGCTCCTCAGAGAAGAGGACTCACCTCATGTGCACCCATTGCTTAAAAACCTTCAGTTTTCACTCATTTTACTCAACATTTAATTTTCTTGCTTTTGACAGGAAAGGAAAATAGGAGGAGGGGTATAAAAAGAGAAAACAACCTAGAAAGGGCTGAAGGGGAGGAGTGGAGGGGGCACTAAAACCACTGCTATGTAACCAGCCAACAGCGATACTGCATGTTTATGGGCTTTGGTTGCCATGGAGATAGTTACGTAACTCCAACTGGTGGTGAAATTTCATACTGCTTGTGGTGGCGAGCGATATTTCAGTCACTTAGGGCTACTTTTAAAGAGAACAAATAAAGTAGCTGAGGGGCCCTTTGTCTTGCCGGCTACAACCTGCACTAAGTTTTAGCCCTGCACGCCAGTCATTTTCCAGTTTTCTCTGTGTAGCAAAATGTTCCCAATTATTCTCTGAGTAGAGCTGGGCACTTACTCCCCTCCTAGGCCCAGAATGGCTAGGCGTAAGGCTCAAAAAGAAAAAAATAAATAAATAAATAAAAAGATCCCCTTTGGGGAAGGAAAGCCTGTGTGGAAAATTTCAGCTTGGAAAGCTTGTTTTTGAGAAAGTTATGAGTAGTAGGGAGGGCATCTGTTCACTACTAGCACAGAGTCAAAAGTCTAGGTGTATTCTCTGATTAGTCTTTGTCCACCTCTCTCTCTCTCTTTCTCTCTCTCTCTCTCTCTCTCTCTCTCATACACACACACACACACACACACACACACAAATACACTTGAATTCACATGCATTCGCATACTTCATATACATGTTTTATTCAATATCATCTTTTCTTTCTAAACACATTCACATGCATGCTCACGTAGAATCATATATACACATTCTCTACCAAAAATATACACATTGATTATATACATAATTCATTCAAGGAAAATATGCATTTGCTTTAACTTCACATTCATTTTTTCACATATGTACTTTGCCTTGTTCACACACAATTCATTTGCACTTTCTCAAATATACATGAATTTGTACACACATTGTAGGCCAAAGCATACAAAATTGCTAATGTTGAATTGTAAATCTATGAAAATGGCAATTTCATATGATCCAACCTAAACATTAATATACATATAAGCATACACATTATCACATGCACATTCACCCTCACAAACTCTCAGAATCTTACTACGCACAGATACTTTTATTTTCTCTCTCAAATCCCCTCTTGTGTATTTCTAAATAAACATGTTAACTCTTAAATCAAAACCTGCACACAGGGGCTGGGGTTGTAGCTCAGTTGCAGAGTGCTTGCCTTACATATGTGAGACAGTGGGTTCAATCCTCAGCACCACATGAAAATAAATAAAGATATTGTGTCCATAACAAAAAAAGATCTTTAAAAAAAGCCTTGCAAACATTAATTTTTCACTTGTTCATTTTCACATGCCTTGCTATATTTATTCCCTCCTTAACTTTCTCATAATCACACATACTTACACACACTGACATGCTGAAATTCTCTCATGTATGCACATAATACTTAGCCACTCATGAACACTCAGTATGGAGGTAGCCTGGGTCCTGAATTTTATAATTTATCAACTTCTGTTTTTTCATTCATGATCCCAATGGATCCTCAGAAACCATCCTAGGAAGAAAAACAGAAATGGGGCTATTATTCCCATTAGACAGATGAACCAAAGGACGGAGTGTCCCAAATGCATACAAATCTTTTGTACAGATTGGAATTCAGATGTTTTGAAGCCACATTCAGTGCTATTGTCCTGTGGCACCTCCTGTCATGGGTATAGTAAAGCTATTTTGTACAAAACACTGGATGAAGAATTGAGATTGTAAACCTCTGCTTCTGGTAGGTACAGTTTAGTCGTTAGATTGTTTTTGGCTCCTGTCATATTTCACCAAGCATAGAGGTGAAAATCATTTCATTTAGTTAGATTAGCATTTCTCTCTCACTGGGTGCCTCTTCTATTTCCCTAATCCTTCAACTGTCTCCCACACTGCCTTGCTGATCTGGTCAATGAGCAATGCCACCCTTTTGTTTATGCCACTTATCTTTCATGATTATTTATAGAATAAATAATACACCTGCATGGTGTATTGAGAAGCAGGAGATTCAATATCTGCCATAAAGAAGAGGCAACTCATCTATGCTCTGACAATGTTCTAGACAAATTGATAGGGACAGGGCATTTCACAGTCAATTGAGATGAATAGTCCTAAAAGGATTCAAAAGTAGTGGAGTTCTGGAGTCAAAGATGCCTAGAGCTTTCTAATCTGAGAAGTTTCTGAGATTAGGAGGTTTTAGGTTGGGTGCTAGAACTAGAAGCTTCTGGAGACAGAAGAATTGGATCTGAAAGAATGTTAGAATAGAAGAACTAAGATCTACTTTGTTGTAGGGGAAAGGTGGTATGGGGACCTGCATTTATCAGTCAAATTTGAATGGCTGGTTTCATTTTGCCTCTTCAGATCCACTCTTTACTCTCCTCCAACCTGCTTTTTAGTTCAGGAAGCTGACTTGTACCTCAAAAGGTTCCAGGGCTATCTGGCTTCCAGTTAGATTTGCTTATGGGAAGCTTTGGCAGGAAATTGGGAGGGAGGAGAATAGAGTCAAGATCTTTATTCTCCCAACTCCCTTCCTGTGGTGTCAGCTTGTACCTTTCAACTCAAGGCCAGAGTTGCTTTCAAAGCAGCCCTCTCCACTGAATTCTTGCTTTCCAAATTTCAGTAAATCCCTTCCTCTACATCAGGCTTAAGAGTAGTGACAAAGCCCCACTATAAGTATTGAACTATGCCTTGTTGTTCCTATATACCTCACTTATTGTAAATAGTGTCTTTATTAAACAGTCCTTGAATTCTAATTCACATGTGTTTTCTCTTTTCTTTTGGGACCAAAGTGCACAGAAAATTTTGTAGAATCTGACCTGTTACTCTTCCTCTGACTTCTACACCCAAGTTACAGAGAAGACAAAGTGTGGTTGATTTTCCTGTGTTTGCCAGGGAACCTTAAAATGTCCTGTCCTTGTTACACCAAGGACCCACTTATGGTGTCCTTTAAAAAGTGCTCAAATGTTCATTGGCAGTGCCTCTTAAACCAAAAGCCCATTTTAAGGGGGCATAGCCTCACATAGAAGTGTCTTCTATCATTTCAGCTTGCCTTTCACTTCTTATCTTTCATGAACAGGGCTTAAGTCCTGCCTACCAAGTTGCAGGGTGACACGTGGTTTTACTACCAGCTCAGGGAGGGGCCCAGAAAAAAAATCATTGATGACACTTCAGAAGACTGTTTGCAGGAGGCATGATGCTGAGGGGTTCAAATATAGGGCATGGTGCAATGACAAAGGAAAAGCTTCCTGCTCCAACAGCCAACATTTCCATCAGTGTTGCCTGAGCCTGCCCATGAAATTGTTTTGTGTTGCCTTTCTAGTGTCAGAAAGGCAGAAACAGGCCCAGAAATGGAGAGATTTACTTCACAAAGGTTGCACAGCAAGTCAGAGCTGAATCAGATGAAGGCTTGGGAACCCTGGGTTCCCGTTGCTGGCACAACATTCACAATTAGATCTCATGCCCCCCGCCCCCAACTATCCTCTCTCATTCTTACCCTTAGAGGTGGGGCTTGGGGGGCACTTTCTTGACCTCTCTCACTACTTAGTAGTCCAGAGTGTTTGTTTTTGTTTGTTCGTGGAAGTCTGAGAAGGGCTGTTTAGGCATCATTAGCTTGGGCCTCACCTTCTCTTCCCTATTCTGAGGCACCCCATTATTCCTAGTACCATTGACTATCAGAACATCTTATTTAGATGGAAACTTCAAGATTCTTTAGATCTGAAGTTTTTAAATTGTGTTCCCCCAAGGTGCTTCCGAGTTGCCCCAATGATATGAAGGTGAGTATAAGCAGAAAGGGCTTTAGGTTAAACTCTTCCTCTTTACCACTTAGCTTCCATATTATCCCTGATATCCTCATTCCATAAGAGCAACTCTTTTTTTCTGTTTTATATATTTGGCTTTGATTTGATGTTCTATTTTTTAAAAAGTAATTTCTGCCTAAAATAACAAGAGAACCACTCATATAGTCCAAACCTTTACTTGTACCAATAAGGAAACTGAGGCACAGAGAGGGAAAGTATTTTGTTTTAGATTATGCAGTATTTCAGTCAGTAGTGGGTTCAGTCAGGCCAGACCTAATGAAGCTTCTCTACATGACCCCAACCCAATTATCATTTGGCATTAACTTCATATCATTCCCTGCCAGCAGCTTTGGGGGTGGATAGGGGCAGGAACCAACACATTATATCTTAAAGTCCTAGAGGATATAGTTGTGAAAGGACAGCTACATGGTCTATAAAGGGAGGGGCCCCTCTCAGGCAGCTTCTTGGCATGCCTAGGACTGGGTTGTGCAAGACCACTACCTCTGGCCTGGCAGCCTCCTCCTCTGCATCTGAGGTCCTCAGTCTACCACAGCAATTGCCATTCAATAAAATATATTTTCAGCTTACAGTACAATCTTCAGTTACCACAACCACCACAGATTGACAACGAGAAAGTGAATATTGAGTACCTTTGAGACGAGAGAATGATGTTAGCTGTTGCAGTAGCAAATTAGTGGAAGTATCTGGGTTTGGGGCTAAGAACATTTTGGGAATTCTTACAGATCATGCTTCCCTGCCAGAAAATTGCAAAATGTTGCTCTCTTCTCAGTCTTAAGTCATTGGAAACAAAGGTGAGGAGGAAGGGTTGTAGCAGTGGGCCAGGGAACCCTGGACAAGATGGCTCTGGCCTCTGCTTCTCTGGGCAAGCCCTGAAGTGAAATAATTGGGATTTTCAAGTTAGCATTTACTTCAATAAATTGCAGTCGAATGTTACCAGATATCTAATGTAGCAGGTAAGAGCAAAGAATCTAATGTTATTCTGCTTCAGTTCTAATCCTGGTACTATCACTTACTAGTTATGTTTCTTGTGCAAATTATTGAGCCATACTGACTCAGTTGCCTTTAATGTAAAATGGAGGCAATAACCTATATTATAGGAATGTTACAAGGATTAAATGAGATGATAAATGACGATATTTAGTTCAGTGTCTGGACCCAAATTAATGCAATATAAAAGTTAACAATTACTGTTTTTTTAGTTATTCAAGTCAACCTTTAATTCTGGGGCTTAAGACCTAGCCAAGCTAAGACCTATTCAAGAAGCTGAATGCCACCTGAAAAGTTCCTGGGAGTTGAAGACAAAAATAACAAAATTATTATTCATCTTTCATTATTCTTGTCCCTGATCTGTTTAAGATGTTTTATTCTTACAGAAATGTCATATATTAAAATTCTCAGACCAACTCTTCAAGGTATATGTATAATAACCTTGTTTTTCATTTGAGGAAACTATGGCTGAGAAAAGTTAATTTTAAAATTTTAACCCATAAGAGTAGTCAAAGCCACATTCCTGTGTAGCAAGTCCCATGAATGTAATTTCTACTTATGGCCAGGTGAAATTGATGGGAGACTCAGAGGACAGAGTATACATTGGAAATGTGAAAGCAATGAATTGGAGGCAGTAATTCAATAGAGATGGTAAATATTTGCATCTTAGAAAAATTGAGAAGTCTTCAAAACAGTAGGGAAATGATAGAAATCCCTCACATCTTATTTTAGCATCAAAACTTTTCTGGTCCCCTACCAATTGGTTCAGGTGGCCATGTCCAGTTTCTTCTTCTGTGTCTTCTTCATTCAGGAATAAAGATATTTATGACTCAATCTCTTAATTGTGTCTCTGTACAGTGGGCTCAGGACAACTTCAATTGTTACACCTGATTCCTCTGAAGTGTCAATGGGCAGTTGAGAACCAACACAGCCCAACAAAAGCAACCAGGTTATAACCAAGGAAAATTGACATATAAATGGCAATATTTAGTTCGGTGTCTGGGCCTAAATCAATGAAGGAAAATGTTGTTATATATTATATGAAACTGCCACAGCTAAGGTAATGGAAAAGTCCACAGTGTATCTGTCCTTTCTTTTCCTATTCTTTAGTGGAACAACACTTTGGGGCATGGGAGAACCCAGGGCTGACTACAAAGGTTTGCTGTAATCTGGAATAGGAGTTCTGCTTCTTGGGGGAAAACACTGACCACCCTATGTGGTCAAGACAAGCGGACATATACTCTTTGTATGTCAAACTTAGCTCATAAGATAGGAAAAGTTATGAATTGAGCTGGTGGAGGGAATGGTGAGCTGGGAAGAAGTAATGTAGCCTGGAAAAGGGCAGGTAGCAGTATGTGTAATGAACAAGGTTTCACAAAAACAAGAATATTTTTGACCACTTAGCCAAGGAATTAGGTCAAATTTGCAATAGGCAGCAACATATACATATGTACTGGGAAAGTAGGAAATCACCATGTACTGGGAAAGTAGGAAAGAAGGAGGTTGGGCAAGCAAGAAGAGAATTTCAGCTGGCTGATAAAACAATTGGGAAAAAAAAAACCTAGTTATATCAAACATGACAATTGCAGACTTTGTGGAGATTGTTAGGTTTGAAAAAACAGTGTTTATGGTCTTCAAAAGAGTGAAAGGTCAGAATAAGAAAAAGATGGCACTGGACTCAAACTATAACTCCTTCACCAGCTCTCAAGTCCCTAGTGCCTTACAGTGCCCAGCATGCTGTTGGCATTCAGCAAAGGAGATTTATTATTATGCTCATTCGATGAGACAGGCAGGAGTCATGAGTCTTGGCAAGAAAACAAGGCCAAAAGATTTGCTTTGACTAAAAGTCGTATAACTTGAAAGGTTTATTACTGAACTGATTATGTAATGTAGCTTCGAAAGAGCAGTATTTAAGATAAAGATTTGAAGCCCTCAGGCAGGTTTGGAAAGAGAGTTGGGGAAAGGCTCAAATGCATTAATAGTCCATTTAAGAACTGCCTGCTTCTTAAACCAAGTTTCAGACAGCAGAGTGGGAAAGCAGTGGGGAATGGTAAAGGGCTGTAATTTGGAGTCAGACCTAGGCTCTGCTGATGACTCCACGTGATCTAGGGGAAGTCCTTTTCCTTATCTTAACAGCAATGTCCCATTCACACTGGTTAAGAGTGAGATGTGGAAGAGGAGTTAGACTGAGAATTGCTAAGATCTGAAAAGTATAACTTACCTTCCACACCCAGGTGTTTGTTTCTCTGCAATCTGCAGAGTTCACCAAAGTACCTAACTGGATAAATCATCCTGTGGAAATTCTTTCCTTGGTCTCATCCCTCTTGGTCATATACAGTCTCATTTGGCCTAGGCCAGTAGTTTTCCACCCTGCCAAATCTTTAGACCCACACAGGAAACTACAAGAATGCCAAGACTCAGGTCTCATACCCCAGAGATTCTGACTTAAAAGCTAATGATCCTAAATGTTCAGCCAGCATAGAGAACCACTGGCTTAAACAAACTCTCTGGAAGACTCTATAAATTGCTCTAATTACCTCAATCTTGGTTTCTTGTTCCATTTGTTATCTTCACATTTTCTCAGTGACTTTTTGACCATTAACAAATGATACACTTCTAATGAATTTTCACCTATGGCTTCTTATTTTAACACTGACCAGTTCTTGAAACTAAGTTTCCAAACCTAACAATCTCCACAAAGTCTGCAATTGTCATGTTTGATATAACTAGTTTCCAAATTTTGGTTATTTGGAAACAACCAAAACAATGCTTAGATCCATTTATAGGATTCCTCACTCTAGGTATTTTAAGTAATAAATGTTAAATTGGTTTGTATTTGTTGATTCATAGCTTTGCAAATGAAGATAAAATACCTCATTAATGCATACCATATTTTTTGCTATTTGGTGAGGAATTGAACTTCTGTTCATTTCCAATTATTTTCTTTTATTCAATATTAATTCATTATTTCTGCTTTTAAAATACTTTATTGAAATATTGTTGTCAAAATATATAATATATTTATGTAAAGTGTACAATTCAATGATTTGGGGCATATTTACAGGTATACACTGTGATCAGTCAACTTTAGACCATTTTTAAAAATCATATCAAAAAGACTCCGGGACTGGAGTTATATCTCAGTGATAAAGTACTTACCTAGCATGTGCAAGACACTGGGTTCAATTTTCAGCACTGCATATAAATAAATAAAATAAGGTCGATCATCAACTAAAAAAATATTTAAAAAAAGAAAGGCCATGCACTATCAGTGAAAACCCCTAGCTACTGCACTTCCACCTTAAATCTCTAAGTAATCACAAATCTACCTTCTGTTTCTTTAGTTCTTCCCATTCTGGAATTCCACATGAATGGGATCATGTAGTATGAGGCCTTTGGTCACTGAATTCTTTTACTCAGCATGTTTTCATGGTTCACCTGTATTATAGCATGCATCCTTATATTACTCCATTTTTATGGCTGGATGATATTTTATTGTATGGATATATTGCATTCTTTATCTATTAACCAATTTGTGGACATTTGCATTGGTTTCTACCTTTTACCATTATGAAAAATACTGCTGAAAACTTGTGTACAAGTTTCTGTTTGGACATGTTTTAAAATCTCTTGGGTGTATGTTAAGGAGCAAAATTACTAAGTCAGATGGTAACTCTGTTTTATCATTTGAGAAGCTGCTGGACTCTTTTCCAAAGTGTCTACACCACATTACATAACCCCCAACAGTGTATAAGTGTTCTAATTTCTCCATATACTTACTGACAGTTCGTTATTATCTGAGTTTTTTATTCTATCCATTTTAGTGGGTAGGAAGTGGTCTCTCACTGTAATTTTCAGTTAAGTAATAATGTTGAATATCTTTCCATGTGCTTATTAGCCATGTATATATCTTTGGAGAAATATCTATTCAGATATTTGTCCATTTATTAATGTGTTATCTTTTTATTGATGAGTTTAAAAGAGTCTCAGCAACTGTATATGTACAGTTGAAAACTATTTTCTCCCATTTGTTGGGTTTCTTTCTACTTTTTAAAAGATGTCCTTAGAAATACAAAAATTAAAATTTTGATGAAGTTCAGTTTATTGTTTTTCCTTTTGTTGTCATATCGACAAAGCTTTTGCCAAATCCAAGGTCATGAAGATTTGTCCCTCTTTTCTCCCAATGTTTTGCTCTTACATCTATGGCTTCAATATATTTGAGGTTCAAGTACATTTTTTGTATATGAATATCAGCACCATTTGCTTTATTTATATATTTATTTATCTATTTATTTATTTAGTATCAGGAATTTAACCCAGGGTTGCTTAAACACAGAGCAACATCCCAAGAACTTTTTATAATTTATTTAGATCCAGAGTCTCACTAAGTTCCTTAGAGTCTTACTAATTTGCTTAGGCTGGCTTTGGACTTCAAATCCTCCTGCCTCAGCTTCCTACCATTTGTTTAAAGACTATTCTCTTTTCAATTGAATGGTCTTGGCATGCTTATCAAAAAACAGTTTACTATATCTGTTAAATTTTGGATTCTTAATTCTGTTTCATCTATCTATATATCTATTTTTCTGTCACTACCATACTACATTGATTTCCATTGCTTCTTACTAATTTGAGAATTTTGGACTGTGAAACACTCTATATAATTCTTCATTGTCAATATTATTTTGTCTCTTGTGAGTACTTGAGATTCCATATGAATTTTTAAATAATTTGGTCATATTCATTGATGTGTACTAAAGCTGCTTTGCAGAATTTTTCAGGTCTAGAAGTGTTCTGGTGGAGTTTTTGTTTTGATCTTCTAGATATAGGATCATGCCATCATCAGACAGGATTTCTTTGACTTCTTCTTTTTTATTTATATTCATTCAAATTTCTTCTCTTGTTTGACTGCTCTGGATAGAGTTTCCAGAACTATATTGAATAGAAATGGTGATAGTGGAAATCCTTGTCTTATTTTTGACTTTTGAGGAAATGATTTCAGTTTTTCTATGTTTGATATGATATTGACTTTGGGTTTGTTTAATATAGCCTTTATGCTGTTGAAGTAAGTTTTTCCTACCCCTAGTTTCTTAGTATTTTTAAGATGAATGGTTGATGGATTTTATCAAAGATTTTTCTGCTGGTGGACATCATTATCCTAGGTACACGTATAAAGACATTAATGGTGTGACTCTAATTTGAGTACAATCAGAAAAATGAAAAATTGTGCTCCATATGTGTTATATGAATTGAAGTGTATTCTACTGTCATGTATAACAAATTAGAACAAATAAATTAATTTAAAAAGATTTTTATGCATCTGTTAAGATGATTTTTGTCCTTAATTCTATTAATATGATAAATTTATTTCATTAATTTGCATGTTGATGCAACATTGCACCCTAGATGAAATAAATTTGAACATGATGGACAACCTTCTCATTGTGCTATTCAATGCAAATTGCTAATATATTATTACAGCTTTTTGTATATATGTTTATCAGTCTGTAGTTTTCTTTCCTTGGTAAGTTCTTACATAATTTTGGTATTAAAGTGATAATTACTTCAAAGAATGTATTTGGGAATGTTCCCTCTTTGTCATGGAATACTTAGATGAGATTTGGTATTAGGTTTTTCTTTTTCTTTCTTTTTTTTTTTTTTTTGGAATCATGGATTGAACCCAGGGACACATTTAACCAGAGAGCTATATCCCCAGATGATTTTTAACTTTTATTTAGAGAAAGGGTCTCACTGATTTTTTCTAAAAAAAAAATCACTAAGTTGATGAGGCTGACTTTGAACTTGCAGTCCTCCTGCCTCAGATCCCTGAGCTGCTGGGATTACAGACATATGCCACCACACCCAGCTGCTGTGATTTTTTCTTTAAAATATGGTAGAACTCAACTGAGAATTCATCTTGTCCTAGGCTTTCCTTCTTTGAAAGTTTTTTTTTTTTTATTATTGCAGAAACTTGTTACTTGATATTGGTAATTTTAGATTTTTTATATTCTTTTGGTTCAATTCGGATAGACTATATATGTCTAGATATTTTTCAAAGCTTCTAGATGTTTCATTTTTTTGAAATATAAGTTTTTGAAATAGTTCCTATGATCCTCTGAAATGTCTGTTGATAACTAATTTTTCATTTATAATTATGTTGATTTGGACCCTCTCCCCCCATTAGTTTTACTATGTTTTTATCTTTTTTGATAATTTTCCAAGAACCAATACTTGTTGCATTGAGTCTTTTCATTTTATTTTTCTCTATTTAATATCTAATATTAATTATTTTCCATTTCTCTGTTTTGGGTCTTGCTTTATGTCCTAAAATATGGTCTAATAGGAGGAAGGTTCTATGAGCAGCTGAGAAGGAAGTGTATTCAGCCTCTTTTGGTTAAAATAGTCTATAGATGAAACAAATGAAACTGGCGGGAAATTATCAACATTTCTTTATAATAACTATGAAAGTAAATGGTCTCAATTATCCAATTAAAAGACAGACTGGCTGATAATGCTGGCACCAGGTCACTACGAGAGGAGGGGGCAACCAAGGCAGAAGGAGAGAATCTGCAAAGAAATTTTGACATGGGGAACCCATAGAACAGAGAGGCAGTTTGAACATAAGTGACCTAGAATAAGAGTGGTGAGCTGGTCTGTGAAGAGTCTTCCATACTTCCTGGCCATGGAGCAGAGAGAACTAACATAGCACATCATTTAATTAATTAATTAATTAATTAATTAATTAAAGCAGGGATTGAACTCAGGGGTGTTCAGCCAGGTAGCCACATCCACAGCCCTTTTTATCTTATTTTATTTATTTTTAAACTTTTAAGACAGTACCTCGCTAAGTTCCTGTGGCTGGTTGTGAACTTGGGAACCTCTTGCCTTAGCTTCCCAAGCTGCTGGGATTATGAGCATGTGCTACAATGCCCAGTGGGACACCATCTTAGACACGTGATTTTCTGCTGCATTAGCTTGGGATTCCATAAAAAATACTGATTGCATGCACCTACCATGAGATCTAGAGTTCACCTGGCAGATTATGACTGAGGCGGGAATAGAAGGGATTGCACCCATGGGACTCAAACCATTGATTCCATGTGGAGTGTGGTTTGGTTTGCAGATTTCCATGATTAGTTGGAGAGAACCCTGCAACTAGACTGGCAGTGCATTTCCACTCTGAGTCTGATCCGGAGAAGTCCACATTTGTGGGTGTAATGTATGAGACTAGGTGAGAAGTGGTCACTTTTCTCCAAGAGTGATATTCTCAGGAGGCCACTCTTATGTTTAAGTATTAGATGTCCCCCAGAAGCTCATATGTGTGATGATCCAAGAACATGCATATGTTAAATCATAAGATTAAGAGAGTTGTAGCCTAGTTAGTGGATTAATCCACTGATAGCTAGTAAGTGGGTGGCAATTGTAGGCAGGTATAGTGTTACTGGTGGGGTGGGTTACTGGGGTCATGCCTTTGGAGCTTATATTTTGTACTTGGTGAGTGGAGTGTTTCTTTCTCTGCTTCTTGTTGCCATGTCCTGAGTACTTTCCTCTGCCATATCTTTCCACCCTGGTGTTCTGCCTCATCTCAGGGCCCATAGCAATGGAGTTGGTAATCTATAGACTGAGATCTTTGAAACTGTGAGCACCAAGTGCACTTTTCCTCCTTTAAAATTCAAACTCAAAGGCTTCTTCTTAGCAAAAGAAACCATCTGTGAGGTGAATAGAAAGCCTATATCTTGGGAGCAAATCTTTACCCCTCACACATCAGATAGAGCACTAATCTCTAGGGTATATAAAGAACTCAAAAAGCTAAACACCAAAAAAAAAAAAAAAAACAACAACAACAAAAAACCAAATAACCCAATCAATAAATGGGTCAAGGAACTGAATAGACACTTCTCAGAAGAGGATATACAATCAATCAACAAATATATGAAAGAAATGTTCATCATCTCTAGCAATTAGAGAAATGCAAATCAAAACTACTCTAAGATTTCATCTCACTCCAGCCAGAATGGCAGCTACAGACTCCAGAATGGCAATATGTAAATCAATGGTTGTGCAACTGAAGTGATTCTGCAATCTGTATATGGGGTAAAAATGGGAGTTCATATCCCACTTGAATCAAAGTGTGAAATATGATATATCAAGAACTATGTAATGTTTTGAACAACCTACAATAAAAATTAATTAAAAAAAAAAAGAATACAGAAAACAAGGGGATGAGGTTGTGGCTCAGCAGTAGAGCACTCACCTCACATGTGCAAGGCCCTGGGTTTGATCCTCAGCACCACATAAAAATAATTAAGTGAAATAGAGATATTGTGTCCAACTACAACTTAAATAAATAAATATTAAAAACAATAAGTATTGGTGAGAATTTGGGGAAAAAGTCACACTCATACATTGCTAGTGGGACTGCAAATTGGTGCAGCCAAAATGGAAAACAATATGGAGATTTCTTGGAAAATTGGGAATGGAACCACCATTTGACCCAGCTATCCCACTCCTCAGCCTATACCCAAAGGACTTAAAGCAGCATGATACAGGAACACAGCCACATAAATGTTTATAGCAGCACAATTCACAATAGCTAAACTGTGGAACCAACCTAGATGCACTTCAGTAGATGGATGGATAAAGAAAATGTGGTATATATACACAATGAATATTACTCAGCAATCAAATCAAATCAAATCATGGCATTTGCAGGCAAATGGATGGAGTCAGAGAATATAATGCTAAGTGAAGTTAGCCAATCCCCCCCAAAAACCAAATGCTGAATGTTTTCTCTGATATAAGGAGGCTGATTCATAGTGGGATTGGGAGGGGGATCAGGGGAGGAGTAAATAAATTCTAGATAGGACAAAGGATTGGGAAGGTAAGGGAGGGTGCATGGTGGTAGAAAAGATGGTGGATTGAGATGGATGTCATTACCCTAAATACATTTATGAAGACATGAGTGGTGTGATTCTACTTTGTGCACAACCAGAGATATAAAAAATGGTGCTCTATATGTGTATTATGAATTGTAATGCATTCCACGGTCTTACATAACAAATTAGAATTAAGAAAAGAAAAAAAAATGTTCTTGTCAGGTCTTTTGGTCCCTGCTGGAAAAAAAAGCTGACTAAAACAGTTACCCAAGAAAAGTTATCAGGAGAGATTGGCATCTATCCAGCAATAGGGTAGGTAAAGCTGTTCTCTCTATAGCAGGTATCTCATGACAAGGTTTAAATGGTCAGTCACAATTAAATGCCAGTTGCATGAGCTTCACATTTAGAATTCTGCATTAGCCTTGCATGGGGATTACATCTAACTAGTTTGAATGGGCAAAATTCCAATTGTCACTACTTCTCATTATGTGCTAATTTAAACTTGTGAGAAGCAAGCTGAGAGTCAATAAAATCAGCTTTGATTCCAGGCCACTCCAACTGGCAGAATAGTGAACAACTCAAAAAAGACAAATTTTACAACCCCTGCCCCTTGTTCTCTGTAAAGGGCTCATAGCTCAAGAACAAACAGGACATATGACATAGTCAGGGAGCATCCATTTTTGTCAACAGTTTTAACCACCTTAGTGGAGACCATTTCTTCATTAAGTATTTTATTTTGTTTTATTCCTTTTTACACTGAACTTAAGTTTGACTATGTGTGTGTTTTCTATCTGTACAGATTATGTAGTGTGTATATTACATTATATATTTTTTTTCAGTTTTTTTTCTTTTTGCTGTTTTGCCTGTTTCCTTTTTTTTTGTTGTTGTTGTTCTTATTCACCTATTTGTTCCTTCAACTTGTTTTGACTTTAAGGGCTAGTGTTTTTTGCTCACTTGTTTTGTTTTGACTTTTTCTTTTTGGTTGTTATTCTTTCTCTCATTTATTCTGCTCTCATCTTTTCTCCTTCAATATTCAAATTTCCTGACCACATTTTTATATCTCTCTCATTTTTATTTTTATTTTATTTTTTTACTTTTCCTCTTCTGAAGCCATTATTTGCTACCTTTCACATGCTGTTCACCTTTTTTGTATTTTTAACTTTCTTTTGCCCTTTTACTCCATTTTCATTTCATTAAGAACTCTAATTTTACTATCTTTAAAAAATTAAATTATATAATTACTGCCCCTTTAATTCATGTTGTTGCAGTTATTAGCACTGTGGAAGCCATAGATATTGGCTGCTGTATACTTTAGAGCTAGATTTAGTTCACTGATTGTTTGCTATTGTTAAAGGTTGGCACTGCAATTCTTACTTTTGTACTAATTAATGGTTTACATGCCACAGTAGGCACTTCACATTTATTTAAATGCTGTATATTGATCACTATTCTTCATTTTTGTTTGTCCTCCCTTTTGTTCTGAGAGGATATGGGTAACAACTGGTATACTAAAAATTCACAGGGTAGAGACACCATGGCTCAATTATAATCTACAATTCAGCAAAGTGTGAGAACATCTCCTCCACACTAAAACTAACCCCACTCAAGTTTCAACAGTACTTCAACACATAGAATATGGGAGACAAAATTTTCAAACTACAGACTGAGCCCTAAGTTGACTAGAAGGTGATAATCAAGCCCCACTCTTGCACATCTACTCCTACAAAAGTATCAGATAAATATTACAAAACAATGGTTCAGAAAAAAAGACCACAATGTTTCAGCAGTTGTACAACAGTGTAGCAAATTAACAGTTCTGGAGCATCTGAGGCACAATTGAAACTTAAACTTGTATGGTACTGAGCCTAAAAGATGCAGCTAAGAGATCTCAACCATACAGGATGTATTACAAGAGACAACTATACACCAAATAACACCCTCATGAAAGAGGAATAGGAATCCCAATTAACATATGTGTAAATTAAAGATCTCTGCACACATAAGGATGCAGACAAACAAGTGTCCCCACCAAAGCTATAATCCCCCAATAAAGGAACACACAGACATGGAAGAGGACAAATTTCCAGAGAAAGACTTTTAATAGTTGATTATTAAAATGATTAATGAGCTGAAGGAAGATTTAAGATCAAATTGAGAGAAAAATTATATAGGATAAAGACCATTTCAATAAAGACATAGAGATTCTGGAAAGAAAACAATCAGAACTTCTGTAAATAGAAGACCCAATAAATCAAACAAAATTTACTTGAGAGTATCACAAACAGACTAGATTGCATAGAAAACAAAACCACAGTCCTTGAATACATGGTGTTTGAGCTGGAATACTCCATAGGCAGTAAAAAAAATAAAATATCATGATCAGAATATTCAAGAATTCTGAAACAACATTAACAGAACAAATATAACAGTCATTGGAGTCAAAGAGGACATGGAGATGTAGGCTAATGTCATTCAGAACTTTTCAAGAAAAAGAAATATGAGGGAAATCTTATGAAAATTGAGAGGAGATCAAAATCGGAAATGAATCAAGGGATGGAAGGTAGAAAGGGAGGGGGCAAGTGCTGGAGAGTGTGTTAACATTTTGACTTTAGATTTACTCCCAAAACTCATGTGTAAGATAATACAAGAAATTTTAGAGGTAAAATAATTGGGTAATGAGAAACTAAATCTGTGCATTAATAGGGTTCCACTGGGTAGTGACTGTAGGCTGATAGGGTGTGGCTGGAGGATCACAGTCATTAGGGGCATGCCTTTGGGGTTTATGTTTTGTACACTGTGAGGATCTTTCTTCCTTCTCCCATCTTCCCTCTTCCCTCTCCCCTCTCTCTTCTCTCTCTTTCTCTTTCTGCTTCCTGGTACCATGTTCCCAACTGATTCCTGTGCCACACTCTTCTGCCATGATGTTCTGTCTCACCTTGGGCACTGAGTAACGGAGTCAGCCATGTATGGACTGAGACCTCAGAATCTGTGAGTACTAAAATGTGCTTTTTCTCCTCTACTTATTCCTGTCAGGTTTTTGGATCACAGAAAAAAAATTCTAACTAAAACAGAGTGGTATTGGCCAAGTTATATTGTCATATTGTGTGCATGTTCGAATATGTAAAACAAATCCCATCATTATGCACACCTATAATGCAACAATAAAATTGGGGGAAAAAACTTTTTAGTAAAATTATAGTGGAAAATTTTCCAAATCTTAATGAAATGGACATCCACCTACAAGAGGCATATAAACCCCAAATTGACAAGATCAAAAAATAATTTCCCCCAAATACATCATAATTAAAATGCCTAAATAGAGAATGAAGATAGAATAATAACAGCCACAAGAAGAAAACATAAAATCACATTTATGTACAAACCAATAAGACTTACTTCATACTTTTCACATTAGATTCTATGATCCAGGAGGGCTCCAAATGAGATTATTCAAGTTCTGAGAGAAAACAATTGTCAGCCAAGGCTGCTATGTCCAGCAAAGCTATCATTCAGAATCAAATATGAAATAAAAACTTTCAGGACTGGGGTTATGGCTGAGTAGTAGAGCACTTGCCTCACATACATGAGGCACTGGATTCAATCCTCACCACATCAAATTAAATAAATAAAATAAAGATATATAAAAAACAACTTTACATGCTAATGATAATCTCAAAAGAATTTGTGAAGACTACATATATAATACAGAAAGTGCTTAAAGAAATATTTAAAAAGAAGAACCTGAAATAAAATCCAAGATCTCTGAAAAAAGGATGTAGCTCTTCAGAAGAGCAATTAAGAAAATGAAAATTAAAAATGAATTAAATATGAAACAAACCAAAATGTCTGAAAATAATAAATACCTGTTCATAATAAATCTGAATGTAAATGGTCTCAACTCTCTAATTAAAAGACAGACTAGCAGAATGGATTAGTAAACCATATTCTACTTGCAAGAGACTCATTTTATAGGCATAGCCTACAGGCTGATGGAAAATATCCATGGAAATTAAGTCTGAAAACAAGCATAAGTAGTCATTCTCATATCTGACAAAGCATATTTCAGGAAAAAAAAGTTGTTCAAGGAGAATCCAACAAGAAATTATTAAGTGATAAATATTTATGCCCCAAATATTAGTGTACTTAATTATATAATACAAAAACTTAAATTTTTTATAGTTCTACATGGACAGCATGCCTTTATTTTGTTTCATTTTGATGTGGTGCTAAAGATCAAACCAGGTGCCTCACACATGCTAGGCAAATGCTCTGTCACTGAGCTACCTCCCCAGCCCCCATTATATGAACACTTCTTGAATCTTGTTCCAGATAGACTCCAAAACAAAAATACTGAGTGAGTTTAACATACCCCTCTCAATAAGACACAGATCATCCAGCCATAAAATCAATAAATACACTTCTAGTCTATATGATACTAAAATCAAATGGATTTAACAGACATCAATAGAATATTTCACCAATTAGAGTGGAATACACAAACTTCTAAGTACTTTTCCAAAAATAGATCACATTTTGAGACACAAAAAGAGTGTTAGCAAATAAAAAATCATCAGTATTATCATCTTGTGCATCTCATAGATTATAATGGTTGTTATTAGAAGTCAATAGGAAGGACACCTACAGAAACCACATAAACACATGCGGATTGAACAATTCTCTTTAAATGAAGAATGGATCCTAGAGAAAATGAGGAGAAAAATTTAAAATTTCAAGAATCAAGCAAGAACAGTGATCCACCATATCAAAATATACATATGTGGATATGCCACAGTGAATCTCGTCATGTGCATCCATAAGACACTAATTTTAAAAAATATAAGTAAATAGTAGAAAAATTGGTAGAAAAAAGGAAGGGAATGGGGTGGAGCAAGGGAGGTGAATCTAAAGTACTGGAGACTGAATTGTAACAAAGTATATTCTATTCTTTTATAATTATGTAAAAACAAATTATATTGTCATCTATAACTAAAGAAAGCCAATAAAATTTTAAAAATTAAAAAGATTAATGAAAATGCTAATTTTGATTTTAAAAATGAAATGAAAATGGAGGGTTAAGAGGAACATTATGGCATTGAATAACCACATTAAAAAATAATAATCACAAATAAATAGTCTAATGCTATATCTCATGGGCATAGAAAAGTAAGAACAAACTAATTCCAAAAACAGTATAAATCAGGAAATAATTAAAATTAGGACCAAAATTAATGAAATTGTAATTAAATAAAGCATTACAAAGAATTACAAAAATTTGGTTCTTTGAAAAGATGAACAGATTGATAAACATCTAGTGAAATTAACCAAAAGAATGAAAGAAAATAGCAAATTAAAATAAAATGCAGATGGAAAAGAAGATATCACTATGGACATTTCTGAAATCCAGAGGATGACAAGGGAATATTTTGAAAATTGGAAAATCTAGTTCTGGACAGGTATGATCTACCCCAGTTAAGCTAAAAAATATCCCAATTACACAAAAATTTAAAAACCCTAAACAGACAAATATCATTCAGCAAAATTTAAGTAGTTATAAAAAGACTTCCAACAAAGAAAAGTCCAGGACCAGACAGGTTCTCAGCCATGTTCTCTCAGACCTTTAAAGAAAAACTAACACCCATCTCTCTCTAATTATTCCATGAAATAAAGGCAGGAAACACCCTCAAATTCATACTATCAAGCCACTATCACTCTGATACTAAAGCAAAATGAATACATATCAAGGGAAAAAATCTTCAGACCAATATTCCTGGTGAACATAGATGCAAACATCCTCATAAAATGTCATCAAACTACATTCAAAAATACAATAAAAAGAAAGCACACTGTAATCAAGTTGAGTTCATCCCAGGGATACTACGTTGATTCAATACACATAAATCAATGGATAAAATTCATCACTTATAGAAAATGAAGTAGAAAAATCACATATAATTTCAATAGATGCAGAAAAATCCTTTAGCAAAACTTCAGCTACCATCAATGTTAAAAATACTAAAGAAACTAGGAATAGAAGAAACTTACCTCAACAGTATAATTCTACATAAGTCTACATCATTCTGAAAGATAAAAACTGAAAGCATTTCAAGACAAGCATTTCACTTCTTGAAGGAAAACATTTCATGAACAAGAAAAGGATATCCACTGACACTACTCCTATTCAATACAGTTCTTGAAATTCTATACAGAGAAATTTGGCAGAGAAGGAAATTAAACAGATACACATAGAAAACAAGAAGTCAAATTGTTTGTAGAAGACATGATTTTATACCCAGGGGACAGAAAACAACTCTACTGTAATGCTTTTAAATATGAGAAGCAAATTCAGCTAAATAGTGGGATCAATATATCAATATACAAAAATCAATATGTTTCTAATTTTCCATTAATGAGTGTGCTGAGGAAGAAATCAAGAAAACAATTCACAATAGCCTCAAAAATACTTTGGAATAAATCTAATTAAGAAGGTGAAAAACCTGTAAAATGAAAATTGTAAAACATTGTAAAAAATTAAAGAAGACTTTAGAAGATGGAAAGAACATGTTCATGAAATGGTAGAATTATTAGTCAAAAGGAAGAAGAAGCAGAGGGAAAGATGAAGTACTGGGGATTGAAGTGGGGCAAACCATGTTATATGCATTTAGGAACATGTCAAAATGAACCTCAATATTATTTGTAATTTGTCGCACTAAGAAATATAAAAAGAAAAATAAAATTAAAGGAAAGAAATAAACAAGACAAAAAGAGAGTGATTTCTGAAAATTAAAAAAAAGATAAAAGGTAACCTGCAGAATTTTCAAGTCTGCTAATCTGGGTAATCTGATTCATGAGTTCCTTAAATGTGACATTGCTTCCTCCATTCCAACCAACTCTGCTAGGGATATTCCCATATATCTGTTGGGTATTATTGGTTCTATCTCCAGCTGAAGAAATTTAGGTCTTTCTTCCCAGTAAGCACAGCCTGGCTTTTCTGAGTTTATTATTTGCTCAAATTATGGATACGTTGATCAGCATCTGTTTTTTTAAGCATTGTGGGAGTATATTTTTCATATGGTTGGAGGAGTTCTCTTTCTTGCATGACCCACAGCATGTACACAGCCCTTTGGAGAGAACATCACAATGCATATACACCATATGCTTGACGTGGAGCTGCAGGACCTTTTTGCCCAGCTGGATTTTGGTCTTGCTTTGGTCCTATTCCTTCTTTCTATCCCATAATTTTGTGAATGGAAATGTTCACTCTGTGCCTTTTTATATGGGATACTTTTAAATTGCTTTTAATTTTATAGGAGCTCACAATGTGAGATTGCTTTGATCCTCAGAGAAGACTTTGTACTTGAACTTTGAACAATCTCAGACTATTGAGACTATGGGGACTCTTGGAATGGCCTAAATGTATTTTGCATTGTCAGATGAGTATGAGCTTTTGGGGACCAAGGGGGGGAATGTTATAGTTTGGATGTGAGGTGTCTTCATCTTTGACTTAGAGCATATTACTAAATTGTGTTTTGTATGTTCCTTTGCACTTAGCCTAATTCTGTTTGATACCCTTCTTATATGAGTAGGTTCCTGTTTTTCAATAAATTTGTTAAGAATTCTGCAACTGATTAAAGGTATTTTCTTCTATTTTCCCTTTTCCCTCTTTTTTCTGGTACTCTCATATGTATGTTGGTACCGTAATGGTGCCTCACATGTCTCTAAGGAGCAACTTCAGAGACTTGACACTGTGGTCAATAATAGACTTGACTAAAATAATCCAGCCAGTCACTGAACATATAAAAAAATAACAATACCCTCAATGGAGGAGATAACCCAAAATTGCTACAATTTCTTATCTAAAATTCCAGCTTCTAACCAAAACTTACAAAACATGAAAAGAAATGGGGAAGAACGATATACACACCAGGAAAAAAGTAAGCCACAAGAACTGCCTGTGAGAGCATCTGTCTTCTTTGTTATTTTTATCTCTATATTTTGGCTTATATAATCTCTATTGATCAATCTGCAAGTCTTCTAATATTTTTTCTGTCAGATTGAATTTGTTATCTAAACCTTTAGCTAATATTAATTTCCCCTTGCCTTAGCCTCCTGAGCTGCTGGGATTAGGGCATGTGCCACCACTTGTATATTCTTCATATAGATTAAGTTCTTAAAGGTATACAGTTGTAAAAGTGATGAGAATGGTGGTAATGGATAGGTTACATTTCTTCTCTAAAATATTTTATGTCATCTTAGTGGTATTGCTTATTAAAGTTATGATTGCTATATAAACACTCCCACACTTAATAGCTTAAATCAAAACTCATTTTATTATATCTCATAATTTTATGGGTCAAGAGTTTGATCAGGTCTCAGCTAAGCAACTCCTCTATTTTCCACTGGAGCCACTAAATATAATTCAGCTAGTATCTGGGCTAGTTTTCAGGTTCCAAGATGTCTTCACATGCTTGAAGCCTTAATAGAAACATACACATACTGAGCTTAAATGCCACATTCTCCCTTTAATTATTGTCATTGAACCTCTCTATAAAATCTCTTTAACAGAAAAGTTGGACTTCTTACCTGTTTTCATGGTTTGAAGTGTGTCCCATGAAAGTTATATTACATTTCTAATTCCAATTATGGTATAAAAGTGTATTAAGAATTGTAATGCAAAAATACATACATACATACATACATACATACATACATCAGAATGTGACTGTATTTGGATATAATATCATTGCAGATAAAATTATATAAGATAAGATCAAACTGAAATGGTGAGGTCCTTATTCTAAAATAACTGGTATCCTTATAAATAGATTAGAGACAGGGAAACAGCGACACACAGAAAGAACTCCATGTAATGAAGGAGGCAGAGATTGAAGTGATGAATTGAAAGCCAAGTAATGCCAAGGAGTGTTGGCAACACCAGAAGCTAACAGCAAATCATGGAACAGTTTCTGCCCTAGGACCTTAAGAAAAAGAGACAGAGAACATGGCCCTGTCAACATCTTGATTTGGGATTTCTAGCCTCCAGAATTATGAAAGAACATTTTTTTTCTTTTATTAAAGTCAAACAGTTCATGATACTTTTATATAGAAATCCTAATAAATTAATATACACAGTAGCTCAAGCTTCCAAGTCTAATTGATCCAAGAAGGAGTAAGTGGAATCTTCTAGTCTCTTTAAGAACTAGATACTGGTACATTATCACTTTCAACATACTTCACTGGTCATAGTAATTCCACAGCTCTCTCTCAGATTGTAGGAAACAGGCTATAGACTTAAACTCTTCATGAAAAGAGAAACAAAGAATACAAAGATGTGTGTGATTGTGCACATTGCACATTGTACAATTTGCTACATCATTCATGATCACAATCACAGATATATTTAACCTACCATATTATTTATACTTGTTATTTTTAAAAAATATTTTCCCATACACAAACAAAATATTTTGTGTTTCATCTATAATTCACAACTTTTTTTCTAAATCAGACAAATAGAAATCTCATGGTGAAAACAGACAAAAAACCCCTAATTGCTTCCCCCCTCGGCCTATTTAAACTGATTGTTAGAGCAGTTGTTTTACTGGTATTGGAAGAAGTGTTGAGCAGGCTCCATAGCTTATCTGAAAAAAAAAAAAGATGATAAAAAGCCTCACCCACTTTCAGTCACAAGAATAGCCTCATTTAATAATTAATATGCCTTTTCCGGGGTAATAATAAAGAAGCTCTGACTTCATTCAAAATTCACATTTACTCAGATCTTGTCTTCTTTTTTGCTGGCTGCTTGTATTGGGGGAAAAGGAAGCATGATTATCATCTCTGGGATCCCATCATGCTCTTATAACTCATGTACTTCCCTCACTAGACAACCTTCTGTTTCTCAATGGTTGAAAGAGTGGATGAATGGGAAAGAGAAGCAAAGAATACAAAGATGTGTGTGATTGTGCAGGTTGCACATTGTACAATTTGCTACAACATTCATGATCACAAGGGTATGGGGCATTCATGATCACATGGGTATCTTCATTGATAGAGATGAAATCTGGCATTTGTTTCTTTTCAGGGAAAATATTTCAGGTTGACAATCGTTTAGTACTTCAGGAGTGTTCTCATTCACTTTAGGTAGAATATTTTGTCCTTGAAATTTAAAGAAAGCAGTGGAAAGTTGAGAGGCTGGCTGAAAGAGTCCAAGGTGGTAGAATAGAGGATTGATTGTGAATGGTAAGCAAATGCCATTATACAAGCCAGTAGGTCAGAGGTAAGTAATTAAAAATTTGAGGCAATCAGGGAAATAGGAATTCTGTTTGGATTTTGATGACAGTAAATAAATATTGATAATTTCTAATGTGATAATAGCATTTTCATTATGTTTTTAAAAGTTCTTACCTTAAATAATGCACATGGAAGAATTTACACATTAAACAAGTTTGAAAAATAAATGTGTATGTGTGTAAATAATTGATGTGTAGACTTAATATATAACCTATGATGGAAGTGTTGGCCTGAGGTCACTTTAATAGGTGATTTTTTCCCATGAGAATTTTTGCTAGAGGGAAAGGCAAGAATTAGTTTGAATATAAATCCCTGAATTAGATGGGTTTTAAAATGCTGGCCAAGCCAGGTATACCAAATGCATAAGAAGCCTATTAAACTACCTATAAGAGACAAAAGTTAGCACAAAATGGTAAGAGTAAATCAATACTAGGTTGATTGGATTGATCAAGTAGTTTACTAAGATGTGTCTTCACTCCTCCAACATCAGAGTAAAAATGTATCAATGTCTCAAAAATATTTCAAAAAATGGAAAAAATGCAAGGTATACAGAGAAATGATTCTTCAAAAATCTTAATACCCTAATCCCTGGAGCATGCACATATGTTATAATATTTGACAGGGAGAGTTAAATTAAGGTTGTTAATTTAAATTGAAGTTGTTGATGGAGATAGAGAGATTATCCTGGATCATCTTGATGGGCTTATGTTAGTTAGCTTTTCATTACAGTCACAAAATAATTGGCATAAACAACTTTGGGAAAGATTTATTTTGGCTCATAGTTTCAGATATTTATGTCCAGGGTCAGTTGACTTCATTGCTTTGGATCCGAAGTCATGTAGAACATGGTGGAATGGCATGATGGAAGAAAACTTCTCAGTTTATGATAGCCAAAATGCACAGAATGCAAAAGGGAGGGTAGAGACCAGGCACAAAAAAATACTCTTCCAGGACATGTCCCCAGTGACCTACTTCCTCCAAGTAGGCCCTACCTCCTACAATTTCCACCAACTTCTGATAAACCATTTAGCTATGAATCCTCAATAGATTAATCCACTGATGATATGTGTTATGGTTTAGATAGGAGGCAACCCCCCCCCACAAAGTTCACGTGTGAGGCAATGCAAGAATTTTCAGAGGTGAAATGATTAGATTATGAGAAGCATAAGCTAATTCATGGATCAATCCACTGATGGATTAACTGGGCAGTACCTGTAGGTAGGTAGGGTGTGACTGGAGGAGGTATGTCATTGAAGGTGTGACCTTGGGGTTTATATTTTGACCCTAGTAAGCTGCTTTCCTCTTCCCTACCCCTCTGCCATAATGTTCTGCCTCACCTTGGGCTTAGGGCTATGGAATCAGTCCACAATGGACTAAACCTCTAAAACTGTGAGACTAAGTATATTTTTCTTACTGAGTGTTGTTCTTGTCAGGCTTTTTAGTAACAGTGATGAAAAAGCTGACTAAAACAAGGTGAAAACTGTCATCATTCAATCACGCCCATAGTCTCACCTCTGAATACTGCTGTATTGGGGACTGCTATAGTTTCAATATGAGTTGTACTCCAAAAGCTCATATGTGAGATAATGCAAGAAAGGTTGTATGTGAAATGATTGTGTTATAAGAGCCTTAACCTAATCAATGCACTAATCCTCTGATATGGATTAACTGGGTGGTAACTGTAAGCAAGTAGGTTGTGGCTGAAGAAGATGGGTTCCTGAGGGCATGCCTTTGGGGTTTATATTTTGTTCTGCTGAGAAGAGCTCTCTGTGTTTGCTGGTATGATATCCTAAGCTGCTTTCCTCTGCCCATGCTTCTGCTATGATGTTGTACCATAAACTTGGGCCCAAAGGAATGGAGTTTGCAATTTACAGACAGAGACATCTGAAACGATGAGCAACAAATAAACTTTTCCTTCTCTAAAATTGTTCTTTTGAGGTCTCTTGGTGACAGCAACAAAAACAGATGACTAAAACAGGGGTAAGAGCCTTTTGGGGTCATTCTAGATTCAAATAATAACAGAGACAAATTTAATCACAATCATTTTTATATACAGAAGAAAGAGGAAGAAGAGAGAAAATAAGAAATGCCAAACAGCTTAAATAGAAATTGGTATGATATTGTTGGACTTGAAGAAAGAAGAAGATGACCAAGAGCCAAGAAAAGTTGGTGGCCTCTAGAAGACAGCAAGGTAAAGCAAAAAGATCCTTCTGGCTATACCAATTCTTGATTTTTTTTTCTGGAGAATTAAACACATCTTACTATAGTGATACATGCACAATCATGTTTATAGTGGCATAATTCACAATAGCCAAAATATGGAAACAACCTAGGTGTCCATCAATGGATAAATGGATAAAAAATGTGATATATAAACACAATGGAGTTTTATTCAGTAATTAACAAAACATTAGCATGGCATTTGCAGGAAAGTGTATTCAACAAGATAGTGTCATGTTAAGTAAAAAAAGTCAAACTCAGATTGTTAAGGGTCTTATATTTTCTCATATGCAGAAGCTAGAGAGGAAAAGGGAAAACACAGGTGGAGGTGAATTTCCTAAAAATCAGAGGGAGATCAGTAGAGGAAATGCTTTCAATTAGTGAGAGGCAGGGAGGGAGGGGAGGGAATGCTGTAGAGTTATATTGGCCTAATTATATTATTATATTAAGTGCATGTGTGAATATATAACAACAAATCCTATCAAATATGCACAGCTATAAGAGAGCAATAAAATGAGTAAATATTAAAAAAGAATCTTTTGAAAAGAACTCAGCCCTGAAGATATCTTAATTTTAGCCTGCTAAGACCCATTACTCACTCTGACCTCCAGAACTCTGAAATAATAAATTTGTGTTGTTTTAAGCTTCCACACCTATAATATTCTCATATATCAGCAATAGGACACCAATATAAGAACACATACAAATTGTAACATAGCTTTTCAAATCAGATTAATATTAATAAGAGGGCTGGGGTTGTAGCTCAGTGGTGGAGTACTTGCTTAGCACATGTGAAGTGCTGAGTTTGATCCTCAGCACCACATAAAAACAAACAAATTAAATAAAATAAAGGTATTGTGTTAATCTACAATTAAAAATATTTTTTAAAAGAATGTGAGTAATAAACTGCAATGTAAAGCTAAAACCAATAACAGTAAAGGTTTGGGATAAGTGATGTTGCATATATGTTGATATCACTGGAGTATTTTAAAAAGAAAAGTGTGATCACTAAATAAGATGCATATCTGAAAATGGTATTTTGTTGAATTTATAATGCATTCTCTTTACTTTCTAAATGCATTGTTGAAAACTTTGTCAAGTGGTAGCACAAAGCCACAGAATTTTTTGCATAATTTTAAGTAAAGCATTTTAACCATTTTAGTAAGCCAAAATACATGCAAAACAATACCTGAAATTATAATTTTTTTCTGTAAATATAAACAAGATCAAAAGTAAGCATGCACTGTTCAAAGATGAAATCCACATGTCCATAATAGGTGATATTATTACCAAAGGTTTTGTACAATCAGCTACAATGTTAATACTAAATGTTAGCTTCTGGGAATTTAAATGGAGAAAATTATGTTACACTCATTTATGGATATGTCAAAATGAACCCCAAAGTTATGTATAAATGTAATGCATTAATGGAAACAAACAAAAAAAAACTTTCTCAGAGAAAGTACAATGAATTATTTGCAAACTCATTTCTTTTTTAATTTTCAATGTATGTATTTATTCTAATTTGTTTATTTCTTAAATCATAGGTCTTCATTGGACAATTGGATGTGAGGCATTACTGACATCTTATGTGTTACAGCACTATTTTTCTTTACAATCGGACACATCAACTAATTTATAGCATCAGTATAAATTCATGGCATATGCTAATACATATACGATGGAGAAATGCACTATGAATTTTGGTTTTATTTGTCACTAAAAGTGTCTATGCTAAGGAAGAAGAAATTTTTGTTTTATTTTTATATTATTTTTATTCAGTTGCTAATTTAATTTTGTTTGCTTGCTTTTTAGAAGATCTTCTACAGACTAAAAAATTACTGGATATATTATCTATACATATAATCATTTCTACTCAAATGAGAGTGTAACTGTCAATGAGAGTATGAATATTTTTCACAGAAATCTGTGGTCAAACATCTTCCTTTGATTCTTTCTTTAAATGTGGAAAAAACATTTATTTACAGCATATATGATTATCTAAAAGGAAAATCTAAGAATCTATGAACTCGGACACTAATGAGAGTTCAGAAGCATTCCAAGATATAAGATCAACGTTGGAAAATCATTGGTGTTCCTATACAATAGGAAAAACTAGTCTCAAAAAAACAGGCAAAACCAAACATGATGGTACACACCTTTAATCTCACAAACTCAGGATGCAGAGGCAGAAGGATTACAAATTTGAGGCTGGCCGCAACAATCCAGAAAAACCCTGTCTGAAAATAAAAAATAAAAAGAACTAGGGATGTAGCCCAACAATAGAGTGTTCCTTGTTTCAATCCCCAGTACAAAAAAAAAAAAAAAGGTGTAAAATGTACATTTTCCCCATGTTTTTTATTGGTACATTGTAATTATAAATAAGAAGTGTGATTCATTGTTATGCATTTGTATATGCATACCAAATAACAATGTAATTTGCTCAATATTTTGATTCCAATTCACATTTGAATGACATAGTGAAAGTGAAAATTGTATATATGATTAGATTATGGCCATTATTTATCTTGCTTTTCAATATTATGTGTAGAAAAATGTACAGCATTTACAAGAATTTGATTTTCTACATTGAAGTACACTGGTTCCCTAGGGGGAAAGTGCTTGCACAAACTTTTGAAATAAAATAAAAGATTAAAAATATGACACTGATAATAGTAATTTTAGTTAACTTAAGTGAATTTCTTAACTATCATAGCACAAGAATATATTCAGTATTTTGAATAACCCAAGCCCATCATTTCAGTGCCAAAAGATCTAAATTATGCTTAAGAACTAAAAAATCACATGGAAACAGGTTGTAGTTATTAAGGTGATAGAGAATAAGATTTTTAGTGATGGCATATCAGAATTTCTTAGGAAGGTTAAACTGGTGTGCAAGTAGCTTCATCACCAAAATATTAATTCTTATGTAATACTTTCTGATTTTCTTTTTTTATTGGTTGTTCAAAATATTACAAAGCTCTTGACATCTCATATTACATATATTAGATTCAAGTGGATTATGAACTCCCATTTTTACCCCAAATACAGATTGCAGAATCACATCGGTTACACATCCACAATTTTACATAATGCCCTATTAGTAACTGTTGTATTCTGCTACCTTTCCTATCCTCTACTATCCTCCCTCCCCTCTCCTCCCCTCCCATCTTCTCTCTCTACCCCATCTACTGTAATTCATTTCCCTCCTTGTTTATTTTCCCCTTCCCCTCACAACTTCTTATATGTACTTTTGTATAACATTGAGGGTCTCCCTCTATTTCCATGCAATTTCCCTTTTCTCTCCCTTTCCCTCCTACCTCATGTCTCTGATTAATGTTAATCTTTTCTTCCTGCTCTTCCTCCCTGCTCTGTTCTTAGTTGCTCTCATTATATCAAAGAAGACATTTGGTATTTGTTTTTTAGGGATTGGCAAGCTTCACTAAGCATAATCTGCTCTAATGCCATCCATTTCCCTGCAAATTCCATGATTTTGTCATTTTTTAGTGCTGCGTAATACTCCATGGTGTATAAATGCCACATTTTTTTATCCATTCATCTATTGAAGGGCATCTGGGTTGGTTCCACAGTCTAGCAATTGTGAATTGGGCTGCTATGAACATCGATGTGGCAGTATCTCTGTAGTATGCTCTTTCAAGGTCTTCAGGGAATAGACCGAGAAGGGCAATGGCTGGGTCAAATGGTGGTTCCATTCCCAGCTTTCCCAGGAATCTCCATACTGCTTTCCAAATTGGCAGCACCAGTTTGCAGTCCCACCAGCAATGTACCATAGTACCCTTTTCCCCACATCCTCGCCAGCACTTGTTGTTGTTTGACTTCATAATGGCTGCCAATCTGACTGGAGTGAGATGGTATCTTAGGGTGGTTTTGATTTGCATTTCTCTGACTGCTAGAGATGGTGAGCATTTTTTCATGTACTTGTTGATTGATTGTATGTCCTCCTCTGAGAAGTGTCTGTTCAGGTCTTTGGCCCATTTGTTGATTGGGTTATTTGTTATATTATTGTCTAATTTTTTGAGTTCTTTGTATACTCTGGATATTAGGGCTGTATCTGAAGTGTGAGGAGTAAAAATTTGTTCCCATGATATAGGCTCCCTATTTACCTCTCTTATTGTTTCTCTTGCTGAGAAAAAACTTTTCAGTTTAAGTAAGTCCCATTTGTTGATTCTTGTTATTAACTCTTGTGCTATGGGTGTCCTATTAAGGAATTTGGAGCTGACATATATAGAATATATCAACCATCATCAAGTGGATACACTTTTTTCTCAGAAGCACATGGATCCTTCTCAAAAATAGACCATATATTATGCCATAGGACAACACTCAGTAAATATAAAGGGGTGGAGATAATACCATGTATTTTATCTGATCATAATGGAATGAAACTGGAAATCAATGATAAAAGAAGGAAGGAAAAATCCTACATCACATGGAAAATGAACAATATGTTACTGAATGATCAATGGGTTACAGAAGACATAAAGGAGGAAATCAAAAAATTCTTAGAGATAAATGAAAATACAGATACAACATATAGGAATCTATGGGACACAATGAAAGCAGTTTTAAGAGGAAAATTCATTGCCTGGAGGTCATTCCTCAAAAAAAGGAAAAACCAACAAATAAATGAGCTCACACTTCATCTCAAAGCCCTAGAAAAGGAAGAGCAAAACAACAGCAAATGTAGCAGAAGAAATAATTAAAATCAGAGCAGAAATCAACAAAATTGAAAAAAAAGAAACTATTGAAAAAATTGACAAAACTAAAAGTTGGTTCTTCGAAAAAATAAATAAGATCGACAGACCCTTAGCCGTGCTAACGAAGAGAAGAAGAGAGAGAACTCAAATTACTAACATATGGGATGAAAAAGTCAAGATCACAACAGATGCTACAGAAGTACAGAAGACAATTAGAAATTATTTTGAAAACCTATATTCCAATAAAATAGAAGATAGTGAAGACATCGATAAATTTCTTAAATCCTATAATTTGCCCAGACTGAGTCAGGAGGATACACACAATTTGAACAGACCAATATCAATGGATGAGATTGAAGAAGCAATCAAAAGACTACCAACCAAGAAAAGCCCAGGACCGGATGGGTATACAGCGGAGTTTTACAAAACCTTTAAAGAAGAATTAATACCAATACTTTTCAAGTTATTTCAGGAAATAGAAAAAGAGGGAGCTCTTCCAAATTCATTCTATGAGGCCAACATCACCCTGAATCCAAAACCAGACAAAGACACCTCAAAGAAAGAAAACTACAGACCAATATCTCTGATGAACCTAGATGCAAAAATCCTCAATAAAATTCTGGCGAATCAGATACAAAGGCACATCAAAAAAAAAGTGTGCACCATGATCAAGTAGGATTCATCCCTGGGATGCAAGGATGGTTCAATATACGGAAATCAATAAATGTTATTCACCACATAAATAGACTTAAAGATAAGAACCATATGATCATCTCGATAGACGCAGAAAAAGCATTTGACAAAGTACAGCATCCCTTTATGTTCAAAAAATTAGAAAAACTAGGGATAACAGGAACTTTCCTCGACATTGTAAAAGCTATCTATGCTAAGCTCAGGCTAGCATCATTCTGAATGGAGAAAAATTGAAGGCATTCCCTCTAAAATCAGGAACAAGACAGGGTTGCCCTCTATCACCACTTCTATTCAATATAGTTCTCGAAACACTGGCCAGAGCAATTAGACAGACGAAAGAAATTAAAGGCATAAAAATAGGAAAAGAAGAACTTAAATTATCACTGTTTGCGGATGATATGATTCTATACCTAGAAGACCCAAAAGGGTCTACAAAAAAACTGCTAGAACTAATAAATGAATTCAGCAAAGTGGCAGGATATAAAATCAACACGCATAAATCAAAGGCATTTCTGTATATCAGCGACAAAACTTCTGAATCGGAAATGAGGAAAAACACTCCATTCACAACATCCTCAAAAAAAATAAAATACTTGGGAATCAACCTAACAAAAGAGGTGAAAGATTTATACAATGAAAACTACAGAACCCTAAAGAGAGAAATAGAAGAAGATCTTAGAAGATGGAATAATATACCCTGTTCATGGATAGGCAGAACTAACATCATCAAAATGGCGATATTACCAAAAGTTCTCTATAGGTTTAATGCAATGCCAATCAAAATCCCAACGGCATTTCTTGTAGAAATAGAGAAAGCAATCATGAAATTCATATGGAAAGATAAAAGACTTTCTGATTTTCATCACTTATTAGAGAAATAAATGGACATGGTAAAATAATTCCAAGTGCTAAAACACATCATAAAGAAACTATTTTCAGAAAAGAATAAATTATTCCACATACCTCTATCATCCATGTTAAAGCATGTAGGTTTATGAACAGAAATCTGTACCTAAAATTCAGTTTTATATTCGATAAAATCTTCAAACTATCTAAAATTAATTAATGCTGCTTTGACAGGGGGTTTGTATTTTATAAATTATCATAAAAAAGAATAAAGTGTGTGAATCAAACTTGGTATAGATGCTTTCTTCACATCATGAATTCTTAGAAAATAGAATATCTGGATGGTGAATTGAAGTAAAGAGAAAACATTGTTTGAAGCCTAAGGCATCCAGCCAAGGGAAATATGTTTATCACAGGACCAACTAGGCACCCATTGTGTCTAAAAAGACATTCATAGCAGCATCTTAGTAGACCTGAAACTCATTTATTGCACACCTGTTAGGAAGCTCTAATGTGAGGATTCAGCACATAATTTCTAAAATTAGAAAAATGTGAGTTTGAGACCTTTGATTTTTAACATAAGAATAAAAATAAAATTAAGCATAAGAGCAATAAGATCTGAATTGTGCTTAAGAACTAAAAAATCACATGGAAACAGCGTCAAATATGAATTATTTAAGATGAGTTATTTATCTAATCATCACTTTTCTTATCTACTGAATAAGATAATAATTACCACACAAGATTTTAAAGGGATAATGCATTTATGTATTCATTCATGCAAAAAATAAGAACTAAGGGACAAAGCACTCTGCTGGGCACTGAGAATAAAGTAGCAACAACAGAGACATGATCTCTGGCTTAATGGAACCTAATTTTATCAGGGAAAATAGATATTGAATAATTAATTACATATTTACTGAGTACTAAAAATTGCACATTGAATCTACCCCAGTTGCTATGTGTTGGGGAAGGTGGTACTATCAGGAGGCTCCCTGTATAAATAATATATTTATTCATTCTCTGAATTCACAAGATATTTGAGCTTTGCAAATTTGTGTCTTTTCCGGTACCACAAGATCATGTAGGTTTTTGTATGTCATGATGAAAACTTTGGATTTTATCCTAAGAATAATAAAGAACAGTGTTTGAAGTTTAAGAAGAGGTGTAGTAAGAAATTTTGTTTAAGAACAAAAAAATCATATGGACATAGTATGTAAGAAAAATTAGACCAAAATAAGAAGGTTGTTGTAGTAATTAATGTGACAGAGAATAAGATGATCAAGACCAGGTAGAACAGTGGCATCCCAGAGTAAAACGAACAAAAATATTTGAAGAAAAGATGGTAAGAATGATAATGGTGGGGAACATGTTAAAGAAGATATTGTTCCCAAGCATCACATTCTTTGAGAAATAATATTCACAATAAAAATAAGTAGTTTTTCTACCTAAATGTCCAAATGTCCACCTGGGATAGGTTCACTAATAATTCTTGTTGAAATATTCCATGTCTTTAAATTAGTTTCCCCAGTGTTTATCCTCCCTGATAAACTGTTGATCCTGGTAAATCTTGGTGCATGAGGATTATCTGCTGCTTTATGCCTTAGGTATAATAATTCTATATACTTTCATAGAGTAGTTATTGAATCCAAGAGCATCTGAAATTTGAATGAGATTTTAGTTGATCATAGTATAATAAAAGTCAATAGATATATTTTAAAAATATAATGATAATAATAAAAATGAACACTGAATAATCCCTCAGTCAAAACCAAAGCATATAACATGAAATATAAATGAGGTAATCTGTTTCTATGTTGTTCACTTACTTCCATTTAAATGTAAACTTATTATAAATTTTGTTTAGCATTTTCTTCATTGTTAAAAGTGTTTTATCAGGCTGGGGTTGTGGCTCAGCGGTAGAGTGCTTGCCTAGCCTGTGCAAGGCTCTGGGTTCGATCCTCAGCACCACATAAAAATAAATGAAATAAAGATATTGTTTCCAATTAAAAAATAAATATTTTTTAAAAAAGGTTTTTATCAGTCTTATATATAAGAATTAAAATATAGTCTTTTATTTATTGAGATATAATCCACATACTATACAAATTGTGTGTTGTAAAAATGTAAAAGTTATTAGTATATTCACAGAGTTGAACAACCACAATCTCAATCTAATACTATAATACTTTGGTTACCATAAATATTAGCACTCACTTGCCATTCCTACAAACCCACCTCCTAGACCCAGTCCAAGGTACTAAGATATTTTGTATGCTTATAAATGTACCTATTTTTATATTTTTATATAAATAAGTTCATATAATATGCAAAATATTATTACTGTATTCGTTTACATAGAATAATTTTAAAAGGTTAATACAGGGAGAGAAATGATGGAAAATATTAGAGTAAGGGTGGCCTTCCCAACAGTTCATTAGCTCAAGATTTAAAATGTGGACTGCTCCTCAGCGAGGTGAGTGACTAAGGAAATTTGCTGCAATTCAACATTGGACAGTAAATAAAACCACAGAGACAAAGAAAGTTGGAAACTTTGGACATAATATAAGAAATAATACATTAGAGTCATGCCAACTTGGCTGGTGGTGGTGGCAGGTGCAGCAGCAGCTGTGGTTCTGCCAGTCCACTGCTGAGGGGAGGAGGAGTACAGGCAGACAGAGAGGAAAGAGAAGTGAATAAAATTGGCTTGGGGGAAACTTATGATCTTAGCAGACCCAGTTATGGTGGGGGAAGTTGTAGAGAGTAAAGCATTGGCTTGGGGGAAACTTATGATCTTAGCAGACCCAGTTATGGTGGGGGAAGTTGTAGAGAGTAAAGCAACCAAAACTGCTTGACACACAGGCAGTTAGTCCAGCAGGAGCCAGAATTGCCAGCATCAAAAAAAAAAAAAAAAAAAAATATATATATATATATATATATATATATATATATATATATATATATATATATATATATATATTTGTGGCTGTGAAGTATTAAGCAAAGGTGGGAGATATGGAACTCATAAAGGAAGTTGTCAGCCAGACCCAGCAGTCGCCTATTGAGGGATCAGAATGTGCCTGGAGCAGCATGATCGAAACAGGCACACAGCAATTTTGCCTATGGCAATGCAGGCTCAGGGTACTGAGGAGAGAACAGTTCTCTTTGTGGCATTCCATATGAGCTACTGGGAGGAGGCCAATATTCATCCAGACATTCTAATCACCCCATTCTTACTCTTTTTCAAATTTAAATTGTTAATTTTTAAAAATTATTAAAAAATTATTTTCTTTATTTTAGTTTTCATATTTGCCATTGAGTGACTGTGTGTGTGTGTGTGTGTGTGTGTGTGTGTGTGTGTGTTTGCATGTATGTGCAGGTTGTATTTTCACTATGTAGATAGGTTCAGAAATATGTATATATATTCATATAATATTACTTTCATTTCATTACTTTTTTCTTCATTTGTTTATTATGGAACATTGGTTTAATTTTGGTGGGGCATGTTTTATGTTGGTTGAGCTATTTTGATTTTTTTGGTTTCTTTGTCCATACTTTGGTTTTTGTCCCTCTTATTACACCTTCTACACTCTTCTCCCACTTATAGAAGAAATTTCTGGCTCCTTCTTCCTCTCTTTAATTATTTTATTATTTTGTTGGTTTTTTGCTTCTACTTCTTTAGAATTATCATTGGCTACTGTTTCCTGCCTACCCTCTGTTCACTATTTAAATATTTCAAACTTTCTCTTGCTTTTCTGCCCTATTTTTTTCTTTACATAAGAAACTGTAATTCGCTATCTGATAGAATTAAAAAAGTTATGTAATCTCTACTATATTCATATTGTTGTGATTATCAATGGAGTGGATGATGTAGAGTACGACTGCTGTTTAATGTCTGATCTAGTCCATGGTTGCTTATTGTTGGAGCTTAATATTAAATTATGACCCAACTTTTCTTATATAGGTGGTAATTAGTGTTTTAAATGTAAAAAAAAAAAATAGCAGACATGTATCTTATGGCTGTCCATAAGTTACTAACATTATTGATATATGTGGCTCCCCCTTTTTCTAAGAGGGGCTAGGAAGTGATTGGGACAATTCAATTTCACAGAGTAGAGATATTGTTGCTGAGTAAACATTCACAAGTCAGCTAAGTAATAGTAAATCTCACTCCACACAAAATCTAGCCTCACTGGAGCCTCAGCAGGAATTCAACACAGAATACGGGCAACAAAACCCCAAATGGCACGATGCCCCAAGAAGGAACAGCTAGAGGGGGACCAGGAACATCTATACATACATTAAAAAATAGAAATCCCTAGGGAAAAAAATAACTATACATGAAAGGACATGGGTATGAGTATAGGAGAGGAAGGACTCATCTCAACTGATGTGCAAATCTGAAAAAATGAGGAAAGTTGCAAAAAACAAAATCTCTCCCTCAAATTCACAGTCCCCTATTGAAAGAACCCACAGATATGGGAGAGGATTTAATTTCAGAGAAAGAGCATTAAAGGTTATTATTAAAATATTAAATGAACTAAAAGATAAGATCTAAGAAATAAATTAAGAGAGCAAATAGAGGAGGTTAAAGACAATTTTTAAACAAATAGACATTGAAAAAATTCATCAGAATTCCTGGATATAAAATACACAATGAATCAAATGAAAAATCCACTTGAAAGCATTACCAACAGATTAGATTGCATAGAAAATAAGACTTTATTTTCTATGAAGACAGAATATCACAACATGAAGAAAGGGTATATAAACTTGAATACTCAGTATGTAGTAAAGGGGAAAAAATACCATGATCAGAACATACAAGAACTCTGGAACAACATGAAAAGACCAAACCTGAGAGTCATTGGGACAGAAGAGTACATGGAAGAGATTTTAAGAAGGTTTTCTGTAAAATAATAGAAAATTTTCCTAAGACATCTACATATAAGATGCATATAGGATTCCAAATAGACAAGAAGATAAATTCTTTAAGATATATCACAATCAATATAAGTAATGTAGAAAATAATGAAGTAATATTAAAAACTGAGAAAACCTATCAGGTCACGTTTAGAGGCAAATCAATAAAGCTCATATCTGATTTCCAAACTCAGACACTAAAATTAAGGAAGGCCTGGAATAAGATATACTAAGCTCAAAGACAAAAGAATTTCCGGTCAAAAATACTATATCCTTCTCTCGAAGTGCATCAAGGTTGGTTCCACAATTTAGCTATTGTGAATTGTGCTGCTATAAACATTGATGTGGCTGTGTCCCTGTAGTATGCTGTTTTTAAGTCTTTTGGGTATAAAACCAAGGAGTGGGATAGCTGGGTCAAGTGGTGGTTCCATTCCCAGTTTTCCAGGGAATCTCCATACTGCTTTTCATTTTGGCTGCACCAATTTGCAGTCCCACCAGCGATGTATGAGCCTTTTTTCCCACAATATATGAATGGATAAAAAAATGTGGTATGTATGTATGTATGTGTGTGTGCATGTATATATATATATATATATATATATATATATATATATATATATATATTACATTACTCAGCAGTAAAAGAGAATAAAATCATGGCATTTGCAGATAAATGGATGGAGTTAGAGAAGATAATGTTAAGTGAAATTAGCCAATCCAAAAAAACAAATGCCAAATGTTTTCTCTTATATAAAGAGGCTGATTCATAATGGAGTAGGAAGGGGGAGCATGGGAGGAATAGACTAACTTTAGATAGGGCAGAGGGGTGGGAGGGGAAGGGAGGAAGCATACAGTTAGAAATGATGGTGGAATGAGATGGACATCATTATCCAAAGTACACGTATGAAGACACAAATTGGTATGAATATATTTTGTATACAACCAGAGATATAAAAAATTGTGCTCAATATGTGTAATATGAATTGAATGCATTCCACTGTCATATATAACAAATTAGAATAAGAAACTTTAAAAAGAATACTATATCCAGAAGCTCTATTTTAGAATCAATAAAAATAAAAATCATCATGATAACAATAAACTAAATTAATATATGTCCAGTAGATTGTACTACAAAGAATACTTAATGATATACTGCACACCAAAAAATTCAAAAGCAAACTCAAAAGTTCCAAAGAGATGAAGCTCACTAGAAAAACTAACTAGATGAAAATTGAGACTGAATTAAACACAGAAAACAAACCAAAGTGATAAGAAATAACAAATATATATCCATAATGACACCAAATGCAAATGATCCTTAACAATTAAAAGACATGGATCAACAAAATGGAATAAATGAACAAGATTCCACTTCATACTGTTAGCAAGAGACTCATCGCATAGGCAAAGACACTGTGGACTGAAGGTAAAAGTTGGAAACAAATATCTCATGCCCATGGAATCTGAAAACAGGCAGAAGCAGCTATTCTTAGATCTGACAAAGCTGATTTAAAGAAAATTCATCTAAATAGGGAAAGAGGGCCACTACATATAGGAAAGGGAAAAGTTCAATAAAATTTAATGATAGTAGATATTTTTGCACCAATTGTCAGTGCACCTAATTACATTACAAAATACGTCCTGACATTGTATCCCAGATAGACCCTAATACATAATATGATTTAAAAAAAAACTTGGGCTGGGATTGTAGTTCAGAGGTAGTGCACTTGCCTAGCATGTGTGAGGCACTGGACTCGATTTTCAGGACTGCACATAAATGAGTACAATAAAGGTCTATCAACAACTATATGTGTGTGTGTGTGTGTGTGTGTGTGTGTGTGTGTGTGTATATATATATATAGTTTTTAAAAAGACAACTTATCACTGATAGGTCATTCAAACATAAAATCAATAGATGTTTCTTAATAATATTATAAATCAAATGGACTTAACAGACATATACAGAATATTTCACTACAAAACAGTTGAATTTACTTTTTTTGTGGCAGCTTATGAAACTTTTTCCAAAATGGATAAAATTCTAAGTCACAATGTAATTCCTAGCAAATACAAAAAATAAAAAATGATAGAATTCCTTGCACCCTATCAGATTGTAATGGAATAAACCTGACAATCAAACAAAAAAAATAGGAAACAAATAAACACATGGATATTGAACAATACTCTAAAATGATGAATGGATCATAAAAGAAATGGAGAAGAAATTAAGAAATCAGAAACAAATGAGAAAAAAATCTCTTGGAGAATATAAAGGTAGTTCTAAAGGAAAATTAATTGATCCTTTTTATTGTTCTTTGAACTCTATTTCATTTATTTCTACTCTGATATTTACTATTTCTTTCTTTATAATAATTTTGGGTTTATTTTACCACATTAAGATATTGAGATACATACTAACTCATATTTTTGAAAGCATCTTTTTCTGGTATAGATATTTATTGTTATAAACTTCCCTCTTAGTATTATTTTCTGTTGTATCCCACAGATTTTAGCATTATGTGTTGTCATTTTCTCTATTCTAATGGCTAAATATTTCCCTTCTGACTTCTTCAATGATCCTCTGTTCATTCAAAAGGGTGTTATTCAATTTTTTAATGATTCCTACAATTGTTCTTGCTTTTGACCTCTAGCTTCATTCTAATGTGATCAAAAAAGACACACTCAATTAAAAAATATAATACTTCTTTTGTGGCTTAATAAATATTCTATTCTTAAGAAAGTGTCATGTGCTGATGAAAACAATGTGTATTCTGTAGCTAATTGAGGAAATGTTTTGTGAATGTACTTTAATGCCATTTTTAAAAGAATGTAGTTTAAATTGGTGTTTTGTTCTTGTTTTTGGTGGTGGTGGCGGTGTTGATTTTTTTAATCTGGATAACATCCATTGGAAACAGTAATGCATTGAAAGTCACACTCTATTTTTATTGCATCCCATCTCTACCTTTAGTTCTAATATATTTTTTAATAAAATTGTCTGCTCTAAAACCAGGTGCAGTTCTATCTTAATGATTGTTCTATGGATTATTACATTCTTATTTCCTTTTTCTTTTCAGATTTTTAAATTTATTTTGTCAGATATAAGTATAGATACCCCTAATGGCTTTCAGCTTCCATTTAATTGGAATATTATTTTCTATTTTTTTTCACTTTTAGTCTCTGGTAAGACAGGTTTCTTTACTGATGAAATGAGTTTCTTGTAGGCAGCATATTTGGGGATTTGTATTTTAATCCATTCACCAATTCTGTATTTTTAATTGGAAAATTAAGACCATTTACATTCAGAGTTATTATTAAAAGATAAGATATAGACTTTTGCCTGTCAATTTGTTGATTTTCTTATACTTACTTTCAATAATATTTGTTCATTTCTTTCTCTCTTATCCATCATTGTGTTTTTATGGCTTACCATATTTATATTATTTGATTCTTTTCTATTTCTTATTTCTCTGTCTACTCTGCTAGTATGATTTTTATTTTCACAGGCTATCAAGATGGTAGTTGTCTTCCTTCCATTTCTGGGTGTAGGACTTACAAAAACATATTTTGTAATTCTGTTCTTTTGTCCATGAATTTCTTTAGTTTTTGCTATCTTGGAAGATCTGTATTTCTCTTGCAATTCTGAAGGATAGCCATGCTGGGAATAGTAATCCTGATTGTCAGTTATTTCCCTTTAACATGTGAAGTATACCACTCAATGTTCTCTAGGTTTTTAGGTTTTCTGCAAGAAAATCCAGTACTAGTCTATTAGGGTTGAACTTAAATATGATGTTATGGCTTTTCTCATAAAGATTTTATTATTCTTTCTTTATATGTATTTTGACTGAATATAAGGTTATGGTGAGGATCTTTTCTGCTGACAACTCTAGCAGAATGTCCAAGGAATTATGTCTTTCCAAGGAATTATTAATTTTTCTATTATAATTTTACTGAATAAATTTTATATTCCCTTTACCTTTATTTCTTCCCTTTCAGGTAGCCAGTGATAAAAATGATTTTTTGGGGGGGAGTAATGGAAATTGAACCCAGATGCATATTATTTTTGTGTTACATTTCCAGACCTTTTTATTTTGAGACAGGGTTTCACTAAGATGCTTATGGCCTCCCTGAATTGCTGAGGATGGACTCAAACTTGTGATACCCCTGCCTCAGTTTCTCTAGCCACCAGGATCAGAGGTATGTGCCACCATGCCTGGAAGAAGCTGATCTTTTATGGAGTCCTAAAAAGATCTAAATGATTTTCTCATTATTTCTTTTCTTTTTTTTCACTTCCAACTGAATATGATATTCAAAAGACCACTATGAAAGTCTGGTATTGTCTGCTACTTGATTTAGTCCATCATTGAGACTTTCAAGTGGATTCTATCTAACTTTTTAAATCCTTCATTTTCAATAATTCTGAAAGGTTCTTTTTCAAAATTTCTATCTCTTTACCATATTTCTTATTCATATTCTGTGTCATCTTCCTAATTTCATTTATCTGTTTATTTGCATTCTCATTGAAGTTTTCAAAAAATATTCTTTAAAACTCTTGTTAATTATACATGACAGTAGAATGCATTTTGATATATAATACATACATGGACTATAACTTCCAATTTTTGTGGCTACACATGATCTGGAGTTACAGTGGTCGTGTGTTCATATATGAACATAGGAAAGTTATATCTGTCTCATTCTACTGCCTTTCCTATTCCTATCCTCCCACCCTTAATTCCCATTTGTCTAATCCAAAGTACTTCTATTTCAGACATTTAATCCATTTTAACATCTTTGGAATCTGTTTCCAAACGTATGATCTTTAAGAAATGTCCTATTGCCTACATTTTTTTTTCCATTTCTTGTATTCCAATGTTGAGATTGGTACACCTGTTGTAAGAGATACCTTTTGCACTTTTATGGAATGGTCTTCTTAGTAAGGAGTTTTCTCTTGAAGATTTTTTGAGATGTTAGTTTGTTATGCCATGTTAGTTTTATTTTCAGTTTGGCACCATAGTGTCTCTGTAGCTTCTTTAACTGTGATTAATAAGTTTGGCATAGTGCATCCCATTTCAAATGTTAGTGACCCAATATCTTCCTGGGTCATGCAAGAGTGGTGACACTCCAGCAGTTCATGCAAGTGTGGTATAAACAGCAGACTTTATGAGATACACATGTGTGATTATTCCTAAAATGGGAGTGATGGACCATATTTTGGGTTGTGGGTTTCCACAGGCATTATTTATATTGGCTCTATTACTTGATGGGCTCTCTGATACTGGCTACTCAATTCATGTTGAGGAATTTGAAGCACTTGTCCTCTGATTAGACTCTAGTGTGGTTCCAGGTGCTTAACAGGGAGAGGTGGGCACCAGGAATCCCAACACCATCTCTGTGGCATTCACACATGGTCTTGTCGGCATTACATAATATTTTAAGTTTTAGGGGTGACCTATGCAGGTGTAGTAGCACCATAGGTGTGGTGGCAGTAAATTTCTGTCATTTCTTCTTGCTGATGTTCTGAGCATGCCTATACAGGAGTAGGAAATCAGAACCTCCAGTTGTGTATTTTGCTTGCAGGAATACACAAGAGTACAGCATGATATTACAAAATGGAATCTACCTCAGGAATACAAAGTTGGTTTAACATCTGACAACTAATTAATCTAATACATAGAGTAAAAACTAAAATTTACAAAATTATCTTAGTAGATGCATAAAAAGCATTTAGAAAAATTCCACCACTCCTTCATGATTTAAAACCTAAATAACTAGAAATAGACGAAAATTTCAATCTGATAAAGGACCCTAAGAAAAACTCACAATTATGATTGTATTTTATGGTGAAAAAATTGGATACTTTCTCCCTAACATGAATTATAAGAGTAGATTGTCCACTTTTACTAATTCCATTTAAAATTGTACTGGGATTTCCAGACAGGTGATTAAGCAAAACAAGATCCCTAATGAACACAGATGCAAAAATCATACAAAATATTATAAAACCACATTCAAAAATAATTAAGTCACAGAGACAGACTAGAGGAAGAATGCATTTCCCAACAGTTCCTGAGAACCAGACTTAGAAACTGGGAAGACCACACCTCAGCAATGAGTAAATAAGGGAATTCACTTAAATTTAATACTGGAGTGTAAAAAGAAACCACAGGGACACAGAAAGTAAAAATCTTTGAACTTAACACAAGAAATAATACATTAAAGATATGGTAGAGATATGGTAGATTGGCTGCTGGTGGTGTTAACCATGTCACTGAAAGGAGTAGGGAACACAGGCAGATAAATAAGACAATTTGTTTGACCAATGAAGAAATGCAAAAAATAAAAGTGTAATTTGGCTTGGGAGAACCTGTGGATTAGAGGAAGTCTCACATTAATGGTCATAGAGCCCATGGAGGAAGCAGTTAAGTGAAAACCAACCAAAAAAAAAATTGTTTGCCCCAGGGGTGGATAATTTGGCAGGAACTGGGATCATGGGCACAAGATAAAGCTTCCAGACACAGAAATTGGCCTCTAGCATGTTAATCATCTATAAGCGCTACACAGCAGTGAGCAGAGACAGGATATTGGGAACTCATAGAGGAAGTTGACAGCAGTCACCCATTATGAACCTCAGAGTGTACTTAAATCAGAGTGACTGAAATTGGCACAAAGAAAATTATACCTGAACCATACAGGCTCTGGACACCGACAGGGGAAAAAAAGCTCCCTTTGTTGCAGACCCCCCTTAAGAGCTACTGTGAAGAAGTCTGTTGTGGCTACAAAGGAGCATCTGCACTTGAGGGCAGATTCCTTGTAATTCATATTCAATTCAGTGGTGGTGAAGCCTGTGAAAGTTTAGTTTCTATGCCCTAAAAGTAGATTTTACAAGAGACCTGAAGTCCTGCAGAGATGGGCATGTCCACAGCAACAGAGGGCATGGTTCAAATCTCAAATGCCCACCAACAGAGTTACAAAGTTCAGCCAAGACTAAACCACAACCATTGTAACTTCCAATTTGGAAATCTTCACCACCTCCTCTTAAAAAATGCATAATTTGTCAGTATCCCTTAGTCTATCCCATCCTACAGTAGGAGACTGGAAACTGAGAATTATTACAACCAGCTTTGCCTTCTAGCCAAAATGGCTGGCTGTTAAGTAAGGAAAATAAAGGCTTTGGCATTAATAAATACTAACACTGGATCCAAGGGTTAGAAAAAATATGAATAATAAAAATCCAATTTTTCCAACAATTTGACCACATCAGCAGAAACAAGCCTTTTATTTCTCATTGTTTCGTTTTGTCTTTCACTTTTTTCCTCTCTTTTTCCTTTTTTTCTCCATGTTTCCCCATTTTACATGTAGTTTTACTCTTACTCTTCTTTTTTAAAAATATAACTTTTTACGGGCTTGGGTTGTAGCTCAGTGGTAGAGCACTTGCCTAGCATGTATGAGGCACTGGGTTCGATTCTCAGTACCGTACATAAATAAATACAGGTAAATCAACAACTAAAAAAATTTAAGTATACCTTTTTAAATTTTTTTCAAATATCAATTCATTGAATTTTATTTTTTCAAACTTTTTCAATTCAGCAAGATTTTGTGTTTATATATGTTCGTATATGGGTGGGTGTGTTCTCCCTGTGCAAATAGGTTTAAAAATACATTCATATAATATACATTCATATGTACATTAATATATTTTTACCTTTATTTTAACTCTCTTCTCTATACTGATTTGTTACTTGGTCTTGGTTTGCCAGAGGTGAGGTATGATTATATGCAGGCTTGAATTTTTTGATATTACATTTAGTTTTCCACATCTTAATGTTTGTCCCTTTCATTGCCCATACTTTAATATCTTCCCCCACTATCAGCCAAATTTTCATGTTACATCTTCCTGTTTTTTTTTACTACTTTTAGTGAATTTCATTCCTCCTTCTTGGCAGTTGAAAGGAGCTGTCTATCTTCTGCCTCTCTCATGTTCACTTTTTAAAAACTTTTTTTTAGTTGTTAACAGAACTTTATTTATTTTTACATGGTGCTGAGAATCCAACCCAGTGCCTCAAACATGCCAGGCAATTGTGCTACCACTGAGCCACAGCCCCAGCCCCTCCCATGTTTGCTTTTTAACTTATTCAGACTTTCTCTTGCTTTCCTACCCTATTTTCACTTTATGTAAGAAAACAATACCAATAAAGAATAAAATTAGACATTTAATGATATTCCTACCCTATAAATATCATTAAATATCTAATTTTATTAGATATGTAATTATTAATGTAGTGGATGATGTAGTAAACCCATGCTGTCTAATGTCTGATCTACTTGACAAGATTTTTTAATTGTTGATACTGTTTTAAATGTTGACCTCACCAATTCTATATAAGTGGCAATTAGTGCTACAGATTTTAAAGTAGACACCAGCCATATATCTTAAGCTGTACATCTGTTGCTAACATTAGTGCTAATCTGGCTTCCTCCTTTCTCTAAGAGGGGCTGGAAAATGATTGGAATACTTCAGGTTCACAAAGTAGAAATCCTGCTGAAGAACAATATATATACAATTCATACAAGTAACAGTGAATCTCACCCAAATACAATCTAGCTCCACCCTCAACCTCAACATTCTTTATCACCTAAAGTTGGAGAGAGAAAACCCCACATCAACAACCATGCCACAAGGAGGAACAAATAGAGGTGGACCCTCAAATCATACCCCTGGATATCTACTAGTATATCAAAAACAGAAGTCCCAGAAAAAAACAAATATATAATGAAGATTATAAAGCACTGATGAAATAAATTGAAGATGAAACTTAGAAGATGGAAGGATGTACCAACTTCATGGTTATATAACATTAATATTTTCAAATTATATTAATATATTACCAAAATATTACCAAAAGCAATCTAAATATTCAGTGCAATCTTCATCAAATTACCAATGACATTCTTCACAGAACTAGAAAATCATCCCTGAAATCTATATGGAAAAATAAGATTAAGAATATCTAAATCAATCCTGAGCAATAAGAATGAGACTAGAAGCATCATAACACCTGATCTCAAATTATACTACAGAACTATAGTAACAAAAATAGAAAGATATTGGCACAAAATCATAAAGAAAAATGGAATAGACTAGAAGACACAGAGAAAAATCGACATAGGAAGAATTATCTTAACCTTGAAAGGTGTCTGGACATCCATAAGTGAAAGAATGAAAATAGATTATCTACCTTACACACTTCACAAAAAGCAATTCAAAGTGGATCAAATACATAGGAATTAGCTTAGAAACAGTGAAATTGCTAGCCTAAGCTCAGTACGTAAAACTAAGAAGTGATAAGTGGGATGACATCCAATTAACAAAAAAGGTTCTTCACAGCTAAGGAAATAATTAAGATTGTAAGGAGGAGGCTTACAGAATTGGAGAAAATCATTGCCAGCTATTTCTGTGACAAGGAATGATAACAATAATAGAAAGAACTAAAAAAAAAAATTAACCATAAACCTACACTAATAACCCACTCAGTGTGCAAAAGATCCAAAGAGGCATTTCGTAAATGAGGAAATATCAAGGATCAACAAATATATGAAAAAATATTCAATATCCTGTGCATCAGCTTGAAAATCAAGACTGCATTGTGATTTCATCTCATCCCGGTTAGAATGGCAATCATGAAGAAAGCAAATAGTTATAATTTCTGGTAAGGATGTGAAGGAAAAATTACACATATACACTGGTGGTAGGACTTCAAATTAGTATAACCACTTTGGAAAGCAATATGGAGATTCTTTAAAATATTGGGAATGGAACCACCATATGTTGCAGATAATCTAGTCCTTGGTATTTAAAAGAACTAAAATCAGTATACTATAGGGATGCATTCATATCAATGTTTAGAGATGCACAATCCACAATATCCATGTTATAGAACCAGGCCAGGTACTCAAATAGAGATGAATGGATAAAGAAAATGTGAGATTGATCTATCTATCTATCTTCTCTCTCTCTCTCTCTCTCTCTCTCTCTCTCTCTCTCTCTCTCTTTCTCTCTCTCTCCCATACACACACACATACACACACACACACACACACACACACACACACACACACCACACACACACAATGGAGTTCTACCCAGTCACAAAGAAGAATAAAATTATATCATATACTTCTAAATGGATGGAATTTATGAACAACATGCTAAGTAAAATATACTTAATTCAGGAAGCCAATTTCTAAATATTTTCTCTCATATGTGAAATCTAGATTGAAAGAGGGAAAGGGGGATACAGAAGGGAGACTAGTAGAAGAGAAGTGAGAGATCAATGGGTAGGGAGAAAGAGACATAAAGGGGAAAAACTAGGGAATTAAATTGAATTATGCTAAGTGCATGTGTGTGTGTGTGTATATATATATATATATATATATATATATATATCAATGCAATGCATTCTAACTTGATATATACCTTCAGTGCATCAATTTAAAAATAAATATATAAATAGAAGGAAGGCCAATCGAGTAGAAGAAGAGGATCTGAGGGAGAGAAGAGGGAAGGGAAAGGGGTAGAATTAAATATTGAAATTGAGAAAACTATGTTATATGCATTGAATATTAATATTAATTAATAAACTATATGAATACATTGAAATGAAATTTACTATTATATATAATTATCATCCACTCAATATTAAAAAAATAAAAAATAAAGAAATCCAAAACAATTTTCTTATGGTGAATTCAAAACATCTTTAACTTCAAAAAATTAACTTAATTAACAAATTAACTTAAATTAACAAAAATTTAACTTCAAAATTTTAAAAAGCAATTCAATGAAATTAGGAAAATGATAAATGGCTAAAATTAGAATTGTAGCAAAAGATCAATATTTTAAATAAGTATATGAATAAATATAATAAAAAATAAATAGAAAATATACATATACATATATATTCTAGAGCTAAAATTATTGACTATAATTAAAAATGCAATAGAGAAATTCATGAGCAGAATTCACCAAGTAGGTGAACAAATGTTCAAAGACAGGTTATTTGAAAATATAGACACAGAAGACAATAAAAGAAAAACATTGAGAAAAATGAAGAATGAAGTATGCTTATGGCATAAAGAAATGTTCAAGCTTTAAGAATTCATGAAGGAGAAGAGAAGAACAAAGGAGTATAAGTTTATTTAAATATAAAATAGGACAAAACTTTTCAAGTTTGTAGAGTGTTAAAAATATTCAGGTACAGGAAAGTCCAATGTCTTCAATATATTCACTCAAAATAAGCCCATACCAAGACATAATCAGACTGCCAAAAATCAAGGACAAAGAGAGGATCCTGAAATAAACTAAGGTAAACAAGAAAATATCATACAAGGGAATTGTAAGAAGACTGTAAATGGATTTCTGATAAGAGACCTTATGCCCTAAGAAAATTGAATGATGTATTCAAGATGCTAAAGGAAAAAAAGAATGCCAACCAAAAATACCCCACAAACTGTTCTTCAGAAATGAAGGAAAACTAAAGCTTTCATATGACAAAGAAAAGCTAGTTTGTAACACCAGATTTGCTTAATAAGAAACGGTAAAGGAAGTTATTCAAGCTGAAATAAAAAGATAATAAATGTAAAAAAAAAAGCACATCAACTATAAAACTTATTGTTAAAGTTAAGTACACAAATTCATAATACTCTAATGCTATAATGGTGTTATATAAATTATTTATATAATTAGTACAAAAGTTGAAAGACAAATATGAAAAATAATAATACTGCAATGATTTGTTAAGAGTTACACAATATAAATATATGTAAATTGTGATGCTTAAATTTTCAAGTAGTAAGAGGAAAGAAGTTGTAGAGGTTTTTTTAATGTGACTAAAGTTAGGTTGCTCTCAAGTTTAAAAATAACCTATTATGTTTTCTGTCAGACTCATGGTAACCACAAATTGAAATCTATCATATACATAAAAGATAAAGTTAAGAAACCAAATCATACCACTAAAAATCACTTAATGTGAGAAGACAGTGGTAAAGGAATAAAAGATAAAAAGGATTTATAAAACAAGAAGAAAACAACTAAAAAAAATGGCAGAAGTGAGTCCTTAAATACCAACAATTACTTTGAATATAAATAAATTTTCCAATCAAAAGAATTACAGTGTCCTTATGCATTAAAAAAAATCAAGCTGTATGCTATCTACAAGACATTCACTTCACCTGTAAGGGAACACATAGAATTAAAATGAGTAGAAGACCGCTAATAATTGAAATCAGAAATGAAATCAATAAAATTGAAATAAAAAGTTTCAAAAAAATCAACAAAAGAAATGGTTCTTTGAATAAATATATAGAGTTGATAAACCCTTAGCTAAATTACAAAACAAAACAGGGAACAAAACTGAATTTATTAAAGTTCATCATGAAAAAGGGAAATATCACCATAGACACTACTGAAACACAGAAGATAATATTTTGAAAATTTATACTCCAATAAATTAGAAAAATCTTGAAGACATCAAAAAAATTTCTAGACAAATATGTACTACCCAAATTAAACCAAGAGGACATAGAAAATTTAAATACTTCAATTTCAAGTTGAATTGAAGATGCCATCAAAAGCCTACCAAAAAGAAAAGCCCAGAACCAGATGGCTTCTCAGATGAGTTCTCCCAACCTTTTAACAAAGAATTAAGATCAATCCTTCTCAAAGTATTCCATGAACCTTCCAAACTCATTCTACGAAGATTCTATCACCCTGATACCAAAACCAAAGACACATCAAGAAAAGAAAACTGCAGGCCAATATCCATGATGCATATTGATGCTAAAATACTGTCAAATCACATACAATTTCATATTAAAAATATAATGATCAAATGTGTTTCATTACAGGGATGCAAGGTTGTTTCAATATATGGAAATCAATGAATTTAATTCACCACATGAATGGAGTTAAATTCAAGAATCACATAATCATCTCAATAGATGCAAAAAATACAGCATTATTTATGTTCGACATACTAGAAAAACTAGGAATGCTAGAGACACACCTCAACAGTTTAAAAGCTATATATGACAAACCCAAGGCCAACATCATTCTAAAACATGAAAAACTGAAAGCATTTCCTCTAAAAACTGGAACAAGGCAGGGATGTCATCTTTCCCCACTTGTATTCAACATGATCCTTGAAACTCAAGACAGAGAAATTAGGCAAAAGTAAAGAAATTAAAGGAATATGAATAGGAAAAAAGGAGCTCAAAATATCTCTATTTGCTGATGGCACAATCCTATATTTAGAAAACCCAAAAAATTCCACTAGAAAATTTCTAAAATTCACAAATGAATTCAGTAAAGTAGCAGGATATAAAATTAACACCCATAAATCAATTGTGTTCCTATACACTAATGATAAATCAGCTGAAAAAGAAATTAGAAAAACAACCTAACTCACAACAGCCTCAAAAAATAAAATACTTGGGAATCAATCTAACAAAAGAGGTGAAAGACCTCTACAATGAAAACTACAGAACACTAAAGAAGGAAATTGAAGAAGACCTTAGAAAATGGAAAGATCTACCTTATTCTTGTATAAGCAGAATTAATATTGTCAAAATGGCACACTACCAAAACTGCTGTACAGATTTAATGCAACTCATGTTAATTTTAATAGGAATTCCTATATTACATAATCCATAGAAATAGAAAAAGCAGTCATGAAATTTATTTGGAAAAACAAAAGGCCCAGAATAGCCAAAGCAATCCTTAGTGAGAAAAGTGAAATAGGAAGCACCACAATATCAGTCTTTAAATTATATTACAGAGCTATAGTAACAAATACAGTATGGTATTGGCACCTAAACAAACATGAAGAACAGTGTAACAGAACAGAAAACACAGAGAGAAACTCCCCAAAATACAGTTACCACATAGTAGAAAAAGGCACAAAAATCATAAACTGGAAAAATCTTTTCAAATCTTTTCATACACCTCTTCAACAAATGGTGTTGGGAAAACTGGAAATTCACATGTAACAAAATTAAATTTGACCTATATCTCTCATCCTGTACAATACTCAAAAGTAAATCAAAGACTTAGGTATTAGACCAGAAACCCTTTACCCACTAGAAGAAAATGTAGGCTGAGCATTCCCACATGTCACCTTAGGAATCAACTTTCTCAATAAGACTCCTTTAGTATAAGTAAAATAAAAATGAATAAACGAGATGGTATCAAACTAAAAATATGCTTTACAGCAAAAGAAACAACCAAGAGTGTGAAAAGAGAGCCTACAGAATGAGAGAAAACCTTTGCCATCCACATCTCAGGTAAGGTTCCAATTTCCAGAATAGACAAAGAGCTCGAAAAGCTTAACACCCAAAAAACAAATAACCCAGGAAAATAAATGGCCATATTTTTCTCTAAAGAAAATATGAACCATAAATACATGAAAAATTTAGTCTTCAGTAAATAGAGAAATGGAAATTAATATTACACTGAGATTTTACCTCACTTCGATCAGAATTGCAACTATCAAGAATACAAATAACCATAAATGTTGGTGTTTATGTTCAAAAAAGGGTACACTCACATATTGATAGTAGGACTAAAAATTGGTGCAACCACTCAGGAAAGCAGTATGGAGATTCCTCTAAAAACTAGGGTTAGAATCACCATTTGATGCATTTATACCAAACCTATTATGCCGTTTTTCATTATGTATCCAAAAGAGTTAAAATCAGCATACTACAGTGACACAACCACATCAATATTTATTGTAGCTCAGTTCACAATAGCTAAACTGTGGGAGCAATCTAAGTATCATTTAACAGATGAATGGCTAAATAATTTATGGTATATATACACAATGGTATAATACTCAGCCTTAAAGAAGAATGACTTTATGACATTTGCTGGTAAATTGAAGAATGTGGGGACTATCATGCTAAATGAAACAAACCAATCCCAAAACACCAAAGGTCAAATGTTCTCTCTGATAATGTGGATGCTAACACATAACAAGGGATGGGGACAGAATATATGTACAGTGAATTAGACCAACAGGAATGAAGGGAAAGGAAGGGGGATAAGAACAGGAAAGAGTGGAATGAATGGACATACATTTTCTATATATGTATATGAATACACCACAGTGAATCTCCACATCATGTACATCTATAAGACTGGGATCCTAATTAGAATAAGGCATACTATATGATTGTATAATTATGTCAATATTGACTCTACTTTATATAAAACTAAAAAGAACAAATAAAATGCAAATACAAAGAAAATTAGTAAATGGAAAAATACATTTCATGCAAATGGAAATCAAAAGGGAGAAGCAGTACCTTTATTTATATAGGCCCTAAGTTTAAATAAACTATAAAATTAAGATAAGATGGTCATATAAAGTGTTAAAGGAATCAAGAAGTTATGAAAATTTTAAATATGTATCTGTCCAACATTGGAACACTTAAATATAGAAAAAAATTCAGTGAATTTGAAGGGAGAAATTAATTGAAATATAGTAGTATTAGTGAACTCCAATACTGTTTTTTCAGCAACATATAGATCATTCAGAAAGAAAATCAATGAATACACCTTTGGCTAGTCCTGAACTTTGAACCAAATGACCTAACAAAAATATAAAGAACATTCCAAGCATTAGCAGCAGAATACACATTTTTATTAAGTTCCCACAGATCTTTACCCAATATTGATTCCACACTATTACCAAAAATATATTCTTAATTAATTTTAAAATATTCAAATTATATTGTCTCTTCTGATCATAAAGGTATGACACTAGAAACCAATAACAGTAAAAATTGGAGAAATTTCACAAATATGTAGATATTAACATGTTCTTGAACAATCAATGGGTTAGTAAGAAATTTTTCTTTAAATATTGATACAAAGATGCAATATACCAATATTTAAAGCATGTGGCAGTTCTCACAGAGAAGGTTGTAGTCATAAATGCCTTCATCCAAGAAAAAAAATGATCTCAAATAACCAGCATAAATTTATAACTCAAAAACTTGCAAAATAGTGAACTAAGAAACAATTAGCAGAGTTAAGATAATAAAAAGATCAGAGCAGAACTAAATAAAATGGAGAACAGAAAACAATAGAAAATATTTTTTAAAAACATAGTTTTTATGGAAAAGATGAACAAAATTAACTATTTTTAGTTAGATTATCTTAAAACTTGAATGATGGGCCAAGTTAATAAATCTAGAAATCAAAACAAAGAATTAAAGAAATTCAAAGGATCATAAGAAATCACTATGCAAAATTTCACATCAATAAATAGGTTACTATAGAAAAAATAGACAATTCACTAGACATATGCAACCTTAAGAGACTGATTCATAAAAAAACAGCCCATGAACAGACCAAAAATGACTTTAAGGAGATTGAATTGTGATCAAAATTCTCCCAGATGGTTTCACTGCTGAGTTTTGTAAGACATTTGAGGAACTGAAAAAAATTATTCTCAAAGGCAACAACAATTGAAGAAGAAATACTGAAAAACTTGTTTTAGGTCAGTATTACTTTGATACCAAAGCCAGATAAGGACAATAAAAGAATGGAGAATGACAAATTAATATCAATGATGAGCATAGATGCAACGATACTTAACAAAATACTAGCAAATTAGTTCAAACACATACACATCAAAATTCATATATATATATATATATATATATATATATATATATATATATATAACAATTCTATAAATTATTAACACAATGAAAAATAAAAAAAAATAATCATTTCAAAAGATGCAGGAAAATAATATGAAAATATTCAACATTCTCTCATGTTAAAAAGAAGTCTCAACAAATAAAGTACAAAATAAATGTATTTTAATACAATAAAGGCCATATATGACAAACCCACAGCTAGCATCTTATTCAATGGTGAAAACTGAATTTTTTTCTTTTAAAATTAAGAACAAGAAAAGGATGCCCACCCTCACCATTTTTATTTAATGTAGTACTGAAAGTTCTAGACATAGCAATTAGGTGAGAGAAAGAAATAAAAGATATCCAAATAGGACCAGAAGAAATAAAATTGTCCCTGCTTGCAGATAACATGATCTTATACAAATGTTCCTCAATTTTTGATGGGGTTATTACCTAAAAGGAAACCCATCAAAAGTTGAAAATATTTTCAGTAGACAATGTGGTTAATACATCTAAACTGCCTAAAATCACAGCTTAACAACACAGTACATTGTAGATATCCGTTGTTTACCTTCCTGATTACATGGCTGACAAGGAGCTGTGGCCCACTGCTGCTGCCCAGCATCACCAGAAATTTACTACTAGCCTGCCTAATATCAAAATTCAAAATCTGAAGCATGGTTTGTACTGAAAGTATATTTCTTTTGGCTATTATAAAGCTAAAAAACTCATAAGTTGAATCTTTGCAATGCAGGGTTCATCTGTGCACAGAAAACCCTAAAGATACCATCAAAAAACTGTTACCACTAATAAACAAATTTGGTAAATTCTCCAGATATAAAATCATATACAAACATCAGAACTGTTGGACTCTGGATGCAATTCAGTTGTAGAGAGCTTGCCTAGCATGCAAAGGCCCTGGGTTCAATTCCTAACATTGCAGAAAAAATAAAATTAAACAAAGCTGAGTCATGTTTTAAGACCCTAATAACACAATATTTGAAAACAAAATTTAAAAAAGCAAACAAACATCTGATAGTAGAATCCAGTTTTATATTATTATACAATCATTAAATGTAATTATATATTAAAAACACATTAAAATGCCTACATGAAAAATAAAAATAAATTCAACCAAGGACATGAAAGAGTCTGTGCAGGGTTGGGGATATGACTCAGTGGCAGAGCCCTTCCCTAGCATGGCCAACACCCTGGGTTCCACCTGCAGCACTGCAAAAACAAAAACTAAAGAACCCATGCAAAGGAGCTACAAATATTGATTAAAGAAATTGAGGAGCCCTGAGCCATGCCTGTAATCCTATTGACTTGGGAGGCCGAGGCAGAAGGATCACAAGTTCAAAGCCAGCCTCAGCAACTTAGCAAGGTGCTAATCAACTCAGTGAGACCCTATCTCTAAATAAAATACAAAATAGGGCTGGGGATGTGGCTCACAGGTTGAGTGCCCCTGAGTTCAATCCCTGGTAACCCCTCCAAAATAAACAAACAAATAAATAAAGGAGGCAAATTAACATAAAGACATCTTTTGTTCATGAGTTGAAAGATTTAATAACATTAAAATGTCTCTTTTCCCAAAGTTATCTACAGGTTTAAAGCAGGATCAATATCCTAATTGTATTTTTCACACAAATTGAAAATACTATCCTATAAATACGTAACTACAAATCAAAAAAAAAAAAAACTCTGAATAGGTAAAACAATCTTGAGTAAACAGAGCAAAACTAGAGGCAATACACCAGCTAATGTTAAAATACACTACAAAGCAATGGTAATCAAAAGACATGATACTGGCATTAAAAAAAAAAAAAAAAAGACATACTGGAAGAGGAAATCCCGGAACCATACGTGCCCAGCCAGACTGCGGCAGGAAACACAGTGGAAAGAATCTGACATAATTTCCTATATACATATATGAATACACCACAGTGAATCTCAACATCATGTTTATCCACAAGACTGGGCACTAATTAGAATAAGATATAAATGTTTGTATAATTTTATCAAAATGGACTCTAATGTCATGTATAGCTAAAAAGAACCAAAAAAAAGCTAAAGATGAGATATAAATCAATGGAAAAAACATATAGCCCAGATATAAATTCAGAAAATTATCTATTGATTTTTGAGAAATGTGCCAAGAACACAAAAACAGGGAAGGAACAACCCCTTCAGTAAATGATGTGGAAGCACTGGATATCCACATGAAGAAGAGTGAGTTTAGGCCCTTTTATCACACCACATACAAAACTAAAATAAAAATGGATTAAATATTTAAATATAAGAGTTGAAAATATAAGAAAAAGAAAAGATAGGGGAAAGCTCAATGATATTCGTATTAGTCCATTTTGCATTACTCTATAACAAAATAACCAAAGTGGGTTAACTGTATAAAGAAAAGGGTTTATTTAGCTCAGAGTTCTGGACACTAAAAGTACAAACAGGATAGTACCTACTCTGGAAAATATGGCACTTCAGAAAGAAGAACTGCTCACATGAGATAGAACACTTCATAAAGCAGGAAGCCAGAGTGCTGGGTGAGGCCAGGCTTAGTCTTCTTATTATCAACTCTCTCTGAAGAACTAAATCAGAGGTCCCATGAGAATTGCCCTTCTAAGTGTAGTTCCCCTAATGACTTAATAAGCATCTAGTAGACCTAATGTAGAAAGATTCCAAGCCTCCTCCATCACCATACTGGGGACCGTAAACCTTGGAGGACAAACTACATCCAAACCATAGCAACACTGGTCTTAGCAATAATTTTTGGATATGATCCCAATAGCACAGGCAACAAAAATTAAAATAGACAAATGGTGTCACGATGAACTAAAGCATTTCTGCAGAGTCATGGAAAAAATACAGACTAAAGAAACAACATATGGAATTAAGAGAAAATATCTGCAAACCACTCATCTGATATAAAGTTAATATACAAAATATAAAAGTAATCAACAATTCAATGGTAAGAAAACACCTAATTAAAAACTGAGGAAAGGATATGAATAGACATTCCTCAAAAATGACCTAGAAATAGGCAACTACTACATTTTAAAGTGTTCAATATTACTAATCAAATGAAAAAAATATATCCATAAAGTGATATTGCAATTATAAACATTATGATGGATATTATCAAAAGATGAAAGGTAAGTACCATAGAGGATGTGGACTAAAAAGAATCCTTGAATGTTGATGGTGGAACTTTAATTTGATAATCATTATAAAAACCAATACAAAAGTTCCTCAAAAAATTCAAAGTAGAACAAACACATGATCTCACAGCCCCACTACTAAGCATATATCCAAGAACGTGAAATTGAAGACATATCTGCACTCCCATGTGCACTGCAGAATTATTTATTCACAATAGCCAAAACGGGGAATAAACCTAGATGTACATCAATCAATAAAATTATGAAATTAACAAAAGAAGTCAAAGACCTCTGCAATGAAAACTACAGAACACTAAAGAAAGAAATTGAAGAGGACCTTAGAAGATGGAATGATCTTCCTTGCTCTTGGATAGGCAAAATTAATGTTGTCAAAATGGCCATACTATCCAAAGTGCTATACAAATTCATTGTGATTCCAATTAAAATCCCAAAGCCATTCCCTATTCAAATAGAAAAAGTAATCATGAAATTTATTTGCAAAAATAAGGAACCCAGAATAGCCAAAGTAATCCTTAGCAAAAACAGTGAAGCAGGAGGCATCACAATACCAGACCTTAAACTATACTAAAAAGTTATAAGTAACAAAAATGGCATGGTATTGAAACCAAATTAGGCATGTAGAGCAGTGGTACAGAATAGAAGACACAGAGACAAACAAAAAAAAATAATAATACAGTTATCTCATACTAGACAAAGGTGTCAAAAACCATACATTGGAGAAAAGATAGCCTTTTCAACAAATGGTGCTGGGAGAACTGGAAATCAATATTCAGCAAAATGAAAGTATACCTTTATATCTTACCATGCACAAAACTCAACTTAAAGTGGATCAGGGACATAAGAATTAGATCAGAGACTCTGAGCCTAATCAAAGAAAAAGTAGGCCCAAATCTTCCTCATGTCAGATTAGGCCCTGACTTTCTTAACAAGACTTCTAAAGCACAAGAAATAAAATCAAGAATTAACAAATGGGATGGATTCAAACTGAAAAGCTTCTCAGCAAAAGAAACTATAAACGAGGTGAAGAGAGACCCACATTTTGGGAGTAAATATTTGCCACAGACAAGTCAGATAGAGCACTAATTTCCAGAATATATAAAGAACTCAAAAAACTTAACACCAAACAAATAAACAATCAATAAATGGTCTAAGGAGCTGAACAGTCACTTCTCAGAAGAAGATATACATTCGATCAACAAATATATGGAAAAATGTTCAACAGGTCTATTAATTAGAAAAAGGCAAATCAAAACTATCTAAGACTTCATCTCATGCCAGTCAGAATGGCAGTTATCAAGAATACAAACAACAATAAATGTTAGCAATGATGTGGGGGAAAAGGCACACTCATATATTGCTAGTGGGATTGCAAATTGGTCCAACCAATCTGGAAAGCAGTATGGAGATTCCTTAGAAAATTTGAATGAAACCACCATTTGACCCAGCTATCCCATGCCGAGGTCTATACCCAAAGGAATTAAAATCAGCATACTATAGTAATACTGCCACATCAATGTTTATAGAAGCTCAATTCACAATGGAATGTTACTCAGCATTCAAAGAGAATAAAATTATTTCATTTTCAGGTAAATGGATGGAGTTGGAGAATATCATGTTAAGTGAAGTAAGCCAATCCCCACAAAAAACAAAGGCTGAATGTTCTCTCTGATAGATCCAAAATAGGGAGGGGGAGGCATGGGAAAAATGGAAGAAATTTGGGCAAAGGAGAGGGAGGGAAGGAAGGGAGCATGGGGGTAGGAAATATGGTAGAATGAGATAGACATCATTACCCTAGGAACATGTATGACTGCATATATGGTGCAATGCTACATTGTGTACAACCAGAGAAATGAAAAGTTGTGCTGCAATTGTGTACAATGAATCAAAATGTATTCTGCTGTCATATATATCTAATTAAAATTAATTATTTTTTAAAAGGATAAAGAACATGTAATGTATATACACAATGGAATAATAGCCTCATAAAGAGGTAAACACTGTCACTTGAGATAACATGGGTTACCTTGGGGAACATTAAGCTAAGTGAAATAAGCCTGGCACAGAAAACAAATACATCACTTATATTTGGAATCTCAATCATCTTTCTTTGCATGTTGTATAGACTGTATCCCTATTTTATTTTTCAGATATGGCTTTTACCTTGATTCTCAGCCTGTGATTCTCCAGTTTTAATGTGAATATGAATCACTTACAAAGTTTTTTTTTTTACATAGATATACCCAGGGCTCATTCCTAGAGATTCAAATTCAGTATGTGTGGGAAGCATATTTTAATCTGAATCTTAACAGTCTTGGGAATTCTTATTTCCATTCACATTTCATAACCATATTTGTAAAGGAGAAAATTCAGTGTGTGAAATAATAGCTTTTTTCCATACTATTGAAATGCTTTGCCTTTGCCATAGAGAATAATTGTCCACTTCTGAACTGTTGCAGGACATTTCTGGGTCCAGTGTTACTTGGTTTTCTCTGTTCAGGCCCCTCTTCTGACAGGTACTCAGCCTTGAAGCTTTCGGAAGAGGGAGAAGCCAGAGTTTCTTTGAATTGAGCCATAGAAGAAAATTCTATAAAATCTCATCATTCAGGTTGCCTCTTTCCTACTAATTTCACTGAACTAACATGTTATTCTAGCCACAACCATGCCAAAGGTCTGGAACCTGCAGTTTCTCACTAAAACATAACATAACGTAGCATAATTAGAACTTAATATAAGGAAGAACATAAAGTACTTCTTTTAGATTTGATGCTCAATTATTTACACTCAGGTAATTCAGATAATAGTTCATTCACCTACTACCTCACCTAAGTCAGGCCTTCTTAGCTGAGGCTTAATTGAGAGAAATTAGGGAAGAGGGGGACACAAAAGAGATGCAGTGATTTTTCTACACCCAGGGAAACTGAATGCTAAAAATAGTTTGTAGTATACCAATTAAAAATAAAATAAATAGTAAGGAGGCTAGTAGACTATTGTAAGGGAATTGAGGGAAGAAGGAGGAGAGGAAAAAGATAAGTACTAGGGAATGAAATGGAGCAAATTATGTTAGATGCATGTATGAATATGTCATAATAAACTCCATTAATATGTATAATTATAATGCACTAATTAAAACAATAAAATGTTAAGTCAGGGTTTGTAGGTATTCTCATAATTGTTTTCTTTCCAGAATTTAGGGACTGCAGGTAATACCTCACTTTATTTTATCTTAATTTTTTTTTACTTTTATTGGTATATTATAATGATATGTAATAGTGAGATTTATTCTAACATATTCATACATGCACACAATGTAATTTGTTCATCTGTATTCACCAGTATAGAGTAATAAAGTAATCAAGATTAAATGAGACCATAAGAATAGGACTCTGATCTGATGAAATTATATTCCTTACAAGGATGATACCAGATAGCTCACTTTCCCAATCTTCCTCTCTATGTTGTTTTCTGCTACTATAACAGAATATCACAGTCTAGGTAATTTGTTTTAAAAAATAAATTTATTTCTTACAGCATACAAGTCAAAGAACATGATGCTGGCATATGCTGAGGACCTTCTTGCTGTGTTATCCCATGTCAGAAGAAGGGCAGAGAGCATGCATAAGAGAGGTAGGGGATAGGACCAGAACTAGTCCTTTTATTAGAAACTGAATTATTTGGTAACTATCATGCTTCTGCAATAATGGCATTGATTATTGCATCAGGATTATGCCCTCCTGACACAGTAACTTTTTAAAGACCCCACTTCTTAATAATAATACATGGCAATTAAATTTCAACACAAGATTTGGTGAGAACATTTAGATCATAGCACCTCTGCATTTCCTCATGTGTGCATACACTGAGGAAAGGCTATGAGAGGACTTTATGACAAGGAAGCAATCTACATGCCAACAAAAGAGCTCTTGCCAAAAATCAAAGCTTCTGGTACCAAAATCATGAATATAGGGCCTCCAAAATCAAAAGGAAATAAACCTCTATTGTTAAAGTCACTTGTTCTGTGGATTTTTGTAATGGCTGAATGGGTAGACTAATACACCAGACTACTCAGTTTCCTCTTGACAACCCTTAGTTTGTTTAACTTTTAATGTGTGGGGTCTAGAGCTATTCCTATAATGAGGACCTGGCCAGGAAGAAAGAGGGCCACATTTTTAATTTAGTAATTAAATCCCTTGGAATTTGTTTGGTGCTTACTTCATAGTCAGTTCTCCTGAATCAACCCAGTATGTCTGTCCTGAATGGCCATCACTCACCCACTCCATTTCTCAAAGTACTGATTCCTGAGGATGCTGAATCATTCCCTTCTCTGATCTACTCGTACTGTATTAATTGATTTAAGAAATATTTACTATAATATTTTTGCAACAAATATTACTACTTTGTCCCAGGCAGTGACTAGGCAATAGAAATAGAACCTCAAATTATGTAGATACTTTTCTGTTCTGCTGTGCTTATATTCTAGTAGGAGAAAAGAGATAATTAAAATCTGTTTTCTTGTCTCCTGGCAAGGAACAAGATAATACTTGGCTAGACACAGTCTCAAACAGAGAGTTGCAATGCTCCTGCTTCAGAACCTACTCTTAACAGAGTTCATCCTACACTTGAAGGAGCCAAGGCTTTCAATGCCCTCCAAAGAAGTCTGAATTTTTCAGCAGGGCTGAAGCTGAAGGATAACAGCCAGAGTCCTGCAATAGTCATATAAAAGGTCTGGAGCTAAAGGTTTGAAGTAACCAATGCTAATTAAGCAAGCATGAGGCTCAGTGGAAATTTACCATAAAAGACTCTAAGTCTTCTGGGACGGAAGTTCCAAAGCAGAATGTTGCTATTGTTACCCTATTTGAATCAAATGTATGATATGTCAAGATCATTGTATTGTCTTGAGCAACTAATAAAAAAATAAAAATTAAAATAAATTAATTAGAGAGAACCATCCCAGGCCACCTCTGGTGTTTATGGAACATCTTAACCTATTTTTACAAATGTTTGGGGTTCAATGTAAGCCAACCTCTGTTTTACCCTGAGTCCTTTTTTTCTATATTTGGGGGAAGAAATAAATGTATGTGTATTTAAAGCAAAATGTAGCCCATGTGTTGTTCAATACATCTGCATTTAAATAATTGAGATTTTATGACAATGTTTTAGGTTCCAGGCAGATTTTGAACATTTAAATAAGCTGTTTTTATAAATAGCAAATTATCTTCAATTGCTGCTCAATGCTGGGTTTGGATGAGTAAGAGTGGAAAAAGTTACCACATTCTCAGCCTTCATCCTGAAGCAAAACAGGATCTTTTCTTCCCATTAATGTTAATGTTCAAAGGACCTAATTGTTTTTATTGAGGTCTTCTTTTATTTTTTTCAATGAAGTTGAATCTGGAATAAACTCAGTATGATACTTTCAGGTAATGACATGATATCATGATGGCAGTGCATAGAAATCACCTGGTAACTAGTCGGGAAAGCAGCTGAAACTCCTCCAGAGATTGGAAAGAATACAATAGGAAATAACTGCTAACTCAGGCTCCAGGACAACCCTCAGTTTCTGCACTAGCCTATACTACTTAGCCACAGTGCAATTGATAGGATCTTCCTTCAGTCTTTCTCAGCTTGGTGTTGTGGTCCTTGTGAAGCAGGAACTTCCAATCTGAGGATCCCTAACCATGCCATGAGCTCTGTTCCTACACAGATGGCCTCTAGTATTGGGCATTCATGTGATGCTTCCTTTTAACTGTTGCCTTTAAGGATGCCTCCCTTCCACCACACCTTCCCTGCAAGATTCATTGTGCTCAGTAAAGTATCTTGTGATCAGATCATGTATGTTCCTCAGCAAGGACAAAAGGAATATGTTCATTTCACCTTTGGCTTTATATTTGATGGTACTGACACAAGGTTTTGTTTTGTTTTTGTAACCATACACCAAACACATAGTGATCTTTAACATATACATTTTTTTGGCATGCAATACATCTTGCCTCACCTTCTTTTTCGTCTTCATTTCTGTTGGTGAATTACAGTTATGCAGAATAGTGAGATTAATTATAACTTATTCATATATAAACATACTATAATTTCATCAATTTCATTCCCCAGTGCCTCGCCTTTACCTCTGCTCCTCCCTCTTCTCTGGTACCCTTTCTCTAACATATTCTCTCCCTTCTATTTTCATAATGCCCTACTCCCCACTTTTCCTCTTTTGTTCTCTAATTTTTACATGGGAGAGTAAACATATTATCTTTGATTTTCTGAATGTGGCTAATCTCATTTAGCATAACATTCTCCAATACCATCCATTTTACTGCAAACAACATATTTTGATTTCTTATGACTCCATACAACTCCAGTGTGTGTGTGTGTGTGTGTGTGTGTGTGTCTGTGTGTGTATGTTTGTGTGTGTTTGTGTGTGTGTGTTGCATCTTCTTTAGCCATTCATCTGTTGAAAGACTCCAAAGTTTGTTCCATAACTTAGTTATTGTAAATTGTGCTGCTATTAACATTGGTATGTATATATCCATACAGTCTGCTGATTTTAGCTCTTTTGGATAAATTCCAAAGAGTGGTATAGCTTGCTCAATGGTAGTTCCATTCCTACTCTTTTGAGGAGACTTCAGATTGATTTACATAGTGTTTCTACTAGTTTGTGATCCCACAAAGAGTTTATCTGTGTTCCTTTTTCCTGTTTCCCCTTATTTAAACCTTGGTCATATCGTTTCCCTGTTGAATTTTTATAACTTTGTACATTCCTTTAATTTTCCTTCATGGCTCTATCATTATTTATTAGTATAAATGATTGGTTACTCGTGAGATTGCCTTTTTAACTATATGGTATTCCTTTTGTTAGTTTTTGGTACTGAGGATTGAACCCAGACCCTTGCATAGGCTAAGAAAGCATTCCACCACTAAGTTATATTCTAAGCCCATATATGGAAAATTTAATATGGATGAGTGCCATGTTTGTTTTTCTTTCCATTATATTCCCAGTACCTAATATAGTTTATGGCATATAATTTCTGCTTTATTGGATAAATAAACAAAAAACAAATAAAGAAATAGTTTGTTTAGGTAGACTAATGTACAACTCCTATCTGTAAACACTAATTTTAAATGTTTGTGATCATCCATATAATCTGTGTACATATAATTGAATTTGTAGGTAAAATATAAATTTTAAATTATAAAATATATATTAGATCATGGGCTGGGGTTGTGGCTCTGTGGTAGAGCTCTTGCCTGGCATGTGTGAGGCACTGGGTTCGATCCTCAGCACCACATAAAAATAAACAAATAAAATAAAGGCATTCTGTCCATCTACAACTACAAAAAATTCTTAAAATATTAAGTAAAATACCAGTAATTTAATGCTATTTACGTGAATTTTTATTTGAATAAAAGCATATAATTTATTATAACTATTAACATATACTAATTATAAAAATTAATGGGTTTCACTGTGATGTTTCCATGGAAGCATATATCATGCTTTGATCATATTTGTCTTTTTGTACTTTTTCTTTCCTTAATTCTCATTACTACAGCCCTCACCTCCTACATTTTTTATAGTTTCCACATGTGGGAGGCAACATGTAATATTTTCTTTCTGTAAACTATTTCACTTAACATCATGTCCTCCAGTTAAATTATTTTTCCCTAAATTTCCTTTTTTTAATTTTGTCTTTACGGCTGAATAATACTCCATTGTGAGCGTGTATATGTGTATCTCATAATTTCTTTATCCATTCATCTGTTAATAGGCACCTGATTCCATATCTTAGCCATTGTTAATAATGCTACAATAATGCAGGTTTCTCTCTTTTATGCTTATTTCATTTTTTTTTGCCTATATACCTAGAAATAGTGTAGCTAAGTCATATAGTAGTTGTAATTTTAGTTTTTGGAGAAAGACCACACTGTTTTCCATAGTGAGTTACTAATTTACATTCCCAGCAGAATATAGAGGGTTATTTTTACCCACATTCTCACAAGCATTTACAAATTTTCATTGTGTGTTTGTGTGTGTGCGCGCGTGTGTGTGGTTATGCTAAATGAGCATTTGTAATAGTTATTCTAACTGTGGGAAGGTGTTATCTCATTGTAGTTTTGATTTGAATTTCCGTGATGGATAATGATGTTGAGCACTTTTTTCATTCATTTATTGGTCATTTGTGTTTCATCTTTTGAGAAGCATCTATTCTGATAATGTGTCCATTTTAAATTGGATTATTTTTGTTTTTATTATTAAATTTTATGTCTTTATTCTGGACATTAATCCTCTTTCAGATAAATAGCTGGAAACATTTTTTTTCCAACTATGTAGGTTGTCTATTGTCTCTGCTGATTGCTTTCTTTGCTCTATGGAAGCCTTTTGATTTGATGCAATCCTATTTGTAAGTTCTTCCATTTGTTTCCTGGGCTGAGTGAATCCTTATTTGGGAAATGATTACAAGCTCAATATCTTGAAATATTCCCCCTATATTTTGTTTTAGAGTATCTAATTTTTTGATCTCACATTAAGGGCTTTGATCCATTTTGAGTTGTTTTTCCTTTTTCCCACAGGGTGAGGAATAGGTGGATATTTTCCATCATCTGCTGGAAGATATCCAGTTTTCTCAGTACCATTTGTTGAAGAGGCTGTCTTTATACAATGTTTTTTTTCTGGAACCTTTGTCAAGAATCAGTTAGATGAGGATGTTTATTTCTGGGCCCTATATTCTACCCCTTTGGTTTAATCATCAGTTTTTACGCCAATGCCATGATATTGTTTCTACAATGCCTCTGTAATGCAGTTTGAAATCCGGTATAATGATGTCTTCAGACTTGTTTTTTTTTTTTCCTCAGGATTTCTTGGGCTATTTGACGGTGTGTATGTGTGTGTGTGTGTATGTGTGTGTGTATGTGTGTGTGTGTGTGTGTGTGTATGTGTGTGTTTCCTTATGAAATTTAGGATAATTTTTCTAGGTCTGTGAAGAATTTCATTGATATTTTGATGAAAATTATGTCAAATCTGTGGATCATTTTGTATAGTATGGCTATGTTTACAAAATTAATTCTCCCAATTCAAAAACCTGTGAATTCTTTCCATTTTTAGAATCTTCTTCAACTTCTTCCATCAGTACTTTGTGATTTTCATTGTAGAGGTATTTCATTGATTTGGACAGGCTTATTCCTAGATATATTTTAGGCTATTGTGAATAAAATTGTTTTCCTGATTTATTTCTCAGTGTTCATTCTTGGTATATTAAAAAATCTGGAGGGAAAAGGACAGTGCTAGGGAATGTGATTGATAAAATTATATTGTTTATTATGTATAATTATAACACACCAATAAAAATTTAAAAAGTTATTGATTTTCATGTGTTTTGTTTTCTTTTTTTATTGGTACATTATAGTCATACCTTTTATTTGGGTTAATTTTGACATGATTATACAAGCTTGGAGTGTGCTCCAATTCAGTACCCATTACTCCCTCCTCCTGTTCCTTTTTCCTTTTACTCCTCTATTCTACATTCTACTATTCTTTCTTTTATTTAGTTAGTTTATATATACATATATGAAATTCACTATGATATACTTATTCATGTATATAGGAAAGTTTTTCCTTCAACCATTCCTTCATTTTCCTGTCCCTCCTCCCTCCTGGTCACTTCCCTTCCTCTACTGATCTTTCTTCTATTTTCATTGGATTCCCTCCCTCACCCCCTTTTTTCCCTCTTATTGTGTTCTAGCTTCCACATATGAGACAAAACATTTGATCTTTGACTATATGAGTATGGCTTATTTCCCTTAGCATATTGTTCTTTAGTTCCATCCAGTTACTGCCAAATTTCACAATTTAGCTATTTTACGACTGAGTAATACTCCATTGTGTATATATACACATTCATTCTCTCTCTCTCTCTCTCTTTTTCTCTCTCTCTCTCTCTCTCTCTCTCTCTCTCTCTGTCTCTCTTTCCTTTGTGTACCAGGAATTGAACCTCAGTGCTTAATCACTGAGCCACATCCACAGCCCTTTTAATTTATTTTTTTTTAAATTTTGAGCAAGAGTCTCAGTAAGTTGCTTAGAGCTTCACTAAGTTATACACCACAGTTTTAATCTGTTCATCTGTTGATGAACATCTGGCCTGGTTCAATATCTTGACAACTGTGAATTATGCTATTATAAATATTAATTTGGCTACATCTCTATAATATGCTGATTTGGGATAAATACCAAGGAGTGGGATGTTTCAATCATATGGTACTTCCATTCCACTTTTTTGCATAATCTCCATACTGCTTTACACAGTGGTTATACTAATTTGCAGTTTTTTCAACATAGTATGAGTTACATACTTTTCAATACTTATTATTATTTTTACTCCTTATAATTGCCATTCTGATTGGAGTGAAATTAAATTTCAATGCAGGTTTGATTGGCATTTCTCTGATTGCTAGACATGCTAAGCATTTTTTTCCATATATCTATTGGACATTTGTTCTTTTGAGAAGAGACTCATTTGCCCATTTTTAAATTGCTTGTTTTTGATTTCTTCAGATAGATAGATAAATATAAACATATTAATACCCTGAGGAGCAGGTGGAAAAGATCCTCTCCCATTCTCTAAACTCTTTTTTTTATGCTGTGCAGAAACTTTTTAATTTGATGCTTTCCTCCTTATTGATTCTCGATTTGATTTCTTGTACTTTTGTATCCTGTTATTTTGCTGAAATGGTTTCTCAATTTTAAGAGTTTTTTGATGCAGGCTTAAATTTTCTCTCAGTGTAGAATTATATCATCATAAAGCAGGAATAATTTAACTTCCTTCTTTCTGATTTGCATCCCTTTGATTTATTTTTCTTGCTTGATTTCACTGGCTAAAATTTCAACTGCTCTATTAAATAGGAGTATTGGGTGTGGACATCATTGTCTTGTTCCTGATTCGAGATGAACTGCTTTCAGTTTTTCACCATTCAATGGGATATTTGGTATGTTTGTTATATCCTTTATTATGTTGAAGTAGGATTCATCTATGCTGAATTTATTCAGGGCTTTTTCAATAAAGGTATCAAAGACATGCTAAATTTTATCAAGGATTTTTGGCATATATTGAAATGATCATGTAATTTTCATCATTGATTCTACTTATATTCTGTATTACATTTATTGACTTCCATATGTTGAAACATCCTTGTATCCTTGTTATGAAACCAACTTGATGGTGTGTGAGCTTCTTGATATGTTGTTCAATTCAGTTTTTAAATATTTTACAGATGAATTTTTAATCTATGCTAATTGAGAATATTGATTTAGTTTCCTATCTCATTGTGTCCTTATAAACTCTTGGTAGCAGAAAATATTAATTTTATAGAATGAATTTGGAAGGGCTCCTTTTCTTTCTCTTTCATGGAATCATTTGAAGAGCATTGGTGTTAGTACTTTAAAAGTCTGGTAGCGCTGCATAATACTCCATGGTGTATAGATGCCACATTTTTTTTTATCCATTCATCTATTGAAGGGCATCTGGGTTGGTTCCACAGTCTAGCTATTGTGAATTGTGCTGCCATGAACATCGATGTGGCAGTATCCTTGTAGTACGCTCTTTTCAGGTCTTCAGGGAATAGTCCGAGAAGGGCAATAGCTGGGTCAAATGGTGGTTCCATTCCCAGCTTTCCCAGGAATCTCCATACTGCTTTCCAAATTGGCCACACCAATTTGCAGTCCCACCAGCAATGTACAAGAGTACCCTTTCCCCACATCCTCGCCAGTACTTGTTGTTGTTTGACTTCCTAATGGCTGCCAATCTTACTGGAGTGAGATGGTATCTTAGGGTGGTTTTGATTTGCATTTCTCTGACTGCTAGAGATGGTGAGCACTTTTTCATGTACTTGTTGATTGATTGTATGTTCTCCTCTGAGAAGTGTCTGTTCAGGTCCTTGGCCCATTTGTTGTTTGGGTTATTTGTTATCTTATTGTTTAATTTTTTGAGTTCTTTGTATACTCTGGATATTAGGGCTCTATCTGAAGTGTGAGGAATAAAAATTTGTTCCCATGATGTAGGCTCCCTATTTACCTCTCTTATTGTTTCTCTTGCTGAGAAAAAACTTTTTAGTTTAAGTAAGTCCCATTTGTTTATTCTTGTTATTAACTCTTGTGCTATAGGTGTCCTATTAAGGAATTTGGAGCCTGACCCCACAATATGTAGATCGGAGCCAACTTTTTCTTCTATCAGATGCAGAGTCTCTGATTTGATATCAAGCTCCTTGATCCATTTTGAGTTAACTTTTGTGCATGGTGAGAGAAAGGGATTCAGTTTCATTTTGTTGCATATGGATTTCCAGTTTTCCCAACACCATTTATTGAAGATGCTATCCTTCCTCCATTGCATGCTTTTAGCCCCTTTATCAAATATAAGATAGTTGTAACTTTGTGGATTAGTCTCTGTGTCCTCTATTCTGTACCATTGGTCCACCCGCCTGTTTTGGTACCAGTACCATGCTGTTTTTGTTACTATTGCTCTGTAATATAGTTTGAAATCTGGTATCGCTATACTGCCTGATTCACACTTCCTGCTTAGAGTTGTTTTTGCTATTCAGGGTCTCTTATTTTTCCATATGAATTTCATGATTGCTTTATCTATTTCTACAAGAAATGCTGTTGGGATTTTGATTGGCATTGCATTAAACCTATAGAGAACTTTTGGTAATATCACCATTTTGATGATGTTAGTTCTGCCTATCCATGAACAGGGTATATTTTTCCATCTTCTAAGATCTTCTTCTACTTCTCTTTTTAGGGTTCTGTAGTTTTCATTGTATAAAGCTTTCACCTCTTTTGTTAGGTTGATTCCCAAGTATTTTATTTTTTTTTTTTTGAGGATATTATGAATGGAATGTTTTTCCTCATTTCCATTTCAGAAGTTTTGTAGCTGATATACAGAAATGCCTTTGATTTATGCGTGTTGATTTTATATCCTGCCACTTTGCTGAATTCTTTTATTAGTTCTAGTAGTTTTTTTGTAGACCCTTTTGGTTCTCTAGGTATAGAATCATGTTGTCCGCAAATAGTGATAATTTAAGTTCTTCTTTTCCTATTTTTATACCTTTAATTTCTTTCATCTTTCTAATTGCTCTGGCCAGTGTTTCGAGAACTATATTGAATAGAAGTGGTGATAGAGGCCATCCCTGTCTTGTTCCAGATTTTAGAGGGAATGCCTTCAGTTTTTCTCCATTCAGAATGATGCTAGCCTGAGGCTTAGCATAGATAGCTTTTACAATGTCGAGGTAAGTTCCTGTTATTCCTAGTTTTTCTAATGTTTTGAACATAAAGGGATGCTGTACTTTGTCGAATGCTTTTTCTGCGTCTATCAAGATGATCATATGGTTCTTATCTTTAAGTCTATTGATGTGGTGAATAACATTTATTGATTTCCATATATTGAACCATCCTTGCATCCCAGGAATGAATCCTACTTGATCATGGTGCACAATTTTTTTGATATGTTTTTGAATCCGATTTGCCAGAATTTTATTGAGGATTTTTGCATCTAGGTTCATCAGAGATATTGGTCTGTAGTTTTCTTTCTTTGAGATGTCTTTGTCTGGTTTCGGAATCAGGGTGATGTTGGCCTCATAGAATGAATTTGGAAGAGCTCCCTCTTTTTCTATTTCCTGAAATAACTTGAAAAGTATTGGTATTAATTCTTCTTTAAAGGTTTTGTAAAACTCCGCTGTATACCCATCCGGTCCTGGGCTTTTCTTGGTTGGTAGGCTTTTGATTGCTTCTTCTATTTCATCCATTGATATTGGTCTGTTCAAATTGTGTGTATCCTCCTGACTCAGTCTGAGCAAATTATATGACTTAAGAAATTTATTGATGTCTTCACTATCTTCTATTTTATTGGAATATAGGTTTTCAAAATAATTTCTAATTGACTTCTGTATTTCTGTAGCATTACACAGCACTAAAAAATGACAAAATCATGGAATTTGCAGGGAAATGGATGGCAGTAGAGCAGTTTATGCTTAGTGAAGCTAGCCAATCCCTAAAAAACAAATACCAAATGTCTTCTTTGATATAATGAGAGCAACTAAGAACAGAGCAGGTAGGAAGAGCAGGAAGAAAAGATTAACATTAAACAGAGACATGAGGTGGGAGGGAAAGGGAGAGAAAAGGGAAATTGCATGGAAATGGAGGGAGACCCTCATTGTTATACAAAATTACATATAAGAGGTTGTGAGGGGAATGGGAAAATAAACAAGGAGAGAAATTAATTACAGTATATGGGGTAGAGGGAAAAGATGGGAGGGGAGGGGAGGTGGGGTAGTAGAGGATGGGAAAGGTAGCAGAATAAAACAGTTACTAATAGGGAATTATGTAAAAATGTGGATGTGTAACCAATGTGATTCTGCAATCTGTATTTGTGTAAAAATGGGAGTTCATAACCCACTTGAATCTAATGTATGAAATATGATATGTCAAGGGCTTTGTAATGTTTTGAACAACCAATAAAAAAAATTTTAAAAAGATGAAAAGGAAAAAAAACAAAAAAAAATAAAAGTCTGGTAGCATTCAATTAGTGAATCAGTTCAATACTGCACTTGTCTTTTTTATGAGATTTTTACCACTACTTGTATTTTATTGCTCAGTTTAGGTTTTTACATTCATTTGGTTCCATTTTAGTGAATCATATGTGTCCACTTTTCAATTTTTATTTAGTTGTACTTTTTTTCAATATATATCCTAATGTTCATTTAGATTTTAGACATATTTGTTTTGATATCCCCTTTTATGTGAAATTTTGTCTATTTATGTCTTCTCTGTTTTACTTTGGCTAAGCTAAAAGTATGTAAATCCTGCTTATACCTTCAAAGAACCAATCCTGTGTCATAGATAATTGCTATTTCCTTTTGGTATCTGTTTCATTAAGTTTTGTTTTGATATTTATTATTTCTTTTTTTCCTGTTGCTATAAGGTATGCTTTGTTCTTGTTTATCTAAGACACTGAGATGAATCATTAAAATATTTATTTGAGATTTCTTGGTTTCCTTAATGTTCTTATAACTGCTTTCACTGTGTCCCACAAATTCTGATATGGTGTATTTCAGTTTTCATTTAGTTCTAGGAATTTTAAAATTTCCTCCCTGATTTCTTCAATGATGCCATTGTTCATTCTAAAACGTATATGTCAATCGCCATGTATTTTCCTAATTTTTATAGTAACACTTGCTGCTGATTTCTAGTTCCATTCTTTTATGATCTAATACGATGCAAGAGATTATTTGACTTTTGTTAAGACTTGCTTAAGGGCCTAACATATGACCTGTTTTGGAAAACAATATATATATATATATATATATATATATATATATATATATATATATATATATTTCATGATAAAAATAATATGTAGTTTGGTTCTTCTCTTAGATGTCTAGGTCCAGTTGATCTATAATGTAACTTGACTCTGTTGTATTTTTGTTGATTTTTTTTTTCTTGATGATCTATGTATGGGTGAGAATGAAGTATTGAATTCACCTACTATTATTATATTGGAGCCTATCCCTCCCTTTATGTCAATTAGTGTTATTTTTAATAAAGTTGGTTGCTCCAATGTTAGGTGCATACATATTTACAATCAATATAACTTCTTCATGGATTGATACCATTATCAATATGTAATGACTTTCTTTTTTTTTTTTTTTGGCCAATTATTCCTTGAAAACTTCTTTGTTAGATTTCAGTGTACCAACTTCTTCTTGCTTTTGGATACCATTTTATTAGTGTACGAATTTCAATGCTTTTTACTTTCAGTCTGTGTTTTTGCTGGTGAGGGGAGGTTTTGCAGGCAGGAGATTCTTGAATTTTTTTGACCAACTAATCTGCATCTTTTAATTGGAAAATTTAGACTGCTTACATTCAGACACATTATTAAAAGGTACGTAACATTTCCTGAAATTTTACTATGTTAATTCTGGTTGCTTTGAATTTTCTATGCTCATTTATCTATCCTTTATTGATAAGATTTTCAATGGTTTAGAAAATTAACAATATTTTATTTTTTTCCTAATTCTAAATTGTTTATCTACCTTTCTGGTAAGATTTATATTTTACCATGCTCTCAAGATTATTTTTATCTTGGGACCTCTTCTCTAGAGGATTATTTTTAATATTTCCTGTAATTCTGCTTTAGTGATTCTGAATAACTTTATGTTATCTTAGAACTTCTTTATTTCTTCAATGCTGACGAATAACTATGCTGAATAAAGTTAATTAAGTTGACAGTTATTTTCTTGCAGTACTTTCTGATTACACATAAATTTCTTCTTTCAAAGGATTCTTATCAATATTCTCTTTTCTGTTCAATACTCTTCTTTCTTTATTATTTTCTTATGCCATGATTAATCAATCTTATCTTCAAATCCTGATATTCTTTATTCTGCTTGATTTGGTCTATTGGTGAAGGCTTCAACTGAGTTTTATTTGGTTTGGTTTGGTTTGGTACTAAGGATTGAACTCAGGGGCACTTGACCACTGAGCCACATCCCCTATTTTATATTTTATTTAGAGACAGGGTCTCACTGAGATTGCTTAGTGCCTCACTTTGATGAGGCTTGCTTTGAACTTACGATGCTTCTACCTCAGCCTCCTGAGCCACTGGAATTACAGTCCAGCACCACTGGGCCTGGCTTGAGTATGAGGCAACCACTTCCTCTATTGGTCCCCAAGAGTGGGGTACCTCTAGAATTTCAGGCAGATGTGCTGTACACAGTAAAGTATAAGGGGCACACTCTCTGTGGTTACTCCGCCAGACTTGTCAACAATGTGTGGTGTGAGAGTATAAAGAATCAACCTATACTGAGGCCCCTCATAGATCCCATGTCCACAACTTTTGTGCCATTTCTCTGCTGCTGATAAGAGTATGAATATCCCAAATGGTGGTTCCATTTTAAGTTTCTGAGGACTCTCCATACTGCTTTCCAGTCTGGTTATACCAATTTTCAGTCCCACCAGCATTGTTTTGAGTGTACCTTTTCTTCCACATTCTTGCCAACACATATTGTGGCTTGTATTCTTGATACTTGCCATTAGAACTGGAGTGAGATAATATCTTAGAGTACTTTTGATTTGTATTTCTCTAATTACTAGACATGATGAACATTTTTTCATGTGTTTGTTAACTGATGGTATTTCTTTTTAACTCATTTATTGATTAGGTTATTTGTTTTTTCAGTGGTAAGTTTTTTGAGTTCTTTTTGTATCCTGGAGATGTATCTATCTGATTTACATGTGGTAAAGATTTTCTCCCATTCTGTAGGCTCTATCTTCATGTTATTGTTTGTTTAATTTGCTGAGAAGTAGCTTTTTAGTTTGAATCCATCCCATTTATTCTTAATTTTATTTCTTGTATTTAGGGGATCTTAAGGAAGTCAGGACCTGAGCTGACATGATGAAGATTTGGGACTACTTTTTCTTCTATTAGGCACAGCATCTCTGTTGTAGTCCCTAAGTCTTTTAATGTACTTTGAGTTAGGTTTTGTACAGGGTGAGAGATAGAGGTTTAATTTTATTCTGCTACATATGGATTTCCAGTTTTCCCAGCACCATTTGTTGAAGAAACTATTTTTTCTCCAATATATATTTTAGGCACCTTTGTCTAGTATGAGATAACTGTATTTATTTGTGTTTGTCTCTGTGTCATCTATTCTGTACCATTGGTCTACATGTCTATTTTGGTGCCAATACTATGCCATTTTTGTTACTATTGCTCTGTAGTATAGTTTAAGGTCTGGTATTTTGATGCCTCCTGAGTCACTCTTCTTGTTTGAAAAGGATTGCTTTGGCTATTCTGTGTGTCCTGTTTTTCCAAATGAATTTCATGATTGCTTTTTCTAATTCTACAAGGAATTACATTGGGATTTAAATAGGAATTGCATTAAATCTGTATAACAGTTTTCAGATTATTGCCATTTTGACTATATTAATTCTGCTTATCCAAGACCATGGGAAAGCCTTCCATCTTCTAAGTTTTCTTTCCTTGATATGTCTTCATCTGGTTTTTGAATCATGGTGATACTGGCCTCATAGAATGAATTTGGAAGTATGTTTCCTCTTTTTTTTCTTTCTTGGAATTATTTGAGGAGTATTTGTTAATTCTTCTTTGAAGGTCTTATAGAATTTGGCTGAGAATCTATCTGTTCCTGGGTTTTACTTTCTTGGTAGGCTTTTGATGGTGTCTTTCATTTCATTGCTTCAAATTGATCTGCTTAAATTGTGTATGTCCTCCTGATTCAGTTTGTGTAGATCATATGTCTCAAGAAAATTGTCAGTTTTTTTTTTAATTTTGACTATGAACTTTCAAAATAATATTATCTTCTGTATTTCAGTAATGTTTCTCATGATAGTTCATTTTTCTTTATAAATTTTAGTAATTTGAGAGTTCTCTCTTTTTCTCTTTATTATTGTAGCTAAGGGTTTGTCAATTTTATTTAATATTTCAAAGAATCAACTTTTGTTTTGTAAATTTTTTGATTTTTTTGTTTCAATTTCATTTATTTATGCTCTTATTTTAAATATTTCCTGTATTATACTACTTTTGCTGTTGATTTGTTCTTCTTTTACTAGGGCTTTAAGATGTAATGTATTTGTTGACTTTTTATTCTTTTAATATATGAGCTCAATTCAATGGACTTTCCTGTTAGCACTGCCTTCATAGGGTCCCAGAGATTTTGATATGTTGTATCAGTGTTCTCACTTATCTCTAAGTACTTTTTTATTTCCTCCATGATTTCTTTTTCTATCCATTTCCCATTTAATAGCATGCTATTTAGTTTCCAGGATTTTAGTAGCTTCTATTTTTTTTGTTTTATCATTGATTTCTAATTTCCTTCCATTAGATTGCAAGGTAGTACTTTTATTTATTTATTTATTTTGAATTTGCTGAGAGTTGCTTTGTGGAATAACATTTGGTCTATTTTAGAGAGGGATCCCTGTGCTACTGGCAAGAAAGTGTATTTGTTCAATGATGTATGAAATACTCTACATATGTCTGTTAAATCATTATATTATTTATTTGTATAGTTTCTTTGTTTAGTTTTTGTTTGGGAGAGAGGTGTGTTTAAGTCACCCAGTATTATTATGTTGCAGTCTATTTGATTTTTGAAATTGAGAAAGGTTTGTTTGATGTACATAGATGCTCCATTGTTTGGGGCATATATATTTACAATTGTTATGTCTTGTTGATGTATGACTCCCTTAAGCAGTATGAAATGCCCTTCTGACTAACTTTAGTTTGAAGTCACTTTATCTGATATAAGAATAGAAACTCCTGCTTGTTTACTCATTCCATGTGAGTGATATGTTTTGTTTTTTTTTTCCAAACTTTCACCTTCAGTCTGTTAATGTCTTTTCCTAGGAGGTGTCTCTTGAAGACAGCATATTGTTGGTCTTTTTTTAAATCCAATTTGATAGTCTTTGTCTTTTGATTGATGATTTTAGGACATTAACATTCAGGGTTATTGTTGAGTTATAATTGTATCCCTGGACATTTTGGTTTATTTTTGTTTTTTAACATGACTTAGTTTCTCCTTTGATTGACCTTTATTTTAGTGTAGGTCCTCCCTTTTCTGATTTTCATTTATTCTTCATTTTGTCTTTATGGAATATTTTGCTGAGAATGTTCTGTACTGCAGACTTTATAGTTCTAAATTCTTTTGTTTATCATGGAAGGTGTTTATTTCCTCTTAAAATATGAAGCTTAATTTTTGTGGATATAGTGCCGCAGTCTCTGGCTGGGCACAAAATCACGAGCCACCACACAGCTTGTAGATTCAAACAGCAATTCTTTATTCCCGATCTCACACCGGCCGTCTACAAACACGTTCTGGGGAAATTCACGTTCTCTGCCCAAATTCACACCTCCACTGGGCTTCTGTCTCCCAAAACATACTCTCTGACCCTAAGAACTCAAGAGGAACTCAGGCAGCAGGATATGCCCTATTCTAAATGGGGAACACCCTAATCTCGTATTATGCTAAACCGGGAACACCCTAAACACGGATCCACCCTGGTCCTTGAGCAAGGTCACCTTACATGCAATGTAGCTGCAAAATGTCCTATTTCCATGAGTCCTTCCACTAAAGAAACATGGGGGTATGCTGGCAAGGAAATTGTCTTACCTACTTGGCTGATGGCTCCCAGCAATATAGAAGTCTCAGTTGAGGGCTAGAGATATAGCTCAGTTTGTAGAATGCTTGCCTCACATGCACAACGCCCTGGGTTAAATCCCCAGCACCAAATAAATAAATAAATAAATAAATAAAATTCTCAGTTGGCATCCACTTTCTTTCAGAGCTTGATATATGTTATTCCAGGACCTCCTGGCATTGAGGATCTGAGTTGAGAAATCAGCTGAAATCTTAATCTGTTTCCCCCTATATGTAATTCGATTTTTTCCCTCTAACAGTCTTTAAAGTTGCATACTTACTCTGTATGTTAGTCACTCTCATTATAATGTGCTTTGATGTGGATCTGTTGTAATTTTGTACACTTGGGGTCATATAAGCCTCTTATAGTTGATTTTCCGTTTCATTCTTTAAATTTGGGAAATTTTTTAATATTATGGCATTGAAAAGATTGTGCATTCTTTTGTGTTGTATCTCTGCTCCTTAGTCTATCCCAATAATTATTAAATTTAATCTTTTCATGTCATACCATATTTCTTCAAAGTTTTATTTATGGTTTCTTATCATCTTCTCTGTGAAGTCAATTTTATTCTCAAGAGTGTATATTTTGTCTTTGTGGCCTGAGGTTTTGTCTTCTAAGTTGTCTATTCTGTTGGTGATACTATCCATTGAGTTTTTAATTTGATTTATAGTTTCTTTCATTTTGAAGATTTCTGCTTGACTCCTGTTTATAATCTCTGCCTCTTTATTGAAGTGATCTTTCACTTCCTGTATTTTCTCTCCAATATCATCTTTCGTTTCAAAGATCAGCCTAACTATGGACCTTCTAAATTCCTTTTATGACATATTCTCTACTGTTTTGTCTGTGGATTCTATTGTTGAAACATCTTGGTTTGTTGAGGCATTTTGTTCCCTTGTATTTTCATGTTGTTTGTGTGTCTTCCCACCTAGTGTTATGGATCTGAGGCAGTACAGTTTCTACCCTGAAGTCATATAATGTTTCTGAAGGTTTCCAGTATCTGTCCTTTAAGGGGGAGACCAATATTAACAGCACCCAATGCAAACAATATACAACTTTAAACCAAATAGCTCCTATTAAGGCTTTTACAGGTTTGTCACAATAAACAGAAATGATGTGTTCAATTATTGTCTACAATATAAGAAGTAAATTTGCTAAAAGGGTTTACCAGTTCAAATAATTGATAATGAGGGAACAGAAGTAGTGTAAGATGTGATGTTTATGAGGGAGAAGGAGAGAAAATAGAAGTAAAAGTTTATAGTAAGAGTGTGATGTTTATGAGGGAGAAGGAAAGAAGATAGAGGTAAAATTTTATAGTAATAGAGGCTGGTTGTTAGTACTATAGAAGTGAGGACTGGAGCTGTGGCTCAGTGCTGGAGCACTTGCCTAGCATGTGTGAGGCATTGGGTTCAATCCCCAACACTACATAAGAAAATTAAATAAACAAAATAAAAGTATTATGTCCATCTACAAATAAAAAATATTTTTAAAAATGTAGTGAGAAGGGGAATCCAGGAAGACAGATAGGCGAGAGAAAAAATATGTAGAGGCTTAAAAAAAGTAAAAATATAAGAATACACAAAAAATGTAATATATTATTCAGACATCCCATTTATCAATAAATTGATGCATGAAAAATATTTGGATTTACAGATAGTAGAGATGTGTGAGAGAGAGCAAAGAGGAAATAAAAAGGAAAGTCTCCATGGAAAATTGAATGATTGCTTCTGTTTGGTTTCAAAAATTTTCTCAGATTCCCTTCTCTGCTGATAGGTGGGGTTGTCTGAATTTGGTAGCTCCAGTCTGGTGAGTGCCATGTTCTCTGGGAGGGCAAGCCAATAGAAAGATACTCTCACACTCTCTTCAAGTCTTCCCACCCATTGTAGCTGGCACCTTTAATCCTCATGCACTTCAGTTTGGTAAAAGGGTTTACTATTTTAAATAATTGATAATAAGGGAACAGAAGTAGTATAAGATGTGATGCTTATGAGGGAGAAGCAGAGAAAATCGAAGTAAAAGTTTATAGTTTATAGTAAGAGTGTGATGAGCTAGAGAGAGCCCAGTTTTCCCCAGTTTCTCCACCCCTCCACCCCCAGGGAACTACATGTAGTCTCCAAATTTCCACAGGCTTGCCAGACCTAGACTGACCCATACAAATTCAGCTGCAATCTGACAGACCTCACCTTCAGCTTTCTCAGGCTCTGCCTTGTTGCAATCCCAAGATTTCAATGCCATTTTAACTTGTAGAGAGATCACTAAGGATGCAGTCACAAAGGAGGTCACTGCAAAGAGGCAGCCAGATGGTGGCCACTAGCACACCCAGCAGGAAGATCTCAGGTGCAACCAGGTCTCCAAGCCCTGGCTGGTGTCCCAAGACTGAGGCCACTGCTCCCCTAGATGGCAGTGGTGGCAGCAGCAAACCTGCAGGCCCTGGCAGGTGTCCCAAGATAGCGGTGGCTGCATGTAAACAAACATGTGGGTACTGTGACAATGAACTTCCAGGCAGCCGTGGGCAGTGGGCAGCAGGCAGCATGCTATCTGCTGGCAGTCTGCAGAAGGTCTGCAGGGCGGGTGGACTTTGGGCCGTGGGAGATGGGTAGGTGAAAGGCAGGTGATGGGCAGATAAGAGGCAGGTAAATGGAACAAATGGCAGATGATAAGTGGCAGTCAGCAAACGATCTGTTCTCAAAAGGCAGGTGATATATTGGCAGACAGTGTGTTATTGCTACAGACAAATGGGGGATGAAGGGCAGGGGATAGATGGGCATTGACAGCTGCCTCACAGAGAAACAGTATTTCCTCTGCTTGAATCCCAAGTCACAGAGAGACAAGGAATACAGCCTGTTGTAATTTGCCATCTTGCATCTTCTAGAATAAAATATCTTAGATTATGAACAAATATGGAAAGCAAGTTAATATAATTTGGTTAATTGAATATTCATTCATCAAAAAATTATTTCCTTCTGAAAATACAGAAGTGAGTCAGATATGGGAGGCTCCCCTTTAGAAATCCAGAGGGGGATTGAGAAAGGTAAATCACTGAAAAGGACATTTGAGTTCAAGCAACCAGCCCAAGAAAAACTTGATTCTTCAAACATTACTTGTGGTTCCATAACCAGGTAAGTCCTCTGTAACCTACTTTTTGAAATACCGACATTTTCAGAAGACAGAGGCTCTAATATCAATTATGTCATTTGCATGTTGATATGACCTCAGAGAAGTTCATTCTTTCTCCATGCCTATATTCCTCAACTATAATCAGAGGAAGTAAGATAATATGGGAATAAACAAATTAATTAATTTCAGGATTACACGTACCAACCTGGGTTATATCATATACCCTCTAGTGGACTTCCCTCATATTGAATGGAGTTTTCAGAAATGAAATAGGCAATGGTCAGAGCTTAAGCTCTAACAAGCAATGGAGCATCACCAATTAGCTTTATGATTTTAGGTCTATATGAACTCTGTAGAGTATGAAGTAGTTTTCCTCTCTTGCATGGAATACTACAACTCCCATCTCCCATTAATTATCATGAGACAATCCATGAGAGTTTATAGCAGATCAGTGGAAGTCCCAGGTTGGAGACACAGACAGTTCTTATTAAAGAATGAATTCCAGAATGTTTGGTGCAAGGTGAAAGTTCTGTATAGTTAGACTTCCTACAACTGAAAGATATTAAACATTAATAATTTAAAAAATAATGTCAACCAAAGAAAAGTGTGGGCAAATAAGACAAATTCACTTGATAAGCACCTTCTATTTTCCAGCCTCTGTAGAAATCTTTGAGAGAAGAGAGAGAAATTTGAAGCAAATCCTATTATCAAAAAGCTTAATTAATTTATCAAGTATTAAAAATGTGAAAACGGAGCCTATAGAATGAGAGATGATCTTTGACAACTACTTCTCAGGTCATTACTATCCAGACTATATAAAGAACTCAAAAAACTGAACAGCAAAAATAATACACTTACTAAATGGGCAAAAGAACTAAACAGACACTTCTCAAAAAAAGAAATATATATGGACAACCAATAGGAAAATACAAATCAAAACTACATTGAGATTGCTTTTTTTTAAAGAATCAGCGAGTTGCAATAGCTTTATTATGAGGTTAACTGTCCCCTAGAAATTTATGTCAGCTTATAGAATCAAAAGTGAACACACCATATGAAGAGAGCTGTGATCAGCAAACTGTTATATGAAATGATTCCAAATACTCCTGATTTTAAACTATGCAGTCCATGCTCATATATATCTTTGAATAAAGAAAAACACTAAAAAGAAATACACCAACCTAAAGTGGTTGGGATTTTTTTGGTGGGATTTTATGGTGAGATTTTTTGGTGGAATTTTATGGTGGGATTTTTTTCTGTTTATCTCTACTTTTTACAAATATTTTTATTTCTTATTTTTAGTTATACATGACAGTAGAATGTATTTTGGCAGAATATATATACATAAATTATAAATTATTCTATTTAAGTTCCCACTCTTGTGGTCATACATGATATAGAGTTAGCCTGGTCATGTATACAAGTTCATGGCTCATAAAGTTATTTCCAATTAATTCTATTCCCTATTCTCCTCCACACTTCCTTCCCTACATTCCCCTTTCTCTAGTCCAGTTGATTTTTTTAAATTCCCCTCTTGTACCTCCCTTGTTTCAGGCTAAAATTCACAAATCAGAGAGAACATTCAGACTTTGATTCTTTGAGATTGGCTTATTTCATTCAGCATGATATTTTCCAGTTCCATCCATTTAACTGTAAATGCCATAATTCCATTCTTCTTTATGGCTAATATTCCATTGTGTATATACTGCATATTTTTATTCATTTATTCATTGAAGAGCACCTAAGTTGTTTCCATAGTTTGGCTACTGTGAGTTGAGCTGCTATAAACATGGACATCCATGTGTCACGGTAGTATGCTGTTTTTAAGTCCCTTGGGTATAGACCCAGGAGTGGGATATCTGGGTCAAATGGGGGTTCCATTTCAACTTTTTTGAGGAATCTCCATACTTTTTTACATAGTGGTAGCACAAATTTGTAGTCCTACCAAAAATTTATGAGAGTACCTTTCTCCTGATATCCTCACCAACATTATTGTTAGTTGTATTCTTGATAATTGCCATTCTGACTGAAGATGGAATTTCAGTGTGGTTTTAATTAGCATTTCTCTAATAGATAGAGATGTTGAACATTTTTTTCGTATATTTTTGGCCATTTATATTTTTGTCTTCTGTGAAGTGTCTGTTCAGTTCCTTTGCCCATTTAGGGATTAGGTTATTTGCTTTTTGTTGTTGTTAAGTTTTTTGAGTTTTTTGTATATCCTAGAAATTAATGCCTTATCTGAGGTACTGGTGGTGAAGAATTTTGCCTAATCTGTAGGATCTCTGTATATGTCCTTGACTGTTTGTTTTGCTGTGAAGAAGCTTTTCAGCTAGATACCATCCCATTTATTGATTCTTGATTTTACTTCTTGTGCTTTAGGAATCTTGTTGAGGAATTTGGTTCTCATGCTGACATGCTGGAGAGTTAGATCTACTTTTTCTTCTAGTAAGCACAGGGTCTCTGGTCTATTGCTTAGATCTTTAATTCACTTAGGGTTGAGTTTTGTTGAGGGTGAGGTATAGAAGTTCAAATTTATTTTACTAATATGAATTTCCATTTTTTACACCATAATTTGCTGAAGAGGCTATCTTTTCTCCAATGTATGCTTTTTGACACCTTGGTCTAGTATGAGGTAACTACATTTATGTGAGTTTATCTCTGTGTTTCTGTTCCGTTGGTCTTCACGTCTGTTTTGGTGCTGACACCATGCTGGTTTTGTTACTATAGCTATGTAATATAATTTAAGTCTGGTATTAAGATGTCTCCTGCATCATTTTCTTGCTAAGGATTGCTTTGCCTATTCTGGGCCTCTTATTTTTCAAAAGGAATTTCATGATTTTTTGCTATTTCTGTGAAAAAATGTCATTGAGATCTTTAAAGGAATTGCATTAAATCTGTATAGTGCTTTTGGTAGCATGGAAATTTTGATAATATTGATTTTGCCTATCCAGAAACATGGCAGATATTTCCATTTTCTGAGTTCTTCTTCACTAGATTGAGATTTAATCTCTCTCACTTCAGTCAGAATGGCAATTATCAAGAATACAAATAATATACTGTTGACAAGGATGTGGGGGGAAAGGTATACTCATACATTGGTATTGGAATTGCAAATTAGCATAACCACCCTGGAAAGCTGTATGAGATTCCTCAAAACCTAGAGATGGAACAACCACATGACCCCGCTATCCCACTCTTCAGTATATATCCAAAATACCCCAAATCAGCACACTATTGGGATATATTCACATCAACATTTATAGCAGTACAATTCATAATAGCCAAACTATGGAACTAATCTAGGTGTTCTTCAACGGATGAAAGGATAGAAAAAAAGTTGTATATATACACACAATGGAGTATTACTCAGCAATAAAGAAGAATGAAATTATGGAATTTACTTGGAAATGAATGGAACTGGAGGTTATCATGCTAAATTAAATAAAATTAGACTCCAAAAGTGAAAGGTTGAATTTTTTTTCTGTTATGCAGAAGCTAATATAAAATAACAGGGCCACAAGAGGAGGGGGTAGGGGAGTTCTATCAATATAGAAGAATATCGGTGAACTAGGTGAAGGAGATTGAGGGGGAGGAAGGAGGGATTGGATGAAGGAAGAACAGTGGATTGAATCTGATGTAACTTTCCTATGTGTATATGTATGTATGTATGTATGGATGAATATATATATATATATATATATATATATATATATATATATATATATATATATATATACCACAGTGAATCTCACCATCATGTATATCCATAAGACATTAATTTAAAAATATATAAGTACATAGAAGAAAGATGACTAGAGTAAAGAAAATGGGGCTGGGAGGAGTGGAGGGAAAATGAAAGTACTGGGGACCGAATTAGAACACATTATATTCCATGCTTTTATAATTATGTCCAAACAAAACTCACTGTTATGTACAACTAAAAAGAACAACAAAAAGAATGTATTCCACACTTAGTATGTGTCAAACTCTACTCTAGGTGCAGATAGTACACCAGTGAATAAAAAAGATAAGCACCCATGCATCTTGAGAGCACACATTCAATGTGGTGAGAAATTAAAATCCTTGGCACTATGGAGAATATTTAAATCCATACTCTTCCTTTGAGTTTGTTAAAACTAGTTTAGAAAATAAGATTGCTACTCATGCAACAACAAAACAATTCAAAGCAGAATATAATCAAGAATTATTTTCTGTGTCATAAATAATTTTCCTCTCTTGCCTGGACAGCTACAACTTCCATTAAAAATATTTTTAAGATAAAGATTGAGTAAGTTCATATTTTTTAATTTACTGTGCCTGTTATCAATGCTCTATGAAAAGCTTCTTTCTTGCTTTTGTTTATTTATTCACCCATTTGTTTATTTATTTTCCCCTGTTATTCCCATTTACAACTCTCATTTCACAATTTAACCATTCCATTCCACAGGCACATATTGGCATCATAAATCTTTCACAGTTCTCTCTTTAAATATCATCTCACAGAAGCCTTTTTGGATTCTTTTGCCTAATCACTATTTCTTATCCCACCATAACTTTTTTCTATAGAATATATCACAATTTAACTTCAATTTTTTATCTTTATCACTAAAATGAAAGCTCTGAGGGTGTAGGATCTTTGTATCAAAACACATTATAAATTAGGTCATAAAACATCACCTGGCACAAAGAAGATGATTAATTAAATATTTGTGGAACGAATGTATGAATGAATGAACAAATGAAAAAAGAAGAAAGATAATTAATGACTGCAGATTTTGAGAAGTTCCATAGATGGCTTGTAAATTCCTGAAATGTTGTGCATGTTCAAATTTAGTGTTTTTCTTTGTCTGTACTTTTGTTGACATATTTCTCCAACAAAGACACTGCCTACTCTAACTGGCACTGTGCTAGACACCACAGAGTCCAAAGCAAAAAAGAACATTATTTTCTTCAAGGAAATTTCAATTTAATGTGCAAAATGGGCATATAATTGGATAACTATACATCATGAGACATATAAATGGACATATAAATATAAATATATGGTGTAAGAATAACTTTATTAAACACATGGACAAAGTGCATGGGATCTCAGAGACATAAGGAATGAATTTCAGAAGAGTAAAAGATGTCTTAATGGACAAGATTATATTTTTTTTATCATTTCAACAACGATTATGGAGCACCTGTCCTGTCTATGCTGTGCTAGGTACCAGTGACTCAGTGGCAACAGTGACTGAGGCTTAACATGATGGATAGCTAAGCACAAAACAAGAATCATTCACTATTAAGAATAGCTGAAACTAAGTTGTAACCATTGAATGACTGCTAGTGTGAAAGACTATTTCCCAAGCAATTGAAAAGTCAAGAAAAAGGACTTTTTGCAGCCTCTTGGAAATAGACATGCTCTGGAGAAACAAAACAAACAGAGATTTCAAATAAGCTTAGGTTGACTCTGCTAAGTAATTTAACATTGCTTCAGCTCCCTGCAAAGGAAAGGTGAGACTAAAAGTACACTGTATTCCAAAGGTTAGGTAATGTTGAAGGAAGGTTTTGAGATCCCAAAGCACAGAAAACTAAAGTAATGCAATATATTTGGAATTCAGATAATTTGAAAGACAGCAACAGGGGGCACAATGCACATTTCAAAATGGTGTGTAAAGGGTATTAAGTACAAATTCTTCAGCTCCACTTAAAGAACTTCAGCTGCTTTAAAAATCCATAGTTACCTGAAAACATTTGCTTTGTAGCATAACCATAGTCACAATAGCAAATGCTCCAAATGGCAGGTCCTGGTTTTCAATGAAACTGCTTCTTACATGGGCAATTCTAATCTAGTATGCTATAGAGGGAGACGCTTCAGAGGTTTATAGTAGATTGACAAATTGTCCATACAACTTCTTTTATACAAGTATAAAACTTCTTTTCAAAGTTAGAAAATATTATAATTCTTTATTATCATAACAAATAGAATCAATAACACAAACCCAAATATATTTATTTTATTGGTTCATTGAAGTGTATTTAACAAGGTTACTGAAATCTCTGAGAAACACCAGTTAAGACAGTGAGTAATAAATATAAAAGTTACACACACTGCACTTAAAACATCACAATTAAACTATCCATAATATACTACTATCTCAATGCAACATGTTGTGCATTCTGATATCGTTCATGTGACTATCATGTACCAAGAAATGAAGGCACAAAACAAATGAGACTGAAGTTTGATTGTCCATTTGAATGGGTACATACAGACTGAAATCAATGAAGGACTATGACAAAACGAGTACCTTCCTGAACAAAAACTTTAAATATAAAGTGAAGACATTCCAGGATATGAATTTCAAAGTCTGCATGAAAAACATCTTGCAGTCCAAGTCAATGAATAACTGGTTTTCAAAAGAGTTCAAATTTAACACATTACACATTAATATATTTTCTTTTGAATAATACTTTATTACAATGGTTTAAAATGCCCTTTAGATATATTTAGAAAAATTTTAAAGTAAAATACAATGCCTGTGGTTTTTCTGAAGCATTTCCATTAGTCCAGTTCATAGTCGCTTATCAGGGACTGAGTAAATCTGACTAAGTAAACAGGGAAGGAGGAAATTATCATTTTCTTTCAACAACTGTTTCTTTTTAAAAATTTGTTCTTTGTAGATTTACATGACAGTACAATGTATTTTGACATATTACACACAAATGGAGTATTACTTATTCTAATTAGGATCCTATTCTTGTGGTTCTACAGGATGTGGACTTTCATTGGTCACGTATATGAACATGGGAAAGTTATGTCCAATTCATTCTACAGTCATTTCTATTCCCATCTCTCCTCCCTTCCCTTCATTCTCCTTTGGTCCCCCAAAGGTCCATGTGTTGACCCAATGAACTTCTAAGGTTATTCCTTTCCTTGTTGTTTGTAGACAGTCACATATAGTAGAGACCTTTTGACCTTTGGTTATTTGGGTTTGGGTTATTTCACTTAGCATGATGTTCTCCAGTTCCATCCATTTAATGGCAAATGCCATGTTTTATTCTTCTACATAGTGGAGTTATATATATTGTGTAAACATACCACCTTTTCTTTATCCATTTATCTGTTGAAAGGCTCATAGTTTGTTTCCCTAGCTTGGCTGTTGTGAATTGAGCTGCCATAAATATTGATGTGGCCACATCACTGTAGTATGCTGATTTTAAGTCCTTTAGGTATGGATCAAGGAGTAGGATAGGTGGATCAAATGATGATTTAATTGCAGGTTTTCTAAGGAATCTCCATACTGTTTTGCATATTGTTTGCATCAATTTGTAGTCCCACCAGCAATGTATGAGTGGACTTTTTTTTCCTACCTCTTTGCTAACATTTATTGTTACTTCCGTTCTTGATAATTGCCATTCTTATTGAAGTGAGATGAATGTACCTCACATAGAGCATTAGTCTCCAGGATATACAAAGAACTCAAAAAATACTTAACACCAAAAATAAATAATAATCTAATTGATAAATGGGCAAAGGAACTAAACAGGGACTTCACAGAAGAAGAAATATGAATGGTCAACAAATATATTAAAAGTGTTCAACATCTCTAGCAATTAGAGAAATGCAAATCAAAACTACAGAAAGATTCCATGAAAAGGAACAGTTTTTCAAACTGTGATTAATAACCCACTAAGAAGGCATAAAACTAATTTAGTGGGTAGATTGGAATCAGTAGTGTACATACTTAAATAGTGTGCATACACACACATATACACACATACATGCACAGAATCAGTAATTATATACATGTACTTACATATATGTGTTGACTTATTAATATGTATGTGCATATATTCCACTTATATCAATGTTTTATATGCCATAATGCATCATATTGGTCTTTAATAAAAATTGTTTGTGATTCAGGGCTGTAGCTTAGTGGTTAAATGCTTGCCATATCCCTGGGTTTTATTCCCAATACTGCCAAAAGTTGTTTTGAAGGAAGTTTGGTTTCTTTTACACACATCTCTGCACACATATAAAATATTGATGTTCATTTTTTTACAATACATCCCAAACAAAAAGGATTAGGAATTTTTTGCCTCCAATCTTCTTTTCTTCCATGCATCAGAACTTACTATGACTTTGTTTTGGTTTGGATCTGGAATGTCCCCCAAAAGTCCATGGGTTGAAGCTTTGATCCCCACTGCACCAATGTTCAGAAAATTGGCCATAAGGAAGTTATTGGATCATGAGTGCTTTCACCTCGTCAGTGGATTCATCCATTAATGGATTCATAAATTGATGGCCTTATGGGGGGGGTGATAGAATCTTCAGGAGGTGGGAACTAGTAAGCCACTGGAGGTATGTCCTTGAAGGGTCTATCATGTCCCTGGCCCCCACCATCCACTTCTCTCTTTTACCTTGTTGGTCAACATGTAGTAAGCATCCCTCCTCTATCACAAGTTCCCCACCATGATGTTCTTCTTCACCACAAGCCCATAGTGACTACAGATGGAAATTTCATTTTGGGGGGCATGGGTACTGGGGATTGAACCTAGGGATATTTTACTCATTAAATACACCCCCAGTTCTTTTTTAATTTTCTATGTTGAGACAGAGCCTCACGAAGTTGCCCAAGCTGGCCTCAAGTTTGAGATCTTCCTGCCACACCCTACTGAAGCACTGGAATCACAGGCATGCACCACCTACCCTGGTTTGGACTAAACTTTCTGAAACCTGAGTAAATTAAATCTTTATTCCTTTACTTTGATTTCCTTGGGTGTTTTATCATAGCGATAAAAGCTTGACTAACACTACCCCTATTTGTTTCTCAATCCTGTCATATGGGTTGTAGCCAGTGCCCATTTTATTTATTTGGCCCTCGTCTACCAATGTTATCTCCAACTGTTTGCCTCAAGGAGACTAGCTTCCTTAATCTCAGCCCTTTGACCACACATTAAAACACACAAAAACTGTAGTAATTTATGTCTTTGAGACATTGCTCCTCCAACCTCTCTTATTCAGAGTACCATTTATGTCTTCAATACTATGAAATTTTTGTCTCTACTTTAAGACCCAGAATAAGTATGACTTATCCACATGAGGCCATAACTGTTAATTCATTTGTATTAGCACTGAAATTCCTCTCTTTTATTTCTGATTTGACCACAGTACTTATATTGCATGCCATATGTATCAGTACTTAATGTAAGAATCTCAAAATTATGAGAGACTTGAAAGGCTATTTGTTTTCACTATGCACTGTAGGCAAGACAATCCAGAAAATTTCTGTACATGAATCACTTTAAGAATGTATTCCACATTCATATTTCTGAGTTTTATGGCCAGATATTGTGGATAAGATTCTTGGGTTTAGAGGTTAGTTAGGGATTTGCATGTGCATTGTTCTCTGGGGACAATGATATTCTCAAGTTTGAGAAATGAGTATCTAATTTGACCTATCTCCCACCTCAGGGACTATTGATTTCCTTATTTTCTTGGGAAAAGCACAATGTCATTATTTATATTGGTATTTTTTTCTTTTTTATGGATCCTGCGTAGCTAAGCAGTAGAGTTTCCCATCTTGCAGATTTGTAGATATCAGAAGAAGAAAGTTGCCACCAGGCAAGAGGAGGACTAAGTGATAACATGTGCACAGCACCATAGGGAGTTAACTATTAGGTACCCTCCCAGGACTTTGTGTCCATCTCTAGAAAGGCAGAGTAACCTCTATTTATATGTATCCTTAAGTTCAAACATACTGCTTCTGTAATCACCAGAGCATTGGCCCATAATCTGAAACTCTTTATTTACAGCTCAGCAGGTTAACTGCTGCGAGTCTGAATTTCCTCATCTGGAAAATGGAGGTACTAATAGTGCTGACTTTACAGGGTAATGTGAGGATTAAATAAAGCAATGAACAGGAAATTGGCCATCAAACAGGAGAGGCTAAATAAGTGATGTTTGTTGTTATTATTCCCATGGTCTCTCTGGTTCCAAATCGCCTTCAACTCTTATTTTATCACACAGGCCCAGCAGACAATTCTAAGGCACAAAGGACTCTTTACTGAATTCTGTCAACGTGAATGGATTCAACCCCTGTACAGCTAGTCCTCAGACAATAGCAAAATCATGCCCCAGAGAAAGCTGGAGATAAGGCTAGAGAAATAAGCATGGGCTGATCCATAGGGCTCTTGGTCTGCCTTACATGGAAAAATCATCTGAAGCAGTTCAGTGATAAGGCAGACTTGAAAAACAGTTGGGTAAACAAGCCTGGGTCAAGAGGGTTTGGGGAGGCTTTATAAAGCCTTGTTCAAGAATATTTCTAGCCCACACCTTGCTTTAGCCCCAGATAGGCTGGCTGGGACAGGGGTGTTATGAGGACTGGAAATGGGCTAATGGAACATGTACGGTGTATGGAAACCATTGGGGAGTAAAGAGGGCCTGGTAACTTGGCAAGTGTGAAAAGAGAAAGCCTTGATCAGGCATCTTATGGGGCTACAGTATTCACCTGTTGGTAGTGTAGGCAGGATAGAGGGAGACAGCAGGGCAAATGCAGGTGCCAATTAGGAGGCAGGTTTAGGGACTTGGACATGATGATCACAAAAACTGAGTTCACTCAGTTATTAGAACCCAAGTGCCTGGTAGATCCCAAAGCAGCAACTTTCCAATCCTACAATGGAACTTCCAGGGGTTTAAGTAGGCATGGTTAGTAGCAACTCACCCCAACCCATACACAAACAGACATAATCACAAACATAACGGTTCAGCATTTGGTTCAAATGTTAATGTCATAGTTTTTTGTAAGATTTTGTCTGAAGAAAGGAAAAGTTCCATTGATAAAAAGGAAGTTGTAAGAGCATTCATCATGATACAAATTGGGTATAGGGGAAGATGCTGGGGTCAAACAGTTTAAGGGATTTGCAAAATTTTATGAAGCCAGGGCCAGAAGTAGGACAGGAGCCCATTCCATTTAACTACCAATGCAGTACTCCTTGCACTCTTTACCACTGGCCTCACCAAGTATTAATCAGCCAACCTCAACAGGCTGCTGCCCAAAATAGAATGAGAAACATTTGGGAGATTTTGTTTGAGATACCCATTCTGAGGATCTGCATCTCAATTGAAGTCTGGGATTGGAAACCTAGGGATTTGATTCTAGTACCCTAGGTGACACTGATGCACTGCACACTTGAGACTGAGAACCATAGTTCCATTTGATGTAGAAATTTCATTTCACAGTAACATTAAAGAATCTTCTCTTTGCACAACTTCTGCTTGCAAGATAGTTACTGTGACTTGAGATATCCTATTCAATTTAGTGATGTCTGTGAATAAAAGTCCTTTGTCATAAGAGTTGAAATTTCTTCTTGGTTCATGTAGCTTCTTATGTCTCTCAGATCTTGACTGTTCCATTTGCCCTGTGAGAATCCTTGGAAGGTCTGAAGACAGAGATGATGTCCTTGTGATACTTCTCCAGTCTAAAAATTGATTCAGACTGCTGTATGTATGAGTTGTGTGGAAGTTTCTATTTCTGAGCAGTGTCTCATGGAATGGATATATCACAGTTGGTTTATCCATTAAACCATTGATGGATATTTGTTGTTTTGGTTTTTCCCACTTGGTGATTTTAAGTAGAGCTTATGTAAACATTAGTATAAATGTTTGTGTGAATTAAAGGTTAATTATCTATGTTAAATACTTAGAAATGGAATTTAGGGATCATATAATAAGTACTTGTACTACTTTACATTACATTCTCATTATTTCACTTTTTTGAACTAAGATTGGGTCCCTATCTTATCACCCCTACTAGTTAGAATCTAGGGGCTTTGTCTCTGTATAACTAAGAGTTCATAGCCCAGGAAAACATATAGCAAGTACTTGTTTTGTGTCATTTATGACTATGTGTTTCCCTACCACCTCTCATACATGCCCTTTTAAAATTTATTCTACTTAATGGATACTTTTTAATACATAGAATGAAAGACAAATAATTCAGGGCTGGTCCTCAAATTTGTTCCTTATCTTTATTACAATATATCATAGCCCATATCCTAGAAATATCAGAAAACTTCAGTTTATTCCTTCATCCTGGAATGCCCCTTTCCTCCTATTCTAATTTTACTGTGAATAATAGTAGCTATATTTGCTATTTCAAGTCCAACTGTGCAATATGTTCTTTATGTCATATTATTACTGAAGTATGTTTTATTATCTCCATTTTACTTATTCAGAAACAATTGTTCAGATAAAGTAGTTTTCCCAAGGTAATTCAGCTAGTGAGTTATAGACACTGAAATCAAACAAAACCCTACAAGATAGAGCTTCAAGTTCTTACCCTGGCATCCAATGTCCTTTACGATCTTCTTGCAGTTTTTGTTGAAAGGTAATATAGAGTTTGAGAGAATGGGATCATTCTGTATCCAAACTTCTTGGGTTTGAATATTTATTTTATCTCCTGCTGTCTGTGGGATATTGAGTAAGATTCTTAACTATTTTAGACCTCATTTTCTGAACTAACAAATGGAGATGAAGATGATAATATTAACCTGTCTCCCAGGGTTATAGTGAGGATTAAATAAATTAATACATATTCAACTAAACATTATTCCTGACATATAATAAGTGATCCACAAATACTATTAGTATCAGTTTCTATCCTCATCTTCTCCCATTACCATCAGTACATATCTTGTATTCTTCATTTCCTGTCTCCTTCAATATGTCTATGCATTTTTCTCTGTATGTCATACATATGTGAGTAAACCCAATTCATTCTTCCAAGGCTAGGTCAACTGCTGCCTTCTTTATATAACCTTGGATTCCTCCAGCTGTAAGTCAGCCCTTCCTCCTCAGCACTCAAAATAGTTTAGGTCTCTCTCATTATAGTGTTTGTCCATGGCTATTTGATTAAGATTGGTAGGTGACTGTCTCTTCCATGTCTTCTTATATTCAAGGATGTCAACTTATTCCTTTTTTCTGTTGCTTACAGTGTGCAGCACTATACATGGCACAGGACTTTCAAATGCAGTAAATTGCTGTTGAATTGTATTCATCTTTTTCTTGTTACTTCCAGCAGTGCCAGCTGCAGCCTGGAACAAGCTGATGGAAGCTTCACTCTGAAGTGAAGCCAGCCAAGGCTTTCATCTCCTCTTTGCAGACACTTTTATTTTGTGTTAATATTTTCCATGTGGGTATCTTTGAACCAAAGCTCTGCAGGTGGGAGTGGCTAGCATAGGCCCAGTCCATGCAAATCACCCTATAGTTAGTAGTTGTTGTCCACTTTAGGGTTTGTTCTTCCAGTACAGATTAGGGTAATAAGCCCCACTAGTTTCTTAACACTGATATAGATATTGACTTTGTTGGCATAAGATAACCTCAAGCAATTACACAGAAATGGGGCTTTCCAGATTTCTGGCATCCAAGGTAGCTTCCAAGTTGGCATTGTTTGGTTTCTTCCAGGCCCATACACATACATTTCCAAATGTAATTACAAATAATGCTCAGTCTTATTCCTCTGCAAGAAATCATATTAGAGTCCTTAGAATGACCAGTCTTCTAATATCTGTTGGGGCAAGCATGAGGAGTCAGTGAGGAATATGGCTAGGCAAGGTTGGGAATAAGAAAATACCTGGAATGGCAATGAAGATAGTTCTAATCCCCCAAATACTGGGGATGAGCTGGAGAGCCATCATTTATTGAGTCATTTGCATTCATTTGCTTCTCAATCCTCATGGGAGTGGGAGGGACTCATTCCTAGCATTAGAGTCCTGTCATCTGAGTATACTGCCCTCTGGTTTTTTTTCTTTGCTATGACCTTCTAACTTCCTTATTGATATCCATCATGTGGATGATTTTGGCACTGTGAAAGATGACCCAATTAATATTGTGGACTCTTGGTCCTTTGATTACCTCATTGGCAGTGAGTTTGTCCTCCATTTCTTCTCATCCTCTCTAGCTATTGTAATCACCCAGAACTGCTCCACTCTCCAAATATTAAATTCAAACATACAGTTACCATAACACATCCTTCCAGCTTTTCCTTCTCAGGTAATCTCTCTGTATTCTTCCTATTTTATGCAGGTCTTTACTAGCATACAAGCTTGTTTATGATGTCTCCAAAAGGTAGGAGCTGGGTCAGTAATTGCTCATTGTAGGGTTAATCAACTCAAAATTAAACAATGGTTAGGTTCAACAGCTCCAGTCATTTAGCACTAGAGATAAGGCATGTGGGTATAACAGGTATAACGAGGGTCTTCCTAGATTATTGTGTGGAGTGGCCATATAACTGTGATTATTTGGGGGCAAGTCCTCTTTGTGGACTTTAGAACCCCAACCAAATGACATTTTTAAATGAGAGTTTCTTCCTTTAGTTACCAGAGTGTTTCTTTAAAGATTTGAATCCTTAAATGAAAAGCAGACCAAAACAACTTGATTATAAATGCAGCAGTTTGGGGCCCAAATATTACACTTGAAATGTAAGAGTGACTTTTAGCAATGTATTTGAAAAGCACTGGTGAATTACCATTGCCTGAGAAAGCTAGGTATGGAATACTTGAGCTCTTGATAAGAGCTATGACTATGCTCAGGGCCTTCTGTATATGGAATCCTGAAGTGACAGGATATATTTCAAGTATCAGACAATATTGCTATTCCTGCTAGAACCTTCCATTGGGATGTCTTCTACAACCAAAGAGGACAGACCCAGATCTTTTGAGATCTTCAGAAGGCTAGAAGTGATGTTCACCAACCTTTTCTATATTCTTCCTAAATGAAAGAAGCTTTTATTTTTTTATCCTCTCTAGTCTAGACAAGAGGTCACTCTAAAACTTGACTTTGTTTTATTTACTTCTGGCCAACCTGTGCTTTCTGAATAAAGGTCTACTTGTTTAGAAGGGAGAAAATGCTACTCTTAGTTTTTACATTTGGAACTGAAAATTTTGTCACAACCATGTAAGAATAGATGTGAGTCAGGCAGGGATAGGTGGAAAGGCTGAGATGAGTCAAACCAGAAATTATCTGGAACACCATTGGAGTGCATGAGAAGGGGGTCTGGGAGCTGAAAACACTGTTACAATAAAAAAAAATTCTCCAAGATGTCATTATGTAATAGAGAAAAAATTGCTCTAAAGTCAAAATACCTAGATTTCAAAACAAAAGTAGTTGTTCAGACTTGGACAAGTAATTTTACCTCTATGAGTAACTTTACCTCTTAGATTCTCCATCTGTAAATTAGAAATACTTCATTCCCCATAAGATTATAGTAAATTGTGAATAAAATGATGGATATAGAAGTATTTGACTTTTTATTTATCCATAGCATCTATAGGGAATGAAACAGGGAATTTCCTCTGAGTAGCAATTTATTCAGAAGTCAAAGGGCAGAAAGGAGAAACAGATGGGAATGTTGAGTCCTGGGGGTACTCTGCTCTCTGTCTGACCACTTAAACCAACATTCCCTATCCCCAGAGTTGATTAAGTTTGTCCTTTTCAAAACCTAACAACAAAGAACATGGATGTAAAAGTTACTGATTTAAAATTCTATCACATTCTAGTTATGTCATCTTATGCAAATGACTTAACTTTTCAGGACTCAGTGTGTAAAATGGGAATGATAATGGAATAAATATATTTAAAGCCCTTAGAATTGTGCCTAATCCATTGTATGTGCCACAGAAGTCATTCCCTTTTATTTCCCTCATTCCAATGCTAGTCAGAATGCATTGCATTCACCTATTATTAGTTTGTGACGCATGCACCCACTTCTCTGGGAACTCATCCAATACAAATAATACATAATCATTGTAAAAATTTCAAACAATATTACATGAGTAAAATGAAAAATGTATATCATCTTTAACTTGACCCTGGAGATAACCCCTGTTCTTGTGTGAGTTTATTTTATATATATATATATATATATATACACACTTAACAAGGAATCATGATAGCCTTTTTATGCAAAATCTCTTTTTTCAAAGAAAATTATGAGGTCACTTATAAGAGCATTGCTAATATTTACTATGAAGTGATTGAGAATATATTTAAATATAAAAAGTCACTCCATATCAAAATCATATCTGAAAATCATTGAAAAATTATACCTCTACCACATGTGAGAAAATTATTTATTTTTTTTGAGAGATGTTTCTAAGGATTAAAATACTCCTCCCATATTTTTAGGGTGCCACAACATAGGATTCATAACCTCCAGGAGACAAAATTGTGATACAATCAAGAGGTATTTCCAAATGTGATACTCTATAGCTTTTTGTAGGAATGTAGGATGGTAGACTGGAACATCCCCTTTTGCTAATATCCTTGGATGACTGGCGAAAATAACTTGTTTTGTTTAGGAACAAATTTTCCATGTGGACTAGAAAGTTAGGAAGGAGAATGGGAGAAAGGAACAGGGTGGAGTAGAATATTCAGAATATTCAATCACCACAGAGTCCACCAGGAGAACCATCAAATGTGTTGATGGGGGATTTAGTCATAGCAAAGATATGTGAGCTCTAAAAATTTTGTAGTTCCTGCTGAGGGTTGGAATGAACATTGATAAAATGCTGTACAACACCTTTTTTTGTAACTTTCATATTACAAATGAAGAAGATAGATATAAAACAAAAATATAGGCCTCCCACTGTTTCTATAGCCTGGAAATAAAGATATACATAGAAATCACAGACACTTGTTAACAAGGCAGAGGAACCTGTGATTCACACTTCTTGTGTTTTCAGTCCCAAATGACTCAGAGAAGGAAGTTAAAAATCCTGGCTATTAAACTATCCTATCTAGTTCTCTGCCTCAGAAAAATGCAATGCTGAATTTCCTGGAAAGATGGAAGCTTTCTACAGTACTTTTCATACCCATGGAATTCACAGACTAAAACATTCTTTTAAAGAGGACAATCATAAGGCCATCAGTTCTTTGTTTTGTCAAGTAAGAAAGTTAAAACAATAATGAAACTACTCTTACTAGTTTCACATTTTCTTTAAATTAAGTATGTTTCAATATTTCAAAATTAGGTGTGATTAATCACAGCATATCCAGTTTATAACAAGACTATTTAACTTAATGAAAACTTGCTACACAGCTCTTTTATTTTTTCTATTTCAATAGGAGGGCGGTGCAAACATAGCCACATGTCCCTTGGAGCCCAATATTTGTAAATATCAGCCTGCATTATTTTCATAATAATATTATCATTAGGTTCAAATAATTTAGTTAGATAGATCTTTTTCTCTCTAATTTACTGCTCTTCAATTGCTTTCTCTGACATTACTCCCTTCTTCTATCCTCAAAGCAGACAAAAACACTAGAACAGCACCATTCTTAAGGTAAATCTTCAGATCCAGAGAAAGCATCAAGTCACCCTTTTTGTACATAGGATCATTGCAGAAAACACATGGCACACGCAAACTGGGAATTTGAATTTAATAGGAAAAATATCTCTTTCAATTGACAAAATCAAGGGAGTTTAGTACCTTAGGTCTATTACAATATGGTGCATGTCCATTCCCCTAGGCCTGAAGTAGACAGGGACACAGGGAGGTTGCTGCCCAACTATGGCAAAATCTCTGCCCGCAAAGGACTAAATGGGGGAGACAAATATATTAACTGCTGTACTCCACTTCATACTTCCTTCCAGGACACTCCTTTGGCTAAACTCAATCAAAAACTCTAGAAAATACCCTCATACATATATGAGAGTGAAATACGGATCTGGAGTGAGAAACAGAAGGTATTAGTCCACCTAATATCAAATGACTTTTTAATTCCTAGAAAATCAGATGAGTCTTTAGTCCAGGCTTTTATCTGTATGAAACTAAGATCCATGTAAGGAAAGTGACCTACCAGTGCTACAGAAAAACCAGATGAATATTTAGGGAATTTTTTCATTTCATTTCATAGATTATATTTCAATTTTGTAGTATCATTTTATGACTGATATATTTTTTTAGAAACTACATGTCTCTTTCAAAATAAATACACAAAAATAATAGAGAAAAAAAAAGAGATGTTAAAGATAGATTTAACTTTATGGAATAGATGATTTCCTGAGGGGACAAAAGGTTCATATATCAAATTTTGCATCAAAATAAATTCTACCAAGTAATTGAAGGTATATTTGTAATTGAAATTACTTTTTAGATGTCAACTTTGTAACAAAAATAGCAAGCTTACAATTAGTGATATACAAAAACATAATTTTAAAAGTCTCAATAATAAGCATAACTATATCAAAAATTAAAATATAAAATTCATTCAAATATAGTGCAGACAATAATGACCATGAATGATACATTTAAAACAGTTTTAATAAACTCTCATTTCCAAAAATAAAATGAATTTTAAAAAATTACCTATTTAGGGGCTAAGGATGTAACTCTGTGGAAGAACACTTGCCTAGCATGTGCAAGATAGTAGGTTTATTGCCAGAACCACCCCCCCACACACACAAGCATAAATCAGATTACATATTGAAAGAAAAATTAAATTGCACTTGCACATTAATATTGAAAATGTCACACAGAAAAAATATCAAAACAAACCCTCAAATATACTAGACACTGAATTTATTGAGAAAGATATCTATGTATTAGAAAATGTATTGTGCATGCTGAACAAAGCTTTAAAGTTTTTCAATGATTCCATATCTATTCATTAAAATATACCCTATTAAAATAGGCATTGGTTTGTCCCTTTTGAAATGGGTTATAGTCTAGGAAATGCTTTAGTTCCTGCTATTTATCATTGTAAGTAAGAACCGTCAATTAGTCTCCATGTGTTTGAACAGTATTCTTTGCAGAACTCCATGGTGATGCTATAATAGTTCACTGCATTTACCATTAAATGCATAATTTCCAGGTTAATTTGTGTTTCTCTAGGTCATACTGCACTAGAATTTTTTTTAAATAGGCCATTTCTCTACTCTTCCCTCTCTCCTACTTTATAAGGACATTGAGCTCCCCTCACCTTTATTTTTTTTAATTTTTTTTCCCATGATTTTGTGCAGCACAGTGTTATCAAATGAAGACTATGCAGTTGAGAGGGATGTAAGTTAAATCCTGGCTTTTGACTTGCTAGTTTTTTACCTTAGCCAAATTCCTAATAATTTCTCTGAGTCTCAGCTTCTTAACAGCTAACAAAGGGAACTAACTTATGTAATGGTTCTGTGGATCAAATAAAATCATACACACTTTGAATAAAGTACCTAGAAAACTGAATGTGTGTGTGTGTGTGTGTGTGTGTGTGTGTTTGTGCAGTTTGGTATATATACAGATTTTATATAGAACTAAAATTATATATATATACATATATATATATATATATATATATATATATATATATATATATTTAATTATTATACATAAAAATTATTTGAAATAAAACACAATATATGGGTAATGAAGTTTCTACCCCCATGATAGGATATGTAATCAGACAAAAGAAGCATGTACCTTTAACTTGTGGTGTCATACTTAGTTGTATGTGATATCCTTATTTCTTAAAAGGTATTATGATTTGTACCTGGATTGTCCCCTAAAGGCTCATGTGTTGATGGCTTGGTCTCCATTGCAGTAGTGTTCAGAAATGGGGCCTTTGGGAAGGGATTGGATCATGAGATTTCTAATCTCATCAGTGGATTAATCCACTGATAGCCGAGTGAATTACTGGGATGTTGAGGGAACTATATCTCATCCCTGGTTCCTTTCTCTGCTTCCTGGCTGCCATGAGGTGAACCACTTTCCTCTGCATTGTGTTCCTACCAAGCTCTGCCTCACTATGGGCCCAGAAACAGTGTAGCCAGCGGACTAGTGACTAACCCTCTGAAGTCATGAGACAAAATAAATATTTTCTCCTTTATGTTGTTCTTCTCAAGTATTTTTGTTACAGTGACAAAAAGCTAACAAACACAAGATATTTCCATGAAAATATCTATTTCAGTGTTTTTCATAATTTTTCCCACAAGGATTTAGGAATGAGTGCATGAAGATCTGGAGTATGGAACATATTCAAATGATATCACACTGTATATAGTATCATTTCTTCTCTCCAACTGAGAGGTTGTTACTGAGACAAAATTTTCCTGCCCACCATCTCTGCTCTTAGTGTGATTTTTCCCCCAGAAGATTCCTTTGTCCTTTATATACAAAATAAAATGTCCCTGGTGGGCTTATCATATCTTTAGTAATGGCTGAGCCTCAATGATAAACTCAAATTCAATTGAAACTTGGATCTGTGGTGTTGTAAACATTGCTAACTATCCCTCAATATCTATTCTCCATGCCTTCCTTTTTAGTAATAAAACCATTCTTGTTTTGCTAAGTACATGAGCTAGAAGCTACATTTTCTACCCTTTCTTGCAGCTAAGTATGGTAATGAAACTAAGATGTAACCAATAAGCTGCAAGTGGACATGATGTATGCAACTTCTTGATTATCATCTTAATGTTGAACTTGTTTTCCACAAAATTCATCTCATTCTCCAACCCTGATCACCTTGAAAAAAGAGATGATGGTGAAATACTTATATCCATTTTGATGAAGTAAACATTCTAGGAATTGGGAGAAATTTAGAGAAGTTCCCAAGTGTTCTACCTCTAGAAATTGGTTCACAGTACATGTTCATCCCACTCTCTTAAGCACTTGAGACAGATTTTCCTAGATAAACCTTAGGATTGAAACTGCTTCACCAGCCTGGAGCATTTACCTCTGGAGAGTTAGGAGATAAAAAAATTCTAAATTAAACCTCTGAGTTTGGGGTCTCTCTTATAGTAGTAACTTACCTACCTGACCCTATATAATAAAATTGTGTTTTTATATGTGTGTGTGCCTATGCCACAATAAAATCCATCATTCCATATAACTGAAATGAACCAATTTTTAAAAATTACATAGTTTTTCCAAGCATAAATGTCACACAATGGTTCTTTTCCAGTGGGATATGTATCTATATTTTATGCTCTTTATTCCTTTACAAAACTTATTTTGCCAGTCCAATGACACACATAGCAATGGCCATTGAGGTGGGAGGGAATCCTTTTTCAGAGGTCAAAGTAGTACATGTACTAACCTTCCTTCTGGGCAATTTCCTGGGGTTGGATCAAATGGGAGCTATATTATGATTTTTCTTCTATGACCTAGATGTTTAATAATCAGTCAGAATTAGCTGAAAGCATCTATTACGGACAGACTTTCAACACAGACATTCTACAACCAGATGACTTTGGGAGCCATGTGAGAAAAGAATAAATTTGAATTTGTCCTCTCTCCAAATCTAGTGGCTTCTTCCCCAACAAGTAGTAGCTACATGAAAATAATACAGAGTAATTATGAAAAGAACAAACTCTGGAGCCTTGTGGGTTTGAATCTCAATTATTGTACATAATAGTTGTTTGACCTTGAACAAATAACTTATCTTGTCTGAGTTTCCCTGTCTCTAAGTTGGACATAATCATGGTAGTTTGCTCACAGATTTATTGTGTTAATTAATTAAAATAATTTAGATTCCTCAAAAGACTAAGAATGGAAACATAATATGATCCAGCTAACTCACTTGTTGGTGTTTACTTTATAGAACTAAAATCTGCATACTACAGTGATAATGGAAAATCAGTGTTTATAGCAGCACAATTCACAATAGCCAAGTTATAAAACCAGCCCATAATAAGCTCATCAACAGATGAATGGATAATGAAAATGTGATATATATATATATACATATATATATATATATATGATATATATATTTAATTCAAAGATATAATTAATTATATATAATTAATTAAAATGTGATATATATAATTAAAGAATTTAGATTCCTCAAAAGTACTATATAGATATATAGATATACATATCCATACACATAGACGTACACACACACAAATACATACACACATACACACTATGGGATATTACTCAGCAATAAAGAAGAATGAAATTATGGTATTTACTTGTAAATGGATGTAACTAGATACTCTCATGCTAAGTGAAATAAACAAACTCAGAAAGTCACGTATCAAATGTTTTCTTTCATGTGTGGAAAGTAGAACAAAATAAGCAAAATCTGGTAGATTTCCATGAAAATAGAAGACAGAGCAGAAGAGTAGAGGAAGAGAATGGGAGGAGGAATCGTGAGATGAAATTAACCAAACTATGTTCTGTGTATTTCATGAATGTACCATAGTGAATCTCTCATGTATATATATCCTCAAAGCACTAATTTTTAAAAATCCAACTAAGAGCAAAAAGATCAGTAGAGTAGAAGAAAGGGAATTTGGGGAGGGAGGCAGGGAAATAATTAGAGCAAATTATATTCCATACTTTTATAATCATGTCTAAATTAATCCTAACCCTTATATTATGTATATCTAAAAAGAACTAATAAAAACACAAATAAGTGGAAGGTCAATTGGATAGAGGAAGGAAAACAGGGGAGGAAAGAAAGAAGGGTAGAAGAAGTTATTGGGAACTGAAGTGGAGCAAATTATATTTGATTCATGCATCATTAGGACAAAATAATCCCAATATTATACATAACTCTAATGTACTAATAAACATTTTAAAATAATCTAGAATACTATTATTGATATCATTGTTCTATAATGACTGGTGTGGCCCTGAGGCTCATAACTTACAAGTCTATTCACTGAAATACCCATTACCTCCATTTACATCCCATTGTAACCCCTGAGTTTCATGAGATACAGAACTGAGATTCAGTACTGGAAAATTTGGGGTTCACCCCAGGTACAGATCTATTCCATACAGTTTCCTTCTCTGATGGGATGCAGTTGTAAAATCAAAGGATTTTAAAATACTTTTAATTGTTGATGACCTTTATTTTTTATTTATTTATGTGTCATGCAGTGCTGTGAATTGAACCCAGTGCCTTCACACATGCCAGGCAAATGTGCTATAAATTATGTTCCCAATAACAGAATATAATTGTCCCTCATTCTCCACATGCATTTATAATTTTTTCCTTTTGAAAACATCCATCCCAACTGTGATGAGATGATAGTTCATTGTATTTTCAATTTGCATTTCCCTGATAACTAGTGTTACTGAGTATTTTTTACATACACTTTTTGACTTCTTCTCATCCTCCAAGTCAAAAATGCTCTTTTGGTTTGCACTATAGAGATAGTTATCCTGATTTAAATATTACACAATGATGCATGTATCTAAACATTGCATGTGCCTCATAAATATGTAAAATGTTTTCATTTATGTATCAGTTAAAAAGTAACTTAAATTAAAAATTAAAACATTGGAAAACAAAAGATAAAATTATGGATAATACACAATAAATGCTATAAAACATGCAAATAGAAGAAATCAACCTACCAAAGTGACTCTCAGATAATTATAAGATTGTTATTAGCCTACATTACAGTCAAAGAATATGTATAGGTATAAAAAACCCAGAAACAGTCAAAGGTCTCAATGACATTACAAAAATGACAGCTGAACTTGTGTTATTAATATCATATATCACACTAATTTGAATTAAAGATAAAATAATTAAAGGACATAGAAGTGGCAGTTTATAATAACAAATGTAGAATTTACTGTAAGTACATAACTATCATATATCTGTGTATGCCACATATTATCATATGTAAACTATAAACCTTAGAACATGTAAGCATAAATTGGCAGAGAACACAAGTCCTAGGACACTTTAAGTCATTTAGTTAGCCAACAATTGAGCAAATACAGCAAAAAAGTCAAAAAAGAATGAAAGGTTCTAAATAACATTACTAATAAGGTTAAATTAATGAAGATATACAAAGCATATTACCATGAATGTATACAATATAAATTATTTTCTGGCTCTGGAGAGCACTTATAAGAATTAGCCATGTTAGGCCACAATAACAAAAACAAACAAACAAAAAACCAAGAGGTATAGTAAAGATCACACTTGCTAATCAAAATACAATTAAGCTAAAATTATTTTATGGAATAAAATACAGAAATACAGAAATTAATGAATTGAATATTACTAAATTTAAATACATAAAATGAGTTGAATTGATAAATACTCTTAAAACTGATTCTTGAAAAAAAAATAATGGAATGCTTACAATATTTCCTAAATCAGTATCAGAAAATATATGCAAACTTTGAGGAAAAGGGCTAAAATTATGTACAGTGTAGATTTAAAAGACTTGTAAAAGAGTATTTTGAAAAAATATTATGCAAATTACCTTGATAACTAGGATGGGATGAATGGTTTTTCCTAGGAAAATACAAATTTAATTATGACCACAAAATATTTAAAATTCATACAAACAATATGGAAAAAATCAAGAACATTAAGTGATTTCTCTTCAGAGTACCAACTCCCTATGTTTTTAACATATTTACAAATGATGCAAACACTTAAATAAACTTTGGCTAATAGAACACAACAGTATTAATTGGTGTGAATATACTTTGTATACAACCAGAGATATGAAAAATTTGTGCTCTATATGTGTAATATGAATTGTAATGCATTTCACTGTCTTATATAAATTTAAAAATGTAATTAAAAAGTGTATTGTGATATACTAATGATTTTAAAAGTCAAATATATGAATAATTTCTCTGGAAAAAAGAATGCAACAGCAATAAATATAATAAAAATGTTTCAATATTTTAAAATCTATTATAATAATCTATTAAATTTCTAAAGAGAAAAAAAACATGGTAATGTCAATTAATGTCAAAAAGGCATTTGACAAATCCAACATCCATTCCTGATTTGAAGCTATGTTGTGTTTGTTTGCACTGAAGATCAAAACACATGGATACCATCCTTAAATAATAAAAAATTTCTTAAAGCAAAACCAAAATCCTACTTCAGGCTGAACATAGAAGTATTTTTTATTAAAGTCAATAATAAGAAAAAGTGTCATAACATAATATCTTTCCTAATGTTGTTTAGTAAATTTTACCCAATTATATTTGACAAAGGGAAAATAATTAAAGGCTCATTATTAAAAAGAATAAGGCTAAATTATACTCAATTGTGAGACAATTAAATAAGTAAACAAAAGAAGTACAGAAAAAGTAATCAAGTTGGGCATTACAAGGTATATATATATATATATATATATATATATATATATATATATATATATAAAATTAGTAAACCTTTTTAATTTTTATTTTTAATTGATATAATAATTACATAAAATTGATAATAATGATCAATAATTGTTATTTCAATTTATGTATACATTGTACTAATGATCAAATCAGGATAATTAACATTGATTATCTTAAATATTTATAACTTAAAATTTTAAGAATTATAATTTTATATAAATTATTAAATTTATAAAAAATACATTTTTTTTATTTTAATAAATAAATCAAAATATGTGCAAGGGCATTCAAATTCCTTTATTCTAATTTATAATATATAATGCATAACTGTTCCCTATAGTCTCCTTATTCTAAAATTTAAAAAAAAAAACTGTAGTTAACCTTCTTATCTTAATGTAACTTTGTACTCAGTGACCCTCCCCACTACTTTCCCAGTTATTGGTAAAGCACTATTTTACTTTCAACTTCATCTTCTGTGTGATGGACTTTGTGTTTGTGTGTTTCTTTTTCTTTTCTTTTTTTTTTTGAGCTTTATAGTTATACATAATAGTTAGGTTCATTTTTAAAAAAATCATTCATGCAAGGAATTTGATTTTAATCACCATCCCCCTCTTTTCTACCTTCCCTCCTCCCCTATTCTCCTTTTTCTGCTGATCTTACTTTCACTCTTTCATTTATTTTTTATTGGTACTTTCTACATATACATAAAGTTGAAACCCCCTTTATATATGCATATAACATAATTTTTAATTCTTTTACATATTTTCTTCCCTTTCCCATTTCCCCCCCTTCAGTCTCACTCTCCACCTTTTACTCCACTGATTTTCACTACATATTTATGATACCTGATTCCCCCAATACACCCTTTTCCCCCCATTTTCTTTAGCTTTCGCATATGAAAGAAAACATTCAACCCTTAATTTTCTGAGACTGACTTGTTTCACATATGAAGATGCAAGATAGCTGGATCATATGGTAGTGATTCCATTCCTAGTTTTTGAGGAATTTCAGGAATCTTCACACTGATTTCCAAAGTGATTGTACATATTAATGCAGTCCCACCAACAGTGTATCAGTATATTTTTTTGGACTACATCTTTGCCAGAATTTATTAACATTTGTGTTATTGATAATTGCCATTCTGACTGAAATCTTCGTTTTGATTAGTATTTCCCTGATTGATAGAGATGATGAACATGTTTTCATATTTTTATTGGTCATTTGTGATTCTCCTTATGAGAAATGCCTATTTAGTTCTTTTGCATATTTATTGATTGGGTTATTTATTTTGTTGTTGTTTTGAGATTTTCGAGTTTTTTTATATATATTCTGGAAATCAATCCACTGTCAGAGGAGCAGCTGGCAAAGATTTTTATCCCCTTCTGTAGACTCTTTCCTCCTGCAGAAGGTTTTTTACTTTGACGACATTCAACTTATTGATTCTTAGTTTTATTTTTTTGAGCTTTAAGGGTCTTATTGAGGAAATCAGTGCCTGTACATATATTTGATGGTATGGTAATCCTGCCTTTTTTTCTAGAAGTTACTAGGTTGCTGGTCTAATTTCTACATTTTTGATTCATTCTCATTTGACTTTTGTGCAGAGACATGGAGATCTAATTGCACTTTTCTACATACAGATATCCAGTTTTTTTTTCCAGCACCATTTTTTAAAAAGACTATCTTTTCTCTGACATATTTTTATCACCTTTGAAAAGTCTCACGTGGCTATAAGTAGGTGGGTTTGTCTCTGTGTTTTCTATTCTATTTAATTGTTCTTTGTGTTTATTTTGATGGCGGTATATACTTTTTGTTACTATAACCCCGTATTACATTTTGAGATCAGGTATTGTGATGCCTCCTGAATCATTATTCTTGCTCAGAATTTCTTTGAATATTCTGGATCCCTGACTCTTCGTTTGAGTTTTAAGACAGGTTTTTATACCTCTGTGAAGAATGCCATTGGTATTAGATGTGGATTGCATTTAATCCTTATATTGGTTTTGGTAGTATGGCCATTTGACATTATTAATACTGTCTATGAATGAACATGTGAGGTCTTTCCATCTTCTCAGATCTTCAATTTCTTTCTTCTGTGTTCTACAGTTTTCATTGTACAAATCTTTTACCTCATTGGTCAGATTAATTCCAAGGAATTATTTTGAGGTTATTATTAAAGGGATGGTTTTCCTGATTGATTTTTTCACCTGAATCACTGTATAAAAAGTGAAAGGAGTATAGGAAAGCTGTGTATGTGTGAATGTTGATCTTGTATCCTAATATGTTGCAGAACTCATTCATCAACTCTGGAAGTCTAGTGGAATGATTTGTGACTTCCAGATATAGGATCACCTCATCAGTGGAGTTAGTTTGATTATGTCTTTGATTTTCAGTTTTATTTTTCTTTGTATCCCTTTAATTTCCTCCTCTTGTCTGATTGTGTAGTTAGAGTTTGGGAACTATATTGAATAGAAATGATAGGAGTGGATATCCTTGTCTTATTTCTCATTTTGGGGGAAATGCTTTCAGTTTTTGTTCTTCATTTACTATGATGTAGGCTTTAGGTTTTTCATATATAGTCCTTATATGTTGAAGTAAGTTCTTTCTATCCCCAGCTTCTCCAGCATTTTTAACATGAATGGCTGCTATAGTTTATCAAAGGCCTTTTCTGCATGAATTGGGATGATAATACAATTCTTTAACTTAATTATATTTATGTGGTGGATTACACATTATTGATGTGCATATGTTGAAACAACATTTCATACCTGGGATGAAACACAGCAGATTTTAGTGTATTATCTTGTTGATGTGCTTTTGAATGCAGTTTGCTAATATTTTATTAAGGATTTTTGCATTTCTGTTAATTAAGAATATTGATCTATAAATTTCATTCCTTGATGTGTCTGTCTGGTTTTGGTAGCTGGGATATGCTGGCTTTACAGACTATATTTGGGAATGTTCCCTTTCCTTCAAATTGATGAAATAATTTGAAAAATACTAGTGTTAGTTCTTCTTTAAAGGATTGGTGTAACAAAGTTGAGAATCTATCTGTTCCTGGGCTTTTCTGTCTTGATAGATTTTAAATTGGTATTTCAACTTTATTACATGGTCTCCGTGTATTTAGCTTTCCTATATCATGCTGCTTCAATTTGGGCAGGTCTTCAGTGTCAAGAAATTTGTCAATGTCATCTAAATTTTCCAGTTTAAGGTGATATAAATTTTCAAAATAGTTTCTAATTTTCCTCTTGATTTCAGAAGGGTCTGTGGTAATATCTTCTTTTTCATCTAAGATTTTGTTTACTTGGTTCTTCTCTCCCCCCCACCTTTTTTGCCTAGTTTGTCTAAGGATTTATAAATCTTTTTATCTTTTCAAATAAATTAACTTTTGAACTGATTTTAATAAATGTATATATATTATTCTCAATTTCATTAATTTAAGCAGTTAATCAATTTTAGCAAATTAATCAATTTCATTAATTGAACCTTCATTATTTAGTGTCTTCCACTGATTTTGAAATTGTTTTTTCTAAGGTCTTGAGGTGGAGCATAAGCTCCTTTATTTGTGATCTCTTCTTTTTTTAATGTAGGCACTCAATGTCATAATTTTTTCTCTTAGTACTGCTTTCATACTGTCTCAGAAAATTTACTATATTCTCTTTGGTTTTAAACATTTGTTGATTTCTTTTCTCTCAATTTCTTCTTTGATTCATTCTTCATTTCAAAATGCATTGTTCAATGTCCATCTAATTGCCTGGTTTATTTTGTTTTCTCAATGTTGATTTCTAGTGTCAATTCATTATGATCTGATAGGATGCATCAAATTACACTCTTTTTGTATTTGTTATGATTTACATTGTGATCCAAAATCTGGTCCATTTTTGAAAAGGTTCCATGAACTCTTGAGGAGAAGTTAAATTCACCTCTTTGTGGGGTAAAATATTCTGTAGATGTCTGCTGGGTCAGTTTGATTTAGAGTATTCATTACATTGGAAATATATTTATTGATATTTTTCTTTGATGGGCTTTCTGTTTTTGATAATGATGTGTTGAAATGACCCAGTATTGTTGTATTAGACTTTCTGAGATTTAATATCAAGAAATTTTTTACGTAATTGGGTACACTGACATTTAGGCCACATACATTTACTTCTTTCTCTCTTCTGATTAATTTTTGTTTGAAATCTCTTCTGTCAACTATGAGAATAGCTACTTTTGTTTGTTTCTGACATCTATTGCATTGAATATATTTTTCATCCTTTTACTTTCAGCTTATGAATGTCTTTGCCCATGAGTTGAGTCTCTTGCAAACAACTATAGTTTTACCATCTTTTTAAAAAATTCATTCTGCTAATCTTTGCCTTTTTTATTGAAGAGTTGAGATTATTTGTATTCAGTGCTATTTTGGATATGTATTTGTGGTTTCCAGTCATTTTTTATTATATTTAATTCTGTCTTTATTCTGATTTGGTTGATTAGTCTTCATTGATTTGGGAGAGTTTGGATTTGTTTTTGGGTTCCCCTGTGTGAAGATGATCTTTGAGTATTCTTTATAATATTGCATGGGTGGTCATACATTTTTTTTTTGTTTATCCTTATCATGGAAAGTTTTTATTTATACATCAAATTTGAAAGAGAACTTTGCTGGATATAGGAATCTTGACTGCCAATTGTTTTTCTTTTAGAGTTTGGAATATCACATTCCAGGCCCTCCTTGATTTTAGGGTCTGAGTTGAGAAGTCAGAAGTCAGAAATGATCCTTATTTGTTTGCTTCTATATGTGTCCTGATATTTTTCTCTGTGTCTTTTAATATTTTTCTTTTTATATTATTATTATTATTTCAGTACTGAACCACATAACCATCCCTTTTTATTTTATTTTATGTTTTAAATTTTGAGACAAGACCATGCTCAGTTGCTTAGGGCCTTGCCAACTTGCTGAGGCTGGCTTTGAATTTGTGATCCTGCTGCCTGAGCCTCCTGAGTTGCTGGAATTACTGACTTGCACCACCATGCTTGGCCTTTTTCCTTATTTTGTACGGTAAGCATTTTGATTATTATGTGTCTTGGAGAATTTCATTTATAATCTGGTCTATTTGGGATCCTGTATAGTTCCTGTATGTGTATGGCTCTCTCACTTCTGAAATAGGACAAGTTTTTTGTTATTATCTCATTCAAGGTAATCTTAATGTCTTTAGCCTTTATCTCCATGTTCTCTTATATACCAATGATGTTCAAGTTTCCCGTCCTGATGGTGCTCTGGAATTCTTGAGTATTCTGATCAAGTTCTATCATTTTTTCTTTTATTGCCTACTGTGTACTCAAGTTCATGCACCCTATCTTCAAGACCTTAAGTTTTGTCTTTGGGGCCTAAAACTCTATTTTTCTGTGCAATCTAATCTGCTTCTGATGCTTCTAAGTGAATTTTTTAATATTTATTTTTTAGTTGTAGCAGGATGCAATACCTTTATATTATTTATTTATTTTTTATGTGGTGCTGAGGATCAAACCTACGGCCTCTCATGTGCTAGGAGACCACTCTACACTCAGCCACAACTCCAGCCCCCAAGTGAATTTTTAATTTGATTCATTTTATCTTTAATTTTCAGCAGTTCTGATTAGCTTCTTTTTAATATTTCCATTTGTTTATCATAATAGCCTTTCATATTCTGTATTTTCTCTCAATTCATTCCTTAGATCTTCTTTTAGTTCTTTGAATATTTTAATAAACAGCTTTTTCTAAACATTCTCTGAAATTTAATCTATTTCCATACCTGTGGGATCCTTTGTTAGGGGATTTTAAATTTCGTGAGGCTATTTCTTAGGATGTTTCTTCATATTTTCAGATGTTTTGGACTTGTGTATTAATTGAAATGGGACCCCTTCCGCTTTTATTTGCAAATATTTTTGTGTAATTATTATTTTTCCTTTGTAAAAGAGACACAGACAATAGAATGCATTTTGACATATTATACATACATAGAGCATGACTTAATGTAATAAGGATTCCATTCTTGTGGTTGAGCATGATGTGTAGTAGTACTAGTCTCATATTCATAAATAAATAAAGGAAGTTTATATCTGATTCATTCTACTGTCTTTCCTATTCCCATTTCCCTTCTCTTCCCTTCCTTTTTTGTTCTGGAGTTTCTCTCTGTTTTTAACATGTGAGTCACTCTCAAGGGGTGCAATCTGAAGTTCTTCTTTTGCTGTTTCTCCTTGGAACCTGGTTGTAAGTTTCAGGTACTTGTCTCCAAGATTCTGTGATTGAAGTAGTGTTACGGCTCAAGTGGGGATAGATCACTTGTGGAGTGAGATTCACTGTTGCTTGGCTGAGTGTGTGTTTCTTGGAAGCAGAATCTCTGTGATCTTTAAGTGTCTCAATCACTTTCCAGTCTAAGATGGAAGGGGAGCCAGGAAAAGTATTTAATGTCAATCACACATATGAAGCCTTAAGATAAATTTCCAGTGTCTAATTCAAAATATATAACACTAATTGCCATCTATGTAGAAATGGTGGGGTCATCATTTAACATCAGAAACAATAATATAATACTGAACTAGCTGAGGCATTTGATAGCAGGTACCTACTATGTAATCTACTCTATTAATAATCTCAACAATATAAATGTGCAAGAATTGCATAAATCATACAATTCTATTATATGGTAGGATTAAGTAAAGACAAATTATGGTAGGAAAGTGAGAAAAAAATTCAATATTTAAAAAAACAATCAGAGGAGAGGCAGGAAGTAGGTAACAAGGGTCATCTGGAAAATGAAGGAATAAAAATCTAACTGAAAGTAATAAAAGAATAAAAACAGTAAAAGGGAATAAGAAAATTTAACTGTTGGTGGAGAAAGGGAATGAAAAGGGAAAGATAAGAGGGACAAGAAAGAAGGTATGAACAAACCAACAACTCAAACCCTTGTATAATTTTAGCCCACTTAAGCCTATCAAGGCTAAATATTTTAAAAGTGAAAAAGAAAGCCATTAATATGAAAGTACAGTGATATATGTATACATTCATATAAATATATGCATATATACATATATTTGAAACTATATACATAGTGAGAGCACAGCCATATATACAAACCCATATAGTCCCTCAAAATTATGCAAAATGAAAAATTTTTTTAAAAAATACAATACTATGAAATTAGGTTTGGAAAAATAAATTTACAATTTAAGAGAATAAAATTAAAATAAATAAAAATGGGAATATGTAGGGAAAAAAGAAATAATGAAAAAGAAAAAAAAATCTTACTGCGAAATAAAGGCTTCATTTTCACTAAGGTGTCCAAAATTGTTGGCAGGGATGGATTTTCATTCTTTGTATCTAGTTTTGGCTTTATAACCCTTGGGCTATAGACTGAGGTTTGTTAAGCCCAATGTCTCTGTGTTTCTGATTGAGCTTCCAGACATTATGACTAGGAGGCAAAACTTACTGTAGTAATTCTCAGCATCCGTTATCCCAGTATAGGGTGAGACAGAATGGAGTGCTGACAAATTGTGTATTTGTAAAATGAGGATGGTACAGAGTTGAAAATTGAAAGTTTCAGTAGTCTGGGTTAAGTCTTGACCAAACCATGAAATTCTGTGGATGTTTTTGATTAATCCATGTCCCCTATTTTGGGGGAGATGCCAGTCTGTGCAGAATAACTGGATCTCCAGGACCTCCTGTAAAACCCACTTTTAGTGAATAGGGACTAAACCTCTATATATTTCACCTTTACTGACATGAATGTGAAGTACTATGTGCCCTGGATTGCAGATGCTTTTGTGTGGCTGTTAAAGGAAACTTCCCATAACTCTTATGTGGTCCCAGCAACAGAGAGAAATTTCTTCGCTGGTATTAAGTGTCTCTATGGTCCAGGTATAATATTCTTTGTGCCTATTTCTGTCTTTCTTGTATACACACCCTCAGGGAATTCTTTTAGCTGACTACTGGTGACTTCCTTTATAAATTCTGATCATTGATCTTTGCTAACAGCTGCATAGCACTTACATATGTTTCTTCCAGTGCTTGGAAGGCACTTTACATGACTGGGAGAAATTTCCAAACTATAGAATGCTTTCTGCCTGTGGGGTGAGATATTTTGGAGCTTTCTTTCACTGAGTCATTTCCCCTACTGAGTCCATTAAATGAGCCATCCTCTTTTATACCTAGGTTTCCCCAAACAATTTTTCTTTATTCTTTATGCAATAGCCATGGTGGATCTTTGTCTCTACTCCTATAACACTGTTATACAGCCACTACTCCTGCTGGCAACCAAGCTGGCATGTTTGTAAGATATTATTCCTTATATAATGTTCAAGATTCTGACTTTTCTGTATCTCTATGATTTCTTTTACAGTCTAATATTAAGCATCGGTGAGTTCCCCTAGTTACTCACCTCATTCACAAGCAATATTCCCACATTGAAAGTCTGCTGCTGGTAAAATACTGGGAAGTGCATCATTCCTCTACTCCAGCATCTCTCTCCTCTGAGATTAAATTCTTGAAATTCTACATATGAATAACATCAAATGGCATTTGTTTGCTATACCTATTTTTCCTCACATAATATGAAAAAAATATTAGGAAAATTTGGAAATTTTAATGGAAGAAAAATTTCATTTTTATTTTTTAAGGTTCTTTTTTTATTTTATTTTATTTTATTTTTTTCATCTTTCGTACATTTGATTCAAGTGAGTTATGCACTTCCATTTTTACCCCAAATACAAATTTCAGAATCATATCAGTTACACATTCACAATGTTTACATAATGCCATGTTAGTGACTGTTGTATTCTACTACCTTTCCTATCCCCTACTATCCCCCCTCCCCTCCCCTCCCATCTTCCCTCTCTACCTCATCTGTTGTTGTTCAGTTCTTTCCCTTCCCCCGCCCCTTTCCCCTCACAACCTCATATATGTGATTTTGATAACTATGAGGGTTTCCTTCCGTTTCCATGCAATTTCCCTTCTCTCTCCCTTTCCCTCCCATCACTCGTCTCAGTTTACTGTTAATCTTTTCCTGATGCTCTTTCCCCCTGCTCAGTTCTTAGTTGCTCTCCTTAAATCAAAGAAGACATTTGGCATTTGTTTTTTAAGGATTGGCTAGCTTCACTTAGCATAATCTGCTCTAATGCCATCCATTTCCCTGCAAACTCCATGATTTTGTCATTTTTTAGTGCTGCATAATACTCCATTGTGTATAGATGCCATTGTGAATTGTGCTGCTATGATCATTGATGTGGCAGTATCCCTATAGTATGCTCTTTTAAGGTCTTCAGGGAATAGTCCGAGGAGGGCGATAGCTGGGTCAAATGGTGGTTCCATTCCCAGCTTTCCCAGGAATCTCCATACTGCTATCCATATTGGGTGCACCAATTTGCAGTCCCACCAGCAATGTACAAGTGTACCCTTTTCCCCACATCCTCGCCAGCACTTATTGTTGTTTGACTTCCTAATGGCTGCCAATCTTACTGGAGTGAGATGGTATCTTAGGGTGGTTTTGATTTGCATTTCTCTGACTGCTAGAGATGGTGAGCATTTTTTCATGTACTTATTGATTGATTGTATGTCCTCTTCTGAGAAGTGTCTGTTCAGGTCCTTGGCCCATTTGTTGATTGGGTTATTTGTTATCTTATTGTCTAATTTTTTGAGTTCTTTGTATATTCAGGAAATTAGGGCTCTATCTGAAGTGTGAGGAGTCAGATTTGTTCCCAGGATGTAGGCTCCCTATTTACTTCTCTTATTGTTTCTCTTGCTGAGAAAAAACTTTTTAGTTTAAGTAAGTCCCATTTGTTTATTCTTGTTATTAACTCTTGGGCTATGGGCGTCCTATTAAGGAATTTGGAGCCCGACCCCACAATATGTAGATCGTAGCCAACTTTTTCTTCTATCAGGTGCAGCGTCCCTGATTTGATATCAAGCTCTTTGATCCATTTTGAGTTAAATTTTGTGCATGGCGAGAGAAAGGGATTCAGTTTCATTTTGTTGCATATGGATTTCCAATTTTCCCAGCACCATTTGCTGAAGATGCTATTCTTCCTCCATTGCAGGTTTTTAGCCCCTTTATCAAATTTAAGAAAGTTGTAATTTTGTGGATTGGTTTCTGTGTCCTCTATTCTGTACCATTGATCCACCTGCCTGTTTTGGTACCAGTACCATGCTGTTTTTGTTACTATTGCTTTGTAGTACAGTTTCAACTCTGGTATCGCTATACCTCCAGATTCACACTTCCTGCTTAGAATTGCTTTTGCTATTCTGGGTCTTTTGTTTTTCCATGTGAATTTCATGATTGCTTTATCTATTTCTACAAGAAATGCCGTTGGGATTTTGATTGACATCACATTAAACCTGTAGAGAACTTTGGGTAATATCGCCATTTTGATGATGTTAGTTCTGCCTATCCATGAACAGGGTACATTTTTCCATCTTCAAAGATCTTCTTCTATCTCTCTCTTTAGGGTTCTGTAGTTCTCATTGTATAAATCTTTCACCTCTTTTGAAAATAAAGTTGACCACACAGTGAAGATGGCAAGAAACCATGTTGTACATTTGGTTTCATGTAAGCCTCTTGTATTTGATTTTCCAATTAATTCTACATGTTTGGGAAATTTTCTGATATTATTTTATTGAAGAGATTACAGTTTCTACCCTATAATTTCATAGTGTCTGTGCAGATTACCTGTACCTCCTCTTGGTGTTGGGCTTCCAGTCCCTTGCCAGTGTCCCAAGATGGATGCTACTGCAACTAAAGATTATGGTGGCAATAGCATAGGTAAATCAAGCTAGCAGCAGGTACATCCCAAGAGGGATGTAACCACTTTCAGAGACGGGGCTAAATATGGGCTCCCACATGGGTCAGCCAGGTGGTCCTGAGGCTGGGCCTAGGCTCCAGCCTGCGTTGGCAAGGTTGGTCTTATGCTTGGGCCTGGAGTGTGTCTACAGGTCAATAGGGTGGTCCTGGGCCTGATATGGGCCTAGGTTTTTGCAGGGATCCACAGGAGTTTTTCTAGATCTGGGCCTGGACTTCTTCTGGGGACCATGGGGGTGGTCCTAACCCTGGACCTGGGCTCCTGCATGGGTCAGCAAGTTGGCAGGTTGGCCATGAAATAGTAATATTATACTCAGAAAAATTATATTTCTTATTTGAAAATGAAACAAACTTTCCATGATAAGTAGAAAACAAAAGAATTCATAAACACACAGCCTTCACTGCAAAACATACTCATGAAAAAGAAATACAAAAATAATAAACATACTCAATTATATATAACATGAAAAAGAAATACAAAAATAATAACCAGCATAGTAATGCATTACACTAGAAGAATAGTCAATTAAAGGAGAACTAAGCCTGAATTAATCCTCAGAAATAAATCAAAATGGCTGGAAATAACAAATAAAATATCTAAAAATATTGAATGTAAATAGTCTAAACTCTTCTATCAAAATTTATAGATTGGCAGATTGGATTTAAAAACAAAACCCAACAACACATCATTTGCAAGAGAAACACCTTACAAAGACATCTACAGACTGAAGGTGAAAGAATGGGAAAATATATGCCATGCAAATTGTACCCATAAACAAACAGGGGTAGCCATTCCCATATCAAAAGGGACATCAAGTCAAAATTAATAAGAAGAGACAAAAAGGTCACTTCCTCCTGATTAAGGGAATTATCTGACAACATGCTATAATTATTTTAACCATATATTCCCCAACAATGGTACATCTACATACTAAAATGATTCTTCTCTCAATATAAAGAATCAAATAGACTACAATGCAGTAGTACTCAGTAAATTTATCCCACCTCTTTAACCACTACATAGGTAATCCAGACATAAACTTAGTAAAGATTCTTTAGATCTAAAAACATACTATTAACCAAATAGACCTAACAGGCATTTATAGAATACTTTATCCATCAAAAACTCAATTCACCTTTTTCTCAGCAATGCATTGACTATGTTCTAAAACTGATCATATTTTAGGTTACAAACCAAATCTTAACCAATATAAAAAATACAGTTAATTCCTTGCATCCAACCATATAATAATGGAATAAAAGTATAATACAAAAAACAGAAACCACTCTAACAGCAGGAGTCAAAATGATATGCTTTTGGATAATATCATTTTGAATAACAAATGGAAAGCAATAAATAATCATAGGAGAAAAAGTGTTTGAATTACAAATGGATAGCAACAAATTATCAGAGGATAAAAAATCTTACAAATGAGAAAAAAGATATAGCAAAATTTCTGGGACAGTATGAATAGTTTTAAGAGAAATGTTTATATAACTGGGTTCAAATATTTAAAAATTTAGAAATATATTAAATAAATAATCTAACATTACACTTGAAGGCCATATAAAAAAGAAAAAAAATGCCCAAATCAGTAGAAGACGGGAAATTATCATAATCAGATGAAATTGAGAATAATCACTGAAATTTAGAATAAAAACAATACAAAGAATCAAAGAAACAAAGACTTGTTTTTTAAAGAATAAAAATATCGATAAACCCATAGTTAAAATAAACAAAATAAAGACAAAAAAGACTCAATCAAATAAAATTAGAGATGAAAAAGGAAATATCCCTATAGATACTACTGAAATCCAGACGATGATCAGAAACTATTTTGAAAATGTACACTTCAATAAGTTTGAAAATCCTGAAGATACTGACAAACTCCTTGAGATATATGACCTACCATGAACCAAAAGGACAGAGAAAACATAAATAGATAAACAAAAAGTAATGGAATTCAAGCAGCTATCAAAAGGCTTCCAATGAAGAAAGAAAGCTCAGAACAGGATGGATTCTCAGCAGAGTTCTACCAGATTTTTAAAGAAGAAATACTAATCCTTCTCAAATAATTATATGAAATAAAAAAGAATAAAATGCTGCCAAATTAATTCTGTGAATCCAGAAAAACCTTGATAGCAAAAAACAGATAAAGACATAGCAAAGAAAGAAAACTTCAGTTCAGTAACCCTGATGAACACAGATGCAAAGACTCTTTAAAAATATTGTCAAACCACATACAAAAACAAATTTAAAAAAATAATACACCATAGCCAAGTGGGTTTCAGTCCAGGGATGCAAGGTTGGTTCAACACATGCAAATCAATGGACAATGATCACATGATTGTCTCAATACAAATAGAAAAATCTTTTGGCATATTTCAGCCAATATGCATCTTTAAAACATTAGAGAAACTAGTTACAGAAGTATTACCTCAACATTTTTTTAAATATACTTTTTGTTGTAGTTGGACACAATACCTTTATTTTTCTTATTTAATTTATGTTGTTCTAAGGATCAAACCCAGCACCTCAAATGTGCTTGGTGAGTGCTCTATTGCTGAGCCACAATCCCAATCCCTTATCTTAACATTTTAAAGGTTGTATATGACAAGCTGAACGCCAATGCCATACTGAATGAGAAAAATTGAAAATATTTACACTAAGAGCATGACGACATTGTTACCAAATCTCACCATTCCTATTCAACATAGTTCTTGAAACTTTAGCCAGAGCAATCATGCAAAATAATGAAATTAAAGAAATACAGGGGATGAGGGTGTAGATCATTGGTAGAGTGCTTGCTGAAAATATGTGAGGTACTGGGTTCAATCCTCAGCACCACATAACAATAAATACAATAAAAATATATGTTCATTTATGAAATATAAATAAATAAATAACAATGAAAGGATACAAATCAGAAAAACAGAACTTGAATTATCTCTTTGCTGATGACATGATCCTATACTTATAAGATAAAAAGAATCCACTTGAAGACTTCTAGAGCTGTTAAACTAACTTAGCAAAGGTTCAGAATATAAGATCAACATACATAAATTTACGACTCTCTTATGTTTCAATAATGAAACCGATGAACTGTAATTAGGAATTCAATGTCATTCACAGTAACCTTCAAAAAATACTTGGAAATTAATCTAACAAAGAATGTGAAGGACCTCTACAATGAAAGCTGTTGAATGCTTAAAAACTAAATTTAAGACCTTAGAAAAGGAAACACTGTATATACCCACATCAGTGTTTATAGCAGCTAAATTCACTATTGCTAAGCTATGGAGCCGAACTACTTGCCTTTCAACAGATGAATGGATCAAGAAAATGTGATATATATATATATATATATATATATATATATATATATATATACACACAATGGAGTATTACTCAGTGTCAAAGAAGAATGGCTTCATGATATTTACCAGTAATTGGGTGGATATAGAGATTACAGGCAAAATAAAATAAGTCAGCCCCAGAAAACCAAAGGTTGAATGTTTTTGGTAATATATGGAAGTTAACCCACAATAAAAGGGAGGTGAGAATAAAAGCTCAGTGGATTAGAAAAGGGAAATGAAGGGAAGGGAGGGAAATAGGAAAAGAAAACACAGTGAGATGAGTCTTACATACATTTCTTATATTTATATATAAATACAAAACAGTTAATCTCACAAGAACAGGGTCCTAAAAAAGAATAAGATATGTTACATGCTTACATAATTATGTCACAAAATAATTATACAGTCTTTTTAAAAAATTATTTATTTTTTTAGTTGTAGTTGGACACAGTACCTTTGTTTTATTTATTTATTTTTATGTGGTGCTGAGGATCGAACCCAGGGCCTCACACATGCTAGGCAAGCACTATACCACTGAGCCACAACCCCAGCCCTCTACTGTCTTTTATAACTAAAAAATAATAGAAAAGATGAAAAGACCTCTCATGTCCTTGAATAGATAGAATTAATGTTATGAAAATGGCCATATTATCAAATGCATTATACAGATTCCATACAATCTGTCATGGAAATACCAGTGACATTTCACAGAAGTAGAACAAGGAATTACAAAATTAACTTAGAAAAATAGGAGACACAGAATAGGCAAAACTATTCTTAGCAAAAGAAGCAATACTGGAAGCATCACAATACTGGTCCTCAAATTATACTACAGAGATATAGCAACAAAAACAGTATGATACTGGCAATAAAATAGACATGAATCCCAATGGAATAGAATAGAAGACATAGAAATGGATGAACCTATCTGAATATAGTTGTCTGATACTAGACAAAGGTGTCAAAAAACATATGTTGAAGAAAAGATAGACTTTGTAACAAATGGTGGTTTGAAATTATATGTAGAAGAATGAAATTGATACCATCTCTCACCCTATACAAATGTCAACTCAAAGTGGAACAAAGAGATTAGACTGCAAATTCTACAACCACTTGAACAAAATGTAGGTCTGACAAAGTACAAGAAATAGAACAAAAAATTAATAAGTGTGATGGAATCAAATTAAAATCTTCTGCACAACAATAGAAACAATTACGAGCATGAAGATAGCTCACAGAATGAGAGAAGATCTGTGCCACCTGCTCTTCAAATAGGACATTAATATCCATAATATATAAACAACTCAAGAATCTTGACACACAAACAATAATAACCCAATTAATAAATGGGCAAAAGAACTAGACACTTCTCAAAAGAAGAAATGCAAATAGCCAACAAATATGTAAATATGTTCAACATCTCTAGTAATTAAGGAAATGAAAATCAAAAATACATTGAGATTTCATCTCACCCCAGTGAGAATGTCAATTATTAAGAACATAAATAGCAATAAATGTTGGCAAAAATGTAATGGAAAACATACACTTTTGCATTATTGATGGGATTGCAAATTAATGCAACCACCCTGGAAGGTGGTATGGAGATTCCTAAAAAACCTGTATGGATTCATATGATCCAGCTATCCCACTCCTTGATATATATACAAAAGATTTCAAATCAACCCACTATATGAATATAGCCACAACAATATTTATAGCAGCATAATTCACAATAGCCAAGCTTTGTAAACAACCTAGGTGTCCTTCATTAATTAATCTCTGTGTATTACCAAATAAGATTATTTAGTTAAATGCATAAATTTCTAGATATAACCCAAATTCATAAAAAAAATAGGATTCTGGAATTGACTGATTAGTAAAAACCATGAATTATAAATTTGAAAATTTCCTATAAAGAAAAGTCCAGACTGAAGCAACTTGTGTGGTAAAGTCTATTGAAAATTTAAAGGGAATTAACAGTAATACCTCAAAAATTCTTCCCCAAAGTAGAATTAGGTGTCAATACTCCACTTCTTATATGTGTCTACTCTTACTCTTGTTCCAAATCTAGGCAAAGATATCACAAGGAAAAAAGTACAACAGATCCCTATCTCTTTGAATGCAGGTGCAAAAATGCTCCAAAATTACTCCAAAATCAAATCCAGCAATATTTGAAAATTATTCTAACTCATGACTAATTGGAAATTATCCTACTAATTTAAGTTTGGATTAACAGTTGAAAGTCAATTAACGTAATACATCATAAAGGACAAAAACTATGTGATTTCAATAGACAGAGAAATGCATTTGATGAAATCCAATACTCTTTCATCATAAAATCTCAACAAAATGGTAATAAAAAGAACTTCCTCAACCTGATAAAGTGCATCTATGAAACACCCACAGCTAACAACATACTTAAAAGTAAAAGGCTGAATGCTTTCTCCTCAATATAAAAAGAAAGACGAAGATGTCCACTTTTATCATTATTATTCAACATTGTACTGGATGTTCTAGCCAGAGCAATTAGGCAAAATAAAGAAATGAAAGGCATCCAGACTGGAAAGGAAGAATTTAAACTAGCTCTATTTGCAGATGACATGATCTTGCATATAGATAATACTAAAGAATCCACTATAAACTACTAGAACTAATAAACAAGAATAGCTTTTTAAAAAACTGATTGCTGAAATAAGACTATATACAAACAGCAAAGAATGAAGTTAAACTCCATGTTACCCCACCCATTAAAAACAACTCAAAATGGATAATGGAGCTAAATGTAAGAACTAATATTATAAAATTCTTAGAAGATGGTAGAAAGAAATATTTATGATTCTTTTAGGTAAACATTTCTTATATTTGACACAAAACAGCGGCAAAATTTTAAAAATGAATAAGTTTGATTTAAGCAAAATTAAAAACGTTTGTGCATAATTAATGTTATTAATAATAGAAAAGATAACAAATAGACTGGAAGAAGGTACTTGTAGATTTTATATTTGTTAAGGGAATTAAATCCAGTGTATTAGAAGAACCTCAACAATAAACATAACCAATTAAAGAAGAAAGAAAATATTTTAATAGCTGTTACCCAAAGTAGATGTAAAAATGGCTTGTTTGCCATCAGGGAAATGGAAATCAAAAGCACAACATGTACCACTTCACACCTTCTATAATGGCCATAATGTAAAAGACAGACAAAAATAACTATTGGCAAAGATGTAGAGAAATTTTGTCCATCATATATTGCTGATGGGAATGTTAAATAGCAGATCCACTTTAGAGAAAAATTTGAAAACTCTTTTTTAATCAAACATAGGCTTACCATATGATCTATCAAATCTACATTTATATATAAGAGGAAAGGAATATACATATGCAAAACAACTTTTACATGAATGTTCATAGCAGCAGTATTCATAATAACCCTGAAGTGAAAACAACCTAGATGTCCATAAATTGATGAATAGTTAAACATATCCATGCAGTAGAGTATTAGCCAGTTTTAGGAACTGAATATTTGTGTCTCTCAAAATTTAAAAATAAACTATGTGAATTTTCAGTCCCCATGGTGATGGTATTAGGAGGTAGGGTCTTTAGGAGGCAACGAGGTTTATATGAGGTCATGATGGAACCCCATAAAGTAGGTCAGTGCTCTTATAAGATAAAGTGAAGCATGTGCAAGACTGTGGGTTCAAATCCCTAAACGGGAGAAGTGGAGGAGGAAGAGCAGAAACAAGAAAGGAGGAAGCAGAGTGAAGGTAGCAAGAGGGCTCATACAGAATCCAACTCTGATAATAAATTGATCTTGGACTTCTAACCATCAGAACAAAGATAAATAAATGTGCATTAATTAAGTCACCCAAACTATGGTATTTTGTTATACCACCATAAACTAGTACAGTTTTGTTATACCAGTGTATACTGGTGCAGCCAATATGGAAAGCAGTATGGAGATTTCTTATAAATCTGGGAATGGAACCATCATTTGACTCAGCTATCCCTCTCCTCAGTTTATACCCAAAGGACTTAAAAACAGCATACTACAGGGACACCGCCACATCAATGTTTATAGCAGCACAATTCACAGTAGCTAAACTGTGGATCCAACCTATATGCCCTTCAGTGGATGAATTGATAAAAAAAAATGTGGTATGTATACACAATGGAATATTTCTCAGCAATAAAAGAGAATAAAATCACATAACATTTGCAGGTAAATGGATGCAGTTGGAGAAGATAATGCTAAATGAAGTTAGCCAATCCCCCCCCCCCAAAAAAAAACAAACGGTGAATGTTTTCTCTAATATAAGGTGACCGACTCATAGTGGGGTAGGGAGAGGGAGCATGGGAGGAATAGACAAACTCTAGATAGGGTAGAGGGGTGGGAGGGGAAAGGAGGGGCAGAGAGTTAGCAATGATGGTGGAATCATTATCCAAAGAACATGTATGAAGACATGAATTTGTGTTAACATACTTTATATACAAACAAAAGTGTGAAAAATTGTGTTCTATGTGTGTAATAAGAATTGTGATGCATTCTGCTGTCATGTATTTAAAAAATAAAAGCAGTTATAAATAAAAAAGAAGATGGAAAAATCCCCCATGTTCTTAAATAGGCAAAATTAATATTGTAAAAAAGTGCTACACAGATTTAATGCAATCCTCATTAAAATTCCAGTGATATTCTTAATAGAAACACAAAAATAAGTCATGAGGTTCATTTGAATAAATGAGAGGTCTAGAATAGCTAAAACAATCTTTAATGGAAAAAGTGAAGCAGGAAGAATCACAACACCAGAGCATAAATTATATTACAGAGCTATAGTATCAAAAACAGCATGGCATTAGCACCAAAACAGACATGAAGACCAATAAAATAGAATAAATAAACAGAGACAACATAAGTCAATATAATTATCTCATACTAGAAATAGGCACCAAAAATTCACTGGATGGCCTTTTCAACAAATTATGCTGGGAAAACTGGAAGTCCATATGGATGTAGTAGATGAAATTTGATGCCTATCATTCACCTTGCACAAAACTCAATTGAAAGTGCAACAAAGACCAGGAAGTTAACCAGAAACACTGCACCTACTAGAAGAAGAATTTAGGCCCAACATTCCAACATATCAGCTCAAGAATTGACTTCCTTAAGAAGACTTTTAAAGTGCAAGAAGTAAAATAAAAAAAATCAATAAATGGAATTGTATCAAACTAAAAAGCTTCTTCACAGCAAAAGAAACAATCAAGAGCTTGAAGGTATTGCGTAAAAATGAAAGAAAATCTTTGCAATCTACATGTAAGATAGCCTTCATTTCCAAGCTATACAAAGAAATCAAAAAACTTAACAACCGAAAACCAAATAACTCAATCAATCAATGAATAAAAAAAAAAAACTGAAAAGACACTTCTCAAAAGAAGAAGTATAGGGGCGGGGTTGTGGTTCAGTGGTAGAGTGCTTGCCTAGCATGTGTGAGGCACTGGGTTTGATCCTCAGCACCATATAAAATATATAAAGGGCCACCAACAACTAATAAAATATCTTTAAAAAAAGAAGAAGTACAAATGATCAACAAATATATAAAAAATGTTCAATTTCTTTAGCAATCAGAGAAATCCAAATTAAAAGTACACTGAGATTTCATCTCATTCCAGTCAGAATGACCATTATGAAGAATACAAATATTGAATTCCATACGTTAAACCAACCTTGCATCCCTGCAATGAACCCCATTTTGATCATGTTGCACTATCTTTAAATATGTTTTTGTATGTGATTTGCCAGGATTTTATTAAGAATTTTTGCATCTGTGCTCATCAGGAATATTGGCCTGAAATTTTCTTTCCTTGATATTTCTTTGTCTGGTTTTTGTATCAGGGTGATACTAGCTTCATAGAATCATTTTAAAGGGTTCCCTTCTTTTCTATTTCATGGAATAATTTGAAGAGTATTGTTGAAAATTCTTCTTTGAAGTTTTTGTAGAACTCAGCTGAGAAGTCATATGGTCCCAGGCTTTTCTTTGTTGGTAAGCTTTTCAAGTCATCTTCAATTTCATTGCTTGAAATTGATCTGTTTAAATTTTCTATACACTCCTAATTTAATTTGGGTAGAACATATGTCTCTAAAATTCCAGTGATATTCTTAATAGAAACACAAAAATAATTTGTCAATGTCTTCATTATTTTCTATTTTAATGGAGTATAGATTTTCAGTGTACTTCTTGATTATCATCTGTATTTCATCTTCATGGTGATATTTCTATTTTCATTGTGAATTTTAGTAATTTATAATTTCAATCTCTTTCTCTTCTTTAGTCTGTCTAAGAGTTTGTCAATTTTGTCTGTTTTTTCAAAGAAGCAACTTTTTGTTCCCTTGACTTCTAAGTTACTTTTTATTGTTTCAGTTTTGTTAATTTAAGCTCTGATTTTAATTATTTCCTCTTTTCTAGTGTTTTTGATGTTGACTTTTCTTCTTTTTATACAACCACAATAATGGGGTCCTACTTGGAAAAAGTTATACTTATTCTATGTACATAAAATTGGTCAAAATACACTTTATTGTCATGTATATTTAGAAAGAACAAATTTTTTAAAGGAATATAAGTAACAATAAGTTTTGGTGAGGATGTGGTGAAAAGGGTACACTTATTTATTTCTGGTATGACTGTATATCTATAAAATCCTTCTGGAAACAATAAAGAAATTCATCAAAAAACTAGGAATGGAGCCACAATTTCAACTAGCTATTCCACTATTTGGTACATGACCAAAGGAGTTAAAATCAACATACTATGATTTACAAAAGATGAATACTTTATTCTATTAAACATTTTTTTCTGGAAGTCCTAATGAGCTAAATAAAGCAAGAAAAATGCATAATTTATACCAATTTGAAAGGTAAAAGTTTTTGCTCACATGTGTCACAATTACTAACCAAACCTAGGAGAACAATGAAAGAGCTACTAGAACTAGAGATGGGTTTAGGTTTAGAAATACAAGTCAATATACAAAAATCAATTGTATTTGTTACAAATCTATATTACTCTAAGATTTCATCTCACTCTAGGCAGCATGGCAATTATCAAGAATACAAGCAACAATAAGTGTTGGTGAGGATGCAGGGAAAAAAGCTACACTTTTACATTGCTGGTGGGACTGCAAATTGGTGCAAATATTATGGAAAGCAGTATGCAGATTCCTTGGAAAACTGGAAATGGAACCATCATTTGACCCAGCTACCTCACTCCTCAATCTATACCCAAAGGATTTAAAATCAGCATATTACAGGGACACAGCCACATCAATGTTTATAGCAGCTCAATTCACAATAGCTAAACTGTGGAACCAATCTAGATGCCCTTCAACAGATGAATGGATAAAGGAAATATGGTACATATACACAATAGAATAATTACTCAGCCTTAAGGAAGAATGAAATTATGGCATTTGCAGGTAAATGGATGGAACTGGAGAATATCATGTCAAGAGAAATAAGCCAAACCCCAAAAAACAAAGACTGAATATGTTCTTTGGTAAGCAGATGCTAATCCATAATGGTAGAATGAAGGAAATTTGGATTATGCTGAGGGTGGCGAGGGGTGTGGGGATGTAAAGGACAGTGGAATGAGATGGACATTATTACCCTCTATACGTGTATGATTACACTACCAGTGTGACTCTGCACCATGTACAGCCAGAGGAGAGAAAAGTTGTGCTTCATTCGTGTACAATGTGTCAAAATGCATTCTATGGTCATGCATAACTAATTAGAACAAATTTAAAATATATAAGAAATAAATAAACAAAAAAGAATAAAAGAAATAAATCAATTGTATTTTGATTGGCTAATAATAAAATTGGAATATGAAATTTAAAACAATACCATTTGCAAACCAAAATGAAACACTTAAGGGATGTTTAGCAACATATGTGAAAAATTATACACAGAAACTACAAAACATTGTTTATAAAGTTAAGAAAAGCCATAATAAATGGTGAACTGTATTGCATTCATGACTCAAAAAAATCAATACTGTTATGATATCTATTTTTCCAAAATTGATCTAAATACTCAATATAATCTCAGTCAAAATCTTTGTCTTGGAAGAAATTACAAGCTAATTCCAAAATGTATATGAAAATGCAAGGAAACAAGAATAACCAATGAGGAGTTTTAAATAAAGGAAAAAAAAATGGAAGGAAGACCATTATTTCAAGACTTATTATTTACCTAAAGTAACCATAAAATTGTGTTACTGACATACAGATAAGCACACAGATCAATGGACCACAATAGAGATACATCCACACTTATATGGTTAAATAAGGGGTTTTTTTTGACAACAGATTGAATCCAGGGTCATTTAACCACTGTGCTACATCCCCAGTCCTTTTTTTAAATTTTTTTGAGACAGGGTCTCACTGAGTTACTTAGGGTCTATGCTAAGTTGCTAAGGCTGGCTTTGAACTTGTGATCCTCCTGCCTTAGTCTCCTGATCTGCTAGGATTACAGGTATGCAGCACTGTGCCAGGCACATGCTCATTTACTTTTTATTTGCAGTAACAAGAAATAACATTGGTGAGAAAAAATAACTTTTAAACCAAAGATACCGTGAAAATTGAATGTCCTTATGTAAAAAGGAATCTCAAACCTTACTTTACACCATATATAAAACTTATCTTTAAATGAATCATATTCCTTAACATAAGAGATAAAAGTATAAAGTTTGTAGAAGACAACATAGGAGAGAACCTTTTCTAAACTTGGGTTAAGTATAAAAATAAATAAATAAATAGGAGAAAATAATGAGGCACAAAAGAAAACAAGATAAACTTGGACTTCATCCAAATTAAGAACTTTTGTTCTTCAAATAACACTGTTAATATAATTAAAAACCAAGCCCAGAGTGGGAAATAATTAAAATAACTATAATTGAAAAAGTATTAACGTATAGAATCTATGTGCACATTCACAATTCCAATATCAAGAAGAAAAAAAACAAGAACAAAATAGAGAACAGGTTGTGACAGACACATCAGCAAAGAGTATATCATGCATGGTCAACAAGAGTAGAAAATATGTAAAACATAATTTTCATTAGAATAGTTAATTTAAAACCACAATAAATCACCATTATAAATGCAATAGAAAGTAAAAAATGTAAAAGACCATTAAAACCAAATGACTGCAGGGTTGTAGCATGGGGAAATTTCATGTATTGCTGGTGAGAAAGCTAAATGGCACAGTTACCTTAGAAAATATTCTGACAGTTTCTTAAAAACTAGGAATAAATTTACCACGTGACCTAGCAATTCTTCTCCTAAATATTTACTTAAAAAATATGAAGATACTTCCACACAAAGATATAAAATGCCATAAAATGGTCATAGCTATATTATTCATAGTAGTCCTAAACTGGAAATAAGCCAAATATCTATCAACTGGAGAATGGACAAACTGCAGTGCATCTATGCGATAGAATGCCACTCAGCAATAAAAAAAAAAAAAAAAAACTACTAATAATGAACTACTAATAATGTAACAACATGAATGAATTTCAAAAACATTATGCAAAATGAAATAATCTAGACTCAAAAGGATATAAATTGTGTGATTCCACTTATGAGAAATTCTGGAAAAATCATAGCTGTATAGAGAGAAACCAGCTAAGTTGTTACTAGGATATGTGGGGGCCTTAACTGTAAATGAAGAAGAGTAAACTTTTAGGGTTAATGACTATATTATATATGTAAGCTTTGGTGGTATTGATATGACTGCATATGTTAGTCAAAATTAATAGAACTATATTCTTAAAAAGGATGATATTTTCATATGTGTAAATCATACTTTGATAACAAAAATATATAAAATCCAAAATAAGGATATTTATAATAGATATAATTTTAAAAGAAATTCAAAAGTAAACTCAAATGTAGATTTATGAAATTGAATTTGATTTATAAAGCACATAAGGCTTTTTAATTTATAATATAATATTATTTATAATCATTTGATGAAAAATTTTAAAATCTTGAATAAATGGTCAAGATTGAACAATATAAGATCTGGTTAAATAAACTATGGCAAATTTACATACCAAAATACTATTTAATCAATAAAAATAATAATGCATAAAAGAATTTTGTGACATGATCTCACTAATATAAAATGGATATATATATTTATATATAAATATATATATCCATTTTAAATATATATAAACTGGTAGTATTGCTAATAGCAATGGTCACCTCAGGGTATATTTGACTTTTGCTTCATCTTTGTGGGGTTTTTTTGTTTCTAAGTTTTCTGGATGTTGACATTGTGTAATTTTTGTAAATCATAAAGGCTATTAAAATAATTTGTTGATATCAGAAAATAAATGCATGCTAAATGCCTAACAAAATTATGTCAAAAGAACACATGAGATAGCTTTAGGGATTTCTTACTGGCAAACATTGGGCAATTTTATCATGAAAAAGAACAGTAATAACAGCATAAATAACCATTTAATTTTCACAGAAATATGAGTTAATATTGCTACTCTTTAAAAAGTTGGAGAAAGTAAAGGAAGGCAATTTGTTAAACATGTATATATGGTGGTAGGATATACTTCTTTACAAAAGATAGTCTATGAATAAATATTGAGGGAATAGTAATAAGTCACAATTCTGCCTTAACTCTGTGATTAATTCAACCATTTATTATCATTAACAGATTCTAATAGATACTATTAATTATCACTAATAGAAACTGTCACATATAGCATCTATTATAATAGAAGCTTTTTTTCTTTTATGTATTTATTAGTACATTATAGTTACATATAAAATGGGGTTCATTCTGACAGAGTCAAATTTGTTTTTAATATAATTTGCTCCATTTTAGTCCCTGATACTTTCCCTTTCCCTTTCCTCCTCCTTCCCTCTGTTCCCTTCCTCTACTCAACTAATGTTACTCCTTTATGTAGTTTTTTTGAATTGGTATTTTACATATTTACATAAAGGTAAATTTTACTGTGAGATATATATATATATATATATATATATATATATATATATATATATATATATATCATGATTAGATCATTTTCATTCTACCATTCCTCCATTTTTCTAACACTCCTTCCTCCCTTTCAAGACTCTTCCTCTACTCCACTGATGTCCCCTCAATTTTTGTGGAATATGCCCCCTTTTCCCTCTTATTTTGGTCTAGCTTCAACATATGAGAGAAAACATTTGACCTTTGACTTTGTAAGTCTGGCTTAGTCCCCTTATTATGATAGTTTCTAGTTCTACTCATTTATCTGTAAATGTCATAATTTCATTCTTCTTTATAGCTGAGTAAAACTGCATTGTGTATGTATACCACATTTTCTTTAACCATTCATCTGTTGACAAGCGCCTGGATTGATTCCATAACTGGGCTATTGTGAATTGTGCTGCTATAAACATTGATGTGGTTGTATACATATAGTATTTTAATTTTAGAACCCTTGGATATATAGCAAAAAGTGGGATAGCAAGATCATATAGTGATTCCATTCTTAGTTTTTTTAAGAATCTCCATACTTTTTTCCAAAGTGGTTGTACTAATTTTCAGTGATCAACTGATAAGTTTAGTATTATAAGTAGAGGGACTTCCTAATATTATGTCTTTCTGGTTGTAATTAAATTCTAAATACAAAAAATACCAGTGAAGTATACTTGCCAAGCATGATTAACTAGCATATATTCATAAAGGGATAATCAGAATAAATAATCAGTAGAACTGGTGACATTTTGCCAGACAACTAGTTGATCTCGACTTTGTAGATAATATAAGCTAATTTAAAATGAGTGGGGGAAGGGAGGGGAAGAACAGAAGTTCAGTAGATTAGACAAAGGGAAATGAAAGAAAGGGAGGGGGATAGGAAAAGGAAAGACAGTGGAATGATTCTGAAATGATTTTCCTTTGTACATATATGAATACATCACATTGAATCTCACCATCATGTACAACCACAAGACTGGGATTCTAATTATAATAATATATACTCCATGTTTGTATAAGTATGTCAAAATTTACTCTTCTATAATGTGTAAATAAAAATAAAAACAAATTTAAAAATGGGTGGGTGAAACAGAAGAATTGTCCTAGATTAAAATGACTAAAAAGACATAAGCAAATGTATTTAAGAACTTCAATTATGTTGAGGGTTAAACATATTGTATTTGGGAGATAATTGTGGAATTATGAATATGGACTGTATATTAGATGATATTATTGAATTAATTATAATTGTCATGGATGTGATGGTGATCTTGTGGTTATATAATGAACATAGAGGAAAATTATTTCTTTTTTGAGAGAGAGAGAGAGAGAGAAAGAGAGAGAGAGAGATTTTTAATATTTATTTTTCGGTTTTTGGTGGACACAACATATTTATTTTATTTTTATGTGGTGCTGAGGATCAAACCCAGTGCCCCATGCATGCCAGGAGAGCGCACTACGGCTTGAGCCACATCACCAGCCCAAGGAAAATTATTTCTAAGTTGTACATGTAGGATTATTTTGGTATAATAAGTTGTGATGTTTGAAATTAACTTTTAAATGGTTTAGCAAAAGCTAAACATAGATCCTGCTGTGCCTGCAAGGGCACCCACCAGCAGCCACATCCCACCCATGCTGGGGACCATGGCCACCAACTTGTGGCCCTGTTCGTGGATGAGCAGGAAGCAGCAGCCTAGTCTGTGCTGTTGTCAAGACCAATACTAATGCAGATAAGACAGATGAAGAAGAGAAAGAGGACAGAGCTGCCCAGTCTTTACTCAACAAGCTTATCCAAATCAACCTTGTGGATAACCCTAAACAAGTGGAAGTCCTGCAAAGGAATCTGAACTTTGTGGCTCTACTCAGTGAAGTCTTTTGAAGAGTTTCACCTAAAACCACAGCTTCTCCAAGGAGTCTATGCCATGGTTTTCAACTGTCCATCTAAAATCCAAGAGAGAGATCCAACATGGCGGCTGGCAGAGAGGCAGCGCTTTCAATACACCCCCAGTAATGGGGTCATAAAGTCGCATGGATAACGCTTGGATTCTACCAACGGAGAATCTCCTAGCAAAATTCCACTGAAGAGAGACCGGCCGGGAGCTATTAGGATTTTTTGAAGTGTCTGTGTGACCCGGACGAGCAAAACCCTGCCACGAGACACGGAGATCCAGATCCACCAGCCACAGTCCGAGAACCGCGGGCGCAGGTGCGGATCCGTCCACCCGCCTGCAGCCAAAGTGACTGGGTCCTGCTAACCTCCGAGACGCAGTTTAGCAGGAAGAAGTCTTTAGCCAAGCCTTCACGAGCCAGGAGCTGAGGCCAACCGGGACGGACCAGTCCCACCCCTCCCTTCAGACACTCCGGACACTACAGCAAGGAGCCTGGGGCCCGCCATAGCAGAGAGGTGACGTCATCGGAGTTTGGTCGGCGGAATTCCTTCCCAGCAGAATCCACTTTAGCAGGTGTGTGACTCCCCATTCTGATACAAGCAGCCAGGAAACTTCCTTGACCTCTCAGGGGTCGTGTCTGTAGGGAAGCAGAGGGGATCCCCGACCCCCAGCCCCCCATATCACCAGCGGTGACTCCCAAGGTCTTAGCCGCCAGTTTACCACAGCACTGGGGCTTAAAAGGGACACGCGGTGGGGCTGCAAGTGTAACTAGATCTCTGGGGAACCGCTTCTGGGGAACAGGACCTGGCTGGCTGGCTGACAGGAGGAAGGGGGGTAAGGGCTGGAGAAGTGAAATGGCTCTGGACTGACAAGTCTGAGAGACTCCCAGGAGACGACTTACAGAGATAGCTATCGGCAGGTAGAGAGCAGAAGCTCCTCTTGGAGGGCACAGCTCCGCCTACTGGAAGAGAAGAAGGTGGATCTCTAAGACTTTATTTTTTTTTTAATATTTTGTTGTTGTTGCTGTTGTTGTTATTTTTTTTCTCTCCTTCTTCTCTCTCTGTTCCTTTCTCCCCTTTTCCTTCTCTCTTTCTATCCCATTTCAAGTTTTATTGTTCTTTTCATTCTCCTCTAATCTCTCTCTATATCCTTTTTTCTTTTTAAGAGCACCTTCATTCCCCTACCCCAAACTTTCATCCCAAGCGTTACATCTTCCATTTCGTGTAATTGTCTAAGTGCAAATAGGTGAATGTCTCGAGGCTGTCTATAAGACTCCTAAATACCTAGCTACTACCAACACCCTGATCCAATTGCCGGGTAGTATCTAACTTCAGTGAAGCAATCTTCTAAAGTAGCCAAGACATACTAACCATCGTACCACCATAGCACCTAACCTAAACATATAGTCCTAAGAACAAACAACAAATCACTATATGCATACAGAACCTAGAAGCCTTATATGAATTGAATGAATCAGCTTTAAAGTACAACAAAGCCCAACATTTCTAGGCATAATCTCCCACCACAAAAGAAACAAATGTATAGGAGAAAGTAGTTACAAAGCAGTCAAACAGAGCTGGAAAGCAAAGTGAACAACATGAAAAAACAAGGGAAAAAAGGGTTACAAACAATGCAGGACAACCTAAATATACAGGAGGACCTAGAAGAATCAGAAACATGGACAGGGAAAGAAATCAAGGTATACCTAACTCAGATGGAACGGAATATTAGAGAAGACATTAGACAGCAAGTCCAAGCATTGAAAGTATATTTTGAAAAGGAACTAATCACACAAATTCAATCCGCAAAGAACGAGCTTTACCAGGAGATAGAGGTTTTAAAAAAAATCAAACTGTAATCCTAGAAATGCAAGAAACCTTAAATCAGATTAAAAGCACTAATGAGAATATTACAAACAGACTAGATCAAGTAGAAGTCATAACATCAGATAATGAAGACAAAGTTTATCAACTTGAAAAGAATATAGTCAACACAGAAAAGATGCTTAAATCTCATGAGCAATCTATCCAAGAGATATGGGATCTCATCAAAAAACCAAACTTGAGAGTCATTGGGATAGAAGAAGGCATAGAGGTTCAGTCCAAAGGAATGGATAACTTATTAAAGGAAATAATACTAGAAAACTTCCCAGAGATGAAAGATGGAATGGATTGCCAAATCCTGGAAGCCTACAGGACCCCAAACATCCAAAACCATAATAGACCAACTCCAAGACACATAATTATGAAGATAGCTAACATACAGGACAAGGAGAGAATACTAAAAGCTACGAGAGAAAGGAGGCAGATTACATTCGGGGGTAAACCAATTAGGTTAATGACTGATTTTTCATCACAGACTTTGAAAGCAAGAAGATCCTGGAACAACATATTTCAAACTCTGAAAAATAATGGATTCCAACCAAGAATACTGTATCCAGCAAAACTAAGCTTCAGATTTGACAATGAAATTAGAATATTTTACGATAAACAAAAGCTAAAAGAATTCGCAGCCAGAAAACCAGCACTGCAAAGCATTTTGAGCAAAATACTACAAGAAGAGGAATTGAAAAATAGCACCCAAAACTAACAGTGGGAGGTATCTCAGTAAAGGGGGAGAAAAATAACCAAAGAGGGAAAACTAGCCAATCTAAAATAAATAAATAAATAAACATGACTGGAAGTACAAACCATATTTCAATTGTAACCTTAAATGTTAATGGCTTAAATTCACCAATCAAAAGATATAGGCTAGTAACCTGGATTAAAAAAACAAATCCAACAATATGCTGCCTTCAGGAGACTCATATGATAGGAAAAGACATACACAGACTGAAGGTGAAAAGTTGGGAAAAATCATACCACTCACATGGCCCTCGGAAGCAAGCAGGTGTGGCCATACTCATATCGAATAAAGTCAACTTCAAACCTAAGGTAATCAAAAGGGATAAAGAAGGACACTATATACTGTTAAAAGGAACCATCCACCATCAAGACATAACAATTATCAATTTGTATGCACCAAACAATGGTGCTGCAACATTCATAAAACAAACTCTCCTCAAGTTCAAGAGTCAAATAGACCACAACACAATAATTATGGGGGACTTCAACACACCGCTCTCGCCATTGGACAGATCCTCTAGACAAAAGCTGAACAAAGAAACTATAAAACTCAATAACGCAATCAATAACCTAGACTTAACCAACATATATAGAATATATCAACCATCATCAAGTGGATGCACATTCTTCTCAGCAGCACATGGATCCTACTCAAAGATAGACCATATATTATGCCATAGGGAGACTCTCAGTAAATATAAAGGTGTGGAGATAATACCATGCACCATATCTGACCATAATGGAATGAAACTGGAAATCAATGATAAAAGAAGGAAGGAAAAATCCTGCATCACCTGGAAAATGAACAATATGTTACTTAATGATCAATGGGTTGCAGAAGATATAAAGGAGGAAATCAAACAATTCCTAGAGATAAACGACAATACCGACACAACATACCGGAATCTATGGGACACAATGAAAGCAGTTTTAAGAGGGAAATTCATTTCCTGGAGTTCATTCCTCAAAAAAAGAAAAAAACCAACAAATAAATGAACTCACACTACATCTTAAAACCCTAGAAAAGGAAGAGCAAAACAACAGCAAATGTAGCAGAAGACAAGAAATAATTAAAATCAGAGCGGAAATCAACGAAATTGAAACAAAAAAAAACATTGAAAAATTGATAAAACTAAAAGTTGGTTCTTTGAAAAAATAAATAAGATCGACAGACCCTTAGCCATGCTAACGAAGAGAAGAAGAGAGAGAACTCAAATTACTAATATACGGGATGAAAAAGGCAATATCACAACAGACACTACAGAAATACAGAAGATAATTAAAAAGTATTTTGAAACCCTATATTCCAATAAAATAGAAGATAGTGAAGATATTGATAAATTTCTTAAGTCATATGATCTGCCCAGATTGAGTCAGGAAGACACACACAATTTAAACAGACCAATAACAAAGGAAGAAATTGAAGAGGCCATCAAAAGACTACCAACCAAGAAAAGCCCTGGACCGGATGGGTATACAGCAGAGTTTTACAAAATCTTCAAAGAAGAATTAATACCAATACTTTTCAAGCTATTTCAAGAAATAGAAAAAGAAGGAGCTCTTCCAAATTCATGAGGCCAACATCACCCTGATCCCAAAACCAGACAAAGACACTTCAAAGAAAGAAAACTACAGACCAATATCTCTAATGAACTTAGATGCAAAAATTCTCAATATAATCCTGGCGAATCGAATACAAAAGCATATCAAAAAACTTGTGCACCATGAACAAGTAGGATTCATCCCTGGGATGCAAGGCTGGTTCAATATACGGAAATCAATCAATGTAATTCACCACATCAATAGACTTAAAGATAAGAACCATATGATCATCTCGATAGATGCAGAAAAAGCATTTGACAAAGTACAGCATCCCTTTATGTTCAAAACACTAGAAAAACTAGGGATAACAGGAACTTACCTCAACATTGTAAAAGCTATATATGCTAAGCCTCAGGCTAGCATCATTCTAAATGGAGAAAAACTGAAGGCATTCCCTCTAAAATCTGGAACTAGACAGGGATGCCCTCTCTCACCACTTCTATTCAATTTAGTTCTTGAAATACTAGCCAGAGCAATTAGACAGACAAAAGAAATTAAAGGCATAAAAATAGGAAAAGAAGAACTTAAATTATCGCTATTTGCGGATGACATGATAATATACTTAAAAGACCCAAAAGGGTCTACAAAGAAACTGCTAGAGTTAATAAATGAATTCAGCAAAGTGGCAGGATATAAAATCAACATGCATAAATCAAAGACATTCCTGTATATCAGCAACAAAACTTCTGAAATGGAAATGAGGAAAACCACTCCTTTCACAATATCCTCAAAAAAAAAATACTTGGGAATCAACCTAACAAAAGAGGTGAAAGATTTATACAATGAAAACTACAGAACCCTAAAGAGAGAGATAGAAGAAGATCTTAGAAGATGGAAAAATGTACCCTGTTCATGGATAGGCAGAACTAACATCATCAAAATGGCGATATTACCCAAAGTTCTCTACAGGTTTAATGCGATGCCAATCAAAATCCCAACGGCATTTCCTGTAGAAATAGATAAAGCAATCATGGAATTCATATGGAATAACAAAAGACCCAGAATAGCAAAAGCAATTCTAAGCAGGAAATGTGAATCTGGAGGTATAGCGATACCAGAGTTATGCTACGTGAAGCTAGCCAATCCTTAAAAAACAAATGCCAAATGTCTTCTTTGATTTAAGGAGAGCAACTAAGAACTGAGCAGGGGGAAAGAGCATCAGGAAAAGATTAACAGTAAACTGAGATGAGTGATGGGAGGGAAAGGGAGAGAGAAGGGAAATTGCATGGAAATGGAAGGAAACCCTCATAGTTATACAAAATCCCATATATGAGGTTGTGAGGGGGAAGGGGCGGGGGAAGGGAAATAACTGAACAACAACAGATGAGGTAGAGAGGGAAGATGGGAGGGGAGGGGAGGGGGGGATAGTAGGGGATAGGAAAGGTAGCAGAATACAACAGTCACTAACATGGCATTATGTAAACATTGTGAATGTGTAACTGATGTGATTCTGCAATTTGTATTTGGGGTAAAAATGGAAGTGCATAACTCACTTTAATCAAATGTATGAAAGATGAAAAAATAAAATAAAATAAAATAAAATCCAAGAGAATTGATTGCCTTTGATGTTTCCTGAACCCCCACAGAACTTAATTGCCCAGCCTCAGTCTAGTACTGGTAAAAGAGCCAAATAGAACCTTCAAAGAGATACCCCCAAATTTTTGTGCCTCTCCCCCATGTATGAGTTCACCCTTCAGACAGGAAAAGTAATTAACAAATGGACAAATTTTATCCTGAACTGAAGCTAACTTATGCTGTTTGTGGCAATAAATTGGAAAGAGATCCCCAAGATCTGTGAGAAGATTGTCATTGGTACCCCAAGGACCGTCCTGGACTGGTGCTCCAAATTGACACAAAAAGAATCAAGATATTTGTTCTGGATGAGGCTGACATGATGATAGCCACTCAGGGCCACCAAGATCAGAGCATCCATATCCTGAGGACGCTGCCCAGGAACTGTCAGATGTTGCTTTTCTCTGCCACCTTTGAAGTCTCTGTGTTGAAATTTGCTCAGAAACTAGTTCTGAACAACATTATCATACTGAAGTGTGAGCAGGAGATTTTGGACATCATCAAGCAGTACTATGGCCTGTGCAGTAACAGAGATGAGAATTTCTAGACCTTGTGGAACCTGTATGGGGCCATCACCATTGCTCAAGCCATGATCTTCTGCCATATCTGCAAAATAGCTAGTTGATTGGCAGCAGAGTTCTCAAAAGAAGGCCCCCACGTGGCCCTGTTGAGTGGAGAAATAATGGTGGAGCAGAGAACTGCTGTTATTGAGTGCTTCTGAGAGGGTAAAAAGAAGGTTCTGGTGACCCCCAAGGTGTAAGCTTGTGGTATCAATGTTGACCAAGTGTCTGTTGTTATCAACTTCAATTTTCCTGTGGACAAGGATGGGAACCCAGACAACACTTCCTACTTGTACTGGATCGGGTGCACTGGTAACTTTGGCAAGAGGGGACTGACTGTGAACATTATCAAGAACAGCATAAACACCCTGAATAGAATCCAGGAGCATTTTGATAAGAGATAGAAAGATTAGACATGGATGATTTGGACGACATTGAGAAAATAGCCAGCTGAGAAGCTCTACCAGCCCTTGGCACTGCCCTGCATGGCTGACAACTGCTTTCACAGCAGAGGCCTCAACCATCACTACAAAGATGTAGACATGAGGAAAAAAACTACCTACCTTACTTTACATTAGGTTTGGACTTGACAAAAATTTTTTGCCAATGATGAGGGATGGTAGAAATTTTTTGCACTACTATAGAAAATTAGGTGTGAATACACAGAAATTTACCTTTTGGGAAATTCTGTCAGTTTTTTAGTCAGCACTTCCCTCATCATTACCCTAATCTAGACATTGTGGCTAATTACTTACCAGGATCCCCTGCTGAAATTTCTGCCTATTCTCTGGCTTGGAGTGTGGAGGGCAGCCTCCAATCCCTGTAGAAATGACAGAATAGAAGTGAAGAGGGAATACAGAGGTAGAAGACAGCCACAGTAAATAGGTGTTACACCTGTGATGTTCGGAGGCCACCATGAGGAAGCAGAGGAGACCTGTGACCTGCTGCTTTGGACTGACTTGGTATGGAATAGCTCATCTGCATATTGCCAGCCCCTCTGTCCTAATGTCCACAATAGGAAGGTATTTGCTGTGATGGACAAAAATGCCAGGCTCTGGGCCTTTCTAGGCAGGCTTGTGTCTCAGGACCATCATTGGCTGTTTTCAGCAGGTTTGATGTGGGTGTAGTGTACATTGGATTATTGGTGGGTCCTTTGCTCGTGCTTGGGCAAGTCCTATGGAGAAGTCCCCACAAAATTGCCAAAAATTTGGCTTCACTGGCACTTACAGCATCTTTTTTGTGTTGTCTTTCTTAATCCTCAGCCCAAGCAAATAAAAAGTGGCCTGGGATTTGGATTCTCAGTGAAAATTGTGGGTTCAACTTTCTAATGGCCACCTTCAAGGCAGCTTCAGTGATAGTCACAAATTTTTTCTTAGCCTCAAGGTCCCAGAAGTTTTGTCAGATCTGGGGAAAGATTACAGATATTTGGCATCTTGATTGTAAAGAGGTTCTGAACATCTTTGTTCACAGTGCTTGGAATATACAAACAGGTTCAACTGAGGGACTAGATGGATTACAACTATTCATCTGTCCAAGGCATGAGTAATTGCCAAGACCAAACTTCCTCCCACCTGGCCAAAGCTCTTGTGACCCAGAGTGACAGAGCAAAGATGATCTCAGTTGCAAGAGCAATCTGAGACCCCCAACCAAAAGGAGTCTTCTTCAGCTCTTTGGCCTTGATATAGAATGCACTTTATCTAAGACCTAGAAGAGGAATTTTATTTATTATTATTATTATTATTATCAAACCCTAGGCAAGTGCTCTACCACTGAGCCTTGGTAGAAGTCTTTTATGTGATTAGAACTATTCTAATCCCAGATCTTCTTTGAGTTGTCTCTGTTTTAAGGCTGTCACCTAGAAAGGGAGGTTGCCTAATATCAGTCTCCTGGTACTTTCCTTAATATGACATGGTAGAGAGACTGCAGACTGCCAATTCTGATACATTCGCCAGTGGGTTCTTGATGGTGTAATTTTCTGTATGCTCCTGGTCAACATTGATCCATAGTAGGAGTCTCGTGAGAAGAAAAGAAATGCTATAGTATCCTGGAGTTCTGTGGACCAACTTTGAAATAATTAAAAACAAGGACAATAATTAAAGAAATAAATAGACTCCTTACTAGTCTGTAGGCCAACTCCACTCCTCATAACAGGTATGACTCATCTACTATTGCAGCCATAAGTCGAGAAGGAAAGGGAAGTGGTGTGCAGCTGCCTCTTCAATACTAGGAATAAATAGGTTTCTGGTGGAAGTGTAGATCAACAGTTCTTAACCTGAGGTATTAGATCTCTGAGAATTCACTGGATGGATTTCATAGTCTATGAAATATATGCATTAGTTTGAATTTAAATGCATTTTCTTGGGGAGACTCCCAAAGGATTATGCATCCTTTAAAAAACCAAGACACCCTCTATTGTTGATGGTTCTGGAACATCACCCCAGTATCACTGTGGATCATATCCCTTCACAGTCCATTTTCATTCCTGCCAGTGCCTGTATCCAGGGCTCAGTGGTCCACAACTGCTTCTGTGACCTTGTACAGTCTGGAGACCTCAGTGATGTAAAAATGTACTGAACTTAGTTAATCTTGGTCCCCAGGTATTTTTTACTGATTTTATTTATGGAAAGATAAACTGTGCCCTAAAAGAGAGAAACTCAGGAAAAGAAATTTTTGTTGCGGTAGAAAATTCTAGATTCTCATTATCTATAAACAGTGAATTTTTTTAGGATTTTTTTGTGCCATCCATTGACTGTATGCATAAGAACAAATCACTTGTTGATGTATTCTTTATTGATGTTAATTAAACTTAATTAAGGTGTGTTCTCAAAAGAAAGTTAAATATATATACCCAATATATAGAGAAGGGTATGGAGAAAGTGAGAGGACAAGTAAATGAGAAAGAAAGAATGAGGGTACAAAGTAATTAAAAGTCTATCAATTAATGAATATGAGAATTTGGGTGAAGAGATGTTCAGTGTATGACTACATATCAAACTTTTTTTCAGAATAAAAATTATGAAAACAATCATTTGACACTTTACATGAAAAAATATTAAAGCTATTCTGTTAACCAGAGTTTATCTGTGTGCCCCTATAAATTATATGGAGTAGGGATGGCTGCTTAAATACAGCCCTTGCTGACAGCAAAGAGGCCAACTTACAAGAATAAAAATCAGTGAGATTTTTTAGGTATATGTGAAAGAACAGATAGATGGTGGATCAGTTTTACAAGTACAATTCAAGACATTTAAAAGCATATATATATATATATATATATATATATATATATATATGCAAAATTGATTTCAAATCAATGTTCATTATCCTTCAGGATGATAAATGGAAAAAAAACTTAAGAAATGAAATGTGACATTCAATGACAACTTATAACATTTTACAAAATGAAGATGCAGATACATTGGAAATATTATGTATATTCTTTAATTATAAAAATTAAGCCTGTCACAGTGGTATATACCTTCAATCCCAGGTACTCAGGAGGCTATGGTAAGAGGACTACAAGTTTGAGGTCAGCCTCTTCAACTTATCAAGATCCCGTATCAAAATAAAAAACAAATATAATAAAATCATAAGGGCTGGTGATATAGCTCACTGAGGAAGACTGTCCCTGAGTTTAATCCTAGTACTATAAAAATACAAGTTAGGAGCTGGGGTTGTGGCTCAGTGGTAGAATGCTTGCCTAGCATGTGTGAGGCACTCGGTTTGATTCACAGCACCACATGTAAGCAAATAATAAAGGCTCATCAATAACTAATAAAAATAATTTAAAATAAAAATACAAGTTAATGTGTTTCACTGTGACATTTCTATATATTCTTACATATTGTGCTTATATGTATCCACCCTGCTTACTACACTTACTTAATGTGATATTTGGCTTAACATGGTATCCTCCAGTTCTATCCATCTTCCTGCAAACGATGTGGTTTCATTCTTCTTTATATTACTCTATTTTTATATCTGCCACATGTTATTTTTCCATTAATCTGATGATGAGCACACAGGCTGAATTCACCTTGGATATTATAAATAGCACTGCAGTAATCATGGGTATGTAAGTATATCTTTTGTGTTTTTGACAGCAGAATATTAGGGTTAGCCTTCAGTCCATTTTTCCTCCAGTCTTGACAACAGTGTGCTATCAGCAAGAATATAGGAGTGAAATATGCTGAGGTCCCTAATAGGTACAGTGTCCAAAACAGTTATGTTATTACTGTATGCTGTTGCTATGGGGAAAGTATACAAGAGGGGAACTTCTGCCCCCTCAGACATGCCTACCTGGGGCTGAGTCATTGGCTGAGCACTTTAATTTCCCATATTCTTTAAGTTGAAGTGTTTGCAAGGTTTGAGTGAGAATACGTCATGGCATAATATCTTTTAACTGGGCTATGGGTGTATTTCAGCAATAAAGCCCCCACCCAACATGCTTAAGGTGCCAGGCTTTATCCCCAGATCCACTCAGAAGGAAGAAAACAAATAGTAATACCCATAACATCAAAACAGATCATATATAAAAATACAGTAGCAATTAAAAATAAAAACCACCACAACACTAATAACAATAGAAAAGAGAAAATACAGAAAAAAAGTAAAAGTTAAAAAGTAATAAAAAAGGGTAAAATGGGGGAATAGAAGCAAAAAAAATCCTATTAAGATACAAGTCAAAAATTAATAATGATGAAAAAATTAATAATAATGAAAAATATCAAAATAAAAATAATAAATGACAGAATGAATTGAGGAAAAGGAAAGAGCAAAGCAAAGAATCAAAAAAATGAGTCAAAAATTCCTCCTAGCTGAGTTTTTGGATTGGAAACAATCTGTGTACCTGGTAATGTGGTTAATGTCTGGGCTGCAGCAAAACCTCCTCACCGGCTGAGCTGCAGCATTATGTGGGCTCTGCCAGGAGCCTGTATATTCAGCCCCACAGAATACAGCAGGTGTGCACCAGGGACATGGTAAATGTTCAAGTTGAGGCATATACACGGGATGTCTCTGGACATGGGAGGAAAGCAGTCAAACCAGCAAGTTCTGTACTAGATTTGATGCAGTTTGGGGACCTGAGAATTTTCCACCATTGGTCTCAGAATTCTCAGACCTGGTTCCCCCTCAACACCATGTGTAACTGGACTGAAACTCTCTGTTTCAGCTTCCACTCCTCAGATGTTCAAACCACTAGGCAGACATATGTGTGTCACTCATCCAGCCAGGACTGTCTTGCATGGTTGTCTCCCTCCAAATCAATATTGTGCCACAGGTCCACAGGGACTCTGAATTGTGGTTGCTGTATGTTTAGTTTATTTCCTAAGAAAGTGCCCTGTTAAGATGGATTCTAGTTGTAGTATTCTGAGGTGTTGTTGACCTATGTATTGAATTTTTTTCTCTAAAGCTCGCTTGCTGCCCAGAAAGAGTCACTCTCAGGCCAAATTCCTCCAAAAAGATTTAAAGTTTGTTTGAACCATGGATTTCTTGGGCAGTTAATACTGCTGGTCTGTAATTATTATTGGGTTGATTGCATTTTCCAGCTTACCATATTCTTGTGAGGTCTGTTTGTCCTGCTCTCACCAGGGAGCCACGCCATTAGAACAAACTTTTTCTCTTTGATGTCTTTCCTATTCTCTCTGCTGTTTAGATTCTCTGTCACTACTTTATTGATTATCTGAGTATTCCCTCACTTTCTCTCTTTGGCATATAATTTATCCTCTGTTTCTGACTTTTCTCACTTGCAGAACCACACAAAGGGTAATCCTATTCCTCCATCTTTCTTCTTTCTCACTATACTTAATAGCATAGTTGAAACCGGATTACAGTCTCCTAACTTCCAGTTCCACGTGCTTTTGTGTTATAAAGACAGAATTGAGAAGAAGTGAAAATCAAGGACCATTATCCCAAAAGACATGAAGAGGGGTAAAACAGCCTTGTTTAAAAAATGCAGAATAAGAGAACTTGAAGATTCTTTCCTCAAAGCTTGAAAGAGAACATTTTGAGGCATATAAAAGAAAGTGCTATATTACACAGCAAATAGTAATTGCACACAATTGTTACCCTAATGGGTAGTATAAAGTAAAAATTGAAATAAAATTCAAAAAAGCTTAGGTAGTCATAGAAGACAAATTAAAAATAGACTGCTATTAAGGGAAGCTACTAAGGGAATGTGATATGGTGCAAGCAGCTGTAGACCACAGATTCCCAAGATCTAGGCATGAGATCTGGACCAGCCACTGAGCCAAATAGAAATCTCAGGTAAAATTATTTCTCTTATCTGAATATAAATTTCTGTCAAAAACAAAGATTAAACTAGACCAGTGTTTCTCAAAGCATACTATTTAGAATATGAGTTTCCACGAAATCCTTTACAAAAGGCTAATTTCATACCCAAATGATACTTTGCTCTTAGAAATTTATAATGCACATTCTGCTATTGTCCATTATAAATTTCTAAGAACAAGGGAGTAGAACCATCATTTGACCCAATTATCTCAATCCTCAGTTTATACCCAAAGGACTTAAAATCAGCAAACTACAATGATGCAGCCACATCAATATTTATAACAGCTCAATTCACAATAGCTAAACTATGGAACCAACCCAGATGTCCTTCAATAGATAGAAAAACAAATGTGGTATATATACACAATGGAATATTACTCAGCCCTAAAGAAGAACTAAATTATGGCATTTGCTAGTAAATGGATGGAACTAGAAAATATCACATTAAGTGAAATAAACCAGTCTCCAAAATCCAATGACCAAATATTTTCTCTGATATGCAGATGTTAATTCACAATAAAGGGGGTTAGGGAAAAATAGAAGTACTTTGGATTAGACAAAGGGGAATAAATGGAACAGAAGGGGAATAGTAATAGTAAAGGTAGAATGAATTCGACAATATTACCCTATGTAAGTCTACAACATGTACAACCAGAAGAATGAGAAGTTATACTCCATATTGTATAATATGACAAAATACATTCTACTGTCTGCATAAGTAATTAGAACAAATTTTAAAAATTAAAAAAAAAGAAATGTATAGTGCACATTATGCTTCTAAGGGCTCTTATAAGACCTACTGTATACCATAATTTTAAACTTTTTGTCCACTTTTTTTCAGTTTTGATTTTAGGAGTTCCTGGGGATTGAAACCAAAGCCTTATGAATGTTAATTACCTGCTTGACAACTGAGATACACAGCAATATATTTCAAACATATAATCATGTAATCCTTGTGTCTTAGAATACTTGATGCCGACATGTAGGTTCACTGCAACCTCCTTTTAGATAACTATACTCTTCCTTTGAGGACCTTGATAATGGTTAAGCCAGGCCTCACATGCAATTCATAGCATAATGTGCTTTTGATGCTAAATGGGAAACAAAAATATGTGTTGAAGGAGATTATATACACACATACATATAATATATGTATGCATACATATACATGTGGTCATGTACACACACAAAAAGAAATATGTATGCATATGCATACACATAACATTTTCCCTTCAAAATTCACTCTCGGAACAGTTGGCCTGAATGGAATTAATGTTGTGAGCACTTATGCCTCTGAGTTCAGCCAACATGAGATACCATCAGAAAATTAGATATAAAGCAGTGAGGAAAGGATTCTTATGCCCAGGGATTCTCTATGGTAATTTTCCTTTAATTTCTGCACTGAAAAACACTGCTCCTTTCAAGGTGGCCAAATTTATAGAAGTGTCTCTTCTACCAGACTCTAGCAACTCCTCTCCTTCCCTTGTCCTCCCCTAGGAGTGATAATAGCTTAAAGGATACTATCTTGGAATATTGTTTTATGCCTTGTTGTTCCCCTTCATATACCTCCTTTGAAAATAACCCATTTGTAATGAAGCTGATTCAAATTATTCTATTTTAAGTGTACCATCTGATTTTGGTTGAGAACCTTAACTAACCCACTGTTTTCAGTAGGTCAAGTTTGAGATTAATATGGAGTGTCCAGTTGGAGATAAACAGTAGTAGGAAATTCCATCAATGGATTTGAAACTCAGGAGAAACTAGAGTTAGAAATTTGAAATTCATTAGTTATGTGAGGAAGGTGAAGCTGATGCAGTTAAAATAATTGTCCATCAAGAGAGCTGATAAAATTAGGACTTAAAACAGAAAAGAATTGTAAGGAAGGAATATCTCCTTCTGGAAAGTCAAATTATTAAGCAGAAACATAAGGCTGTGTATATTAACAAGGATTGAGACAAAAAGGTAGATAATGACTTTATAGGATATTTTATAAACACCATCTCTACCTATTGAAAACACCTTTTCTAGTGACTTGAGTTTAGAGGTCCTCTAAATTCTAGTGATATTTAGAACTTCCCAGGTACACACTGCCAACTGGGATCTCTTTAACACCCTATTTACCTCTGTGTCCATAACGTTTCTGCCATCTTCCTGATTTACACATTCTACCTCTAGATGATCACACAACTCATTAAGATAAAATCAAATTGATTTTTATGCTTCAGGAGAAAAATATATTTTAACATTTTGTGTTTATATTATTGACCAATTGTTGAGATCTAGATTGTTCTATTGCCTCTGCCACACACAAAAAATGTATCAATGTAGTTGTCACTGCAAAAGGAATTTACAGGAACTATCTCAGTTTTCAGTATTGCTATAAAGGAAAAAGTACCCTAACCTATAGGAACTAAGTATAAGTTTCCAAAAATGATGCAACATAAAATCATAAAAGGTCCCTGAATCAATAACCAGGAAATTTGGATTCTAGATGTGGAAAGGAACCAAACTTCAGAGTGACCTTTGGTCTTAGTTTTATCATCTACAACATGAGAAAATTGGAATAGATTGATATATATTTTAAAATGTATTCCTTGGGGCCCTGAGGAGCTACTTCACAAGGCACTTAAGTAGGAAAAGGAAATTGAAAAGGTGGCCTCTGAGCCTATCCCCTCACTCTTTCAGAGCACTTTTTTCTTCTTGTTTATCTTTCATTCTGTGTATGATTTTTAATGAACAAAGCCCTCACTGCATATCAAGTAGCCTTCAGAAACAGCCTTCATGATCTTTCAGATCTCTTCTAGTGTTGACAGCCTAGAATTCTAAACGTGAGGATGTAGCTATCTAGAATGTCATAGCTAAACAAGACTTGCTTGTGAGAACCTCATTGCTCCCAGGTATAGTCACCATTCGGGCAGAAGAAGGCCATGACTGACTAACCCCAGCCTCCTGATTCTGGTGCTGCCTTGTTCTGATTTAATCCTTGATCTTAAGTTTTGTGGTGACAAAAGGAGGGAGCCTTGGCTTTATTACAATGTGCTTTTTGTCCCCCTCCCACTGTGCATTATTCAGGTCTACGTGGGAGAGAGGGTTGCTATTTAGGTAAGATGGGCCAAGTTCCAAAATTGGAAAGAAAACAAACTTGAAATGTTTCTCTCACCAAATCATACTCTTTAATCTCTCTTCTTCCATTTTTATTTATTCTTCTGTTAATTTTGTGGTTGGAACAAGTCTAAATATAAATGAAATCTCCCCCAGCTGGTCACCTTCTCCAGCCAGATCCTGAAGTACAGGGAACCATGTTGCTGTCACCATTTGCTTTACATCTGGAATCTCAACCAAGGGTTTCCTCTTACCTTATGCCTCCTGATAATATTCCTGATGCGGGACTGGATAGGTATTGAACTAAATAAGGCAAGGGAGAATAATTCCCCTCTATTTTAGTATGAAAGTAGTACAGAAAATAATAAGACACCACAGAAGACATGAATTGATTAGCAGGAATGTAGTTTCTAAGTCAGGCCAGAGAGAAACAATGAAATTAGAAATTAGATTCCAACTGAATCCACAGGACTATTAGTTAGACTATTAGTTAGAAAGGGGGAAAAAAGGAATTCAGGTCTCCAGCTGCTTTGAGAAGCCAGAAAAGAGATAGTAAATATGATTAACAGAGGATTCAAGGAGTCCTTCGTTTGTCAGAGTTGCTTCCTCTTCTCACTACTGCTGCATACATCTTACCCTTATTCATTTCTGAGGGGCTCAAGAATGAAGGAATGGGGCTTTAGAATGGCATTCCCTTGGATGCTGTAACATCAATTTTCAAGTTTGTTCAGAGAACAAGACTATTAGACATGGTATCAGAAATCATTCTAGTTTATTTCAATAATAACTTACTTGAGTACCTACTGAGTGCCATAGTATGTGCCTGACCAAGAAGTTTTCAGCCTAACGGCAAAAGAGTAAATAAACATCAAAATTCAACACAAAGCAGTAAATTGAGTGATAGTGGTTGGAGCAGCATGTCACAAAAGCATATAACGTAGAGGCCCTTTACTGAAATGCACATAGATTTATAGAACCTCAGAGTTGAAAAGAAATAGAGAACATGAAGTCCAATCCTTTCTCTGTAGAGATGGAAAAGTAAGATCCTGAATACTGACGAGACATCTTCAAAGTCATAGAGCCAGCTAATGGCAGAGCTGGACTTCTGGTTTAGAGAATCAGAATCATTTAGCTCTCTGCCATTTTTTCATTTACTTTAAGATGGTACTTTCTTGTAATAAATTATCCCAGGACTCTGTTCTGGACAAACAACTAAAAGAAACTGATGAAGGGTTTGTGCAGTATAGAAGACATGCCTCTTGATCTGGATATCAGAATAGATCTGTTTCTGTATGTCCTTTCTCTTTTTATGATAGCTTGCATATCAACAAGTCTCATACAGAAATCTTCCATTATCTCATACTATAGTGTAGTAGTACCATGGATCCTAGAGTTATCATTCAAGAAGCAGTGGAATTCTAACTGAGAAAAAATCTCTTGGGTTTTCTCTCTCTCTCTCTCTCTCTCTCTCTCTCTCTCTCTCTCTCTCACACACACACACACACACACACACACACACACACACACAATTGTAGTTTATAATATACTCATGGTAGGACAAGAGTAAGCAAGTTTATCTAATCTAATTGCATTTCAATTTTCATATCCCTGTCAGATGGTCATTCAATGCTTTCTTACACACATCCAACATAAATGATCCCACTAAGCTCAGAACAAATCTGTTAGAAAGCACTATCTTGGTCCAAATGAATAGGTTTATGCTTCCCTAAATTTTCTGCCTCTTGTGGATATTCTTATTAGGTTGCTGTCCTCAACATTCAAGAGATTTGAAGAACTATTATTATGTCTTCTTGAGTTTTCACTTTTGCAGGCTCAATAGTCTCACAATTTATGTTCCAGTCATTCTTGTCAATACCTAGATTCTAGCCCTGTTCTTGGTTGTTATTTGGACTCATTTTGCTTAGGTCAAAGACATAGTGTGGAGAAATACAACTTTTTTACATATTACTAGGGCGAATATTAGTTGGCAGAAATTTCTTACAGGGTAATTTGATAAGGTATATAAATATTTTAAATATCTATGTACCATAACTCAGGAAATCTACTTCTAAGACTCTATTCCATGGAAACAACAGCATCAGTGGATAAACAGACAGATTATAGAAGATAGATAGATAAATAGAGGATAGAAGATGGTTTTGCTTTTCATAAGAAGTAACTGTAGAAATATAAGTGCTTACTAAAGGATCATTGATCTAAAAATTTTCTATAATCATACTATGAAATAAAATGCTAGCACTGATATGATAGAAGAAGACCTACGTAATAATGTGGAAAGATGCCCAAGGTACATTAAGTGAAAAAAAAATCAATATGCAGGGTATGATTTCATTTTTGTAAAAAAATGTGGGCATACTTATATGAAAACAGAAATTTTATAGGCATAAGAAACATCTGGAAAGATGCACACTAAATTACCTCTGAGATTTGGGCTTGAGGGTGTCTTTTTGATTTTTTATATACTTCTACATTTATCTCCTATAAGCATGAAGTATTTTTACAAATTAAAATAAATTAAGATTACAGAGCAAAAAGGTGACAGAAGAAACCTATTTGACCCATCATCTCTATTCCCTCATTCATGACAATCATTTCAGGGATATCTGTCCAGAGTCAGGAGAAACAGAGCCAGACCTTGGACCTTGGAGCCAGACTACCTGCGTTCAATGCCAAGTTTTTCAATTTAGTAGCACATTGCCTTGGTGAAATCACTTTAGGTCTATATACCTCAGTTTCCTCCTGGATGAAGTGGGGATAAACGGAGTACTTACCTCCTAGAGATTTTCTGAATATTAAATGACTTAACACACATAAATCACTTAAATGTTGATTAACACATAGAAAAGTTTAATAGATATAAGTAGTTATTCTAATTATTTTGTGTTATAATGAATATATATACTTTCAGTCACCATGGCTTTCTGTTACCATCATCCTAACTCCTTCCTTCCCCTTACTCCTTCCAATAGGTCAACTACAAATCCTGAATTATATTAGGACAAGCCATATGCAATTTCTGTTTATGTACAACATAAATGATTTGATATAAGTAATTTTATATGTTTCAACCTAATACTTCCTGAGGATTTCACAAATATCTTCATTATTTTTACCTTAAGCAGTTAGTCTTCTAATTGGTCTACCTAGTTCCTGATTCTCTTGTTACACTAATATGACTTAAAGATATACCTTTGATGTAGTCACCACTCTAAACCTACTGACCATTCTTTATCATGTTCTTCCTAGGAAACACCAGAGACATCACCCTCCCCATTTATGAGATGATACATGTAATAGGTAAAGTTCATATATGTGATGACTTTTAATGGACACACTCAGATTTTGTTATATCCTGAAATAAATTCTTCAGGGAAGTGAATCACATTCTCTGCAATTTTGATGTATTATTTATAGAAGTGTTGAAAACAATATGAGTAAAGAAATAAACATTTAAATTAAATTGGCTATTTTAAATGACACTAAAAGATATTTGCTTGAAAACTTTAAAGTGTTTTAAAATCACTTTCAGAGATACTCTTATTTTTTTAATGATACAAACAAAATTGATGGAAATAATCTGCCAGCTTTTGGACAATTTTCTCAGGATTTGAACTGAAATGCCTCTTTAACTTGCTTGAAACCATTGATCACGTCAACCATGACTGAACATTACCCCCAACATGGCATTGCGGTTTGAAATTGTTTTTCTCACAAGCCAAACTAAGCCTGAAAATTATAAAATCACTTTTGTATATAATAATGCACATTGCATATATTCATTGAACACTTTCTGTGCTTTTTATACTTTTTTGTGATCTTAATAACAGAAACATTCATGTCTCATTCTTTCTAATATACAGAATAAATATAGAGACTCTTGGCACCATTTATTTATCTCTCCTTTCCTTCTTCTCATAATATGGAGTGTGTGTGAGTATAATGTGAAAAGAAAAAAAAAAACATATGATATATATCTCATATATATGTGTGTGTGTGTGTTTTTACATATCATAATTATAAATTATGTATTACATGTATATATTGGAAAAATTAAGTATAATAAGCCCTACAACTCCCAAGTTCTTACAGTTATGAAAACCCATTATAGAATGTATCAAATAGACTGAGCAAAGTATAAGGACTAGGGTTTTATATAACTCTCAGTAAGCAGTTTACAACTCCACCCAACCTTCTCTTCTACTCAAGAAAGTGCATAAAAACGTTAGTAAGGATGGTCTTATTATAGGATAACCCTGAGTCTACTTTACTTGATTTTCTTTCTAGGTAAATCATTTGCAAACACTGGTACTTTAACTCTTATGGGTAACAGATTACTTTTGACACATCAGTGGGTTACAACACAGGGTTTGATCTTCTGAATAAAGTCCAAGGCCTTTGGCTGGCCTTCAGGAGAGGCTGTGCTCTAGCCCCCATCTTTTTAAAGTACCTTTCTATACCTAGTGCTTGAACCAAATGGATCTCTTCACTGCTTCCTAATCACTCTAAGATGCAGTATTTTCTCTTTATATCAAGGACTCATATTGGAGCCAGAATTCAATCTCATGAAGGAGTCTGGCTCCAGAGTGCAGACATTTAACTACTACACTACACTGACTCTCATATAGTTCTTGCATTAGAGTACTTGCTGTCTGCATGAGAGGCAGCCAGAATGTCTCTTTTTTCATTTGGGTCCTCTATGGAAACCTGCATGTAGTAGGCCTACCAAGATAGTGTATGGAACCAAAACATATGACAAAAATGTAAGCAGCATTTTAAAACAAATATATTAAACTTTATGGACGCTAAATTAAAATTGCACAAAATGTATTTTTATAGAAAACCCTGTGGCAAACCAAAAAAAGACAACAAGAGATAAGAAAGCAAACTGTTTGTTGTGAGTCTCATAATCTACATCCCTATCAGCTGTGAGAACACAATTCACTGCTTATTACTTCAAAAGATTATGGATGGCTTCTAGCTTAGCGATTCCTTCAAGTTTAAAAGTTAAAAGCTCTAAAATTACAGGGCAATTTACAAAGCCACTGCATTTGGCTTTTAAAGTTTCATATGTAGTATGTTTTTACCTCTTCCATCTAATAGATACTTGAAAATTGGTGAGTTAATATCTGAGCATTGCTCTCCCCATCTGTAATATGGGAGTACACCATCCATATAGTGGTTGTGAAGACTAAAATATCATAATGCACATAGAACACCTAGAACAGTGCTTGACATATATTAGGGTCAACAAATATAATAGTGTTCACCCCATTCTATCCTTTTACTAAGACAATAAATTCCTAGCATGGGCTAATTAAAAGAGAGAATTATATACTTAGTGGTATGATAATTCCTGGCCAGTGCTTTGGGGAAGACAAAATTGACACCTATAGAATGTTATTAGCAATATAAGTTAACTTATTACCTAAAATTTACATGTCATCACTGCATATTCCCAGTCACTAAACCCTCACACCCAATGAGATCAACAAATCTCTCTATTCTCTCTCATAAATCTCTCTCCTCCTTCTGTAACCCTCATTATGTCTCAACCAGATTGCAGTAACAACCTCTTAATTTGCCTTCTTTGGTCTTGCTTCACTTTCAATACCATCTCCTCATTCTTTATAAAGTGGAATATGAAACATTTCACACTCTGACTGAAAACCCTTCAGTGTTCCTCATTAGCTTATGGTATAATGAAGGGGAAACTCCTTAACATGGATTGCTCAGCAGTTATGTCTGATCCTTTCCTTTTCAGTCTTATCTCTGGCTACTTCCCACATACAAATTGTATGCTTTGGTAAAATTGAACTGCTTGAAATTCTCATCAAAATTTATTCATATTATTTGCCCCCATTTTCCCCCTTTCTCTCCATACATTCTCCAAAGCTCTTATAGTGTCCTGAAAAGACTTAAATTTATGCTGCTCCAATATCTGGCTTCCTTGATGTTTCTTCAACATGCCAAATACACTCTCAACTTAGGGTCCATTAGCTGTTAGGGTCCCCCTAGCCCTTAGGTAACTTACTGTTACCTTAGGTAACTTACTGTTACCTAAGTTTAAATTGCTTATATATATATATATATATATATATATATATATATATATATATATATATATATATATTCCTCCATTTCATTCATAACTCTACCCAAATACCATCACAATTGTATCTATAATATACCCCCACCCCATCACTTTTTATCCTCTACTTTGCATCATCCTTCTTACATTGCTTCATACTACTTGAAATACATGTGTGTGTGTACCTCTCCAACAATATTTGCTTCATGAGAGAAGAAACATCATCTATTGTGCTTACTATGACAAACTTGTGGCAGCATGTTGCCTGCCATAATGTATGCATTCAAAATATATGGGGGAACTCTCTTCCTTCTATTTCAAAAACTTTTCTTTCCTACCTTTTCAACATTTTCCTGGGTAATGTTTTGCTCAATCTTCAGACTTCACCTTCTTTGCAACACAGAACTTAGTTGTGTAGCCTTCCTATGGCCTTCCCCATTTCCTTGTATTTTCTTTTATAAAAACAGACTATTCCTTGGTGGAAAGGGGGAATGTGCATAGATCATGGCAGTCATCTAGTTGTGAGGACATTTAAAAATTATTCAGGGGGTATTTTAGTCAACTTCTTTCACTGTTGTGACTAAAAGGGTCTCACCAAAACAACTGTAGAAGAGGAAAGCTTTATTTGGGGGCTCATCGTTTCAGAGATCAGATACAGACTCCATAGACAGCAGACTCCATTCCTTGGGGCTCAAGGTGAGGCAGGATATCATGGCAGAAGAGTGTGGTAGAGGGAAGCAACTCATATAATGATCAGAAAGCAGAGAGAGACTCTACTCACCAGATAACAAATATATACCAAAAGCCACACCCCAATTCCAACCTCTCCAGCCACACCCTACCATTTTAGTTACCATTCAGTTAATCCAAATCAGGGGATTAAATAACTGATTGGGTTAAGACTCTTATTACCCAATTTTCTTCTTCGAACGTTCTTACATTGTCTCATGCTTGAGCTTTTGGGGGACACCTGACATCCAAACTATAACAGGGAGATACTGTGCTTTAAAAGAATGGCTTCAAAAGAAGTATTCTCAGAATAAAACATTTTAAGAAATAAAAGTAATTCTTAAAATGGTAAAAGTTGATAAGAAGTAATATTCTTAAAGTTATTATTTATTAAATTGCTCAAAACTTTTAGAAAGAATGAGTATTCCAGCCACAACATGCAGGATATAGTAAACAAAAATGAAAGGATGGACCTCTAAGAAGAGGGATATAAAGACTGAGACAAAGAAAGAGACATGAAGCATGAAGAATTAAGGAGGGGTCTGATGTTTTCATGAAGTAAGAATTAATGGGGCCATGTGACAGATGGATATAACAAGATAAAAACCATGGTAATAACAATCCACAGGTATTGAATCTCTGTGGTTATAGAGTTGAACTTGAGTGGTTCAAGTGGAAATCTAAATGAAACTAGACATGAAGCAGTTGGAAACTTGATCATCAAAAATTAAATGTTTCCTTATAGTTTAGTAGTTACCCTTGTTAGAATTTGTACTGTGCTTCTGAGGAAGACAATGGAGAAGGAACAGACCTCAATTTGTGTTTTAAATTATATTAAAAACTAAAAGCATTAAAACCTAAAATTAACTTATCTTTTGTAAGCTCAGAGGAAAGACTTCACTAGAAACAAAACATGGATAGTGTTGATTAAACTTTGCATATATGCTATTACTATGCAACTTATATTGGAGCTCAGGTCTTGTGACTTATTTACATTGCACTACCTCCCAGTGAACAATTGTCATCAACAGACCTGTCTTGTGTAGAATATCAAAATATATGCTATTCTTTCCCCCTAGCCCTAAACATTTAAGTTTTTAAATGACATGACTGATGGAAGAAAAAGATTAGCCTACAATGAATGTATAGTAGGAAAAAAGCCTCTGTGGTTTGCTTTGAAATGATAAGAGTTGAAGAGATCTACTGACCTCTGTAATAGGCTGCCCATTTATCATGTGCTGTAACTTTTACCAGAGGTGAGGGAACAATCTAGTATTTTGTTTAAGAAATTAATTTGAATTTTTGGAATCCCTCATGGAAAAAAAACAATAAAAACTGATTTCAACTCTTTCCAGAGTTTTTGAAGTACTGGAAATGGACTAAAATAATATTTGAGGGGTGGCTTGTTATTTGAGTGGGAAATACCTAAATGGACCTCATGGTTCTGAAATTTTAAAATTACAATCTTAAACTTGAATGGACAACAACACAAAAAGAACTAAAGTATATTTCTCAATTATTTAGGGGGCTTGGGGCTGGATTCTCCTGTTTGGGTGGGTTTGGCTGTATAGGTTTCCATTTAGGCCTGACTGGGTCAATGAGAATTACTATCTAATAACCTGATGATGGGTTGAGAAAATTCTGCAGAGTATATGGACTCTAAGAGTAACCATGTATAGTATCCAGTTTAAAAATTTTCTTTTTCTATGTTGCAATTCTTTTCAGGAAATTTGGTAAGTCACCACAGTCTCATGTTGCCTGTGGTTTGTGAAATAAGGGAGGAGACTGTACCTACTGTGGGATAAAGGGGTACAGAGAGAACAATAGTCCACTACTAAGTAAAGTGGTGGTTAGGAAACAGCTTGAGAAGAAAAGCAGAGAAGTCTAGGGTTATAGGTGACAACAGAGAGCAAGGAAAGATGTGTGGTTAATATAAGCACTCACCAGGGAGTATGAAAAGAAGGTAGGGAAGAGTCAGTAACCATAGGGTTTCTTCTGCTGCCATAAAGTCTCCTACTATTCTAAGCCATTCTGTGGCCAAGCAATTCTTGGCTATAGTCTTGAATCCACCTCCTTTTCCTGATGCCATCTCCTCACCAGGCCTGCCAGATTCCTTTACCTGTTTCATTGAGTCTTGTTGGTAGCAGAGGAGGGGGACGGTTCTGGAGTTATCAGCCTGTATCATCATTCCTGCCCTCCCTTCCCCCTAGGAAGCTGGGGCCTGGAAGGGGGGAGCTGCATGTTGGAACAGCAAGCTACCCGCAGGCCATAGTGAGGGACAGGGGGCCTTTGATCAGCTCCCCGTTACTGGGCTGTTTTTCCTCATGTTCTTTTTTTCTTTCTTTTTCTCTTTTGTCTCTTAAATTTTATTTATTTATTTACCCATTTGGTATGTGCCGAGCAGACATGGTTAGCTATCTAAAGGTCACTAGGATAGAACCATTTGGCCACAGCCCAATGCTTCAGCTTTGCCAGGGACACACTGTTCTACTGTACCTCAGCACTGTCAAAAAACACTCAGTTCAAACCCATTTTACTTTTCCTTCCTTCCTTTTCTCTTTATTCTTTTCTTAATACCACCGTTTTTTGTTTTTCTTTTTCTTTTTTTTTGTTCAAGTACTCTAATTCTTTCTGTGCACTCTTCACTTCTTCCACTCCTTGTAGCATTTGCTGTTCTCCCCATGCTTTTTTCCCCAGGCTTAGCCATTGCAATTATGCAAACATGAAGTGACTCCCATGATCAGTAGGATATCTTTCCACCTATTAGTTTGGGAATATAGCAGGTAGAAAAGAGAGCAGAATATTACTTTCATCTTCAAAATGGAAATAAGGTTAGGCTATTGCTGAGCACTTGGTAGAATGCCAAGCTAAGAGCTGAGACAAGAGTGTATGAGAAGAGTTGGGGAACACCTGATAAAGGGGGTGTTTTCCTTAGGAAAAGCCTAAGAACACATGAACGCCGTCAAACAAAGAAACTATGAAATGTATTTCCTGGTGGCAAGGGGACTAAGCTCAAAAGTCTAAGAGGCTTGGGCACAGCCTATTTGACATGATTTTCAAGATGACCTTCTTCACCTTCCAGTCTTCCATTCCTTTCCCTACTTTGGTCCACCTTCACCATAAGCACCAATATGTCCATGGTTTCCTTCCCATTTCTCTTTCTCATAACTCTCCTTTCAGGTTTCTTGTATAACCCCTCTGAACTCCCTGGAGTCTGCCTCTGAACTACTATCTTGGCACTTCAGGTTATTGATATTCTTCTTTGGGAAATTTATGAGGTGGTGTGAAAATGAAGTTAGGAAAGGTCTTGCTGAATTCAAACACATAATTACATATTCCTGTCTCCAGAAGTAAGTAATATTCTGTGCAGCTCCTCATGTGGCCATCAAAGCTCAATCCTATCTGTTATTCCAGGCTGCATCCATGTAGGTGAAGCACACAATCCTAAACCAAGACTTCAATGAAAATCAAGGAAGCCTAGTCTGAAAGATTAAGGATTGTGTCTTGTGAGCCAGGTGCACTGGCACATGCCTGTAATCCCAGTGACTTGGGAAGCTGAGGCAAGAGAATTCGAAGTTAGGGGCCAGCATCAGCAACTTGGCAAGACCTGTCTCAAAATTTCAAAAAAAAAAAAAAATAGGCTGAGGATATATTTCAGTGGTTGAGCACCCTGTATTCAATCCTTAGTATCAAAAAAGTGTCTTCTGTACATAAACCATAGGTGAAGGAGAAACAAAAATCACTGAAGAAAGGAGGCAAAGAGTTCATATGAATCTAAATGGGAATAAGGAGAGATCAAAAAGGTAACATAATGGTTGTAGACAAGAAAAAAAATTTTTAAAAGTTTTCTGATAGTGTGGATTCTTAGGTAACTCAAAAGTTGTTTATTTTTCCTCAACAGTTCTCAAGAATGGGATATCCTGTTTGCTATGGGAATGTCAATGCTATATTCCTTGGGAGATCTATAATTAGTTCTAGGCTCTATAATTATGAAAGATATTGTCATATAGAATTTCCTCCAGATGAATTCGAACCACAGATTAAGCTAGTTAGAAAAGTATCAACATATGGGAAAAGACTAAATATTCTCCATGGCCCTTAACTTTATATCTGGAAGTAATGAGACAGACTCTCTGAGGATGAGGGAAAGATAGAGAGGCCAGGCAGAAACCTACTATGACCTCGCCCTGTTTAAGAGGGAGGAAGAGGGAGGAGCACATGAAATAGTGTGAGAATCTCTATCTAATTAACCTGTGACCTGCGAAGGGCTTAAATGACTACAGAAAGATTTTCATAGTGAGACCACAGGAGATTTGAGAATCAGGAGAAAATGTGTCCCAGCTTTCATTAGATATAACATAGGCTTTGAAACCAGACCCCCTGGTTCATCCTTCCTCCAAATTCCTTCGACATTTTTCACTTCCCTTCTGAGCAACAGCCTAGTTCCCAGTTATCAAAGAAGTATCAAGAGTTTCCACAAACCAATTCTTGATCACTTCTCTGAATTCCTATATTCCACTTCAGATAGGCGAGGAAGAACTTTGAATGAGCCAGACCTGAAATTCTAGGAAATCTTCTAAATATTCCTTTCCATAGCTTGAAGCATTCCTACATGTACTTCTGTCTTCTTTGAATGCCTTCTTTTCCTGTCTTAAGCCCTGCCCCTCCCCTGGGAGGCAGTATTGTGCAACTCAAATACCAAGCATTTGGATTCTATTACCAAGTTATTAAAATATCAACTCATGTTCCCACTGCCCATGCACCTTGACTAAGTTACCTCATGCCTGGGAATCTTAGATGTTACATTTGTAACATGAGAATACTACCACTTATGATAGGACTGTTGTAAAAGCTGAATTATATATATTATGTAATGTGCTTGGGACAATGCTTAATAAATAGCTATAATGTAACAATTTTTATTAATGTAATTGTCTCTAACTCTTCCTCTAAATTTCTGACTTTAGTCTCTTGACTCACTGTAGGAATTACCTTACTATTTATATGTATATAAACATATTTCAATTAATTGGGTCTTAGTATAGTTGTATGATTGTCAAATCTGCAGAAATCCTGTGCCATCCTAAAGATACACCTTGGTGTCAGGCTTGACTGGGTCTAAGAGAACAGTGTTCCTTTTAAGCCATTCTAGATCAGTGTGAAGGTAACTTGTGTAATAAATCTGGTTTTGCTTAATGAAATCTGAAGTCAGGGTCTACAATGAAGCATATGAGAAAAGTATGCCATGGGAATCATCACTATACACTTTATCCTAACTTACATGACTCAGACAGCAGCCAGTGTGGGTGGATGGCATTCTCAAGGGATGTTGATGAGAAGATATATAATGGAAGAACTAGAATCTGACTACAGGGCTGGGGTTATAGCTCAGTAGTAGAGTGCTTGCTGAGGACATGTGCGGCACTGGGTTTGATTCTCAGCACTCATATAAATAAATAAAATAGATTTAGATCAAGAACTGGAAGAAGCTGACTATAGAGTCATTCCTCCTATCATAATGTCCTGGAATATCTCTCCCAAAGCTATACCTGCATAGTGAGGAAATAGCATAATAAATTATTCCTGTATTTTGTTCATTTGATATCCATCTGGTCATAGTCAAGAAAATCAGCAAGTCCTTTGAGAGATGGGCACTGAAGCATCAACTGAAAAATATGTGGCTCAGTCCAATATTTTACATATGACAAACTCAAAGCCAACATCATACTATAAGGGAAAAAAAGCTGAAGCTTTTTTCTCTAAAATCAGAAATAAGACAAGGCTGTCCACTCTCACTACTGCTATTTTGTATAATCCTGGATACATTAACCAGGCCAATCAGTCAAGAAAAGGAAATCAAAATGATACAAAAGGGAAAAAATAAATCCAACTATCTCTGCTGATGATATGATCCTATATCTAGAAGACTGAAAAAGTTCCACTAATTCTAGAGCTTAGAAACAAATTTAGGAAAGTAGCAGGATACAAGACTAATACCCATAAATCAATAGCTTTCCTATGTTCCAATGGTGATTCAACCAAGGAAGAAATCAGGACAACCATCCCAATGAAAATAACCTCAAAAAATTATATACTTGGAAACTAATTTAACCAAGGTGGTAAAAGAGCACTCCAGTGAAAATTATAGAAGACTGAAGAAAAAAATTGAAGATCTTAGACAATGGAAAGATATCCCATGTTCTTAGGCAGAATTAATATCAAAATGTGCATACAATAAAAAGCAATATACAGATTCAATTCAATCTCTTATTAAAATATCAATGACATTCTTCACAGAAATAGAGAAATAAACAATTATTTTCCTTTTTAAATTATTTATTTATTTATTTATTTATTGGTTGTTCAAAACATTACAAAGCTCATGACTACAACAGTCACTAATATGGCATTATGTAAAATTTTTTTAGTTGTAGATGGACACAATGCCTTTGTTTTATTTATTTATTTTGTATTGTGCTGAGTACTGAAACCAGTGCCTCATAATTGCCAGGCAAGCACTCTGCCACTAAGCTACAACCCCAGCCCCCCCCAAAAAAAAAAATTCTTAAATTTGTTTTGAAGAATAAGAAACCTAGAAAAAACAATACTATGCACAAAAAGTGAAACAGGAGGCATCACAAACCAGATCTATTAAAATTATACTACAGAGATGCAGTAACAAATACAACATAATATTGTCATAAAAATAGACATGAAGATAATGAAATATAATAGAAGACACAGAGAAAATTCATATACATGTGGCCATCTGATATTTGACAAAGGTGCCAATATATATTTTGAAGAAATGATGGGCTTTTTCACAAATGGTTCAGGGAAGACTATATAGCTAAATGTAGAAAAATGAAAATAGTCCTGTATCTTCTGCACAAAACTCAAATCAAAGTAGATGAAAAACTTAGGAATTAGACCAAAAATTTTACAACTGCTAGAAGAAAACATATGATCAACACTTTATCATATTGGTGCTGGCATTAACTTCCTTAAAAAGACTGCCAAAGTGCAAGAAATAAGACCAAGAATTAACAAGAGGGATACCATCAAACTAAAAAGCAAAAGATACAGTTAAAAGCATAAAGATAGAGCCTGCATAATGATATAAACTCTTGGCTATCTACTCCTCCAATAAAAGATTAATATCTAGAATATACAAAGATTTCAAAAAACCTAACACCGATAAATCAAATAACACAATCAATAAGAGTCTACATCTTGGGAACAAATCTTTACCCCTCACCTATTAGATAGAGCACAAATCTCTAGGGTATATAAAGAACTTAAAAAGCTAAACACCAAAAAAAAAAACAAATAACCCAATCAACAAATGGGCCAAGTACCTGAACAGACACTTCTCAGAAGATGATATAAAACCAACCAACAAATATATGACAAAATGTTCATCATCACTAGCAGTTAGAGAAATGCAAATCAAAGCTGCTCTAAGGTTTCATCTCACTCCTGTCAGAATGGCAGCTATTAAGAATACAAACAACAATAAATGTTCGTAAGGACGTGGGGAAAAAGGCACACTCATACATTGTTGGTGGGACTGCAAATTGGTGCAACCAATATGGAAAGCTGTATGTAGATTTCTTTGAAAACTGGGAATGGAACCACCATCTGACCCAGCTATCCCTCTCCTCAGTCTATACCCAAAGGACTTAAAAACAGCATCCTACAGGGACACAGCCACATCAATGTTTATAGCAGTACAATTCACAACAGCTAAACTGTGGAGCCAACCTAGATGTCCTTCAATAGATAAATGGATTTTTTAAAATGTGGCATAGAGGCTGGGGTTGTGGCTCAGTGGTACAGCATTCGCCTAGCACATGCAAGGTCCTGGGTTTGATCCTCAGCACCACATAAAAATAAATACATAAAATAAATGTATAAAAAAGTTTTTAAAATGTAGCATATATACACAATGGAATATTACTCAGCAATAAAAAAGAATAAAATCATGACATTTGCAGGTAAGTGGATGGAGTTCGAGAAGATAATGCTAAGTGAAGTTAACAAATCCCCCCCAAAAAATGCTGAATGTTTTCTCTGATATAAGGAGGATGATTTATAGTAGGGTAGGGAGGGGGAGCATGGGAGGAATAGACAAACTCTAGATAGGGCAGAGGGGTGGAAGGGGAAGGGAGGAGGCATGGGGTTAGAAATGATGGTGGAATGTGATGGACATTATTATCCAATGTAAATGTATGAAGACACAAGTTGGTGTGAATATACTTTTTATACAACCAAAGATATGAAAAAAATTGTGCTCTATATGTGTAATATGAATTATAATGCATTCCACTGTCATATATAAATAAAAAATAATAATTAAAAAAAGAAAAGATGATCCTTGCTACTAGCAAGTTTCCCCCAGGCCACAAGTGAAAATTGGTCAAGAATACATTTGTACCTGAGATAATATTTGAGATGTGCTTAAAAATATTTTTTTACAAACAGCTGATAATACTTTCCCTGCCTCCTCAATAACCTAGTAGCTCCCATGTTAATGCCTTTAGCTTGGCTGAATCCTCTTAGTCAGACAGCTATGCTGAATTGCAGAGATGAGGACTGAAAGGCCCTGACTTTGCGTGGCTCATGTTTACTATGGATATGGGAATCATCTCAGCATTCCCATGCCACAGGTTTTCCGTTTCTAATAACAAAACACCACAGATATGGTAAGTTAAAAAATATAAAAAAGAGGTTCATTTTGGCTTACCATTCTGGCCCGTGGTTGTTTTAGTCAGCATTTTTACTGCTATGACTAAAGGACCTGACCAGAACAATTGTAGGGGAGGAAAAGTTTATTTGGAGGCTTACAGTTTCAGAGGTCTCAGCATGGCCAGCCAGCTCCATTACTCAGGACTCAAGGTGAGGCTGAACACGACGGTGGAAGAGTGTAGTGAAGGGAAGCAGCTCACATGGTAGTCAGGAAACAGAGACAGAGATTTCTCTCTTCAGATACAAAATATACACCCCATAGCCATTCTCCAATTCCTACCTCCTCCAGCCACCCCCTACCATTTCAGTTACCACAGTTAATCCCTATCAGGGGCTTAATTCTATGATTTGGTTACAACTCTCACAACCTAATCAGTTCTCCTCTGAACCTTCTTGCATTGTCTCACACGTGAGCCTTTGGGGCATACCTCACATCAAAACCATACCAGTGGTCGAGGGGCCATATCTAATGATAGCTTTCTGCTGGAGTCCTGAATTAGCACCATGAATCACAAAGTGAGACACTATCAGCCTGTGTGTATGTGTCCTCTGGTCTCTATTTCTTTTCTTATAAAGCTACCATATTCAGTTATGGGGGCACTACACTATAAATCCCAATATTTCCTAAGTTTCAACCTCTACACATCAGCATCAGATTCAGTTTCCACCTTCTTAATACCTCACAATGGGGATTAATTTAAGACACCACTTATGGAGGGGACAAAACATATTCAGATGTATATAATAATCATACACATATTTAAAGGCTTCAAGACAATGGAAATAGTGGAAGAATTTAGTATTGAAAGTAAGTTAATTCTAAAAGCAGAATAGGCAAGTGGTATGGTTTGACATTTATAGGGAAAATACTCTCAAAATCTTTCCCAACACAAATATCTAGGTCAGAAATTTCACCATTAGACATTCTATCCTTTGTACTTTACTCTTCCAAATTTACTGAAATTCAAGGATCAGATATATTGGGACTTAAATTCTCAACTGATAAACCCTTAGTTTATGTCACGTGGTGCACAGAATCAAGTTGGGATACTAGGATGAGACATAGAGTGATACCTCAGATTTGGAACCTGATAAAAGCACGGACAGGATAATATTCAACAATTATACTCTATTAGCAATCCTACTCTCAACAGATCTTATGATGCTCTTACCCCCCTGATAAATTCTTCATAAATCTGTCCATGATATACCTGGATAGTGCATTATTCTTTCACTGAAGCACATGAGCACTTGTATGCACATGCATATGTATGAATGCCTGCATGTGCACACACACACACACACACACACACACACACACACACACTCACATAGCCTCTCATTCTTATCTTGCTACATAAGTTTATTTAGATAATCTATTTTGTCTTTTCTTTTCCATTTCTCCTATTCTACTGGCTGCAACAGTCCAAATAAGATTCATACCAGATAACAAGGTGCCAGGATCAGAGTTTCTCTATAAAGCAGTGGTTTTCAAGTTTTATATGAATTGTCTCATGATTCTTCAAACGTATCTCAAAGACGAAGGTGAGTCATGACAGGTAAGGTGCCAGGTCTCCAACAATACCTTCATGGAGAAAAGTTATTGTTTCTTATATTTAGCATATGAGCTATTTTAGTGTCCTAAGGCAACCACCAATAACTGGGTGTCTTAAAACAACAGAAATTTATTGTTTCACAGTTTTAAGAGTAAAAAAGCCATAATTATTGTATTAACAAGGCCATCTCAGTCTGAAGCACGCAGTGGGAAATTTTCCCTGTCTATACATATCTTATGGTGATTTTCTGGCAATCTTTGTCATTACTTAGCTTGTAGGTACATCACTCTGATTTTTTGCCTTCACAAGACATTCTCCTTGTGTCACTTCAAACGATCTTCCCTCTGCATGTCTGTCTCTGAGTCCAAATTTCTGCTTTTTATAAGGACACCAGTCACATTGGATTAAGACTTGTCCTTTTCACTTCTTTTTAACTGAAATAGTTCTGTAAAGACCCTGTCTCCAAATAAGGTCACATTCTGAGGTATCAGGATTAGCACTTGAACATATCTTTTATATGGGGACACAACTCAACCTTCCATGTAAAAGTTTGTTTGGAAAATAAAAGGGGCTGTATGACTTTAAAATCTAAATGTTTCAGAAATGGGTCTCATCTGTCTTTATTCTGCATTCTAACACATGGCTGCCATCTTTTGCAAAGGAATGTTGACCAGATTCTAGAAAAACATGGCAAGAATGGTCTGACAGAATAGGAATATCCAGGGCTTCTGAACTTCAAAGATGTTTGAAGTCAAGTCTTTGGTGTGACTTTTATACTAAATGAGGCTCTCCCAAGGGGCAATATGGTTTGTGCCTAAAATAAATTACACTCTTTTTTTTCTGAGGAAGGAAGAAGAGTTCTCTTTGTGAAGATTGGCTTCCAGGTGTCTAGTCACATCTGAGGAAGATGGTCAAATCTGATTACATTTGCAGGAAAACCTTTTCTCACCATCAAGCTGATAATAGTATCTCTCATGTCAGGATGACCATATATAAAACTGATCTTTTAAGAAAGTAGGATGGAGAACAGACCTTCCAAATACTGAGGAATAGTTGTTGTTGTTGTTGTTGTTGTTGTTGTTGTTGTTTTATTCCCACACTTCCTGTGCCCTTCTTGATTGATTTTCTCTGTAAGGAACTTGTTTTTCTGAGCTCCTCTGTGTTCATTTAACATATTAGTTCTGAACTAATTACAACTGTATAGCAAATTATTTTAATATCAAATTTATATTGTAGCTGGGAAATGGTGGTTCATGCCTGTAATTCCAGTGCCTTGGGAGGCTGAGGCAGGAGGATAAAAAGTTCAAAGCTAACCTCAGCAAAAGCAAATGGCTGAGGAACTCAGTGAGACCCTTTCTCTAAATACAATAACAAAATAGATCTGGGAATGTAGCTCAGTGGTTGAGTGCACCGAAGTTCAATCCCCGTACTTCCCACCTCCCCAAAATATTTATATTGTCCACAATGAAACAACTGATATGACTCTGAAAGGGTTATTGGGACCTATGGAGAAAAGAATCTACACAGAAGAGTACATGGAAAAAAGTGGTTCCATGAGACCTAGGAATACTTAGTGGGGTTCCACTAGTCACTTGGGCCTACTACACATAATTTGGAGGTAAGGCTACCCTCCTGAATGCAGGAAGAGAAAATGTCAATGGTACAGCCTGTTGGGTAAAGTTTTGAAAGGGAGATTATATCCTGTGTGGCATTAGTGGGGAATAAAAACAAAATAGAGGCAGGTTAGCTATTTATTTTCTTCTTAGTTTCTGAGCCTGTGAGTTAATCAAAGAAGCTTCCCCATAGTAAGTTAGGAAGTGAGATAAGATAGCTAACATTAACAAGGTTGAGCTTGGTTCCAGAAAGCAGACCAACATATGAAGCTATCAGGAGCATGTCACATCTGATTACTCCCCCCGAAAAAATCTTAGAGAATCATGGGTGGAGGACCTGTGATAAAACTCTTCGTGGTGCCTCTAAACTAAAATTTGCTCACACTCACCACTTCTTGAATCCAGTTGTCATCAGATATAACCAAAAATTACTCATTTTTTACATATTTTATACTTCCACTCAAATATTTTTATAATGACAATTTTTCTACAAGAGGTATCTCATGTAGATAATTTTTTTCTCTGTGTCAGTGAGAAAATATCAAGGCCATGTGTTATGAGAAGAACTTTCAAAATACTTACTACAGTATTAGACACATAGAGTGAATATCATGGATCCTTTGTTTTCTTTTCAGTTTTCTATAGTAAGATATAATTGGGATACAATTAGGCACTGCCACATTCATATTTTAACTCTTTCAGCTCTAGGCTGAAAGTCTTAGGCTAAATCTGCTACTTGTGTTCTTAGGATTGTTAGGAACTTTCTGGATGAACTCTATTCTCAGTCTTGCCAATGAACTTACTCCTGGTCCTAACTCTCCTTCACTTGCTCCCTATTACCCTTCATCCACGTATGGCCTAAGGAAGACCTTCCATACTTACTTGTGACTTCTTCCTATTGCAACACCTCCCAGTGAACAACATCAAAATGTACCCCTCTCTGTTCCCATAGGCCTAAACATTTTAAGTTTTTAAGTTTTTGTTTATGTCAGCCATCTTCCAAACTATTGTTAAGAAATATACATGTACCTCATGCCATTTAAATTAATCTACACAATTTAAATTTATTGAAAAGTTCAGAATATAATTTACATAAAATCTTTTTCTAACATCAGCTGTGTGTGTGTGTGTGTGTGTGTGTGTGTGTAGAAAGACTTTAGGTTATAAGAATCACAAAACCACTAACTTAATAAATGTCTGATCTGAGATTGATGGAAGATATTGGCAAACTTTTAATATTAAAAAGCAAAATAATGGATAGATTAGGCTAGAAGTGTTGTTGTTGTTGTTGTTGTTGTTTTATTCCCACAATTCCTATGCCCTTCTTGATTGATTTTCTCTGTAAGGAACTTGTTTTTCTGAGCTCCTCTGTGTTCATTTAACATATTAGTTCTGAACTAATTACAACTGTATAGCAAATTATTTTAATATCATTTATTCTTCATATCAGCCCTATGTGGTAAAGCCTAATTTCATATAATACAGATAAGGAAATTATGGTAAGGAAGAGTTAAGTTAGAAATGGAGTGATCAATGAGAACTAATATATATACATACACACACACACATATACATACATTAAAGATTTAAATATAATACTGTAATATGTGACACCATTACAAGAAAATATATTGATAATATGTTAGGATTATTTTTTTGGTACCAAGGATTGAACCCAGGGGTGTTTAACAACCATGCCACATGTCCCAGCCCTGTTTTATATTTTTTATTACAGACAGGGTCTTGCTGAGTTGCTCAGGGCCTCGCTAAGTTTCTGAGGCTGGGCGTGAACTCGCAAACTTTCTGCCTGAGCCTCTCTAGTCACTAGGATTACAGGCATGCGCCACCACACCCCACTAGAGAAACACATTAGGATATTGACTTGGGCAAAGATTTTGTTGGATATATTTATGGTTTGGATATGAGGTGTCCCCCAAAATTCATGTGTGAGACAATGCAAGAAGGCTAAGAGGTGAAATGATCGAGTTATGTGACCCTTCACTCAAGCAGTGATAATCCCCTAATGAGATTAATTGAGTGATAACTGAAAGTTAGTATAATATAACTGGAGGAGGTGACTCCCTGTGGGGTATGTATTTGGTAAACTGAGCTTAGTCTTTGTCTCTCTGCTTCTGATCATCATGTGAGCTGCCTTTCTCCACCACACTCTTTCACCATGATATTATGCCTCATCTGAAGCACTGAGGAATGGAATTGGCTGTCTATGAAGTGAGAATTCTAATACTGTGAGCCCTCAAATAAAGTTTTTCTCCTCAAAATTGTTCTCATAAGGTCTTTTAGTCACAGCAGTGAAAAAGCTGACTAAAACAGAAATATCCCCCAAGAACAAACAACCACAGGAAAAAATCGCAAATTAAATAACATCAAACTAAAAACATTCAGTATAGCAAAGAAAGCAATCAGCAAAGCTAAAAGACAGCCCACAGAATGGTGGAAAATATTTGCAAACTATACCTACAACAGTGTGTTAATATCCAAAATATATAATAACTCAACAACTTAATAGTAAAAAAAAATAATTTAAAAAGTCATAGAAAGACCTAAATAGGTACTTCTCAATAGAAAAGTACAAATAGATAACAGCTATATTAAAAAAACTACTATATATCACTTATCATCAGGGAAATTCAAAATAAAAAAAAACATAATGAGATATCACTACACTCCAGATAAAATGGCTATTATCAAAAGAAAAAAATAGCAAATTCTGGGAAAGAAGTAGATAAAGGGGAATTATTATTTACCATTCATGAGCAGGTAATTAGTGTAGCAATTATAAAAAATAGTGTAGAGATTTCTCAAAAAACTAAACATAGTGTTTCCATACAATTCAGTAATTCCAACTGGTCATATATCCAAAGAAAATTAATAAAATATGCATGTTTAATAGAAACTTACAATTTCATGTTTATTGTATGATTTTTATTCACAATAGCTAGGAGATAGAATCAATCTAGTTGTATATCAAAGGGAAAATGGATAAAGAAAATATAGTACACATAATGAAATACTGTTCAAACATAAAAAGGATCTAATTCTGTCATTTGGGACAACATAGATATATCTAGAGGACATTATGCTAAATGAAATAAGTCAGGCACAGAAAAACAAATACCATATGATCTCACTTATATATGGAAGCTAAAAAAGTTGACCTCATAGAAGTTGATATAATAGTAATGGTAACCAGAAGTTGGGATGAATACAGGGGAAGGGGAATAGAAGTTAGCCAATGACAAAAATATTACAGTTAGACAGGAAGTATGCATCCCGATGTTCTATGGCATAGTAAGGGGAAATATAGAAGATAATAATGTGTCATCAAGATAATATGTCAAAACAGGAGAGAGGACTCAATGATTTTACTGTACACAAATGATAAAATTTGAGGTAATAGATATGTTAATTACCATGAGTTGATCATTACTGAATGCATAAATAAATCAAACATCACATTTTCCTGATAAATACGTGTAAGCATAATGTGTCAATCCAAAAAAGTAAATTTTAAAAAGTGGATTAAGGATTAGGATTCAGTCCTGGCTCTGAAGTTCTATAAATTACTCAACTCTCTAAATCTCAGTTTATTTTTTCTCTAAGATGGCAGTAAAAACAATATTTGCCTTGTTTCACCTACAAAGGTGCTACAATGAATGAATATAAAATTGTATTGTACAATGTAAAGTTCTTTAGAAATGTAAATTATTATGATTATTAAAGATATTTATATCTTGCTTCATTATGAAAAGAATTTGAAATGACATATTATTAGTATGTTGACTTTTATTTCAATAGTACACATTCCTCACTATTATCCAAAGAGAAATGATTACTAATACTAGGCAATTGGCTATTTAAAAGGCTAACTCATAACAAATAAGGCAGCAACTCTGCCTTCCTTTTGGCAACTGTGTCAAATTGTGTCTATGTCTCAGCCAGAGAAAATATGATAAATGTTTGAGAACACTTTGACACCTTTAACTCAATTTACCAAAAACCAATCTCATAGTTCTCAAAACTGACTCCTAGCTAGGCACAGTGGTACATGGCTATAATCCCAATGGCTCAGGATGCTGAGGCAGGAGGATCACAAGTTCAAGGCCAGCCTCATCAATTTAGTGAGGCCCTAAAATTTTAAAAAAGCCTCATCAATTTAGTGAGGCCACAAAATTTAAAAAAAGTAAAAAGGACTGGGTCAGTGGTTAAGTGACCCTGGTTGAAACCTTGATACCAAAAACAAAAAAACAAAAAAAAAGGAAAAAAATAAAACTCTTATTCATGATTTCCCAATCTCAGCTAATAATGTAATCATGTCCTTAGTAATCCAGAATAGAAGGCTGTGCATCTTCTTTTTTTTTTTAAAAAAAAAAAAAGTTGGTCTGCTTTTTATTGGCATCACGCACCAACAATTGTAAACAATGTCAGGTATAAAATATTCCTCCCTGTGGGAAGGACCTCCTCTATTGGGACCCAACTGAACATACACACATTTACACATTGACAAATACAGATACATGGAGGTAAATGTATAAAAATGTATCTGTACAACATAAATCCTTTGTAAAATGAAATAATATACATTTTTATTGCAACATTCTTCTGTTAACTTATATTGGACTTTCTAAGTTATTATTATTTTTTTCCTATTAGCATGAAAGATAGGTTTTTGTTAATCCAGATTAATAGTCTCTTTCTTTTATCAGGTAGGTCTAACTTACTTACGTTTACTTTTTATAACAAATGTTTGCTGCACTTGGTTTTGTCACACCATTTGGGTATAGTATATTTATACTTTGTTTATATTTTTTCCTTAAGTTATTTATTTTCTTTTTTGCTATTTGTTCTGTGATTTCTTTATTTTATCTTATCTTCTAGTAATAACATTTGAAATTTGATATATTTAAACCTCTATTTTTTGTTTTTCAATCTTGAACAGTTTTTATAGTGCTTCATGAAATAAGAGAAAATTTAAATTTCACACTTCCAGCTCCTTTCCCTCATCTCACTTATTATTATTTTTTTTATTATCAAGATTTATAACTGATACAGAGCTGAGCTCTGGAAACACAATTACATACTCGATGGTCATCCACAGCCCTTTCATCCATGGCTTTCCCACTCATGATAGGACTTTAAACATTTTTTACTTATCGTTGGGTTGGCTGGATTTTGTTATCAAGGGTCTTTTATACAAAGAACTCATAAATGCTATATTATCAGTACCTCTGCATTATTAAAGCTATCTTTTTACTATCTTTAAAGGTATGGATTATATTTCTTGGGGCACACATTTTTCTCATCTGAATTTGTAGATAATATTCTACCAATGTTTTACACTGGATGTTTGCAATGGAGAAGGCTGAGTTCAGCTGCTTTCTCTTTTGGGGGAACATACTCTCATTCACAAATGTATGTAGGAAGGATTCTTTCGTTATTCTTGAATTTCAGTGACCCCACTAACACATGGCTCAAATTTGGGAAAGAATTCTATGTTCTACAGTTTTAGTCAGTGGGTTAATGTCTTTTTTCAGAGTATTCTTTTTTATATCTTTAAATTTTATATCTTTAAATTTAAAGATATAAAAATTTAGGAAAATCAATTATGTACATGAAGAACCTACTCACACTAACTATGTTTTTCATAATCTCTTTGTGCATCTTCATTTCTTATTTATTTTCAGCTTCCCCCAACCAACAACTTCCAAGTCTCGCCATTTCTATATCAAGTCATCAGTTTTACTTCGACCATTGTCATCATCTTCTAATTCATTTGTTGCTATTTCCTCCAGTAGAGTTTTCATAACTTTTCTAATTATCTTGCAGGAACCTGGCTTTGACTGTGATGTCTCTCTTCTCAGGGCCATCAATCTCCTTGGCACACCCTCCACATTTTGGACCCAAGTGTCCATTCTTATTCAATACTCATCTCCTCTCCATTTGCTCCTTTATTTGATCTCTAAGTGATACCACTAGTTACTGGTGATGAGTTCTGCTCCCTAGCATGTTGAAGTATAACATTAGAGAAGCACTGAGACAAGCATATAAAGCAGGGTTATTTTAAAAAGGGTAACAGATTTCTCCCAGGAGGGAAAAGGGGGCCATAGCTGGTATCCTGGTATCCCAAGAAGCTAGGGCTTCTGCCTTTTTTATGTGTCTTAAATTTCCTTTGTTCTCCTGCTCCCTTCCTCTGATCTCTCCCCTTCCTGCATATGTGACTAGGCCCAGGAGCTGGTTAGTGGATGGCCAGAATGTGAGAAGCAGATGGGTGGGGGAAGGGTGAGCTGAATGGAGCAGTTAGGGACACATTAATTAACAACTCTATAACTCCCTGTAGGGAGGGGCAATTCTTGGGGCAGGTTACCTTAGTAACAGGTTGAAGCTGGGGCAACTTATCTAGATAGGGTGGAGGAAGGGCTCTGAAGGCATTTCAACCCCTCCAGGGGCAGTCTCCAACTTCCTAGATTCATTCAAAGTGGCCTCCTTGATCAGACCTGACTTGATTTACTTTTCTATACTAACTGCCTGTTCTAATTCTGGCTTCAAAGGGAAGAATACATTCCCATTTTCCATCTTCTAGAAGCTTCCCACGTTCCTTGATTCATAGTCCAGTTCCTCCAATTTAAAAATCAAGAACAGGCCTGTCCAGCCACCTCCAGCCCAGGTGGCTCAGCTACTGTTAGACCACCAGCTGAGGTGCACTCCAGCCCTGAGCACCCCCAGAGGCCCTGGTGCCCAGGTTCTGAGGATCAAGGCAGATAGATCTACTGAGCATCCCAGACCTTCTTCCTCATTGCAGAGGCCTGAAGGGTACACACACCTTGTTCCCAGGAGAGTTCAGCTCCTGCTGCCCACTGGCCTCCCTCAGACACAGAGAGCTGGGGGCAGTGTTGGGCCTGCAGATGTTTGGTGACCAGCTTTTCAAAACACAAAGTCCTGATTTCTCTGCCAATTGTAAGTTTCCATGGTATAAATATGTCCACTATTGCCCTTTTCTACTTGCTACTTGAGAAGCTGAGAGAAGGCACACAGCTGAGCCCTGTGGTTTTGTATTTTATACTGTGCCTAGATGGATAAGTAACCTGGATAGGATACAATGTAATAAAATAATTAGAAAGTGAAAAATAAAAAAAAAATAAAAAACAAGAACAGTGCTACACTACCATTTCACTAGTTCTCTGTGGCTAGGAAAGTACTTCTGCTTTACAAAAGCAAAAACATTAAATCTATCTGGATGATGTAGCATCATCTCTTCACCTGAATGTGCTTAACACCTTCAAAATCCTTTTTGCAATACAAAGTAACATATTCACCGATTCCTGTGATCAAAACATAGATTTTTGGGGGGGAGGCAATTATTGTGCTTACCACAGAAACTTCCAGGAGCTTATGGTCCAGTGGAGGAAATAAGCTTAAATAAACATAATTTAAACTAATAGGCTATACTCCCAAATGAAGTATTAACACCAATAGGGATGGAGGAGGTTTTAAGGAAGCATTATGAAAGGATTAACTTGGTATTGACAGATGAGGATGAGGAATTCAAAGACCAGGATTTGTAACTAAAAAAAATTAGTGTTCACTAAATTTCTTTCTTTTTAAAAAAAAAATATTTATTTTTTTAGTTGTAGTTGGACACAATAACTTTGGTTTTATTTATTTATTTTTAAGTGGTGCTGAGGATTGAACCCAGGGCCTAACACATGGTAGGTGAGCACTCTACCACTGAGCCACAACTCCAGCCCCTAAGTTTCTTGTACTCTAGGGTTCACATATTCCAGCAATCACGAAAAATATCAACTAAAACACAACCAAACAAAGTTTAGACCTTTTTTTGACATATCTACCTGTGATTGTACAGACTTAAAATCCTCTGTATCCATTTGTTCATCTAAAAATGTGGAGAGTAATTTCACTTACCCTCTTCTCCAGGGCTCTGTGAGTGAGAATTTAAAACGTTAAATTGATAATATCCATAAAGTACTTAGACATGTGTCTAATTCATAGCAAATACTCAACAAATGCTGTTTGGGGTATCTACTTTAAGAACATTCTTGTGAGACTTAAATAAGATGATCTTTATAAAATATCCATTACCATGTCATGAATATAACCTACTCAAAATTTCATCCAAATAATTTATGATAGAAATTACATCTATGATGAAAACAGTTACATCCTTCCCTTAGTATGTAGGTGGCTGGGATTAAAGAAAGTGATCAATGTTAAGAAGATCCAAGACAAAGAAAACTTGAACTTGATATTCAAATAAATGTGAACAATGATTGTGAGGTTTTTTCATCCCTTCTCCAAATAAGATGTGTTTGAGTTGCATGTGTAGTTTCCCATTTCATTTTCTGTACTTGTAAGCTTTCCTTGACTGTGACAAAATACTTGATAAAAACAATTTAAATGAGAAAATGTTTATCTTGCTTTCAGTTTTTCAGTCCTTTGAATCGTGGCTTTATTGTTTCTGAGCTATCATGAGGCAGAACATAGTGGGGAGCTTGTGTTAAAGCAATGCTTCTTACCTCATGGTGACTGGAAAGCAGAGAAAGACAGAGTGAGCCAGTAATGGGGAACAAAATGTATCTTCTAAATGCACATCCACTGTGGCCTACTTTCTCCAACTAGGACCCACCTTCTAAAGGCTACATCACCTCCTAGTAGTACTACAGGCTGGCAGATAAGTTTTTATCACAAGGCCTTTATGAGGACATTTCAGATCTAAATCATATATTCTGCCCCTGACCCACAAAAGCTCATGTCTATCTCACAATGCAAAACAAATTGAGTCCTTCTCTAGGAATTTCCAAAGATTCAAGAGCTAAAGCAGTCCTCAAAAGCCCAAGTCCAAAGTCTCCTCTGAGATTCAAGGGAAACTCTTAATTGTGAGCCCCTATACAATCAAAAAGAAATTTGCATATCACCAACATACAATGGTGGGACAGTGTTCACATTTTCATTCCAAAAAAGAGGGAAAGGAAAATAACAAGGAAGAATGCGATAAAAGTGAGAAGGAAACCTATTAGGGCAAACTGTAAATCCTTTAGCTCCATATCAAGCATCTGGGTAAGTAGTAGTGGGTTGTGGACTTCAAAAGTCTTAGGCAGACCTACTCCTATGGCCTTCTTAGCTACATCCCACATGACCACTCTCTTGGGCTGGCTTTGCTCCATTGTCTACAGTTTTCTTTGGCAGTTGTTCCACTTTCCTGGAAAGTCTACTTTCCTGAGGGTCTCCACTGCATCTCCAGATTCCATTTCACAGCTTCATGAATCACCTATCAAGGGCTGTGACACACTCCCTGAATTCACAGGACTTCCATTGATATCTCAGTGCTCTATTACTCTTTAATGTTGCATGCCTCCAAAACCAGGATCAGTTGGGTGATACCACAGTCTTCCATCAACTTGAGTAGTCATGGAGCCTACCTGAACCATGGCTGAAGCAGTCTCTGAGTAACTAGACTGTTAAAAATGGTGACATGAATCCTTGTGGTAACAATTTCCAGAGGATCTTTTGGGACCAGGATGTCCAGAGATTCTCTTCTTAAATGAAAAGTTTACAGTTTATATCTTTCAGTCTGTGAGGGATGGGTTCTTGCCAATTCCTGAGATGTCCTTAAGGCAACTTTGCTATTATCCTGGTACAATGTGCTTAGCCTTAATGGTGTTAATTTCCTGAGCAATCACACTTTCCTTGGCCCCTACTTTACACTGCTTCTGTTCTGGCCAAACTGCAGGATTTTCAAATCTTTCCATTCTGTTCTTTGCTCATAATTCTTACTGTAAACCTGGCTAAAAGCAGCCAGCAATATTCCATGTCATCACCTAAATGCTATACTGCCTTGAAATTTCCTCTGCTACATTAGTCTATTATCTTTAAACTTAATCTCTCACAAAATCTCAGGACCTCATGAATATACTTTTGTGTCCATATTCCTATTGCATTCTGATCCTCTGAGTTCTCACCAGAATCACACATTGAGCTCGGCTTATAATATTCTAAGATATCTCTAGCCTGCTTCTCCAAGCTTTTCAAAATTCCTTCCACAAACCAGTTCCAAAGGCTTCTGAACCACATGGTAAGGTATAGTCACACTGTACTTTTCTGTATCAGTCAGCTTTGTATTACCATATTCTCTTGTATTAAGAGAATAAAGATTTATTTTGGCTCCTGGTTTCAGACGATTCATTCTGTGGTCACTTGATTATGGGTTGTTTTGAGGCAGTATCTCATAGCAGAGAGCATATGGTAGAGCAAAGCTGCTCAATCATTGTGGTCAAGGAACGGAGAGAAAGAGAACTGATGCTGACGTCAAAAATATCACCTTCAAAGGCACACCCCCAGTGACATATTCCACCAGTTAAGTCTCAGATCTTCCTAAAGGATGCACCTAATAACACTACATGTTGGCATGCAAACTTTTATTGCATGACTTTGGGAGAACATTTTATATCCAAAATATTACTCTCTCCTAGTTTTATCTGGGAGTTTCTGAATTAATGTGGAGGCATATAATCAATTGGAAACACAATAAGAAAGCAGCCAGAAGGGGCAAAAGTCCTAAATCCACAGCCTAGAAAAAAGAGATGAAAGAACTGTGGCTAAGTAGACATGAGGGAAAATAAATGGAGGAGCAGACTTATTGTCTTCTAGCAGCTAAAAGTTTATGCTGTGGAAAGGAAATCTGACTTGTGAAGACATACAGAGAACAAACACTAACAGTAGCAATCTATTGAAATATAATTTACAGCTCCCTAGAAGAACATCCTGAATAATTTGACAACAGAATGATAGCAGACTCACAACTCATTACATCATGATTTTTCTCATTCATTACTGGAAAAAATTTAAGTAATATTTACTCATATATACCAAAGAGAACATTAACATAATTCACATGTCAGAATCAGAAATCCTTAACCCAGTATCTTGGATAGATTTCCAGAGATCCATAAATATTTCCACATTTTTATTCATGCACTATAATTGTACATAATGTTGGAATTTGTTGTTACATATTTATACATGAACATAATATAGCAGTAGATTTTGGCCAATATCACTCCCCTAAATTTACCTTCTTTCTTTCCCTTCTCCCATTTCCTTGTCCCTTTCCAATATTCTACTGCTCTCCCCTTGATTTTTATGAAAACCCCCACTCACCTTTCTTTTCCTTTTTCTTTCTAGCTTCCACATATGAGCAAAAACATATGAACCTTATCTTTCAGGGTTTGGCTTATTGTTCTTAATATAATGGTCTCAAGTTCCATCCATTTTCTTGCAAATGATATAATTTTATTTTTCTTTGTGATTGGTTAAAATTTCATTTTTTTAAGAGAGAGAGAGAAGATTTTTAATATTTATTTTTTAGTTTTCAGTGGACACAACATCTTTTTTTTTTTTTATTTTTGTGGTGTTGAGAATCGAACCCAGCGCTCCGCGCATGCCAGGCAAGCACACTAGTGCCTGAGCCACTTCCCCAGCCCCATAATAACTTCATTTGGTGATATACCTCATGTTCTTTATTTATTCATTCACTGAAGGACACCTAGGCTGGTTCCATTGTTTGGCTATTTTGAATTGTGCTGCTATAAAGATGGGTATGCATATATTACTAAAGTATGATGAGTATTTATTTAAGATAAATACTGAGGAGTTAGTTATTGTTTAGGTGTGAGATGTCTTCCAAAAGCTCTTGTTCGAGAAATGCATGAAAATTTAGAGGTGAAATGATTGGATTATGAGAGCTATGACATAATCAGTGCATTAATCTTCTGACAGGGATTAACTTAGTGGTAAACTTAGGCAAATAGGGTGTGGTCAGAGGATATGGGTCAGTGGGGTGGTCTTGCCCTTGGAATATATATTTTGTTTTTGATGAGTAGAAGTCTATTTCTTAGTTTCCTGGTGCCATATCCTGAGCCACATTCTTTGGCTACACTCTTTCATCATGGTGTTCTACCTCACCTCAGGCCCCAATGAATGGAAACCATGATCTAAGAACTGAGACTTCTGAAGCCCTGAACCCCCAAGCAAACTTTTACTCTTCTATTTGTCCTTGTCAAGTTTGTGGGCACAGCACTAAAAACTTGACTAAACAGAAGTGGTATAGCTGGGTCTTATGGTGGTTCCATTCCTGGTCTTTTAAGGAATATCTCTATTGATTCCCATAGTGGCTGTATCAATTTACAATCCCACCAACAGTGTAAAAGTGTTCTTTTTTCTCCATATCCTCTTCAGCATTTATTAATGTCTGTATTTTTGGTGGCTTCCATTCTGACTGGCATGAGATGAAATTACAATGTAGTTTTGATTTGCATTTACCTAACTGCTAAAATGATGAACATTTTCCATGCATTTTCTGCCATTTGTATTTCTTCTTATGAAAAGTGTCTGTTCAATTCATTTGATCATTTATTAATGGGGTTATTTGTGAGGTTTTTGATGTTGAGATTTTTTAGTTCTTTATGTATTTTGGTTATTAAACCTTTGTCAGAAGAATAGCTAGCAAAGATTTTTACCCATTCTCTAGAGTGTCTTTTCACATTCTTAATTAATTCCTTTGCTGTGGAGAAGTTTTTAATTTGTTATAATCCCATTTATTAACTCTTGGCATTATTTCCTGAGCTTGAGGGGTTCTTTGAGAAAGTTGTTACTTCTGCTTTTATATGCTGGTATGCTGACCCTATGTTTTCTTCTAGGAGTTGAATATTTTCTGGTCTAATTCTTATGTCTTTGATACATTTTGAGTTAATTTTTGTGAAGGATCAGAAATAAAGGTCTAGTTTCATTCTTTACACATGTATAACCAGTTTTCAAAGCACCATTTAAACATTTTCTCCAATGTATGTTTTTTATACCTTTGTCAAGGATCAGACAACTGTAGATGTATGGGTTTGTCTTTGTGTAGTCTATTATGTACCATTTGTCTATGTGCTATTTTTATTGCAGTACCTTGCAGTTTTTCTTACTATAGCTCTGTAGTATAATTTGAAGTCAGGTATTGTGATGCCTCCAATATTGCTTTTTTGGCTTTTTCTTCCAAATGAATTTAGGACAGTTTTTCTTAAGTTAATAGAATTTTAAATAATGTTATTAGTAATTTTATGAAGACTGCATTAAATTTATTTCTTTTGGTAATATGGCCATCCAAGTACATGGGAGGTCTTTCCATCTACTGGTGTATCCTTCAATTTTTTCTTAAGTTTTCTATAATTTTCATTGTAAAGGTATTTCCCTTCCTTGGTAAGATTAATTCCCAGATATTTTGAGGCAATTGTGCATTGAATTATTTTCCTAAAGTAGAGATAATACCATGCATCTTATCTGATCATAATGGAATGAAACTGGAAATCAACAATAAAAAAGGAAGGAAAAATCATGCATCACTTGGAGAATGAACAATAGGTTACTGAATGATCAATGGGTTATAGAAGACATCAAGGAGGAAATTAAACAATTCTCAGAGAAAAATGAAAACACAGACACAACATATCAGAATCTGTGGGACACAATGAAAGCAGTGCTAAGAGGAAAATTCATTGCCTGGAGTTCATTCCTTAAAAAAAGGAAAAACCAACAAATAAATGATCTCACATTTCATCTCAAAATCCTAGAAAAAGAAGAACAAAACAACAGCAAAAGAAGTAGAAGGCAAGAAATAATTAAAATCAGAGCTGAAATTAATGAAATCGAAACAAAAGAAACAATTGAAAAAATTGACAAAACTAAAAGTTGGTTCTTTGAAAAAATAAATAAGATCCACAGACCCTTAGCCATGCTAACTAAGAGAAGAAGAGAGAGAACACAAATTACTAGCATACGGGATGAAAAAGGCAATATCACAACAGAAACTTCAGAAATACAGAAGATAATCAGAAATTATTTTGAATCCTTATACTCCAATAAAATAGAAGATAGTGAAGGCATCGATAAATTTCTTAAGTCATATGATTTGCCCAGATTGAGTCAGGAGGATATTGACAACCTAAACAGACCAATATCAATTGAGGAAATAGAAGAAACCATCAAAAGACTACCAACTAAGAAAAGCCCAGGACCGGATGGGTATACAGCAGAGTTTTACAAAACCTTTAAAGAAGAACTAATACCAATACTTTTCAAGCTATTCTAGGAAATAGAAAAAGAGGGAGAACTTCCAAATTCATTCTACGAGGCCAACATCACCCTGATTCCTAAACCAGACAAAGACACTTCAAAGAAAGAAAACTACAGACCAATATCTCTAATGAATCCAGATGCAAAAATCCTCAATAAAATTCTGGCGAATCAGATACAAAAACATATCAAAAAAATTGTGCACCACGATCAAGTAGGATTCATCCCTGGGATGCAAGGCTGGTTCAATATATGGAAATCAATAAATGTTATTCACCACATCAATAGACTTAAAGATAAGAACCATATGAACATCTTGATAGATGCAGAAAAAGCATTTGACAAAGTACAGCATCCCTTTATGTTCAAAACTCTAGAAAAACTAGGGATAACAGGAACTTACCTCAATATTGTAAAAGCTATCTATGCTAAGCCTCAGGCTAGCATCATTCTGAATGGAGAAAAATTGAAGGCATTCCCTCTAAAATCTGGAACAAGACAGGGATGCCCTCTCTCACCACTTCTGTTCAACATAGTTCTCGAAACACTGGCCAGAGCAATTAGACAGATGAAAGAAATTAAAGGCATAAAAATAGGAAAAGAAGAACTTAAATTATCACTATTTGCAGATGACATGATTCTATACCTAGCAGACCCAAAAGGGTCTACAAAGAAACTATTAGAGCTAATAAATGAATTCAGCAAAGTGGCAGGATATAAAATCAACACGCATAAATCAAAGGCATTCCTGTATATCAGCGACAAATCCTCTGAAATGGAAATGAGGACAACCACCCCATTCACAATATCCACAAAAAAAATAAAATACTTGGGAATCAACCTAACAAAAGAGGTGAAAGACTTATACAATGAAAACTACAGAACCCTAAAGAGAGAAATAGAAGAAGATCTTAGAAGATGGAAAAATATACCCTGTTCATGGATAGGCAGAACTAACATCATCAAAATGGCGATATTACCAAAAATTCTCTATATGTTTAATGCAATGCCAATCAAAATCCCAAGGGCATTTCTTGTAGAAATAGATAAAGCAATCATGAAATTCATATGGAAAAATAAGAGACCCTGAATAGCAAAAACAACTCTAAGCAGGAAGTGTGAATCAGGCGGTATAGCGATACCAGACTTCAAACTATACTACAGAGCAATAGTAATAAAAACAGCATGGTACTGGTACCAAAACAGGCGGGTGGACCAATGGTACAGAATAGAGGACACAGAGACTAATCCACAAAGTTACAACTATATTATATTTGATAAAGGGGCTAAAAGCATGCAATGGAGGAAGGATAGCATCTCCAACAAATGGTGCTGGGAAAACTGGAAATCCATATGCAACAAAATGAAACTGAATCCCTTTCTCTCGCCATGCACAAAAGTTAACTCAAAATGGATCAAGGAGCTTGATATCAAATCAGAGACTCTGCGTCTGATAGAAGAAAAAGTTGACTCCAATCTACATACTGTGGGGTCGGGCTCCAAATTCCTCAATAGGACACCCATAGCACAAGAGTTAATAACTAGAAACAACAAATGGGTCTTACTCAAACTAAAAAGTTTTTTTCTGAGCAAAAGAAACAATAAGAGAGGTAAATAGGGAACCTACATCCTGGGGACAAATCTTTACTCCTCACACTTCAGATAGAGCCCTAATATCCAGAGTATACAAAGAACTCAAAAAATTAGACTACAAGATAACAAATAACCCAATCAACAAATAGGCCAAGGACCTGAACAGACACTTCTCAGAGGAGGACATACAATCAATCAACAAGTACATGAAAAAATGCTCACCATCTCTAGCAGTCAGAGAAATGCAAATCAAAACCACCCTAAGATACCATCTCACTCCAGTAAGATTGGCAGCCATTAGGAAGTCAAACAACAAGTGCTGGTGAGGATGTGGGGAAAAGGGTACACTTGTACATTGCTGGTGGGACTGCAAATTGGTGCGGCCAATTTGGAAAGCAGTATGGAAATTTCTTGGAAAGCTGGGAATGGAACCACCATTTGACCCAACTATACCCCTTCTTGGTCTATTTCCTAAAGACCTAAAAAGAGCATACTACAGGGACACAGCTACATCAATGTTCATAGCAGCACAATTCACAATAGCAAGACTGTGGAACCAACCTATATGCCCTTCAATAGATGAATAGATAAAAAAAACTGTGGCATTTATACACAATGGAGTATTACTCTGCATTAAAAAATGACAAAATCATAGAATTTGCAAGGAAATGGATGGCATTAGAGCAGATTATGCTAAGTGAAGCTAGCCAATCCCTAAAAAACAAATGCCAAATGTCTTCTTTGATATAAGGAGAGTAACTAAGAACAGAGTAGGGACAAAGAGCATGAGAAGAAGATTAACATTAAATAGGGATGAGAGGTGGGAGGGAAAGGGAGAGAGAAGGGAAATTGCATGGAAATGGAAGGAGACCCTCAGGGTTTTACAAAATTACATACAAGAGGAAGTGAGGGGAAAGGGAAAAAAAACAAGGGGGAGAAATGAATTACAGTAGATGGGGTAGAGAGAGAAGAGGGGAGGGGAGGGGAGGGGAGGGGGGAATAGTAGAGGATAGGAAAGGCAGCAGAATACAACAGACACTAGTATGGCAATAGGTAAATCAATGGATATGTAACCGATGTGATTCTGCAATCTGTATACGGGGTAAAAATGGGAGTTCATAACCCACTTGAATCAAAGTGTGAAATATGATATGTCAAGAACTATGTAATGTTTTGAACAACCAACAATAAAAATTTTTAAAAAGGATTGTAGAAAAAAAAAGAATCTATGGTGACCTACAGCTTTGGTTGTAATGGCCTATTTATGAGAGACAGAAAATAAAATTCAGTGCTTACACAACACTGAAGAGAAAATCCCAGGCTTCTAGTGATTCTAAGCTCTTAACCCAAACTTAAAGAATACATAAGGAAACACACCACTACAAAAGAGAAAAATTAGACCTAAAACAGGACAAAGGAGTCAGTCCCTCAAATGGTTGGGATAGATTATCAGTTATAAAATATTTTTAAATAAATGTAATTTGATTGGGCTGGGGATGAAGCTCAGTTGGTAGAATGCTTGCCTCCAATGCACAAGGCCCTGAGTTCAATCCCAAGAACCACAAAAAAAAATCAATACATGTAATTTGATTGAGAGAGATGGAAGCTTTAAAGGGGAACCAAAGGAAACTTACAGGAATTAAATATATAAACATTGAAATGGCTAATATAAGGAATGGGTTAACAATAGAGAGAACTAACTGGAAATGGAAGTGTACTGAAATCATCCATAAAGCTAAGGGGAAGAGGTAAAAATATATAAAACGTGCAAGGGAAGCTCACTGACTTTAGATAGAGGTTGCACCCAGAGAATGGGAAAGCAGTATGAATGAGGATTCTCTGGATGTGTTGATAGAAAAATCCATTCATTCATTCATTCCACAAATATGTATTGAGTACCTTCTGTGTACCAGATATTTTTCCAAACCCTGGGAATACAGCCAAGAACAAGTTGGTTAAAAATCAGTCTTTGTGGAGTGCAATAATTCACACAAGAAATGATTCTGCCCTAAATGAAAGTAGTTAACAGAAACAATGATATGAAGTGGTATTTCTCAGACATATTTCTGGTGGTTGGGGGCAGAGGTGGTTACCAGGGTTTGAACTCAGGGGCACTCAACCACTGAGCCACATCCCCAGCCCCATTTTGTATTTTATTTGGAGACAGAGTTTTACTGAGTTGCATAGTGCCTTGCTTTTTACTAAGGCTGGCTTTGCGCTTTTGGTCCTCTCACCTCAGCCTCTGGAGCTGATTGGATCACAGTTGATTTGATTACAGGGTTAGAGGTGTGTGCCACCATGCCCAGCTCTAAGATATATTTTGAAGATTGTAAAAAACAAGATTTGTTGACGTGAAAGGTGAGAGAGGGTTAGGGTAACTTGAAGATTTGGAGCCTGACCTCATACACACACAGACACACACACACACACACAGGCATGAGCACACCAAAAAAGATGGAAATATTGTTTTCTGAGATCAGAAAGACTTTGAGAGGAGAAAATTATTTTTAAATTAGTTCAGTCTTGGATATGTATGATTTGAGTTGCTCGTTACATAGCTTAGTGAAGATATTGACTAGAAAGTGAGATACAGGAGTTTGGATTGCTTGAGAATGATGAAAGATGGAGACATACCAGTGTTTTGGAAGAATCATCCAAGCATATTTTTAAATAATTAGGAATTATGACAGAATCAATGTGGAACAGAGTGACAGAATCAATGTGGAATAGAGTGAAAAGCATTCTAGAAATGAGGAGCAAGAACCCCAATGTTTGAAAGAGAGTGGAGGGCTGCACTAAGAAAGAGTAGTGGGCGGGATGGGTGTGGTGGCGCTCTTATTCCCAGCAGATCATCCCAACTTCTGAAGGTTGAGGCAGGAGGATCACAATTTCAAAGGCATCCTCAGCAACTTAGTGAGACCCTGGGCGGCTCAGTGAGAACCTGTCTCTAAATAAACTATAAAAAAGGACTGCGGGTGTGGCTCAGTGGTTGAGTTCCTCTGGGTTCAATCCCCAGTACCAAAAAAAAAGTGGGCTCTGATAATCTGATAATATTAAATTCAAATTCTCTTATATGTAATTTTGTATATCAATGAGGGTCTCCTTCTTCAAAAAAAATAAGGAGAGAAATGAATTACAGTAGATGGGGTAGAGAGAGAAGATGGGAGGGGAGGGGAGGGGGGATAGTAGAGGATAGGAAAGGTAGCAGAATACACCAGTTACTAATATGGCATTATGTAAAAATGTGGATGTGTAACTGATGTGATTCTGCAATCTTTGTAATGTTTTGAATAACCAATAAAAAATAATAAATAAAAAAAATATTAAATTCAGAAAGGACAAAAAACTGGTTGGGAAGTAGCAATGAGGAGCAATAAAAACAAAGAAGAATACAGCAATTGAGAGCAAGAGGAACCCCTAGAAATACTAGGGCTGTGGAAGATACTCTCCAGTGTAGAAGCTTACAGGGAAAGCAGGGTACTCAGAGCAAGCAAGGTCAATTGTAGAAAGATAAAGAGATGCCAGGGAAGCTAGAGATTTTGCAGTTTTGAATTATTGACTATGAGCTCCAGAATACCAAATAAAAAATGTAAAAGATGGAGAAATGAAGGAGATAGAAGATGTCATGTACAGGGTATTTGAAGATTTAAATCTTATGAGATAAAAAGAGATTCTCACCCTGAACAAGGACAAAACACATGAGATTAGTCTTCATGATCCTACAGCAATAGAGGTGGGGGTTTGCAGTGCTGAAGAAAGAACACACCCAGTTCTGGGCATAGTTTTAGCATCCTCTTTAAAGAAGCACAAAGATGTTCAAGATCATAAATAAGGACACATTTAGACAGATTATTGTAAGCATACAAAACAACAAATCCTAAGGAGAGGACATATAGAAAGAGTAGGTGAGGCCCTAGGTTCAATCATCAGCACCACAAAAAGAAAAGGGGGATAGATTGATGGCAGAAAGAGAAGATGACTACAATGAAGAGGCAAAGAGTTGGAAAGCTGATTTCTCAACAGGAAAAAAAAAGGAAGACAAAAAACAGTGGAATAACAGCTGCAAAGCACTGATAAAAAACAACTGGAATTCTGGCCTGGAATTTTTCACTTAAATGAAAGAATCTTTTTAAGATATGCATAAAATAAGAATGGAAAATTATACTGCATGTATGTATACTATGTCAAAATACACTCTACTGTCATGTATATCTAGAAAGAACAAATAAAAAATAAAAAACAAAAAATAAAATACAAATAAAGTATTTATTAATTTATTATGTGAACTCCCAGTCAAAATCATAAAAACAGAGAGTATAAGGGTAGTTAGTGGTTGGGAGACAGTGAATGGTATTGGTCAAGGGATACAAAGATTCAGTTTCACCAAAATAAGTTTTGAGATATACAGTATAGCATGATGGCTATTGTTAATAATTATGTATTGTATACTTCAAAACTGCTAAAATAGGTTCTAAATGTTGGCTCCACAAAAATGAAAAGTATATAAAGTGATGAGTATGTTAATTATCTTGATTTAATTTTCCCACAACACGTACATCTATCAAAACACCACATTTTACCTCATAAATGTATATAATTGTTAGCTATAAATAAGAATAAAAATTGTTACATGATCTTAAAAAAAAAGAATTATTTTCCTAATTTCTTTCTCTATAGATTTTTTGTTGGTATATAGAAAACTTATTGATTATATATTTATATATATATATATATATATATATATATATATATATATATATATATATATTGATTTTGTAACCTAATGCTTTGCTAAATTTGCTTATTAGCTCTAACCATCTTTTGGTATAGTTTTTGGAAGGAGATCCATAAATTTTGATGAAAAATGTATATTTGTGCTAAATTCTGATTAAAATTTACCATTTACTTCAATTATGAACATAGACAACAAACTGGAATAATAATGATATTTTAAAATGTCATTTAATATAAAACACTAATTACATTGTATTACATTAAACTTATTGCAGATTATTGACATACTGTGCATATTCATCTTTAATATAAAATTATGGTAGATATTGGACCAACCAGCACACTATTGTTTTGTTAAGATGGAAACTCATACATTACTCTCTTCTTTGTATTTCAATATATTTATTTCTTTGTATTGCTAGAGTTCATTTTATACATTTCAAATATTACTCAAAAAATGGTAAAAGGGATTCAAGCCACAATGTTACAATTTCCAAGAGTAATTTTGCTGAGATGACTTCTAAAGTTTCCTCCATTCTAGAATGGCTGTCAGAGAGAACTCTGTTTGAGATGTAAAATATGTCATGACTGGATCTCCCTATTGCTAACATTTAGTCTCAAGTTACTTGATAAAACCTTTGAGGAAACAAGAGTCATAGAATTTGGGGGCAGGGCAAATGACATCTTAAATTCCCTTCTGATTGTGAAAAAAGAAACTGCAAATGTGCTATAATTAAAAGTATTCCAAATGACAACTTCTTCTAAAGCAACCTGCCCATAAGATTTGAATATTTGAAAAACAGAAGTCCATAGCTGAAATATAAATAAAGTATTTGAATGAAGAAAAAGAAATACTCTAGTAGAAGAATAACATCACATGTTAACACAAAAATAGATTTCAGAACAGAGCTAGACTGATTATTATCTGAAGCAAACTGGGAAATGGAAATAGGGACATAAAAAGCTACACACTATCTTATTTACCATTTTCAGCAAACCTTAAGGGGGAGAAAGGTCACTTTTACCCCTACCTTACTTTATAGTTTGAAAAAAAAATGATGTTTAGTTTAAATAACCTGTCCAAGGACAAATTAGTAGTAAGTGGTTGAAGTAGAAATTGATTGCAGTCAAGGCTACTGAAAACAACACTATGATATTTCTCAAGGTTTAAGATAAAAATGCAGTTGTCTTCAATAACTGTTAGGTTTTCCTAAAATATGTTGCATGCATGTGCATGTACACATCTATATGTGTACATGCAAGAGAGAGAGAGAGAGAGAGAGAAAGAGAGAAAGAGAAAGAGAGTTAATATAGGATATAAAATGGGTGGATGATATGATGTGTTAAGTACCTGTCACTGAGCATGATCAAAGAATGAGCTTCATAAGGTCAGGAAACTCAACTATTTTCTTGTTCATTGAATCCTAACTGCCTGGAAATAGATTGACACATAAGTGTGAATTATACAAATGCTTTTTTTTTAAATGAATGAATTAAAGGATGCATGAATTATTTTATTTAAAAAAATTTTAACAATATTATCTGGTTATGGTATGAATGATTCCATGTACCCCAAATATGTAAGTCCATTTCTTTTTTTTTTAAAGAGAGAGAGACAGAGAGAGAGAGAGAGAGAGAGAGAGAGAGAGAGAGAGAGAGAGAATTTTAATATTTAGTTTTAGTTTTTGGTGGAGACAACATCTTTGTTTGTATGTGGTGCTGAGGATCGAACCCGGGCCGCACACATGCCAGGCGAGCACACTACCGCTTGAGCCACATCCCCAGCCCCTGTAAATCCATTTCTGAAGTAAAAAACAAAAAGGGAAAGGCACAACAAGAATGAGAAAGAAAGGATGGAAAAGTAAACTCAGAGAGTTTGGGCAAAAGCCTGAATTAATCTCCCATCAGAGGCTGAGTAGTGGAAGTAGTAATTGAAATTGTCTTCTGGAATTTGTGAAGAAGTCAGGAGATGTATAAGACATGACCTAGCAATACAGCCCCTTGCTTTTGTCCAAAGACATGGGAAGGAAGCCTGAGGGAGAGAAAATTAAAAAGAAATATTTTTTATTGCTGTAATGCACCCCTTTGTGCTACAATTATGGACAATAAGATACAAGACAAAAATGAAGATATTTATGTTTTCTCTGCTCTGCTGACCTTTAGCTCAATCTTAGACTTACAGGGTCTCCTTAATTTCCATGACCCAAATGTGTACTGATATAGGCTTTTTTCATTCATCTCTGAAAATTCAAGAAAGCAGAAAAGTCTTTGATAAGAGGAAGAATAAACTGACTGTAGACTCATTGCCTGTATACATCTATGTATATGTCTTTTCTATGCCAAGAGATTCAACTAGTCGGTTAAAAAATGAAAGAAAGAAGAAAGAAAGAAAGAAAGAAAGAAAGAAAGAAAGAAAGAAAGAAAGGAAGGAAGGAAGGAAGGAAGGAAGGAAGGAAGGAAGGAAGGAAGGAAGGAAGGAAGGAAGGAGAAAGAAAGAAGAAAGAAAAGAAAAGAAAGAAAGAGAAAGACAGACCATCAAACCATCAAACTTTGACTAGTCAGTTTGCTGTAAAGCCCAAGTTGCCCATGTAGACTCAGGCTAAGTTGAAAGAGCCAATCTTCCCACTTCCTTCTTCTGTTTCATGGGACTTCAGTATATGAAAGGGAATAAAAGTAAAAGTAAAATTGCAGCTACTGAAAAACTCTGGACAATATCTTACCAAAATTTATTTATATAAATTGGATTTAGAGTCATTCCAAATGTATACATCCAAAAATGAATCCAAGCAATTCATTTTTACCAACTTGGATCTTTTGAGCCCTAGAGGTCCTTAGAGACCATGTTATACAGCTTCTTTATTTTACAAACATGTAACCTGAGGCCCAGGGGATCTCAAATAGTAAGCTAGTAGCAGAACTCAGTATAAAATCCAAATTTCCAAAATGCTTTAAATTACCTGGGACTCTGGATTTCAAAAATGTACCTTTTCTGCTATTCTGGGGGAGGCTAATACTTTATGCTTCAAATTATCTGAAGATAGTTGTGAACTTTCTTTCCACCTTCATCTCCAAAAAGCAAATATGTAAGGTAAACATAATTTTTCATACATTGTCAAGGCCTAAGATACCTCAGGTTAAGAATATTTGCCTAAAGGCACAGTCAGATCTCTAAATTCTCTTCTATTTTCCAGTGGAAGATGTTAAGACAACTACTGTATCTTTGAGGGACTGTACTCATTTCAAGCCTGCTATGCACTCCACACTCAGACCAGCTGATTAGGATCAGATGTGACATGTCTATTTTGAAAAAAGGCTTTATTAAGTAACTATTTATTAAGTAACTAAAATAATAGCAAAAAAGATGAACAGAAGCACAAATGGTTTTAATACTTGTGCATGTATTTCTGAATTCAATTATCTAAACCTGAATAGCTTGCTTAATGCAAGTTTTCTATATATAGAAGAGTATATTCTAGCTCACTTTGAAGAAACCCCAAAACTATCAAAATGGCCACTGGCCAAGCTGCAATAATAAGTACTAATATGTTCTCCATTTTTCATCCCAAAAATAATTCACTTTATGTTAACTTCTACAAACAAGAAAGCCTCAGGAAAGAAAAGGGTCATTTTATTCATGAGACCAAAGAAACATCTTATCTCCTCACCTTTGGCACATACATATATTTTATTTTATTTCTTGTCCTATAAGGGTCTAGGGTCTTAATCCCTGCCAAGGTCTCCTGGGATAAGAAAATACTGAAGGAAGTGTTTTTCTCAGGGTCAGAACTCAAAAAGTAGCCAGGCACAGTATCACAAACCTGTAATCCCAGCGGTTTGGAAGTCAGAGGCAGGAGGACCATGAGTTCAAAGCCAGCCTCAACAAAAAGCCAGGCATTAAGCAACTCAGTGAGACCCTGTCTATAAATAAAATACAAAAAATAGGGCTGAGGATGTGGCTCAGTGGTTGAGTACCCCTGAGTTCAATTCTCAGTACCACCCCCAAATAAATAAATAAATATCTCAAAAAGTTCTGATCAATTCTATTTTTTTCTTTCTTTCTTTCTTTTTTTAAGTACTGGGGTTTGATACTATGGGTGGTCAATCACTGAGCCACATCCACAGCCCCATTTTAAAATTGTATATTTTGGAGACAGGTTCTCATTAAATTGCTGAATTTGGCTTTGAACTTGCAATCTTCCTGTCTCAGGCTTCCAAGCAACTGAGATTACGGGTGTGCACCACTGCACCCAGCTCTGACCCATTCTAATCTTTTCCTGACCTATTTCTCCATGCCCTGTTGTTCATGTTCAAAACTTATCTATCAGATGGGGAGCAGCAGCCCCTTAGATCTCCTGGGAAGATGAACTCATATTTGAATGAAGTGAATTAATAGACATGTAGGAGACTGTTCCCTGAGCTCCTCTTCACTATCCAGTATTAATTATCTGAGCAAATATGATTAGCATGTGATCCCAACGTGGATCTAGTTGTTCTATAGCTCAGATTTTCTGTTTCACCCATTTAAGAAAGATTCTGATTTCTTACTCAGGTGGTCCTTTTCTGGACATTCTACACCCCATGTTTGACCTCAAAATTACACAATGCCTTAATTACACATGCATGGTACCGGTACTGATTCTTATGAATACTTTCTGTGAATTAGAAATAGTAATCCCTTGGGTTTAGCTGTGTATCAGGGCATATTGACCCAATTCATCTTCTCAGCCAGATATTGTGTAGTGAACAATCTACACAGCAGCAGCATTGGAGATCCACTAATGCTGACTGCCATATATAATACGTGATTGTGTACTTGTGGGAGCATTTGGAAAAGAATGTGGTTTTATCACTTGACAAAGAATTGAGAAATTCTTCCTACAAATCTTTGACATTTTCTATAATAACTAAATAAATGAGAGAAGGAAGAAAGGGAAGAAAGAAGCAAGGATGGAAGATAAGGGGGTCTTTTAAAAAGTGAGAGGTTTGCAGAGCTTGAGTCACTAACTAAAAGTGCACAGAGGAAGCAAGATAGAGGGATAAGGCAGAAGGATCTAACATTAGTTGACCACATATTGTGAACCAGTCATTCTTCTAGGTATTTCAAAAGCATTATATTATACTGACAGTTCACAATCCTACAAGATAAAAGCTCAATTTTAAAAATTAGTTTAATTGTTAAATATACATAATAGGAAATTATCAGTTGAACTATTTTTATTATGGTAAAAACAAAAAATTGATCATCTTGACCATTTTAACTGTCCATTTAAATGGCATTGAGTACTTTCACATCATTGCACAAATATCGTATGTTTTCTTATTGAATGATTTAAACTCTGTATGTACTAAACAATAACTCCCCATTATTCTTCCCCACAGTCTCTAGCAATTGCCATTCTATTTTCTGTCTCTATGAATTTGAATACTCTAGATACCTATATATTATTCTAGAGGTACCTTATAGAAGTAGAATCAGACTTTCTTATGTTTATTTGTACCTTTGTGACTTGCACATTTTACTTAGTTTAAGGTATTCAAGATTTACCCATGTTGTAGTATTTGACAGAACTTTCTTTTTTAGCATTGAATAACATTACATTGAATGTATTTACCTTATATTTTTATCCATTCATCCATCCATGGTTGTTACGAATGGGACCGTTTGTTATTGTGAATAATGGTCCTATCAACATGGGTTTACAAAGTTCTCTTTAAGACCCTGTGTTGGTTCTTTCAAGTATATACTCAGAAGTAAAGTTGCTGAATCATGTGGTAATGTTATTATTTTTTTTATTTTTTGAGGAACTTGCATACTATTTCCCATAACAGCTGTGCCATTTTACATTCCCAACAACATTGCACAAGATTCCAGTCTTTTCACCACTTTTCCAACATTTGTAATTTTCTAAGTTAGTAGATAGAGGATACATAGATACAGTAATCATTTCAGTGTGAAATGGTATCTCATTGTGGTTTGGTTTTGCATGCCCTAATGATTACTGATGTTATGCATGTTTCCATTTTCATTATTAGTCACTTGTATATCATTTTTGGATTAGTATTTATTCACACCTCTATCCATTGTTATAGTCTGGTTGTTTTGTTGTTGTTGAATCATAATGGTTCTTAATGTATTCAGAATATTAACCCCTTATATGTGAATTGCAAAATTTTCTATTATTCCATGGATTAACATTTTAATGTATTAATTATGTCCTCTAGTTCATAGAAATTTTAAATTTTGGTGCAGTCCAGTTTGCCTATTTTTTGTTGCCTGTGTTTTTAATATATCCAAGAAACCATTGTTGAATCTATTGTCAGGAAGTTTTTAACCTAAATTTTATTTAGAAGTTTGAGGGCTTATTTCTTATGTTTAAGACTTTGATTCATTTTGAGTAAATTTTTGAATATGGTGTAAGGTAGGGTATGGCTATCCATAACTGCATATGGATATCCAGTTTTCACAGCATTACTTTTTGAAAACAGTGGTTTTCCCATTGAATGCTGTTTTATACCCATTTTAAAAAATAATGTGACTATATACACATGAGGATTTGTTTTGGGGCTGTCTGTTCTATTCCATTGGTTTATAGCTCTGACTTTGTGCCATTATCACACTGCTTTTATTAATGCAGCTTTGTAAGTTTTTAAATCAGAAATATGAGACTTACTTCTTTGTTCTTTTTATATTTTTGGCTATATGGTTTTCTTGAGATTCTACAGGAATTTGGGGATGAATTTTTCTGTTTCTGTAACTGGGGTTTTTTTAGGAATTGCATTGAATCTGTAATCACTTTGAATAGTATTAACATCTTAACAATGTTAAGTCTTCCAGGACATAAATACGGATGTCTTTCCATTTATTGATATCTTTAATTTCTTTTCACAATGTTTTCTAGTTTTCAGTGTGTAAGTCTTATGCCTTTTTTGGGAAGGTTTTAATCTTTTCACTTTTAGTTACATTTTAAAGACAAAACAATTGAGCCTTGGTAAAACTTAGAAATAGTCATATAGTTGGTCAGAGGGAGAACTGGGCTCTAACTCTAGATACATTTTGCTCTGGATGCTACATACTTTCTACTATATCATGTTGCTTTTATTGATAGCAAGAATATTTATCATCTATATATTCCATCAGCCAGGGACCTGTTAGACCACTATTAAATGGAAGAAGATCTAAAGTAAAAATAAATCAATAACATCAACTAGGGCTCTTCTCCAACTCAGTGGAGAGATAATTCATTGGTTAGACTTTGGTGCAGCTAAGGACAATGCCAAAAGTTCAATTCCCACATGATCCTTTTAGCTTTGCTTTCTTTTATAGCTACCACAAACACTCCTAAAATCCAGGTTTAAGGCAAACCAATGCCATGGGAATAGAAAAGGGGAACAAGCAAACAACAACAACAACAAAATTACTGGGGCTTAAGGAAAGTTTCATAGGGGAATGGCAAATTGAAACACATCCCAAAGTATGAGTAAGAGGTCATAAATAGAATCAATAAATTAGAGGAAGGGGATAGAGAGGGAAGGAGGAGGTGAGCGGAGGGTATGAAGAAGTATTGAGGAACAAAATCTACCAAATTTTGCTATGTCCACGTACAACTATACCATAATGACTCATATGTGTGTGTGTGTGTGTGTATATATATATATATATATATATATATATATATATATATATATATGTGTGTGTGTGTATATATATGTATGTATATATTTATATTTGCATATATAAAGTATATATACATATATAACTATATATACATATATAACTATATATAACTATGTAACTATAGTTATATATATATACACATATATGTATATATCACTACTACTACTACTAATAGTAATAGAAGGGAAATAAGTAGAGTAGAGCAAATTAATCTGGGGGAAGGAGAAGGGAGGAGGGGAGGGAGGGGGAAGATTCTGGGGAAGGAGATTGATAAAATTATGTTATGTGCATCTAAACATATGCCATAATGAACCCCACTATTATGTATAATTATAATGCAACAATGGAAAAGTGGTCATCATGCAGGGAAGGGGAGGAAAGACCTGTATTATAGAAGGAACAGCTTATTCAAAGATATAGATGAATAAATCAATTCATGCGATCCATAAGTAGTTCAGTGAGTTTGCAGTCTTCATTTAAGGGAGAAAGAGAAATGATAGATAAAAGGGATAAAAGTTAGTAAGAGTCAGATTTTAAAGGAAAGTTAAGAAGTTTGGATTTGAGAAAGCAACAAAATTCAACACAATTTAAAAGCATAGGAATGATTTGTTTGCATATGAAAACTTGCATAGCTGTATCTTAGGAATATTATTCACCTATGGCTAAATTTTCAAACATCTCTATTGTAGTCTTAAAGTCATGGCCAATGGTTGGCAGAAAATATGAAAGGAAATAGTATAGTTATGCTGTAGGAAGATTTATTATGGCAAGAGGGGATTTTGAGTAATGGGCTAACATTTCTGAAATTTCTAGCTCTCTAGAAGGGTTTGCTATCTAAGTCCCTTCAAATGACCTGTGGCTTATTTCTATCTCTGCTAGTAACCAGAGAAGAAATTGAGGAGGGGAATAACTGAAACCAGATTGCTCTTGTCCTGATCTCACTTCTTCCCTGGAGCCAGAAAAAAAATGGGCTTTAGTCCCTCAATAACTACCACATCTTTTGTTGGGAGCCCCATGGAGATAAAGGAGTTAATTGGAGGGGTACCCTGTGTTCCTTGGAAAAAGCACAATTCACAAAATGCAATGTTTATGCTCTGTGTGTAATAGGTGATATTGATGGTTTTTATGCAACACAAGCACCAGACTCAAGATGTGGGCACCGAGTCCTGCTTGTAGCTTGCTGCCCAGGGCAGGCTTTTTTTCCATTTGAAAAACTCTCCTAATTTCCCAGAAATTTTCCATTCTATTCCTTCCCATTCTCCATTGTGGGGGCCAGGCAGTAGTCTTACATGTGCCCCCACTGCTGGGTTTGGGTTTTCGGAGTGTTGTCATGGTGACCGTACACTTTCTGCAGTGACCACCCATTGCCTTGAGAGAAGAAGCTGGCCAAAACCTCTCGTGTTTTCCACTTAATGTTGGCTTTATTCACAAAAGGCTCCTGCTTGCTGGCTGCTTAACTAGGGCCAGAGACCATGGACTAGAAGGAAGAAAGATAATAGAAGAAAGGCTGCCCCTGGTTTTGAGGAATACTCAGCTTTGTACCTACCACCCACCACCAAGGTCAACCTCCAAGTATATTTTCAAAGCCACTAACAGCAGGCTGTACAAAAATGCAAAAGGACCCGTTTGTTCCTGGGATTTTCTGAAAAATCAGGTGCAACCCACTCTTTAGGTCTCATGCCTATGCCTGCAAGACCATGAAGAATAGTTAACAGTGAACTACTCTCTACCCTAGGGTACAGAAGGATATCTCCGTTTGTAGAACCCCTTGCTTAGTGGTAGTAAACTTCAGTTGCATTTGGAAAATTCCTTCCTTTGAAACTACTATTTTGATGTCTCCTGACATTTTTGTCATTAATGTAAAATTACAAAGAGATCTTTAAGTCAAAAAAATAACTTCATGGGGAATATTAAGAAATAAAAACAAAGGTTTTTTAGTTGCCATTGTAAGGGACACATTAGTAGGAAACAGACTTTTTTTTTCAAGAGAAGAAAAGAAGACAAAAAATGGGAGGGACAGGTGTTATAGTGTAGCCTTGTTTGGGGAGTTAAGATCTGTTGACCTCAAACAAATTTTTCTCATAGAATCATGTATTCATTGCAGGCTTGAAGGAAATTCTAGCCTCCTTTCATCCAAACCTTTGTAGGCAAGCATTTCATTTTGAGCATCTACCTATTAACATCCTAGTTTATGGGTGTGTACTTCTAGTAACTATCTCCTAACTTTTGAGTCCACTTTATGTCTAGAAACTGATTGTTTTGAGGTGAAACCCACATCCTTTAGTATCCTATCCACTCAAGCCTCCTAGCTCTGATTTTGAGGCCACAAGTAACATATGTACATGTTAATACCATCTTCCTTATAACACACTCTGCATCTTCCAGTTTTTTTTAAACTCACTCTTTAAACTATTTCTTAATAGAACTGAGTTTCTGCCTCTTCTTCCTGCATCTCCCTAAGAGTATATCCAATTTATATGTATTCCTTAAAGTATTATGCACAGAAGTTGAACTGGACTTCCTGATGAGATCAGAATGGCTCAGATAGTGGAACCCTAACACCTCCCTCCTTCTCTTGTCTGTACAATAGAAATGTTTCTAGATACCACATTACCATTTTAAGCTATTGCATCATACTCCTGTGTAGGACATAAAAATTGTTTAGTCTTTTTAACCTGTACCCATATTCTCTGCTATATCCTCCATGAATCCCTATTCTTTCCCTCAGTATACAAATGGTGTATGGTGGGTCCTCTGCTACTGTACCTCTTTCTGCATTTTTATTTTCACTCAGACCTTACTCCTTTCAGAAGAATGACAATTGGTATTCCCTTGAGTTCTCCCTGACATTCTTCTTTTTGCCAGTTAAGAGAAAGTTGGCCTTCTCCTTTCTCCCAGGCCCCATGTCTACTAACAAACTACAAGAGGACTTTAGTCACTCATCAAATTAACCTCCTACATTGCCTGACTAAACTAAAAATAAGGTAGTAACTAGGAGAAGGAGTTTCTGAGGACTAAATGTGGCTGTTTTGAGCACAGATCTAAAGAACTGGGGTTTAGTGGGATTCCCTCCAAGAACAATTGGGCCTGGGCCTAGAGTATCACACGTGAAAGGCAGCACCGAGCTGAGGGAACTTTTCTGGGGGTTAGTCTACCTCCTCAAAAGAAGTCTAAACTTCTAATTCTTGGACACAGATGCCAACTCATCCCATGAATACCAGGTTTTTTAGCATATTCACACAAAAACTTCTTTTATCTTGAAGGAGTATTCATTGCCTTGATTTTTATAGATAAACTAGGGCTCAATAATATGGAGTGACTCACCTAATGTCATACAGCAAGTAAATGGCAAAATCTATGTAAGAGATGGAAGCAGGGACCAAAAGATTTTACTTGTATTTCCTTGGAATCAAGTACTTGTGACAAGAGCAAACAAGGGTGCCACTTGTTCTGACTCCTCCATGAAAATAATATAAGCTCTAACCAGGAGTTTATATTAAAATACAAATAAGATTTTAAAGGTCAGAGAAGAATCCACACTTTGAAGCATCAAATAATACCTCAGCCCTGAGCCCCATGGTTTATGAGTGTTCTTAGAGGAGAAGATTCAATCTAACAGCTTGTAGTTGAAGCATTGTTGTAACCTACATCTCCCATACCCTTAAGGCTAGGATACCAACATCTAGAAATCTCTTTAAAAAATAAAAGTGTGGTCTATTGATTAAAAGCTTGTACTGGAATATCTATACTAGAAAATTGACTATTTAAGAGACATACAAAGCCTTAATTTTTTTTTGTATTTCTCCTACCCACCCATATTCTATATTCTAGAATATAGAGCTAGCTACATGATAACTGTTTAGAGTTAAGAGATAAGACCTGAATCTGAGTCCAGTCCTTAATGGAGTATCTCAGTTGAATTACTTTCTTAATTTAAGCTTGTTTATTCCCTTTTGAAAAGTTCCTCCTTGGGCTGGGATATGGCTCAAGTGGTAGCGCGCTCACCTGGCATGCGTGGGGCTCTGGGTTCGATCCTCAGCACCACATAAAAATAAAATAAAGATGTTGTGTCCACTGAAAACTAAAAAATAATATTTAAAAAATTTCTCTCTCTAAAAAAAAAAAAAGTTCCTCCTTACTTCCCATTGATTAAGACAGAAAAGCTTCAGAAAATCCATCCAAAAGATACCAGAGGCATTTGAGAAAATTGTGTCAAATGACCAAAGAAAGGAATTTGTCAGAGAATAAAGAGGCATCCTTTTTGGAAATATGAGTGAAGAGACTAAAAGTTCCTCCACCATATGATTTTGGAACTGGACAGGAGAGAAAAATTTCCGTGTTTAAGTAGTGAGAAATCCAAACAGGAGTTGGTGCCAGGTCACTGAACGGGCAGAATACACTTGTGTTTAGAGTGCTAAGGCACCACATGATTAAAAAAAATATTTTTTTCTGAAATAATCTGGTCCTTAATATTAAAAAGAAAAAAAAGCCTTCAAATGAATCATCATAATGAAAATTATGGACTTCCTTTCACCTATTTTATAGTTCAGGTTTTTTTTGTTGTGGTTGTTTTGAGTTACACATAGGGAACAAGGTTCTTGCAATCATATTGTTGTTTAGGTCTCCTATATGCTATGGCCCTAAAAGGCAGTTACTATGGATGATGTATCCTCTGTCTGTTGTTTTGGCCTCCACACCTCCTATCTCATGTGGCTAATTCAATCTAGGTGGAAATGTCAGGGCTTATGTCCTCCTTCCAAGTCCAGGTCAAGGACAGCTCTGTCAAATTCCTCAACCTACCATTGCCTCATGCTTGCTGGAGACAAACAGTTATTGTGGTAGAAGAAAATTCAATATATATTTTCCTTTTTTACTGATTTAAAACCAAGAGAAAATGACTGTTATGACTATTATGGTTAGTTTTAGTCAGCTTTTTCACAACTGTGACCAAAAGAACTGACAAGAACAATTTTAGAAGAGGAAAAGCTTATTTGGTGCTCATGCTTTCAGAGGTCTCATTCCCTAGACTGCTGATTCCACTGCTGTGGTCATGAGGTGAGGAAAAACATCAGGGCAGAGGAAAGCGTCTCAGGACATGTCAATAAGGAAGTAGAGATACAGTATTCCACTCAGCAGGGACAAAATAGAAACCCCAAAGGCACACCTCCAGTCATTACCAAGTTAATCCTGTTCATAGTCTATTTCAATACAAGGATTTGAAGAAGCTACTAAGTGATGTAGGGACTCTGGGCAACTTTGCTCATTTGTTGGTGGAAGAAGTAGTATTAAAGAATCAGACTTCCTTAGTTCTAGTGTCCAATAGCCCTCACTCAAAAAGTTTCCATTTAAGTCTAAACTTCCCTTGCTATAATTTAAGCCCATTTATTCTAAATTAATTAAAATATTACATGAATTTTTTTAGATGAGAGGAAGGATGTTACATTGGAAACAGTTTTTCTCAGCCAAAAAAATAATTAATGATCACAGCCACACCTTTCCTTTCTCTGAGTATCAATTTCCTCATCTATAAATCAAGAAAAACAATGCTTTACTCAGAGGGATTTTGTGACCATTTAATGGTGAAGCGCAAATGGAAATGGTAAGCACCACTTTCTGGTGTATGATTGATAAAATCTACACAGTTTTCTCAATTCCATGTCCTATGGTGATAGAACCAGCACCACAACACAGACTTTCTGATTTCTAACCCAGTTTTAGGAACAGTGATTATATCATACTGCTAGAAGTAACTATAGTATCTATCTGACATGCAAAGAACTAGGAACTAAGGTGAATGAGAGAATGAGGATTAAGAGCCTTGAAAGATAAATAACTGAGTTCAGACTTGATGCATAAATTAAGAAGTTATGGGAAGCTTCTGGAGTTTTTGGGTTGTTGAGCAATAGAATGAATCTTCCCTCAGAGTTGCCAAGAGGAGGTTGAAGATTACATAAAATAAATTAGCAACCCTCCACCCAGCTAGGATGACCAAGCTAAAAGTGTTTCTTTTTCCTTTGATGATCTCTTATAAATCATCTTTACAGGCTAGAGAAGCACATGTGATTGATATGGCTACTAAGAAGCACCACTGGCTTGCCTCTGACACTATCAGAGGGCAGGAGAAGCAGTGCTTACAGGGCTCCCAACCAGGACATCATCCCTCATAGAAACATTCTACAAATCCCTTGTCAGAGGCAGGAAAAGAGCTACATCAATATCTCTGAGTGTTCTGCCAGGCTCTACCTGGAACAACTTTTTCAGTTAAAAACAAAAGCAATGAAGAGAGAGGAAAGATGGTGAAATAAAGGAAGGCTGTATATCCTGGTTATTCTGCTGTTCAGAATTAAAGTGACAGGAAATACTCCTTAATGAGATGGAGTATGAGGAAATTCAGGAAAATTCAAAGATAATTCAATTTTAGAAAGTCACAGACTCTGAGAGAACCAGAAATTCTGATATTGTAAACAGAATATAAGAAAGAAAACATTGAAACAAAGCCAGTGCTGTCAAGATCAGTGGAGACAGTGGCACCATATTATCTGTGTCACCTTAGCATTTTTGTGACCAAAATACATCATTAAAAAGGAGAGTGGCAACACAAAGGAAGGAGAGAGAAACACAGTAGAAAATCTGGCACATAAACACCTGTAGAAGGCAATCCAAACTTGGTAGTTATTGATGATGGACACTGAACTAGTGTTTGAAAAGTGTTCCATGATTCTCAAATTGTAAGCAAAGATGCAAAGGCAGAGATACAAGAGCGGGGTGCAACTCACGTACCTTTTAGAACCGTGGCTAACACAGCCAGATGAAAATGATCAAAAAGTGAACAGACAGATGTGTTACATTAAGGTACTAAGTCTTGGAAGTTCATATTCAGGAGCAGTGGGCTGTGTGAAACTTGCCACGTTCCTTTCAACCAAAGTAACTTGTTACCCTGCCATATAAGTACAATTCTTCAGAGATTCTGAAGACCCAGATGTCCTATGGAGATTGATATTCCATCCATCCCTAAGTACTGCTCATTTACTATCTCTAGAGTAGATACTACCTGACAACATTCCAATAAGAGCTAGGTCCCAGCTGCCACAATTGTACAAGTAGAACTCTCTATCTGTCATATCCAGGAAGTACAGTGATCTAAGTCATCAAGACAAAACTCCAATAGAAGGGACTTAAGTTCTATCCTACCTTGTATTTTTGAGCAAGGAAGGCAAGAGTCATTTCAACCAGCTATATAATTCCAAACAATTCAAGCAGGAAGATTCATGAACAACACAAAAGGAGAAAGAGTTTAATAGCCCAGCTCTTGCATTTATTTGTATCTTTTTTTCCTTTTTATCATTCTCTTTCATTTTATTATACTTTTATTCCTCTGTTTTATTTTCAAGGAGTATTCTTTCTTCAGTTTTGTTCTCTGGGATCTTTATTGATGGCTGTTTTTTAATTGGTTCTTTGTTGTTATACATGACAGTAGAATCAATTTGATTTCACTTAGTATGATAGTCCCAAGATCCATTAATTTACTGGCAGATATCACAAAGTCATTTTTATTAATGGCTGAGCAATACTCTATTGTGTATATATACCACATTTTCTTTATCCATTTATCTTTTGAAGGTCACCTAGTTTGGCTCCATAGCTTAACTTTTTTAAATTCTGCTGCTATAAATATTGATGTGGCTGCATCATTATAGTTTTCTGAATTTAAATACTTTGGATATATATACCAAGGAGTTGGACACCTGGGCCAAAGGGTGGTTCCATTCCTAGTTTTTTGAGGAATCTCCCTAGTGCTTTCCAGAGTGTTTGCACAAATTTGGAATCCCAGAAACAATGTATGAGTGTACCTTTTTCCCCACATCCTCACTAATATTTATTGTTACTTGCATTCTTAATAATGGCCATTCTGACTGAAGTGAAATGGAATCTCATTTGTTTTAATTTGCATTTCTCTAATTGCTAGGGAAATAGATATATATTTGTTGACCATTTTTCTTTCTTGTTTTGAAAAGTGTCATTTCAGCTCCTTTATCCATTTATTGATTGGATCATTTGTTTTTTTTTTTTGTTTTGTTTTGTTTTGTTTTGTTTTTGCTTGTTTTTGGTTTTAAGCTTTTTGAGTTCTTTCTTTATCCTGGAAAATAATGCCCTATCTGAGGTGGAGGTAGCAAATATTTTGTCCCATTTTGTATGTTCTGTCTTCATGTTTTTGATTGGTTCTTCTGCTATGAAGAAGCTTTTGAGTGTGATGTTATCCCATTCACTGATTTTTAATTTTATTTTGGTGCTTTAGGAGTCTTGTTAAGGAAGTCAGTTCCTGGGGCTGGGGATGTGGCTCAAGCGGTAGCGCGCTCACCTGGCATGCATGTGGCCCAGGTTCGATCCTCAGCACCACATACAAACAAAGATGTTGTGTCCGCCGAGAACTAAAAAATAAATAAAATATCAAAAAAAGGAAGTCAGTTCCTGAGCTGATATGTTGAAGTTTGGCCCTGTACTTTTTAGGTGCAGGGATTGTGGTCTAATGCCTAGGTCTTTGATTCATTTGGAGATGAGTTTTGTGCAGGATGAGAGATAGGGTTTAAATTCCATTCTACTACATATGGATTTCCAGTTTAATCAGCACAGTTTGTTGAAGAGACTATTTTTTCTCCAGTGTATGTTTTTGGCACCTTTTTTGAGTGTGTGGTAACTGTATATTTGTGGGTTTGTCTCTGTGTCTTTTGTTTCATTCCACTGATCTTCATATCTCTTTTGGTGTCAATGTCATGCTATTTTTGTAACTATACTTCTGTATAATTCACAGGCTTGCTATTGTAATGCCTCCTGCTTCACTTTTCTCACTAAGTTTTGTGTTACCTATTCTGGCCTTCTTATTTTTCCAAATAACTTTCGTGACTGTTTTTTTCCATTTCTATGAAGAACATCATTGGAATTTTGATGGGGATTACATTGAATCTCTATAGCACTTTTAGTAGTATGGCCATTTTGACAGTATTAATTCTGCCTATTCCATAACATGTGAGGTCCTCCATCTTCTAAAGTTTTCTTCAATTTCTTTCTTTAGTATTCTGTAGTTTTCACTGTAAATGTGTTTCACCTATTCTGTTTGAATGATTCCCAAGTAGTTTATTTTTTGAGGATACTGTGAATGGGATAGTTTTCCTAAATTCTCTTTCAGCTGTTTTGTCATTGGAGCATAGGAACACAATTGATTTCTGGATGTTAATTTTGTATTCTAGTTTGCTGAGAACATTTATGAGTATTAGAAGTTTTCTGTTGGAATTTTTTTGGGGGGGCTTATAAATATAGAATCATGCCATCAAAAAACAGAGAGTATGAGCTTTTCTTTTCCTATTTGTATCCCTTTAATTACTTTCTTTTGTCAAATTTCTCTGGCTATTGTTTCAAGGATTGTATTGGATAGAAGTGGTGAAAGTGGACATCTTATCTTCTTCCTGGTTTTAGAAGAAATGCTTTCAATTTTTTTTCCCCGCTTAGAATGATTTTGTCCTTCAATTTGTTGTATATAGCTTCACAAAAATTAGATATATTTCTTCTATCCTATTTATTTATTCTTTTTTGATTTATATATGAGAGCAGAATGCATTACAATTCATATTACACATATAGAGCAAAATTTTTCGTATCTCTGGTTGTATACAAAATATATTCACATCAATTCATGTCTTCATACATATACTTTGGATAATAATGACCATCACTTTCCACCATCTTTCTAATACCGTGTCCCTTACCTTCCCCTCCAACCCCTCTGCCTTATCTAGAATTTGTCTATTCCTCCCATGCTCCCTCTCCCTATCCCACTATAAATCAGCCTATTTATATCAGAGAAAACATTCAGCATTTGATATTTTGGGATTGGCTAACTTCACTTAGCATTATCTTCTCTAACTCCATCCATTTACCTGCAAGTGCCATGATTTTATTCTTTTTCATTGTTGAATAATATTCCATTAAGCATTATAAACATGAACAGATGTTGTATTGAGAAAATCATGTAATTCTTGTCTTTAAGTCTACTTATGTAGTGAATTTCAGTATGTTGAACCAACCTTGTACCCCTGGGATAAAACCTACTTGTGTTGTCATATGTTTTTTGCTAGTATTTTATTGAGAAATTTTGCATCTATGTTCTCAAACTCATTACTTGAAATTGATCTGTTTATATTTTCTGTATACTCCAGATTCAATTTGTGTAGGTCACAAGTCACTAGAAGTTTGTTGATGTCTTCAATATTTTCTAGCTTATTGGAGTATACATTTTCAAAATAGTTTGATTATCCTCTGTATTTCAGTAGAGTCTGTGATGATATAGCCTTTCTTTTCACAGATTTTAATAATTTGAGTTGTTTCTCTTTTTATCAGTTTGGCTAAGAGGTTATCAACTTTTATTTTTTCAAGCAACCAACTATGTTTCATTGATTTTTTTTCAATCTGTTTAAAATCTCATTTTCTTTGATGTTAGCTCTGTTTTTAGTTATTTCCTGTCTTCTATTGAGTAGGTGTTCACTTGTTCTTTTTCAGGGCCTTCAGAAGTAATGTTACATTATTTATTTTATAACTATCTATTTTTTCATGTATGAGCTATATACAATGAGCTTTCCTCTTAGAACTGCCTTCAGAGTGTTGAAGAGATTTTGATGTTGTATCACTATTCTTATATTTCTGTACTTTTTAATTTCACTCCTGATTTCTTCTGCTATCCATTCATCATTGAATAGTAAATTTATACTTTTCAGATGGTAGAGAATTTTCTATTTTTATCTATTATTGTGTTCCAATTTTATTCCATTATGATCTGATAGAATACAGGGTATTACCTCTATTTTTTGTATTTGCTAAGAGTTCCTTTGAGGTCTAAAATATGGTCTATTATAGAAAATATTCTTCTGCTACCAAAAAGAAAGTATATTCAGTCATTGATGGATGAAATATTCTAATATTATTCTAAATCTAAATTATTAATTTTAATTATTAAATAATTTAATATTATTAAATGTATTTGTTATTAAATACTAAATTATTATTATTAATTTTTAAAATTCTGTAGGTACTTCATTTAGTTTGGGAGATCTATCTAGTGATGAGAGAGATGTGTTAAAGTTACCCTGTATTATTGTGTTGTGCTCTAATTGATTCTTTTTTTTTTTTGAGAGAGAGAGAGAGAGAGAGAATTTTAATATTTTTAGTTTTCAGTGGACACAACATCTTTGTTTGTATGTGGTGCTGAGGATCGAACCCAGGCTGCACGCATGCCAGGCGAGCGCACTACCAATTGCGCCACATCCCCAGCCCTCTAATTGATTCTTGATATTGAGAAGACTTAGCTAACCAGTGATAACCCTCAGCCCACAGCTAACCAATGCTCTGTTGTTGTCTTTTTTTTTTAAGTCTTTTTTCTCTTTCCTGTTTTCATTTTGGATAATATTTATTGCTGTCTTCAAGTTGACTAACCTTTTCTTTTGCCAGTTTCTTAATCTGCTGTTAATCTTATCTACTATATTTTATAAGATATTGAATATTTCATCTGTCCAAGTGCATTTTGCATATCTTGTTTTCATTTATTTTGTTTATTTATTTTTATGTGGTGCTGAGGATCGATCCCAGGGCCTCGCATGTGCTAGGCAAGCGCTCTACCACTGAGCCACAACCCCAGTCCCCAGTTTGCATCTTTTTATATTCCATGCCTCTTTTTAACATTCTTATGCTTTTTTGTACTTTCTCAAATATTTTCTAATTTTTTGTTCTTTTTAGAACATAATAGTTTAAAAATTGTTGGTAAAAACATATAACTTGGAATTTACTATTTAAGTGTACAGTTCAGTGGTGGTAAGTATATTCACAATTGTTATGAAACAGCTCTTCATGGCTTTTTCATCTTGCAAATATGGGATTCTGTATCCATTAAACAATAACTTCTTCCGAGGCAACCGCATTTCAACTTTATGTCTCTGTGACTTTTTCTGTTCTAGGCACATCATGTAGGAATCATACCGTATTTGTCTTTTTATGACTGACTTATTTAATTTGGCATCATGTTCTCAAGATTCATCCATATTTTACTATCTGACAGTATTTCCCTTTTTTTAAAGGCCAAATACTATTTTGTTGTATGTTCAAATTACATATGATTTTTCTATTTGTCCACTGATGAATATTTGAGTTGCTTCTATCCCTTAATTATTATAAGTAGTGCTGCTTTGAACGTGGGTGTGAAAATATCTCTTTGAGACTTTTCTTTTAATTCTCTTGGATATACTTTTAGAAATGTAATCATTAGATCAAATGGTAGTTCCATTTTTAGTTTTTTGAGAAACTTCCATACTGTTTTCCAAACTGGTTATTCTGTTTTATAGTTCTAGCAATAATGCATAAAGGTTTCAATTTCCTCACCATTATTTCTTATTTTCTGTTTTCATTTTTAAACTGATAGTTCATTGTGATTTTAATAGTATTCTTGGTAATTAGTGATGTTGAACATCTTTTCATATGCTTATTGGCCATTTGTATATTATCTTTGGAGAAAAGTCTGTTCAAATCCTTGCCCCTTTAAAAATAAGGTTATTTGGGGTTGGGGTTATAGCTCAGTGGAAGAGCACTTGCCTCATACATGGGATGCACTGGGTTCGATCCTTAGCACCACATAAAAATAAATAAATAAAGATATTGTGTCTTTCTTAAAAAAATCTTTAAGAAAATAAGGTTATTTGATTTTTTTTCTTGTTGAATTGTAGGAATCTATTATATATTTTGGCTATTAACCCCTTACCAAACATTTTTGGCAAATATTTTCTCCCATTCTGTAGGTCCTTTTTATTCTATTCTGTTGGATCTATTGAGGCATGACAGTTAAAATTTGATGTAATCCATTTGTCAGTTTGTACTTTTGTTGCCTTGTACAAAAATGAATAAATCATTGCCAAGTCCAGTGATATTGAGAAGGCTTGTTTGATGTATGTAGGTGCTTCACACTATTATACCACATAATATTACATTATATCACATAATTATATTATATTATATTATTGGGGAATGTTAATTATGTTTGTTATTTCTTATTGTTGTATGATTCCCTTAAGCAGGATGAAATGAACTTCTTTGTGTCTTCTGATTAACTTTGGCCTGAATTGCCAGCCTATGGCTTTTGATTGGTGAGCTTAGACCTTTACTTTCAATGTTACTATTTAGAGATGATTTTTATTTCCTGTCATTTTGATTTATTTCTAGTTTTTAAGTTGAATTAAATTCTCCTTTAATTAACTATTCTTCTAGTGTCCTTTCTTTGCCAATTTTCATTTTCACTCTCCATTTCTTCTTCATGAAATATGTTTTTTTTTAGTGCTGACTGTTTGCCATGGAATGTTTTTATGTCATCTTCAATTCTGAAGCTTAATTTTGCTGAATGTATTATTCTTGGTTAGCAAACATTTCCTTCCACTGCTGTGGTATATATTATTCCAAGACCTCCTGGCTTTTAAGTCTGTGTTGAAAAATCACCTGAGATATTGACTAGCTCACCTCTGAATGTGACCAGTTGTTTTCCTCCCGCAGCTTTTAAAATTCTGACCTGACAGTGTATTTTAGGTTTTTCATATAATATGCTTTGGGTTAGGTCTGTTGTAATTCTGTATATTTGGAGTTTGTTATGCCATCTGTATTTGTTTTTTTTTTCTTTTAATTCTTGATATTTGGGAAGTTTTCTAATACTATTTCATTGGAAATTTGTGCATTCCTTTAGTTTGTGCTTCAGAACCTTTATGTATCCTAGTGAATTTTGGATTTGGTCTTTTAATATTATTCCATACTACTTGAAAATTCTGTTCATGGTCTCATAACATCTTTTTTCCATGGCAAACATTATTTTCAAGATTGTGTATTCTGTGGTCATTGCCTGAAACTATCTTGTAAGAGGTCTAGTCTATTTTTGAAGTTTTCCATAAAATTTTTAATTTGGTTTAATGATTACTTCATTTTGAGGATTTCCAATTGGTTTTCTAAGAATCTCCATATCATTTTTGAAGTCATCTTTCACTTCTTTTATTTTCTTTCTGATTTCATTCCTTATATCTCCCTTTACCTTATAAATCCATTTAAGTATACACTGTATAAATTCATTCTCAGATATTTGTACCATTGTGGTATTAATGGAGTCCATTTCTGAGGCATTTTGAGTTGATATGGATGGTTTGTTCCCTTTCTATTTCATATTTTTGGTGTCTATCCACCTATCTGAATGGATCTAAAGCAGCAGAGTTCCTACCCTACAAACTTATTGTGTCCCTGTAGTTTTCCAGTACCTTAGAGATTAGGTGCAACCAAATGATAGCAACCTTCTATGCAAACAATATATAACAATAGACTAAGTACTTGGTTCCTATTATGACATCTACAATGTTAATTGACACAAGAAACAAAAAATGTTAGAATCATCCAATTCCATCAATAAAAACTGCAAGTAGTCATGCATTATGTCTGGAATAAAATGAAACAATAGATATTACCTATGCATTTGCAAGTATTAATTATTCCTACAAAATTAGTGGTGGGGCTGGCATTATTTTAAAAATTAGTATAAGAGATATTAAGAATCAATTAAGAGAAAAGAAGAGTAGATACTTGTGTAGAAAATGCTTTGCAATTTCAAAAGTTGAACAGGACAATTGCAGATGTGACATAGGATATGATGGTTATGAGGGGGGAGGAGAAAATAGAAGTAAGACATTTAGGAATAGTGAAAGAGAGAATAGAATTTGGCTGTTAGCAAATGAAAAGCAAGAAGGAGAAACAAGGGGAACAGAATAGTGAAATAATACAAAACTAAACTAAACTACACTAATCAATAACCATAACCTTCAAAAGACAGTGCAAAGGGCTGGGACTGGAACTCAGTTGCACAGCATTTGCCTAGTACATGTGAGGGACTGAGTTCAATCCTTAACACTGCATAAAAATAAACAATTAAATATAGGCATGCTATCTATCTACAACTACAAAAGAAATTTTTTTAAAGACAGTGAAGTAAAAATAACTACCCTCAAAAATTCTAGAAGTACGTAAACAAAAGCATGTATGTATATGTGTAAATGTCCATAAATCATTCACTTCATGTTAAAATAAAAGTAGAATCTTGATGAAAATTTAACTAATTGTTTCCATTGCAGTGCACAAATTAGTCAGTGAGAATATATGTTCATTCTCTGTGCCCAACTGTATTTCTTTCTGATTCTTCTTGAGGTATGTACTGAGTGTAAGATTAGGGTCTGCAGGCTGTAGATTCCTTCCTTTTTATTGTTCTGCTCACCAAGTGGTCAGTTGCCCCTGCATTCTGTGAGATGACTTCCTATAGTTGGAGCTCCTGGGGGTAGGGCTTAAATATAGTGTCTCCAGGTGCTTTATTGGATGGTGAGTGTTCTGGGTATATTAAATCAATGGACGTCAACAGTCTTGCAGATGCCAAGCTGTGTACCCTGGGGGAGTCTCCCCAGGGTTCCCATGGTTGAAGGAGGAACCAAAACCTTGCTGCTTCTGTTGATTGCTGAGACTCCCCTTCCTAGTCTCCTGGGGTCAGGTCTCAAGTACTGTCACACCAGCCCATTCAAATTCCTGACTGAATATAGGTGGTCTTGTTAGCCACCAGACTCAAAAGAGGGAGTAAAGTAGGCTCTCTTGAGCCTTCCCGATTTATATCCCCTTGGGAAAATACTCTCCGTGCCTGATTTTCTCTGAATTTGCTAGGCACAGTTTATATCACACAGCTGGTGTCTGCCAAGACTGTATATTGGACCTAGCCCCTAACACCCAGATTCAAGTTCCTAATTCCCATTGGCACCACGCAGTGAGGCCTCATGATGGCTCTCACCTCAGCTGTCTGGACAATTGGCAAACACGTGGCATATTGTGTTCACCAAGTTATTGTGCAGAACAGCCTCTGAATTGGCCTAGGGCAGGCTGCACCTCCAATCTCAGAATTTTCCATGCTAATACCATCCATAGTATTTCTAACTTTTTCTGTACTTACGTGCTAATACCACTGCTCCAAAAGAAGGTTATCTCTGATTTTGTCCTTTTTCCTTGTTTAACATACCCCAAATTTCTAAGTATCTAAATCACTCTACCTGTCCAGTATTGAGTATTACTGAAATTCCTTTCACCCACTTCTCAGAGAAGTAGTATTCCTGCTGCTTGAATCCCAGGTCATAGAGCTACAAAAAGTATTGCTTCCCTCTAGTCTGCCATCTTCCTTCTGTCATTTTGTTTTACTTTTTAGTTTGTTTGCTAATTGTTACTCTCCTTTCCTCATCCCAAGTCAAATTATCTCCTCTTCCTCCTACTCCTCCTCTTCCTTACTCTTTATGACCTTCATGTGCTCTGCTATCTCCCTTCTGCTTGCTCCCTTCTCACATTTTGGACATTTTAATCCTTTCTTTTCCTTCCTACCTTATTTTCTTTTTTGTTTGTGAACTGTATTTTGACAAGTTTTAAGTATGTTTAGTTTATTCCTTTGGGGAATGGAAGAACATGGATCACAAGAATCTCAATATTATAGCTACTCTCTAAGTGTAACTAAATATGGGATTTCTTCAGCAGCAAACACTCTTACAGAGCTGAGAAAAGTGAAGCATACTTTCAATTGAAACTGGTGATTTGAATTCTTGGATAACGATCCTGGCTGACACTGAGGGGTGGGAAAATGAGACTAAGTCAAATCAAATCTGGGTCACATCTCCAAAGCCTAGAAGGGGCTAGAAAATAGACTGTTGTACCCCACACACGTTCCTCCAGCATATAGCTGAGGGTCTAGGAAGGAGTGAAAAATATGGCCACAAGAGAAAGAAGTGGAACTTGTCATATATATTCAACTCAAAAGTTTGAACAAATTGGGTAAGAGCTGAGAAAAAAAATGTATCATATCTGAAACCCCACAAAGAAAGGACACTATTTTTAAAAACCTCAGCAAGAAAACAAAATAAATTACAAATGGGTGCTTTGGAGATGGTGGAGAGGAACTAGGCACCAAGTTTCAACTACTCCATAGCCCAGAATTGAAGCTGTGAGAAAATATATGATCAGAGAGCCAAATATAATTTAACGCTAATTTTATTTTCTTTAATACATAATTGTTCAATGTATCTAAGAACATCAATTCTCTTTTCTACTTAATTAGTGGATATCTGGAGAACATTTTCACAATGGTTTTTTAAAGATATATTAATATGTGGCTTTTTTTCCTGAAGTGGTTGTAATTACAATGAATTAGTATCTCCTAAAGTGGAGCTAGAGACTCAACATATGATAGGTTCATGTAGAGTAGGAATATTACTTAGTTATTTACCCAGTCTAGGAAATCTAATAAAGAAGAAGCATCTCACTAAAACTCCCTGGTGTAACAGTAGAAAAAATAAACACCATAGCAGATTAGTAGAATTACAAACTCTATGAAAAAGCAAAGCAATCAGTTTTCCCCAATAGTTCATAACACTTCAATAATTGACTCCATAGACATTGAATTAGAGAAAATATTAGATACTCTCTATTATCATGTAATCTAAAAGGAACTAATTTAAATAAAACTATTTTAAAAAATTTAGAACATTGTTGGTTAAAATGACCAAGGTATAAGAAATCAGTTAAGAGAGAAAATATGGGAAGTGAAAGGAAACTTCATAAAGAGAAATAATAAAAGGAACCACAAAAGAAATCCTAGAAATAAAACTACAATAAACCAAATTAAAATTTAACTGAAAGAAACACCAATAGATTAGACCACATAGTTTAATATATGCAAATCAAAACATGTAAGCCATTATATAAATAGAATTAAGAGTAAAATCACATCATCATTGCAATAGATGCAGAAAACCCCTGTGTCAAAATTCAACACTTATTCATCTTGAAAAAACACTGAATAAACCAGGGATAGAAGAAATTTGCACAATACCTACAATATCATGAATGCTATATATGACAAAGCCAACATATTGAATAGGAAAAGCCAAAAGTGTTTCTTCTAAAATCAGGAACAAGACAAGAATTCCCACTATCACCACTCTTATTCAATATAATCCTTGAAACTTTAGTTAGAGCAATCAGGCAAGAGAAGGGCATTCAAGACATACAAAATGTGAAAGAAAAAATCATCATTTTTTGCAGATTATATGACCTCATATGCAGAAGATACAAAAATCTACACCACAAGACCTCTAGAGCTGATAAACAAATTCAGCAAAGTAACAGGATAAGAGTTCAACATACAAAAATAAAATCATACAATAATGCATGTAATGAAAAACAATTCAGGAAAACAATTATATTCACAATAGCAGCGATAAAAAATGAAATATCTGGGAATATATGTAATAAGGATTTGAAAGACCTCTACAAGGAAAATTGGAGAACAATGAAGACAAATTGAAGAAGGCATTAGAAGATGGAAAGATCTCCCATAGTCTTCAATAAACAGAATTAATATTGTTAAAATGAATGTATTACCAAAAGTTATCTACAAATTAAAAGTAATAGACATCACGATTCCAAGAGTATTTTTCACTGAACTATAGAAAGAAGTCCTAACATTCATAAGGAAGAATAAAAGATGCAGTATTGACAAAGCATTGCTGAGCAATAAGAATAAAAATGAATGTACCATAGTACATGATCTCAAATTACTCTACAGAGGTATAGTAAAAACCAAAATAAACAACAACAACAAAAAAAGAAAACATGGTACTGATGTAAAAACAGACATAAAGACCAGTGGAATAGAATAGAACACACAAATGTATGGTCACCTTTTGACATAGGTGCCAAGAGCATAAGATGGAGAAGAGAGCATTACAAATGGTTTTAGGTAAACCAGATAGTCTTTTGAAGAAGAATGAAACTAGATCCCTATATATCATCATGCACAATATTCAATTCAACGTGGCTGAAGAAGCTAGAAATTAGATAAAAACTGTGCAACTGACAGAAGAAAATAGGGCCAACAACATATATAGGCAAGCACTCAATTCCTTAATGAGACCCCTAAAGTACAAGAAATAAAACCAAGAATCAATAAGTGGGATGGTACCACATTAAAAAGTTTCAATAGAACAATAAAAACAATTAAAAGGGTAAAAAGAGAGCCTACAGAACATGAGAAAATCATTGACAATTATTATTTCAGTAGTGGGTTAATATACAGAAAAACTTAAAACCAAATTATGAATAACAATCAATAAGTGGGCAAATGAACTAAACAAATATGTCTCAAAGGAAGGAGAGCAAATGACTAACAAATATATGAGGAAATGTTCAATAGCATTAATAATTAGGGGAATGCGAATCAAAACTACACTGAGATTTCATCTCACATTGCTTGCAATGGCAACAATCAAGAATATAAGTAGAGTAGAACCACACCAGAGCCCAGGCCCAGGGTGAGGACAACCCCCCCACTCCCCATTGGCTGTGGGGGAGCTTAGGCCAAGGTTAGGCCAAAGACCACCCAGCTGACCAACAGACCAGGCCTCATCCACCTCCATCTTGGGACATTGCATCCATTGCTATAGCCTTCCCCCACACAGTAGCCTCCACCTTGAGACAACAGATAGGGCTGGAGACAACTGCATTTCTGAATAGGCAGCTCACCCCTACAGCCCCATCTCTGAAACTGGTTGCATCCATCTTGGGACACCCCCTCTCCTATCCTGAGTTACCTCCACTTTTGCCGCCACCACCTTTAGTTTAAGTAGCATCCATCATGGGACACCAGCCAGGGAATAGAAGCCCAAACAAAGGTGAGATACAGGTAATTTGCACAGCCACTACAATATTATAGGGTAGAAACTATAGAACCTCAGATCTGCACTACAAGAACGGAAGACACACAGACAATGTGAAAAAACAAGGGAAGAACGTGCCCCAAACAAAGCAAGATACTACTACAACGTGTACAACCAGAGAAATGAAAAGTTATGTTGCGGTTGTGTACAATGAATCAAAATGCACTCTACTGTCATATATACCTAATTAAAATAAATTAATTAATTTTTTAAAAGTTTGAAAGGTGGAATGCAGACTAGGTTGAGTCTCCCTAGGGCTTTGATGACATGGATTCTTGACTGAGCCTTCCCTGGGAAGAAGAGACAGTAATGAATTCAGCCTCCTGAGAAGCACTGACATAGGTGAATGAGAATAAGAAAATTAAAGTTCGGACAAAGTTTCGAATGGATCAGTACCTAAAGTAGAAAGTGCTGTGGTAATAAAAGTGTTAGATAAAGTAATATCCATGTTAGATACATTTAAGTTGTAAGACTCAGAGCTAGGTAAAATGTCCTCTGGGCTTGAGACATTGGTTGTGAGGTTTAAGGAGAAGAGAGTAGAGAGTACATTCCTGCAAAACTCAAGCAGAGTAAATAAATCCAATGGGCACCTATCAATGTATGATACAGCCCCAAAAATCTGACTAACATCATGACTTGGACAAGGAGAGAGGGGAAAGTTGAGAGAGATGGCCTGTGACAAAAGTTTTAAATAGTAAATTTTAACCTTTGTTCCCTGTTTACCACAGTGCCACCATTTCCCACCATCACTATATTCTCTTCAAGTGCTATATTTTTCCATTGAAATACTTCTGCAATTTTTAATTACATGCTTATCTGTGAATCTTTTTTCATTATCTACCCCATTGTATTGAGAATGATCTGAATATAAGCAATAGTGTTCAGATCTCTATTCATAGAACTTAACACAATTCTACGTACATATTGAATGAATGAATGGCATGTCTATGGACCAATAAATCCAAAGAAAGGTACATCCCTAAGGTCTTAGGAAGAAGAGGTATAGGTTTGTTAATGAGACTTTTTGGCAGATAATTTCTCAAGGTTTTATTTGATAGACATTTTGACATTAATCATCCTCAAAACAACCATTAAGTATGAACTTAAGCCCCTATCTCTCACCCTACACAAAACTCAACTCAAAGTGGATCAAGGACCTAGGAATTAGACAAGAGTCCCTGAACCTAATAGAAGAAAACGTAGGCTCAAATCTTCATCATGTCAGCTTAAGACCTGACTTCCTTAGCAAGACTCCTAAAGCACAAGTAATAAAATCAAGAATCAATAAATGGGATGAATTCAAACTAAAAAGCTTCTTCTCATCAACAGAAACAATCAATACCATGAAGACAGAGCTTACAGAGCGGGAGAAAATCTTTAGCACACACACATCAGATAGAACACTAATATCCAGAATATATAAAAAACTCAAAAAACTTAACACCAAAATAACAAAAAACCCAATCAATAAATGGGGTAAGGAACTGAGCAAACACTTCACAGAAGATATATAATTAATCCACAAATATATAAAAAAATGTTCAAAATCTCTAGTAATTAGAGAAATGCAAATCACATCTACTCTAAGATTTCATCTCACTCCAGTCAGAATGCCAGTTATCAAGAATACAAGCAACAAGAAGTGTTGACGAGGATGTGGGGGAAATAGTACCCTCATACCATACGTTGCTGGTGGGACTACAAATGGGTGCAACCAATCTGGAAAGCAGTATGGAGAATCCTTAGAAACTTGGAATCGAACCACCATTTGACCCAGCTATCTCACTCTTTGGTCTATACCCAAAGGACTTAAAATTAGCTCTGCTACTTTCTGATTCTCCATAAACCTTCCCAGTCCTTGGTTTTTGCCTAAAATCAATCAGAATTTTATTCCCTTATTTGACATTTTACTCCCTGCTGTAACACAACCCTCCTATCTTGTTGAAATTCATTCAATAATATGAAGATAAGAAATTTGAAAATCCAATCTGAACTTTATGATTAAATTATGTTTTAGTAGGAAAATACTATACTACTGTCTGAAGTTTGTGCACCAAACCACAGTTCTGCCACTTCCTAGATGTGAAAAATCAATTCACTTCTATTAGCATTGGTACTTCATCTTCACACTGTTGCTAAAATAGTCCTTCCTCTCAAGTTATTTTAAGAATTAATTTAAATTATGCAATGACTGTGGTTTATATTTACTATCAAAATTGATACTTGTGAATATTTTGAGCACCCAATGCCATCAATAACTTTGAACCAAGATTGAGGTTATTCTTTGTATGTGTGTGTGTGTGTGTGTGTGTGTGTTGACTAAAATAATTTTGGTACATTGTGATTAAACAATAGTGGGATACTCTATGACATATTCATACAAGCACATAACATAATTTGATAAATTTCATGTCCCAGTACTTCCACTTTTCTTTCTTTCCTCTACCTGTGATTTCATTCCTCTATTTCTCTACTTTAATAGTATTCCTTCTGTTTTCATAAGGTCTTTTTTTTACTTTTTTTCATTATAGGTTCCATATGACCCTTGACTTTCTGAGTGTGATTTATTTTGCTTAGCATTATAAACTCTAGTTTCAACTATTTTCTTGCAAATTATATAATTTTATAATTTTTGTGGATGATTTAATCTCCACACACACCTGAGTATTTTTAAATTGTTTTTAGTTGTTGATGGATTTTTATTATATCTATTTATATGTGGTGCTGAGAATTGAACCCAGTGCCTCACACATGCTAAGCAAGCATTCACCACTGAGTACAATCCCAGCCCCATGCCAGGTGAGCATGCTACCGCTTTTACCAGAGTTTTTATTTATTCATCTGTTCATGTACACATAGTCTTATTCCATAACTTGGCTATTTGTTAATTGTGCTGCTATAAACACGGTTATGCATATATCACGATAATGTGATGATTTCAGTTCTTTTAGGTGAATATTAATTAGTTGCGTGGCTGAGTCATACGGTGGTTCCATTCAGAGTTTTTTGAAGCACCTTCATACTCAACCCCATAGTGGTTAGACTAATTTATAGTCTTTCAAAATATTTATATTAGTGCATTATACATAACATTAGGTTCATTTTGATATAATCATATTGCATGTAATATAATTTGCTCCCTCCATTTCAGTTCCTCATACTTCCACTTTTCCTCCTCTTGTCCCTCCCTCTATTCCCTTTCCTCTACTATAATTCACATGCTTTTAACAAATGATAGTTTAACATGAAGGAATAAGCTGAATTACATAAAGGCCGTAGCAGGCAAAGGAATGAAAAAGGAGGGAGAGAAGCCTCATCAGCATCAAGTATTTGATTTCTTAAAAATATTTTTAGTGGTTGATGGACCTTCATTTTATTAATTTATTTGTTCGTATGTGGTGTTGAGAATTGAACTCAGTGCCTCACATATGCTAGGTAAGCACTCTACCACTAAGTCCAAACATTTTCTTTTTATCATTAAAATTTCTTGTTTTATCTCTTGACAGAAAAAAGTCACTGATTTGAATGGTTTTGAACCATACAGCAGTAGAACTGCCCCACTGATGGTAGGATTGAACTGTGTAATTGAGTTGCCCTAATTTTTCTATAGGAATTTTGTTTGAGTGATGCCACTTAAAATCCCAGTAATAAATAAGATGAAACTAAAGCTAATGTTTCTAATGGATTTTACAAACACTGAAAAAGAATCAGTTAGGGGCTGGGGATGTGGCTCAAGCGCTAGCGTGCTCACCTGGCATGCGCCAGGCGCTGGGTTCAATCCTCAGCACCACATAAAAATAAAATAAAGATGTTGTGTCCACTTAAAACTAAAAAATAAATATTAAAAGATTCTCTCTCTCGCTCAAAAAAAAAGAATCAGTTTGAAGAGCAAAAATATATGCTTTCATATGTATGACAAAATTTCATCTTAATTTTTTTTTATCCAACTAATATGTTGATGTTCTAAACAAAAATACTAAATTTAGTTAAAAATAAAAATGCACTGGCTTGGCCCCAAGTTACAAGGGTTATAATTATGTTTCTTTGAATGACCTTTGAATTAATTCCCCTAAATTTCAGATAAAATATGAATAGGAAGATACTACAAAAATTCAATACAAAGAAAATATTCTGCAAAAAATAAACAAAGCATTAAGCTACCATGGAGCAAATTTAAGTGGTTAAATATGCATTTAGTTAGAATTTCTAAAGAGTAGGATTGAAGGGAGGTACAAAAATGTTGAAAGAAATAATGACTAATTTTTTTCCCCAAATAAATGAAAACTATAAAATTTCAGATTCAAGAAGTTCAATGAACCCCAAGCACAAGAAATTAGAAAATTATGCCAAGTCACATCTCAATCAAATTTATTAAATCCAGTGATACACAGAAAATCTTAAAAGCAGCCACATGGGGGAAAATGTCTTAATTTATTCTGGCTATTATAATAAAAGATAATAGGAAGGGTAACTAATAAACAACAGAAATTTATTTCTCAAAGTTCTGGATGCTGAAAAGATCAAGGCACTGGCAGATTTAGTGTCTTGTGAGGGCCTGCTTTCTGGTTGAAAAATGGTACTATATAGTTTTGTCTTCATGTGATAGAGGAAATAGTTCTCTGTTAGCAGGGCATTAAAACAAATCATGTGGGTTCTGCCCTCATGAACTAATTTTTCATTTACCCCATATCCTAATACCATCACCTTATGGGTTAGGATTTCAACATATGAATTTTGGGGGGGACACAAACATTCAGGTCACATCAATATGCTACATGCAGAGAAATAAAAGAATGATGTGAGATGTTTTATTAGAAGTAATGCAAGTGACAGGACAGTGAATTAAAATTTTAAGGTACTGAAAGAAAAATATTGTCACAAAATTCTCCACACGGTGAAAATATATGCCTAAACAAAGGTAAAATAAAAACATTCCAGACATGTAAAAGATAATTCATAATCAAAAGACTTCCTTTATGCAAAATATTAAAGTGAGTCCTTTACAAAATAAATATACTACAAGAAGGGAACATGCACCTACACCAAAGAAGGAGAATATAAAATTATTTTAGTCTTAATTATTTAAACCTCTCTACAATGGCAACAAAAGAAAAGAATGATTACAAACAGGATATTTGCATAACAGGAGATCACAACTACATACCAATGTATAGACACATGTGTAATCTACATATCACTCAGAAAATTTTGAACAAGAACTCCCTTAAATATTACATTATGTGTAGATTAAATTAGGCCATACATTATAATACATAGTTAGATTGGTTTGGATCTATAAGATTTACACACTGAAATTTGCCCTTTGACCTGGTATCACTATTTCTTGGAACATAATTAGACAATAATTACAAATAAATGTAAAATTACACATAAGTATAAATTTAGGCAGAGAAAGTAAGCCAATAAAGATAAACTGTACATGAAGTTACCCATTATACTACAATTCAAACTAATGTCCAGCAAATGGAATAGTAAATTATATGTTCTGGATAACATATGATTAATCCTTTGAATTTATAGTTAGCAAGATTATATCAAATAGTAAAAAAAAAAACTATGAAATTCAGTGACTGAAACAGATATAAATCCGAATATTTTCTATTATCACAAAAAACTATATAAAATGTTTTCTATGTAGAAGAATCTAAGATTCTATGAAGCAAATAAAAATGTGAATTGTCAAAGTGAAAAAGTAGGAATAAATTTTCTTTTCCCATTTTTTTATTAATGTTTCATTCTTTGTATATTAAAAATGAAAATAATAAAACTAATCCTGTATTTGTTCCCAAGTTGTTGTAGAACAAAGTGAGATAATGAGTACCTATATATAAAAGTGCTTGAATGAGTGCTAAAGGGCTATTCTGCAAGTTTTAAATGATTGAGTAAAATTATTTAAAAAAAATTCCTACATAATAATTAATAAAATTTATTATCCAGACCATTGTAACACACAGTTATAACCTAACTTGTGTTTGCATGAATATTCTAAAAGAAGCACAAAAATAGATTGAAAAAGGTGGTATAGGCATGGGGCCACTGGAGTGGTAGAGGAAATCTCTGAAAATCTCCTCTCCTTCAAAAGTAATTAGAGTACAAAAAAGTGTACAAATCAATTTATATAACTCTGAAATGAATCAAAACTTGAAACAATCCAAGGACAATTTTTAAAGAAAGGATATATGGGAAGGGAGAGAAAGAGATAGGATATTTGAAGAAATAATTGTCAAAAACTTCCTAATTCATTCAAAAAGTTCAACAAACTCAAAATAGGATAAACTCAAGGAGTTCCACACCTAAACACATAATAGTCAAACTGCCAAAAACAGACTCTTGAGAGCAAGAGATAAACAAGAGATGAACAACTAATCAAAAATGAAGTATCCTCAATATATTTACAGATTATTTTTTCCATCAGAAGCTATGAATGCCAGAAATAATAAAAATGTCATAGTCAATATGCTGAAGGAAAAAGTTCAAAAAGCAAAAACTGTATATCCCAGAAAGTTTTATTTCAAAGAAGTATAAGAAATTTAGATATTCCCAGACAAACAAAAACTGATACATTTTTCTAGAAACCCACCCCATAAGAAATACTCGACAAGTATAAAAGAATTGAAAGCACAGATCTTTCAAATTAAACTACAAATACACAAAGAAGGATGCAAGGTTGGTTGTACATATGCAAGTCAATAAATATAATTTACCACCCACATAAGACAAGAATCACATGATCACCTCAATAGATGCTGAAAATTTTTGATGAAATTCGCCACCCAGTCATGCTAAAAATGCTGAAAATTGGGGCAGGAACTATTTAGAACTATATCTAGGGGCAAAGATAGGAGATGGGAACTTATAAAGGAAGTTGACAGCTGCCCCAGCAATTGCCTATTCTTATTCGAACAGTATGCCTAGACCAAACTGACGGAGTAAGAACAAAAGAAAATTGTGCAGAGGGCATACAGGCCCAAGATATCAAGGAAAGAGAGTTCCCTTTGGTGCTGGCACCTCATAGGAGCAATTGAGAAAATTCCAAGAATGGCCAGACAGGAGAATCTGCACTCCATGAGTGGTAGTGGTAATTTATATCCATAGAAGTTAATGTGCAAACTGTGGAACTTTAGACCTTACACCTTAAAAGTGGATATTATGAGATACTCCTAAGATCCAGACATCAGCAGAGATTGAGCTCCCCAAGTAAAAGTGTGTATGAATCAAAATCAAATGCCCAAAGAAAGAGTTCAAAAGGCAAAAATCCTCCAAATATGGGAAATTTCCATTCAGAACCCTGTACCACATCCACTACAAGAGTACACATTTTTTCCAGCATTCACCAGTCTATATCACACATTATATTGGGACACAGGAAGCCACAAGCTAAAACAATAAGCTTTGGCTACTAGTCATAATGCCTGAGAGCTAAATAGGACAAAAAAATGAACTGAATAACCCCAACCCTTGACCCAACGCTTGACCCAAGGGTTACAGAACACAAAAATAAATACAAAGAATAAAAAAAAACATCCATGCCAACGTTTTGACCACCTTGGTGGGAACAAGCCCTTTATTTCTCATTAAGATTTTTTCTAGTTTTTTTAATATTCACTGCATATTTTTTACTTTTTACACATTTTTTCAAAAATCATTTTGTTACTTTTTTTGTTTTTTTTTTTCATTCTGAAAGATTGTTGTGTAGCTGTGTGGGTGTGAGTGTGTATGTTCTCACTGGGCAATACTTAAAGCTCAGCCAAGTAACAGCAAATCTCATCTGATACCTGATCTAACCCCACCTAAGCCTCAAAAGTACTTCAGCACACAGAATTGGGGAGACACAAATCCTAAACAAACAACCAGATTTTAAGGAAGAACAAACCCACTTGAATCAAATGTATGGAAGATGATATGTCATGAGCTTTGTGATGTTTTGAACAACCAATAAAAAATAAAACTTAAACAAAAAAAAAAAAAGGAAGAACAACCAGAGAGAAACTTCAAGTTCCACTCCTGGATACCTACTCATATATAAAAAACATAGAAGTCCAAGAACAACAACAACAAAAAAGATAACTACACAACAAAAGAAACACATATGAAAGAGAAAGGGAATCCATCTCAATTGATATGCACACAGGAGACCTCTAAAAACATGAGGAAACAGGCAACAAATCTTCCACCAAAATTTGCAGCCCTTCAACAAAGCATCCACAGATATGGATGTGGATTGAATTCTGGAGAAAAAATATAAAAAACTGATTACTAAAATGTTCAGTGAATGAAAAAACTTATAAGGAATGAGTTAAGAGAGCAACTATACAAAATAAAGGAAATTTTAAAAAATAATAAATATAATAAAAAGAAAATGAACAAGATTCCTATAAAAGATACAATAAATCAAATTAAAAATTTACTTGAAAGTATTAACAATAGGTTAGATTGTGTAGAAAAATAGAACTTCAGCTTTGAAGACAGAACTTTAGGACTTGAAGACAATATATAAAATTTAATATTCAGTATGTAATAAAGGAAAATGATTAAAAAAACACCATGATCCGAATATGCAAGAACTCTGGGACATCATCAAGAGAACAATTCAGATAGTAACAGAAGAGAAGATGGAGATATAGGCTAAAGGCATTAAAAATATTTTCAATGAGACAGTAATAAAAAACTTCCTCATTTCAGAAATGAAATAGACATCAAATACAGGAGACATTCAGGACCCCACATAGAGCAGATCAGGAAAAAAGTTCTCCAAGACACATAATAATCAAAATGTCTAACATAGAAATAAAGAAAGAATATTAAATGATTCAAGAGATAAACATCAGGTCACACTCAGAGGCAAAGCAATAAGGCTCACTCCTTACTTCTCCTCTCAGACTCTAAAATCAAGAAGGGATTAGAGTGAAAAGTTCTAATCTCTAAAAGAAAACAACAATTGAGTTGGTTATTCCCAGAAAATCCCTCTTTCAAATTCAATGGAGAAATAAAAATTCTCCATGACAAGGATAAAAAAAAAAAAAAAAAGAAATCCTGACCACCCAACCAACACTACAAAAAATACTTAAATATATACACAGAGAACTTGAAAACAATTCACTCTGAGAATTAAAAATATTTTAATGCCACAAGTAGATGAAGGTCACTAGAAGAGTAACCCAAATAAAAATAATCAAGATAGAATTAAAGACATCACACAGGTCAAAATGACAGGAAGCCATAACACATATCCATAATAACACTGAATATAAATGGTCTGAACTCCCAAAGACATAAATTACCAGAATAGATCAAAAAACAAGATCCACTATATGATGTTTGCAAGAGAATCATCTCACAGGCAAAGGTACCCACAGGGTGAAAGTGAAAGGATGGAAAATGTATTCATGCAAAAATGGAATTCAAAAACAAGAAGCAACAGCCAGTCTCATATCTGACAAAGTAGATTTCAAGCAAAAATTAATCAGAAGAGACAAAGAATGCCACTACATTCTGGTAAAGGGAACAAACCAACAAGGGATAACACAGAATTGTATATATGCCCCAAATGTCAGTTCATCTAATTACATTAAAAATACATTTCTTGTCATTAAATCCCAGATAGACTTCAATAAACGAATACTGGGTGATTTAAACATACTCGTATCACCCAAAAGTAAAATCAATAAAGATATTTCTGACCTAAAGAATACTCTAAATCAAATGGGCATAATAGACATCTACAGAATATTTAATCCAAATTTGTACACGAGGAAAAATGAGAATTCATACCCTATTTGAATCAAATGTATGATATGTCAAGATCATTGTATTGTCTTGAGCAACTAATAAAAAAAGAATAAAGTGAAATATTATGACGAAAAAAAAAAAAAAACATCTGGATGTACCTTTTCCTCAGCAACTCATGGAACCTTTTCCAAAATAGACCATACTCAAGGTCACTGTGTAAATTTCTCAAAAGAAGAAACACAAATGGCCAAAAAATATACAAAGAAAGCTTTCAAAATATCTAGCAATCAAGAAAATTAAAATAAAAAACTTTTAAAGATTTCATCTCTTGTCAGTATTGCAATTAGCAAGAATACAAATAACCATAAAAGAAAAAGAATACAATTAGCAAGAATACAAATAACCATAAATCCTGGCAAGTAGGTCTCACATAGATGGTGGGACTGAAAATTTGTACAACCACTCTTGAAATAAATATGGAGATTCCTCAGAAAGCTAAGAGTAGAATCACATTATGACCCAGTTATCCCACTCCTTATTATGTATCTAAAAGTTCTAAAATCAGTGTAAAATAGGGATGCAGGCACATCAGTATTTATAGCAATTTAATTCACAATAGCCAAGTTATGGAACCAGTCTAATTGCCTGCCCCTCAACAACAACAAAAACAATTTCTTTGTGTATAAAATTTTTCTCAACCATTTCATACATTTACAGGGAATTGCCATAGTTTCTTTCTTTTTTATGGCTGATGATTCAGGATTGAAATTAAATAAGTTATATTCCATGAATATAGCAATATGTCAAAAGAGCCCATTATTATATATATAACTACAATACAATTATAAAAACATTTAAAAATAAATAAACACACAAATAATGATACTTGGGAAACACACAAATATGTGAAAATTTAACACACTCTTCAATAACCAATTGGCCAAAGGGAAAACATCATAAAGGAAATTAAATATACATTGGGATACATGAAAGAGAAAATACAACATGCCAAAACATTATGGTATACAGTTAAAGCAGTGCTTATGAGGACATTTTTAGCTATGGTTTCAGAAAAAGAATATCATATAAATAAATCACAAATTAAGTCATTCAAACATACACACAACTCTATATAATTTACCACTAGAATTTATAATTGACAAAAATTAAGTACACTACAGAGTAACTCAACTCAACATGAAAAAAATAGAGAGCACTTGTTAAGTTAGCTACACTCTTAAACAGAAAAGAGAATATAAATAATTTTGATTTGTAACTCTTCTTCTCTTAAGGATTTTGAAAAACAACAGCATAAAAGCAATTATATAACTGTGTTTCTTGGCTGTATTAGAGTAATTCTGTAATTATAATAAGAGAATAAAAGAAGAGTGGAGGTAATGGAGGTATATTGGAACAAATTGTTTTTATAAAATTCATTGAATATAAACTAGTTTGTTATAAATTGACTAGATAAATCACTAATAAAATAACTCAAACACTACAGTGAAGAAAATTGCTATGGTAGAAAATAGTTAACACAAAAAAGTCAGTAATAGAAGAATTTAGGAACAAAAATTACATAAGATATATAGCATACAAATAGCAAAATGACATATATAAGGCCAATATTATCACCAATTTCATGAAATGTGAACTAATTCAACACTCCAAATGCAGAAGTTGGCATAATGGGCTAAAATAACATGATCCATATAAAGCTGTCTGCATGATGCATTTTGGATTCATAAACATAGTGTGAAAGTAGAAAATGGAGAAAATACACTATAAATACATTAAATAAAATTTGGAATACTAATGCAAATATCAAGCTAAATAATTTGTGACATATAATTGTTATTATAGATAGGCAAAGACATTTTATAATGATAAGAGAACTTTAATCAGAAAAATATAACAATTATATATGTATATATGAATAAATCATATATATGACATATATTCATATATATGATATATATTCATATATATATATATATATATATATATATATATATATATATGAATAATGACAGAGTCTTAGTTATATGAAGGAACTACTAACAGGTGAAGAAAGAAATAGATAAATCAGCAATAGTAGTTGCCATCTTAATAAAGTGTGCCACTGGCAAAAAGATGTGTGGATCAATGGAATGTAAGAAAGATTAGAGGAACAGAACCATTGATATAAATTGATTTTTGACAAAAGTACTAAGGGAATTTAGTGGGAAAGGATATTCTTTTCAACAAATTGTATTGAGAGTACTGAAAGTATTGGATATTCTTAGAAAAACAAAATTTCAACTGGATACAAAGTAACTTGATATAGACCATCAGCACAATTGTGAAAGTTAAATCTACATAATTCCTAGAAATAGGAGGGAATCTTAGTGACTTTGGGAAATTATTTCTTAAATAAAATATAGAAAGTATAAAATATTAAGAAAATACAAATAAATTGTGATTCACAAAATTAAACACTTCTGCTCTTCAGAAAACATACAGGAAAAGAAAGAAGCAAGCCACAATCAAGAGAATGTATTTGTAAACCCTACATACAATGAAGAACGTAGGTCTAGAATATAGAATATACTTTGCAACACAAAGAAAAACAACCAATAAAATTGGGGGAAATAACTGAATAAACACTTCAGCCAAAGGGCTACCGATAGCAAGTGAACACACATAAATATATCCTACATTTTTAGTGATTGAACAAATTCAATTTAAAGCCACAAAAAGGATCCCACTACTTTCCTATTAGAATGTTTAAATAATAAAGGCAGATCATAGCATGTTTGACAAGGACATAAAGGAACTAAAATTATCTTCCATTGTTAATGGCAATTCAAAATCTTGAAGTCACTCTGGAAAATGTTTGGCAGTTTCCTTAAATTTATACCTACTACCACATTACTCAAACATTCCTTTATTGCACTCATAGGATTTTCCAAGAGGAAAAGAAGTATATTCCCATGCAAAGACTTGTACACAAATGTATATAGAAGCATTGAAATAGCCAAAAACTAGAAATAATCTAGATTTTTGTCAAGAGATGAATGAATACACATATTTCGACACATCCATATGATAGGATACTACTCGGCAATATAAAGAAATGAACATTATTGCATAACACAACATGGATGAATCTTAACAATTATTTTGAGTAAAAGAAACCAAACAGTGCATACTGTTATATATATATATATATATATATATATATATATATATATATATAAAATATTCTGAAAAATGTAAGACTAATCTATACTGACAGAAAGCAGATCCATATTTGTCTAGGGGTGGGACTGAGATAACAGGGAATGATAGGGGCAAATTATTACAAAAAGATATGAAAGCAAGTAATATATTCATTATCTTGATGGTAGTGATGGTTTCATAGGTGCATGCATGAAAGTGTATCAAATTCTATAATATAAATAGGTGCATTTTATTGCACATCATCACCCCTCAGTAAAGCTCTTTTGAAAAAAGGTATACATCTAACAGTACCTAGCAATACAGCATTTGTCAACATTCTATTACTATATCAGTAAATACTCAGAATAGAGATGAATCCAAACATTCACATGAAAATAATGTGTCTATAATTTCAGAATATGGTAAAAAGCTTCACTTAATTCAAGATTAATTTTAAAATAACATTCTTAGGCATTATAATATAATACAATTTTCCTCATGAACACGAAGTAAGAATATGCCTAAACTTTTACCTCTTCTCCTTTTCTGACTCAGAGATCTAGTTTCTATAACAACTATTAAGCTAAATCACGTGAAAATAATCATATTGACCATCTTCAACCTTTCAGAAAAGCAATTTCAAATGGTTCAACCTAATAAAAACTTGAACAACATTTCCTCTACAAAAATAAAAATACTACCATATATCATTTTTTTCTGCATCTCGATAGAGTGCCTTCTAGAGAATAAATGTTCAAAAAGTGGGAGTAATGACAAAGATGCTTAATTCATTGTATTCTGAGCATTGTTTTCTTCATAGGTAAAACATTCTAAGCAGGGGCATATGAAAAATACTGATGTAATAAAACTCTAGGAATTGTAATTTTTATACTCAACCTGAGAATAAGGAAATGGGATATGAAAATATGCTGTTTCATAGTGAATGCATACTAGAAACATAATTGAACTGGAAACCTTATGTTAGCCTTCCTTATAGCATTAGCACTGAGAAACCACATGAGTAGTCACAGAGTAATGCAAAAGGTAAGCCATACCACTAGATTTTTGTTTTGTTTTTAAGACATATACTTAGTCTAAAGATCACTCATCTTGTTTAAGGTGATTTTTTTCATGAGTAAGAGAGGCAGAGAAAAATGAACATTGAAATGGACCTATGAATGCACACACAAAGATATTTAGATGAATCCAAGAAAAAGGTTAACTCTGAAAATAATCCACTGTGGAATCCAGAAGAAAATTTCAGTATCTATAATGAGCATGCAAGAAGATGAGTAGTAAAAAAGAAGCAAGACAACATATCAATAGAGAGAACAAAAATGAAGATGAAAATGTATCAAGTTGAAAGAAAATAGTGAGTGAATGAAATTGGGAAGAATTTCCAGGAGACTAAAATTAAATAATATGGGCTGGGATTGTGGCTCAGTGGTAGAGTGTTCTGCTAGTATGTGCAAGGCCCTGGGTTCAATCCTCAGCACCAGATAAAAATAAATAAAATAAAGGTAGTGTGTTCAACTACAACTAAAAAAAATATTAAAAAATAAAATAATAATAATATAATTGACATACCATTGGAAGTAGTGAGAATATGGTTGGAATTGTGTTGAATGCAGTCAGTGACATGAAAAAAAAAATCTTAAGAAGTTCTCCTAGAATTAAAAGTGACAAGGCAATTATATAAAACATTGTAAAATAATAATTGTAGATAAGTAGAAAGTAAATATTAAGCAGAGTAAGTAATGAAAGAAATAGCAAAAAATAATACTCCACCACAACAAACTGCTTCAAATTGTACAAATTGCCCCCCAATTTTACATAATTCAACAAGAATCAAGTACAATAATAGTAATAATACCAAAAGAAATAAAAATCTATACTTCAACACTTCTTTTTTAAAGTTGAAAATGTTAATATTAAACAAATCAAAAAGATTCCAGATTAGGAAGAATAAAAAGAGCTGAGCTTTTATCTAAGAGAAAATAAAACACATTTGACAATTTAACTTTTCACTAGGAACATTGAATGCCACAAGTCAGTGGCATCGCATATTTAAGTTTTGTGGAAAATAGTTTTGAACTTAAAAATTTATTTCCAGCCAAACTAATAATAGTATATGAGAGTAGAACAAAGAAGCGTTCAGATATGTAAATATCAGAGATGTACAGGCCCTTGTTATACAATAAATACTTGAACACAAAAATTCAGGAAAGGAAAATGTGAGCTCAAGATATTATAATGAACACCAAAGTCAATAAAAATTAGGGTAAGTTTCAATAATGTTTAAAAAGACCTAACAATTCCAAAATTAAGTCCTGTATTATTACAACATGAAAGGGCTGGAGAACAAGTGAGAGCATGAGAATTGTTTTAATTTCTCAGCTTTGAAAGGAAATACAAATTCAAATGTGCTATAATATATTTCAGGATAACTATTCTTATGGTTTGGACTTGGAATGTCTCTCAAAGTTCATGTTTTGAGGGCTGGGTCTGTAGCTCAGTGACAGAGCACTGCCTAGCATGTGTGAGGCACTGGGTTTAATCCTTAGTGCTACATAAAATAAATAAATAAATAGATAGATAGATAGATAGATAAAAAATAAATAAATAAATAAGATAAAGGTATGTTGTCCATCCTCAAATATAAAAAAATATTAAAAAACATTTATGTTTGGAAGGCTTGTCTCCTAATGCAGCAATATCCAGAAGTGGGGCTTATAGTAAATGATTGATACTGAGGGCTCTACCCTCATCATTAGATCAATCCTTTTATTGGATTAAGAATTTGAAGGGGATAGAGGGAGGTGGTAGAAACTGTAGTTATGGTTGAAGGAAGCAGTTCATTGGGAGTATGCCCTTGGAGATGAAGTCTTGTCCTTAGCCCCATTCTCTCTCCCTCACTCTCTTTTCTTCCTGGCTGTCATGAGCTAAGAAGTTTTCTACTACCATATTCTTCTAACATGTGGTTTCTGCTTTGGAACCAGTCAACCATGAACTGAAACCTCTGAAACGGATGTCTAAAATGAATGTTTTCTCCTCTACTTTGGTCTTCTTCCATATTTTGGTAACAACAATAAAAAGCTAACATAACAATTAATAAAAATTTTACCTATAACTTCCAATCGATTAGAAAGAAAAGAACAGAAAAATCTGATCAATTAGTTCAACAAAAGGGAACACGTGTGTGCACATGTATGTATACTATTACATGAAGAAAAATAGCCCAATAAATAGAAAAAAAAAGAAAAAAAGATAGTAGGATCTTTTGGAAAAGATACAAAGAGTTTGAACATACAGGGTAGAAAAACATGTTAGACAAATGCTAGAATGAAGGAAATAATGAGAGGAAGAAAAAATCAAATATTTAAGCATATTAATATCAGACAATATTAATATCACACACAATAGAATTCAAAGTGAAAGGAATTTAAATAGGACAAATAGGAGAATTTTATATTGTGAAAGGAACAATGCTCCAGGAAACTATAATAGACATGATTTTCTATTCAGCTAATGATAGAGTTTTGAAATCTATGAGCAAAGCTGTTGGCAATGCAAAGAACAATGAGCTTATCTAAAGACATGGGAAGACATGGTGATAAATGTTTCTCAGAGATATAAAAGACTACAATATGATGAAGTTAGAAATTAACATCAAAGGATCAAACCTACATATACATCCATATAATTAGAAAATAAATGTTTATTTTGCAATTCTTTCAAAGTAAAAACTATCAAAGTCTAAATTAATTCACTTTGTATTTTCTTTTTGTCTAATATATTTAAACTGAAACTTTCCTTGGTGTTACTTTGCCTACATCACACAGATTTTGACATTTATAATGAATTAAAAAGCAAAGAAAAACCTTAAAACATGTTGAGAGCCCAACCGAAGGGGCCCCAGCAAACTTCCGGCTGCCAGCAAACTTCTAGCTGCCAACTGATTGGCTCCTCTTCGGTGATGCTCATTGGGCTGTTTCCCCACCCTTTCAGACTACGGAGCTGCTCATTCGGGAACTTTTTTTGGCTCCGCCCACGAGACCCAGCCAATTGGCCTCAAGAGCAGGAGGAGTCGGGGGTTGAGAGGCTTATGGGAAGCTGGTGGTGGCAGTTGGGCTCTGAGGGAATTCCTGAAGAGCTTGTGTGGTGTGGGTGTGTGTTCTAAAAATAAAGTTTCTTTCTTCTTGATAAGTGGCTCATGAATTGTGCCCAGTCAGACTGCGGCAAAAACATATGCCAAAATATTATTAGTGGCTATTCTGAGAGATGATGGGTTATTTTTTCCATTTAGTTTATTTTTGTCTATTTCCTGAAAAGAGATAGTAGAATCTTTTTTTTAAGGAAGTAAAGTCAAGAGGGTTTTTAAAAATATTTTTATTTATTTTTATGTGGTGCTGAGGATTGAACCCAGTGCCTCATGTGTGCAAGTCAAGTGCTCCACCACTGAGACACAACCCCAGCCCCAAGAGTTTTTGTAAATAAATATAGTATAATTATCCATCTTAGAGGAAAATAAAGGCAATTTATTTGCAGGAACAGTATTTTTATGTCGACTTTTCTAGTTTTCTCTATTTATATACATTTTTGGCAAATAGTTGGAAAAATAAAACACCTTAATAAAAAATTTAAATGTGAGTATGAAATCATTGTTACTCTTTATGTTATACTCTGATCCTTAGAAATATGTAAGATTCATTGTAGATGACTCTTACAAATATCATGTTGAAGAGAAAAGTAATTCACAAAAGTATGTACATATATGGATAAACCACAGTATTTTGAACTTTACATAAAGTTTTTACATAAAGTTCAAAATACTCAAAGTTTTTTTACATAAAGTTCAAAATACTCAAAGTGACTTTGCATGAGAGATCAGCAATTTTGTTTTCTGTGAAGAGCCATTTTTGTAAATATTTTAAGCTTTGTGGGTATACAGACTCTGTTGCAACTACTCACCTCTGTTATAAGCTTAAGAAGCTGTCGGTCATACATATGTCAGTGGGTATGGTTAGATGCCAATAACATTCTACAAAACAAGCAGTGGGTCAGATTAGGCCCACAAGCCATAGTTTGACAACACATGCTGTGCATTTCCTACAGATGTATATGTCTGTGTAGGACTATATAGAAAATCAAGGGAACTATTACTGTAAAAACCAAGTCATGGTTTCCAGTAGGGGAAAGTGAAGGGTTGTAATTATTCAGGGATACACTGGGAAAGTCTGGGTGACAAAAATGTGTTATTTATTGACTTCAGTGATTATCCAATGGATGTATAATCTACAAACATTTGTATAATTCACACGTATATTTTTGCCCCTTTCTTTATGGTGTATTTCACATTGAACATTTTAATTAAAAAAAAGGGACAGGCAGAGTGGCACATGCCTGTAATTCCAGTGATGCTGGAGGCTGAGACACAAGGATCACAAGTTTGAGGCCTGTCTCAGCTAATTAGCAAGGCCCTCAGCAACTTAATGAGATCTTGTCTTAAAATAAAAAATGAAAAGGATTGAGGATGTAGCTCAGTGGCGAAGCACCCTAGGTTAAATCTCCAGTACCAATTTAAAAAAAAATGCATTTAGAACTGAAGAAAAATGACTCTAATAATCAAAGGAAAAGAAAATAATCTTTCATATACTATTTTGGTACATTTTATTGATTCTTTTTTTAATTTCAAATGACAGTAGAATCTATTTTGACATAATTATACAATCATAGAATATGTCTTGTTCTAATTCAGACCCCAGTATATCTCCTTCCCCTTTCCTCCTATCACCCCCTTTGTCCCTTTTTTCTATTGATCTTTCTATTCATAGTTTTTTTTTTTAGTTAGTGTCTTGTGGATGTATATGATGATGAAATTCACTATGTATGGTTTATCCATATATGTACATAGGAAATTTATGTCAGATTCATTCTACCCTTTTCTTTTCCCTGTCTCATTGTTTGATATCTACTTTTACATAAATCCATAACAAAAGTCCCATTTAAATTTTTGTAAGAAAGAAAGGGATTCATGTAGTAATTGAGAGGGGAAGAACTTGAGAAATATTTTCTTTGGTCTCTGTGAAAGATAATTTTTTTTTTTTTTAGAGAGAGAGAGAAAGAGAGAGAGAGAGAGAATTTTAATATTTATTTTTTAGTTTTCGGCGGACACAACATCTTTGTATGTGGTGCTGAGGATCGAACCCGGGCTGCACGCATGCCAGGCGAGCGCGCTACCGCTTGAGCCACATCCCCAGCCCTGTGAAAGATAATTTTTAGGTTAGCTGCACCTCAGTTTTTTTCCTATTTATTTATTTAGATAGTCTCATTACATTGCCTAGATTGACCTTGAACTCCCTATTCTCCTGTCTCAACTTCCCAAGTTGCTGGAATTACAGGCATACACCACTGTGCCCAGCACATTTCATTTTAAACCTAGGTCTCTGGCAGTTACTAATTAGGAGAAGATGGGCAAGTATATTAATTCATTGAATTTTAATTTCCACATTTACAAATTATGACTAATACTTACATTTTATTATGTCTGAAAGAGAGTGAAAAGATGAGGAAAGTTGAAGAGAGGGGAGGAAGGGATGCATCCAAGCACAGTGCTTTCTTTCACTAAATCACAACATTTCTGAGATCTCTCCCCAGACATTTATTTCTTTATTAGGGCTATTAAATTAAATTCAATCAACATTTACCGAACACATAGTATGTGCCTGCCAGGCAATGGGCTAAACAAGGATAGGACCCTCAATCATTGCCCATCCAGAAACGTACAGTACAGCAGAGAAGTTCAACGTGAATTTAAAAAAAAATCCACTTTGGGAACCCTGAAGAAAGCTGTCACAGGTTGTGGATTCTGGAAAACAGAGTCAGAGACCAGCATACAGGAGTTATATCAGGAATATTTTTGAGGTCAACATCCCTGGAAAGGAATGGAAAACAGTAGGACTGGGCAGATAACTTGGCTAACTATGAAGCTGAAATGGTCTTTTAGAGTCGTCCAAAGTTGAGGTAAGTTGACCAGGCCCTAATATGCCCTTATGTATTACTCATTGAAGGAAACATCTTCTTGCCCTCATCCTGGAAAGGAGAACTGATCTTGTTCAAGGCACATTTCTTCAACTGAGATTATCTCTGATGGAGTCTGATAGCTGAGGTCCATGTTCTACTGTCACTGACAGCAAACAGGGAAAGAAATGTTTCATTTATTCCTGAAGGGAGATTGGACAGCTCATTAAAGATCACAACAGATGTGCCTCAGGCTGTTGAAATATCCTTTGTGTGTTTCTGCATTTATTCATGTTCAATATATCAAAAGATTCTCAGGGACTCTGCAAAAGGAGAAGTTCTAGAAAAGCCCGTATTCCAAAGGATTCTGGGACCAATTTTGAACTTCTTATGACAAATAGGTGCAACAGATGAGATAGCTATTTTTGCCCTGCTTGTTTTTCTTCTTTATTATGATTTCTGCCCATCATTTTAAATGTCTTTAATTAATGATACATTTTATTGGACTTCTGCCCCCAAGCTTTTAAGACAGAGGACATGCTTCTAAAAATCAAAGAACTAAATAATAAATAGAGTGCTGAGCAGTAAAGTGATCTTCAGATGAAAGAATAGAAATCCAAACCCAAAGCATAAAATGGGCCAGTTCATCATCATGGTTGCCAAGCAGGAAGGAGGGCCTTTCACACAGATGGCTCCATCTCAATTCCTTATGTCAGAAGCCCTAAGCAGCTGTTCTGCTGGCCCATATTGTAGCCTTAAAGCCAGATTACCAAAAGATGCAGCTGACTTGGCTACAGTGCAATGATACATGCACTTTTATTATTTGAACAAGATTCGGTTTTCCACTCACCTACAGATAAAAATGACCTTCCAGGCCTTTAGCTTCTGAGAGTCTGCAGGGAACTAAGAGTATGGAGAGGACTTAGTTGAGAGGCACAACAAATTTGGTTCAGTTCAATAACCACTCACTGAGCTCCTACTTTGAGCCAGGCCCTATGTTGGGTTCTGGAATGTCCAATAAAACAGATACATTCTCTGACAGAAGTTTCTAATTTAGTATCAAGACTGTCCAACATTCAGAAAATTATAATACTGGTTGTGCTACAAGTTGGGAGAGAAGCTCAATTGAGAGTAGTAATATAGAAACGAAATTTAGGAGGAAGAATTACCAGGGCTTGAGATCAGTTAGGGAGATATTGCCATGGACCAGATGAGATCAGGTCAATGAAGGCTTAAGTACTTATGTAAATGTAGTCATGTTTTCTTAGCTATGATCCTTAAGAGGTAATTGACAATACTTAAAGCAGGGACATCTTAAATCTAATTTTAATAAAAGTGTTAAATTATACCTTTTGAAAATAATATCTGGCTTTATATAGATTTTCCAGATGCTCTGGACACTTTTTAGTTGAGGACAGAAAATGGAGATGCAGTGATGCTAGGGAGGTAATTGAGCAGAGGTTGGATCTTTAAAGAACTTTATAATGTGCACAACTATTGGTTTGCCATAGAAGTGTTTTGAGGAAAGAAATTACATGCTGACATCTTTTTTTAATTAAACTTTTTTGTTTTGATATGATTATAGACTCACATGGAATTATAGGAAATAATAGAGAAACCATGTGTACCCTTTCCCCAATGGTCACATCTTGCAAAACTATAATACATTGCAAGCAAGTTATTGACTTCTATACATCAAGATAAACAATGTTTCCACAAGTGTTTCTCATGTTGCCCTTCCATAGACATACTCACCTTGCTCTGGATCATACCTCCTCTTTAATCCCTAACCTGTTTTCCATTTCTATAATTTTCTAATTTAAAGAATAATATATAGCTGGATGTGGTGGCACATGCCCATAATCCCAGTGGCTGGGGAGGATGAGGCAGGAGGATGGAGAGTTCAAACCCAGCCTCAGGAACTTAGTGAGACAATAAGCAACTCAGTGAGACCCTTTCTCTAAATAAAAGACAAAATGGGGCTGGTGATGTGGCTCAGTGGTTGAGTGCCCCTGAGTTCAATCCCTGGTACCAAAAAAAAAAGAATAATGTATAATAAAATTTTGCATTATATAAACTTTATAGATTGACAATTTTCTACTTATTATAAATCCCTGAAGATTCACTCAGCCTGTTTCATACATCACTGGTTCATTTCTTTTTATTGTTGAGTTATATTCCATAGGATAGACATGCCACAGTTTACTGATTCACAATTTGATGTATATTTCAATTGTTTACATTTGGAGCTATTTTGAAAAATCCTGCTATAAATGTTTGCTTACCAATTTTTGTGTGAGTATAAAATTCTATCTTTCTGGGATTGATGCCTAATAGCATAATTTCTAGGTCATATGGTAGCTGCAGACTTAATTTAGCAAGCTATCAAAAATGATTTCACAGTAGCTGTACCATGTTATATGTTCACCACCAATATATGAGCCATCTAACTTTTGGCATACTTACTAAAATTTGGTATGATCACTATTATTCTTTTAGCCACTCTGATAGATCTGTACTGACATTTCATGGTGATCATAACTTATAATTTTCCTAATGACTAGTAATGTTGAAAAGTTTTCCATGAATTTGACATCTGTGATGATATGTCTATTCATGTCATTTGCTTATTTCCTAATTAGATTGTTTGTTTGGTTACTAGTGAGCTTCAGGTGTTCTTCATATGTTTTCAGCCATTATGATGCTTATGCTCAGTTTGGACTAATACAATGAAAATACCGTTGACATGGCATTTATAAGTTGCACAGTTCTGAAGTTTAAGAATCTATGATCAAGGCACTGGCAAATTCAGAGTCTGGTGAGACACACTTTTTGATGGTGACCATCTTTTCATTATGTCCTCATAATGCAGGAAAAGGAGAGACAATAATCTCATGTCTCTTTTTCTTTAATAAAAGCATCAATCTCATCAGAAGTGCTGCATTCTTTTTCTTAATTAACTACTTAATTTTTAATTAGTTATATATGACAGCAGAATGTATTTTGATTCATTGTACACAACTGCACCACAACTTTACATTTCTATGGTTGTACACGATTTTGCATCTCACCATATTTGCAGTAATATATGTGCATAGGGTAATGATGTTCATCTCATTCCACTATCTTTACTGCCCCCATGCTCCCCTCCTACCCTCCTTCCCCTTTTGCCAATCAAAGTTTCTCCATTTTCCCCATGTCTCCCTCTTCTGCGTTATGGGTCAGCATCCACTTATCAGAGAGAACATTTGGTCTTTTGAGATTGGCTTTCTTTGCTTAGCATAATATTCTCCCACTCCATCCATTTACCTGAAAGTGCCATCATTTTATTCTCTTTGAATGCTGAGTTATATATATATATATATATATATATATATATATATATATATATATATATGTGTGTGTGTGTGTGTGTGTGTGTGTGTGTGTGTGTCAATTTCTTTATCCATTCATATATTGAAGGGCATCTAGGTTATTTGCACAGTTTAGCTATTGTGAGTTGTGCTGCTTTTTTGAACACTAATGTGACTGTGTTACGATAGTATATTGATTTTAAATTCTTTGGATATAAATCAAGGAGTGGGATAGCTGTGTCAAATGGTGGTTCCATTTCAAGTTTTCTAAGGAATCTCCATACTGCTTTCCAGAGTGGTTGCACCAATTTGCAGTCCCACCAGCATGTATGAGTGTACCCTTTCCCCCACATCCTCACCAAAATTTATTTTCTGTATTCTTGATAACTGCCATTCTGACTGGAGTGAGATGGAATCATAGAGTAGTTTTGATTTGCATTTATCTAATTACTAGAGATGTTGAACATTTTTTTCATGTATTTGTTAGTTGAGTGTATATCTTCTTCTGAGAAGTGTCTGTTCAACTCCTTAGGCCATTTATTCATTGGTTTATTGGTGTTATTTTTTTCAGTTTCTTCATATATCCTGCAGATTAGTGCTCTATCTGACTTGTGTGTGGCAAAAATTTGCTCTCCAAAATAGGCTCTCTGTTCACCTCATTGATTGTCTCTTTTGCTGAGAAGAAACTTTTTAGTTTGAGTACATCCCATTTATTAATTTTTGATTTTATTACTTGTGCTTTAAGAGTCCTGTTAAGGAAGTCAGGGCCTAACTAGACATGATGAAGAGCATTCTATCAGACCTTAAAGGAATGAAATTAGAAAACAGTGATAAAATTAAAAAGAGAAGCTATTCCAACTCCTGGAGACTAAATAATATGCTATTGAATGATGCATGAATAACAGAAGACATCAGGAAGGAGATAAAAAAATCTTAGAGGTAAATGTGAACTCTGATACAAGTTATCAAAATCTCTGGGATACTATGAAGGCAGAGCTAAGAGGAAAGTTTATTGCATGGTGTTCATTCATTAAAAGAAAGAAAAGTCAGCAAATAAACAACCTGACATTGCAACTCAAAGCCCTATAAAAGGAAGAACAAACCAACACCAAAAGTAGTAGAAGACAGGAAATAATTAAAATCAGGGCAGAAAAATGAAGTTGAAACTAAAGAAACAATTAAAAAAATTGACAAGACAAAAAGCTGGTTCTTTGAAAAATAAACAAACCTTTAGCCATTCTAATGAATAAAATGAGAGAGAAAACTCAAATTACTAAAATTAGTGATGAAAAAGGAAATATCACAACAGACACTATTGAAATACAGAAGACAATCAGAAAGAAAATTTTTAGAAAATTTATACTTCAGTAAAACAGAAAACCTTGAAGACACTGACAGATTTCTAGAGGCATATGATCAACACAAACTGAGTCAAGAGGACATACAGAATTTAAACAGATCAATTTGAAGAAAAGAAACAGAAGACACCATCAAAAGCCTACCATCCAAGTAAAGGTCAGGACCAGACAGAGTCACAGCTGAGTTCTACAAAATTTACAAAGAAGAATTAGTACCAATATTCCTCAAATTATTTCATGAAATAGAAAAGGTAAGAACCATTCTAAACTCATTCTACAAAGCTAGTATCATCCTGATACCAAAACCAGGCAGAGACAGACACATCAAGGAAAGAAAATTTCAGACCAGTATCCCTGATGAACATTGATGCAAAAGTTATCAATAAAAATCTGGAAAATTGCTTACAAAAATATTTAAAAAGTAGTGCACCATGATCAAGTGGTGTTCATTCCAGAGGAGATTCAAGTTTGGTTCAACATACAGAAAGCAATAAATATAATTCATCATATCGGTAGACTTAAAGATAAGAAACATATGATTATATCAACTGATGCAGAAGAAGCATTTTACAAAATGCAACACCCTTTCAAGTTCAGGACACAAGAAAAACTAAGGCAAGTAGGAACATACCTCAACAATGCAAAAGCTATCTATGCTAAACCCAAGACCAACATCATTCTAAATGGAGAAAAATTGGAAGCATTCCCTTTAAAAACTACAACAAGACAGGGATGACCTCTTACACCACTTCTATACAACATTCCAAACCACAGCAATTAGACAGATAAAAGAAATTAAATGAATATGAATAGGAAAAGAAGAACTGAAACTATCATTATTTTCTGATGACATGATTCTATACTTAGAGGATCCAAAAAACTCCACCAGAAAATTTCTAGAATTAATAAACAAGTTCAGCAAAGTGTCAGAATATAAAATCAATTCCTATAAATCAAATGCATTTATATATAACAGTGACTAATCCACTGAAAGAGAATTTAGGAAAACAACCCCATTCACAGTAGCCTAAAAAAAAATACTTGAAATCAACTTAACAAAAGAGGGAAATGCCTCTACAATGAAAACTAGGGAACACTAAAGAAAAAAACTGAAGAAGACCTTAGAATATGGAAACATCTCCCATGTTCTTAGATAGGCAAAATTAATATTGTCAAAATGGCTATACTACCCCAAAGCGCTATACAGATTCAATGTGACTCCAATTAAAATCCCAATATCATTCCTTATAGACATAGAAAAACCAATCATGAAATTCATTTAGAAAAGTAAGAGTCCCAGAATATCCAAAACAATCCTTAGCAAGATTAAAGCAGGAGGCATCACAATACCAGTCTTTAAACTATACTACAAAGCTATAGTAACAAAACAGCATGGTATTGGCACCAAAATAGACATGAAGACCAATAGTGCAGAATAGAAGGCACAGATACAAACCCACATAAAGACAGTTTTCTCACACTGGACAAAGGCACAAAAAAAACATATATTGCCGCAGTCTGGCTGGGCACAATTCAAGAGCTACTTATCAAAAGAAACTAACTTTATTTTTAGAACCACACACGCCAAACAAAACAGCTCCTCAGGAAAAACCCTCAGAGCTCAACTGCCACCACTGGCTTCCCACAAGCCACTCCCCCTCTCTGTTTAAACAACAAGCATGTGGCTTAGGGACCATGCCTGCCTTAGGTTGTCCAATAGTACATATGGTCCTTACCCGTTATCTTAGGTAACCTCACCCCCCCCCCCCGCTGGTACAAAGACCTCTACACAGGTGTGGCTGTATACTGGACCGGTAGTCAGTGATGGGTAATATCCAATTACAATGGTACCAACCTAAGATAACGGGTAAGGACCATATGTACTATTGGACAACCTAAGGCAGGCACGGTCCCTAAGCCACATGCTTGTTGTTTAAACAGAGAGGGGGAGATGTTGAGAGCCACAGTCAAAGGGGCCCCAGCAAACTTTCAGACTGCCAGCTGATGATTGGCTCACAGCGGCCCCAGCAACATCTAGCTGATTGGCTCCTCTGCGGTGATGCTCATTGCGCTGTTTCCCTACCCTTTCAGGCCACGGAGCTGCTCATTGGGGGACTTTTTTGGCTCTGCCCATGCGACCCAGCCAATTGGCCTCAAGAGCAGGAGGATTGTGGGAGGTGGAGAGGCTGGTGGTGTGGGGAGTGGCTCGTGGGAAGCCAGTGGTGGCAGTTGGGCTCTGAGGGTTTTTCCTGAGGAGCTGTTTTGTTTTGGTGTGTGTGGTTCTAAAAATAAAGTTAGTTTCTTTTGATAAGTGGCTCCTGAATTGTGCCCAGCCAGACTGCGGCAATATATGAAGCAAAGATCACCTCTTCAATAAATGGTGCTGGGAAAACTGGAAATCCATATGTAGCAAAATGAAAATAAATACCTATCTCTCACCATGCACAAAACTCAACTCAAAGTGGATCAAGGACTTAGGAATTAATCCAGAGACCCTTCACCTAACTAATAGAGGAAAAAGTAGAAGCACTGCATTCTTTATTTTTTAAGGTTTTTAAAAAATATATTTACTTTTTATTTGTACATGGACCCAATAACTTTATTTTAAATATTTATTTTTATGTAGTGCTGAGGATCAAACCCAGGGCCTCACACGTGCTAGGCAAACACTCTACCTCTAAGCCACAACCCCTGCCCCAAGCACTGCATTCTTGTGACCTAATTATCACTCACATTGCCCCCAGATAAAGAGTTAGGATTTCAACGTGTGAATTTCAGCATATGAGGATCACAAACATAGGATACATGGCAGAGATCTCCATCACATATATGGTTTGCAAATATTTTCTTTTACTATGTACTTTTTTTATACTCTTATTGGGAGTCTTTATCACACTAAATGAGGTTTTATTTTTTGTTTTGTTTTTAATCTTGATAAATTCCAATGTACTAATTATTTTTCTTTTTTTGGAGTAAGACTTAAAACTTCAACAACCCCTAAGTCTCAGAGAATTTATATTATGCTATTTTCTAAAAGTTTTTTAGTTTTATATTTTACATTTAAGTCTATACCATTTTGAATTAATTTTGAGTAAGATTCAAAATTGTGGTCAAAGTTATTATGGCTAGTAATATCCAATTTTTCCAGTATCATGTGCTAAAAAGATATTCTTCTTTCATTGTACCATATTTGTACCCCTGTCAAAAATCCATTGAGGTTTGTTTTAAGGATTTCTGCACTTTTTTTAAGAGAGAGAGAGAGAGAGAGAGAGAGAGAGAGAGAGAGAATTTTAATATTTATACTTTTTAGTTTTCAGCAGACACAACATCTTTGTTTGTATGTGGTGCTGAGGATCGAACCCGGGCCGCACGCATGCCAGGCGAGCACGCTACCGCTTGAGCCACATCCCCAGCCCCAATTTCTGCACTTTTTTTAAAACTTAAACATAATCTTGATTACAATAGCTATATAAATTTTTAAAAATAACTCTCATCTTTATTCTCCTTTTTCAAATACCTTAAACTATTCTAATTCAATTGGAAGTTCTTACAAATCTCAGAATCGTCTTTTCTACATCTGCAAAAACCATGTTGCAGATTTGATAGGAATTGCAATAAACATAGATTTGGCAATTATTTACAGCTTCACTAGGTTGAGTCTTCTATTTCAGGAACATGATATGTCTCTATATTTAGGTAAATCATCTTTGATTCCTGGCCTCAGACTCTTATGGTTTTTCAACACTTTTTTAAAACTTTATACCTAAATAGTTCAAGTTTTGAGCAACTGAAAACTGTACTTTTCATTTCAGTGTTCATCTACTCATTGTTATTATATACAAATGTAAGAAATGTTTTTATGTTGATTTTGTATCCTCAAAATATGCTGAACTCATTTATTAGTTCTATCAGTTTTTGTGTTCTACAAGTTTTTTTTAAATATTTTTTTTCATTGTAGTTGGACACAACACCTCCATTCCATTCATTTATTTTTATGTGGTGCTGAGGATCAAACCCAGGGCCCTGCGCATGCTAGGTGAGCGCTCTACCACTGAGCCACAATCACTGTCCTGTTCTACAAGTTTTGATCATCTGCATTTAGTTCAAATACTTACTTATCATGATACTTCCACTATGACTTATTATATAGAAGTGTTGCATAACATCCAACTAATTAGATATTTTCTTGTTACCAATTCATAGTTTGATTTCATTGTGGTCAGAGAATACATTCTATGTTATCCAAATTCTTTTAAATTTTTTTAAAATTTGCTTTGGTCCCAGAATATGGTTTAACTTGGCATATATTGGGTGGTTTCTTATAAATGTTGATTAGATCTCCTATTTCATGGAGTTATTGAATTTTTATATATTATTGCTGGTTTTCAATCTAGTCAGACTGTCAGTAAGAAATGGTGATGGAAGTCTCTAATGTTGATTTTTTCTTTCACATTTTTTTTCTATTCAGTCCTAGCAGTTTTTACTTCACATATTTTGCATCTCTGTATTTAGTGGTATACTTATTTAGGATTGTTGCATCTTTGTGGGTTGACTTATCATTATATGCAATTTTATATGTCTATTCATTTCATTTGTTCTATTGTTTCAAATATTAATATAGTCATTATTTTTCCTTTTTCATTAATATATTCATTATAGATTTTATTATATCCTTTTTACTTTTATATTGCCTCTATCATTATACTTCAAGTGAGTTTCTTATAGACAGAAAATAAGTAGGTTGAGAGTGTTTAATCCTGTCAACCTATGTTTTTTAAATTTAAAAGGTATATTTTGACCACTTACATTTAACATAATTATTAACATATAAGGGATTGAATTAGCTACTTTGTTTTTGGTTTTCACTTTATTCTTTCTGTTTTATTTCTCTATTTTTTTCTTAGGGTTCCATGAACATATTTTAGAATTCTATAATAATATATACTTAGAGTATTTGTATCTGTTCATATAGCTTTTAGTGCTTTTTCTAAGTATTGCATTATATATGTACATATGCAAAGCTTGTTAGAGTCTACTGCTGCTGTTTTACCAGTTACTCTACCCCATTTATAATATATTTGCCTTTAGTATTTTTCTTTTCACATATTGATAACTACATTAGAACCATATCAGTTTTAATACTTTTTATTTAAACAATCAAACATAATTTTAAATTCATTGTATTTACCCCCATTTTTATTGCTATGTTCTTTGTTCTTTCACATGTCCTGAGATTTCATCTTTAATCACTTCTTTTTAGAAAAATTATTTTAGCCATTAGAGTTGAGCTGGTGAAAAATTCTCTTAATCGTACTTCATCTCAGAGTATCTCAATTTCCCCTTCATTACTGATATATGCTTTCACCAACTACAAAATTCTGGGTTGATATGTTTTTTGTTTCTTTGGCTCTTGAAATATGCTATGCCACTTCCTCAGCATTCATGTTTTTTAATGATAAATCCACTCTAGTTTGAATTGGGTTTCACCTATAGTTAATTTGTAATTTTTGTTTCAAGTTTCTGTTTTCTCTATAAAAATGTGAGTATAAGTATTAATGTAGATTTCTTTGACTTTATCCTATTTGGGTTTTTCTCAACTTTTTAGATCTGTCTTTAACAAAAAATAGGAACGTTTTCAGCCATTATTATTAAAATTATTCTTCTGTTTCACACTTTTTTTTCCCTGCTTTGGACCTCTGATGACATGAATGTTGCATCTTTTACTCAGTAGTATAGATGCCTGAAGTAATTTTTATTCATTCAACATAATTTCCTATTTTTATTTAGCCTGAGTAATTTTCAACATTCCATCTTCTAGTTCATTATTTCACCTGCCCTCTATTATATTAATGAGCTTCATTTCTTATTTCAGTTATTGCATTATTCAATCCTAATAATTCTTTTTGAATTTTTCTTTGAAGAATATGTTCAATGTTAAAACTTTCTATTTGCTGAGAGTTAATTTTTTTCATTTTTTCAAGGGTTATTGTAATTGTTCATTGAAACACTTTTATGATGGATGCTTTAAAATCTTTGTCAAATAATTCTAATACCTCTATATTCTTAATTTTGGAATATATTGATTTTCTTTTTTAATTGTTTGAGATCTTACTGTACTTAGGTATAATAAATTTTCATTGAAACCTGAACAATTTCAAGATTATGTAAGGAAGTTATGAATCTTATGTGAACTTTCAGGTTTAGCTGACTTCCTCTCACACTGCTCCAGAAGAGGAGGAGGAGTGTACCACTTCATTACTGCCAAATGGGAGTAGAAATGTAGGTTCCCCCACTAGGCCTCCACTGTTACCCAATAAGTGTCGGGGAACATTTTGTTACTGCTTGGCAGAAGGTAGTTCTAACCTCCCACTAAGTCTCTACTGATGCCTCTCTAGCTGGAAGGGGTAAGAGTGCCTAGTTATTGCTCCTCACATGGCCTCCTCTGACACCACAGGGGAGTTGGCTTCCCTACTGCTGGGCATTGGTGAATGTCCTGACCCTTCCATTAAATCTCCTCTGATATTATCTTAACAAGGACAGGGAGGGGCACTGTGCCATTGCCAGGTGAGTGTGAGAGTTCAGATTCCCTACATTTTCTTCTTTGATATGTGAATTTGGTGCTCTGTACAGCCCAGTGGTGATGAAAATACTGGTTCCCCACTCAGCCTTATCTAATACCTCTTTGACAGGGTTGCTTGAGTGCATTGTTATAGCCTGGTAATGGGGGAATTCTAGCTTCCCAACTCAGCATTTGCTGGCACAGTGATATTTGCCTGGGGGAGAGAAGTTATTGTCTAAACATTTTATGTCTTGCTAGGCTGCCCTTTGCATTGTAATTTAGCTGGAAAAGACAGGCTTTTGTTTAGGCATTTTTTGTCAGAACCTATTGGCATTTCAGGGTCATGGGCTTTTTTGACATCAAGTTTTGGATATAAGAAGCAAAAAGGAAATGCAAGAAACTCACCAGGTTATTTTTCCTTGAGGTTTACAGTTCCTAGTCATATGTTTACTTCTTCCAAACTTTCCAAATCTTATGCTAGTTAGTTAGTTAGTTTGTGTGTGTGTGTGTGTGTGTGTGTGTGTGTGTGTGTGTGTGTAATGTAAGGAATTTTTTATAGTGGGAGAAGTGGGTAAGAGTGTATCTACTTCATATTTCTTGAAATTCGAAGTTCAAGTGTATTTTTAAAGATGATAGTAAAAAGAATTGGATCGGATTCTGGCTGTAGTCCTGGACTATGAAGGAAAGGACAGTAATTTTGATTCCATTAAATATGATTGGTTAGTGTTTTAATTGTTCCTTTCTCTACACAAATGCCTCCTGGAGAGAAGGGATAAGAAAGTTACTGCTCAGACATCACAAAACTAGTGCTCTTTGTTCAAATGGTATGAGACTCCACACTAAACTATTGAGCTTGAACAGGTTAGGAGAGAGACAATTGTGTACTTGGATTTGAAATTTTTCAGGCATATTTTGACACCAGTGTATTTGGGATACAATTTGGAGACAATCTGATCAGCTTTACAATACTCAATGCTTGGAACAACCGTATACACAAAACCCCCACCTATGACCTGAACTGATGTCCCTTATGGTGTATGGGTACAAATCTGATTCTTTTAAAGAAGCCTGGCTTTGCAGTTTGTGCAGAGGATAAGCAAGGCAGTATATGTTTATAAAAATGAGCATCAGCAATTCTACCTGCTTGATATAAAGAAGAATCTGCACAGCAAAGCAACATGTAGTTTACAACACAGATTTCTGATGAAGATAATAAGGACTAAATACCTAAAGATAGAAATGGAAAATTTTAGAAAATAATAATGAAGCCGACTGGACTTCAAGTTGTGTTTGAAGTGATATGCTCCATCATAATCTATTTTGTTATGAAATATATTCATGTGCGTGTGTGTGTATTTGATATTGTATAGTTTGGAGGTTGGGGAGGGATTCAGAACGCAGTAGCAGAGAGGTTCCAAAGGAGGTCTCAAGGAGATATTATAAGTCAGTTACTTCCTAAATACATTATAGAAAAGATGGGCTGCGAAGCTGAAGAGCCAGAGCTATCATCAGCTTAAATGGTTCTGAATCTGGCTTTTCCCCTTGATCAAATATGTTTTTTCAAGAACAGAATAACAAATTTGTTCAGCAATCATAATAAATGTACCCAGAATTCCCAAGTCTGCAAGACCACTGGTCTAAGGGCTAAGAAATTTAATTTCACTCTAATTTCTTCCATTGCCAGTTCAAATAATCATGGATGAATCAATTTCCTCTTTCTGTAGCCAGGTTTCCCATCTGAATAAAAAGGAATTAGGCTAGACTAATTCCAAAGGTACATTCCAGTTTGCTTTTCTCTGACTTTATGCACTTGGTAATAATTAGGCTTCAAAAATATCTGAGTATGCCAATGTTCTGTCAAAGATAACAAACCCCACTCCTTAAGGTAATAGTTTGCAAAACAATTCACAAAGCTGGTGCTTAGTATTCTTTGTTTTTAATAATTGATCTGGTGATCTAATGCAGTTGATTCACTGATAACAATTAATGATATATTAATTAATTCAAAGTCCAGATGTTGATGTTGTTTGTAGACACATGCTAGAAAGGGACCAATTATACAGGAGCAGTCTCTCTCTCTCTCTCTCTCTCTCTCTCTCTCTCTCTCTCTCTCTCTCTCTCTCACACACACACACACACACACACACACAAGTTCTATGTGTCTTCCATGTATAATTATCCTTGTTTTTCTTTTCTTTTCAGACTTTAAATGTTTTAAATAGAACTCATATACTATTTACCTCCCAGCCCTACCCATAAAACCTTCTCCTCCTGTATTCTCCATCTTGGTTAATATTACTGTAATATTTATAGTTATCCTAGGTAGTAATACTGAAGTCACCCTTCACTATTTTTTCCAAGAAGATTAGTAAATTCTATACTCTTTACCATCATGGTCTCTCCTGCTAACCTCCAGTCTTTCTTTCAACCTCAAAATATAGTTTATATTTCACCTCCTCTGAAGCATTTCCTGACCTTTTCCCTTCCCCCAAACATAGCTGTATTTACTCTTTACCCAGATATATTTATGAACGTTATACTTTTACCTATCTTTAAGGTTATCATTCTATATTATAATTTACTGAAGTAATGTTTATCTTTCCTATTAGACTTGAATACCTTGAGGGCATTAGATTATACATAGCTTTGTCCCCAGGGCAAAGAACAATAAGTATTTGTTAAAATGAATGTTCAAGCACTTATCCAGAAGAGAAGGATGATTCCAATATCTACAGAGGTGCTGTATCCTAAGCCCCAAGACCTAAGAACAGGAGTCACAGTCACACTGACTTCACATTATTGGATTAAGGATGTCATGGCTGCCTTCAAATATGTGAAAGACCTCCATATAGAGAATGGATAAGATTCAATTCATCTCAAAGAGCACAAAAGCCAAACAAATGGGTAGATAATATAGTGGAATACATTCTAAATTATGAGAAAAGAGAGATAATAAGATTGCCAAAGGGGAAATAAGCTTATCTGAGAAATCCCTATTTTTGTTACTGAAGGTGTGTGAGTGGTAGTTGGACAGCCACTTGCAGAAAACATTGCAGAGAAGATTTACTTAATCGTGTGGCAAAGATAGACTGAATAACCTTTATGGTTCCTCTAGAATGTGTTCATTAAAACAAGATGGAATGGAACAGAACTGGGTCATATTGTTCCCTATGTCTTCTTTGCTCTAGCTGTGTTTCTCTTTGTTAATGGCATCATCACTAATATCAACAACTCACACTCAAAAGCACAAAATCATATATCATTACATCACCTCATCATAGTTACCAAGCTATTCATAGTCTACTTTCACATCATCTTATTATCTCTTGAGTCCCCTCACTCTGTCTACATTGACATTTATTTAATGTAGATTTTTTAAAATATTTATGTTTAGTTGTAGTTGGACACAATACCTTATTTTATTTATTTTTTATGTGGTGCTGAGCGTTGAACCCGGGGTACCACATGTGCTGGGCGAGCACTCTACCTCTGAGCCACAACCCCAACTCCTAATGTAGATTTTATTTTACCTCTTGTCTGGATTATTGCAAAAGCTTCCTAACTCCTTGCCAATACTATCAGATAAATAATCCCTAATTCCCCTTCTTTCACATTACTCTTATGTTCAAAATCCTGAAATTGAATCACATTACCATTAGGGGAAAAAATACTTCCAATCATTCATAGATCTTCCAAATTTGGTTATGATTTACCTTCCCCTGCTTCTCTGCATGATAGCACTGCTCCAGACAACTTATAATACGGACTATTCCCAGAACTGCCCTGATGTTTCAAATTTACCCCTTCTGGTTCCAACTATGTAATTCTTAAATGTATTCTTCAAGAACCAGGTAAAATGACATCTATTATCAGGCCCATTATTCATTACTTCCATTTTCCATCACATTTTGGGGGACATTTTCCCCATCTAAACTCTTAAAATAGTATTTTTGGTTAGTTTTTTCAAGTTTTATCTTTTAAAAATCTTTTTATTTCAATGTACCTGTGCTTATATTTAACAAAGTTTTATTGTGGACAGCATATATATGGGTTTGCTTTTTTTTCAATACAGCCAATCTCTGCCTAACCATCAGATTTTACTTGTAATATTCTTATGACTTTTTGAGTTTCTAGCTTGTACAGTAACACCAAAATTACCTAACTTTTATTTAGTACTATGTGTCAGCTACTATTCTTACTATTTTACATACATTATTTTATTTCTAAACTTAAAAGCACCTCATGAGCTATTAATATCCTCATTCTACAAATAAAGAACTTGAGGATTGGAGATGTTAAATGTTTCCTCAATTACACACAGAACATTAAAATTTCCTAGTAAATGATACATGTGTAAGAAAAGGAGTGGCTAAGCCTAAGTCCAGTCCCTTTTCCTTGTTCCTTGGTCTCTGTCTGAACTGTGTATCCTGTGTACAAACCAATACATACTGTATGCCAACCTTACTTCAGTAGTTCTCTTACCATTATTTAATGCCAGGAGACTTCCCTATTGATGATGAACAGGTAAAGTTAGAAATATTATAAGAGGAAATGATTTGGAAAAGAAATCAGCACTGGGGTCCAAGAGGCAGACAGAACTGCTATTGAGTCCTGACATCTTTCTTTCCTAGCTATGTGACTGTGGACATCTGTTGAGCCTCAGTCATGAGGCTGAAATATTTAAGTGGAAATTTCAAAATCCATGAACCTGTTGAAAAAGATCTGACACTTGTGTTTTATCTGTAAAACAATCCATATCACACCTGCCCCTATGTCTCACAGTCTTTGGTAAACCTTTTCTCTTTGTGGACATCATTGGTTATGTAGTGACATGAAGAATTTCAAATGGATAGTCTCTAAAAGGCTCTTCCATTCTGATGCTCTCTGAAACATGAGATAAATCATGTGGAATGGCTTCCAAAAATATGCCAGTGGGCAGTTTGGGGGTCTCAAACCATGGTTATTTCCTTTTTTGTTCTAGGAAGTAGTAAACAGTGCTATTAATCATTGTTGTTATCATCAAGGTCTCAAAGAAACATTTCCTGTGGAGAAGAGCATGTGAATATGATGAATAAGATTCATATTTGTGTTATAGTATATTTATAATAGTTATTTAATCATTGTTTTCATTAATGCAGTGCATGAAAATTTATAAAGTACCTACACCATCAATGTCACTTCATCCCCATAATAACTTATTGAGATGGTACAGATTGTTATCTCCATTTTATAAATAAGAAAACTAAAATTGAAGAAGTTATATTGTATGCCCAATGTTATACAGCTAATAAGTGAAGTAGTCAATATTAGAAACCAGATCTCTCTGTACCAAAGTATCTGTACTGTTCCACAGCTAAATTTTAAAATGAAACAATTGTGGGGTTTTTTTTATAATTAATGGCTTTTACATTCATTGACTGCATTCCTTGTGTAAGATACTCTTTATACACTACAGAAATTTATATTTTAGTTAAGAAATCCAGACATAAACATAGTGATAGGAGCACCAAAAGGCTGATATGAACCTTGAGTTTGAAGAGAGGAACAAAGACCTGGAGGTACATAAGGGAAGTATTCTTTTCTAGAGATGATATTTGCACTGGGTCTTGAGGAAGATACGACTGTGATGAGATGATGGGAGTGGGGCTTCCAAACAGGAAGAATAATGTGAGGTGTGGAAGATGAATATGCCAAGGTACATTTAAAGAATGAGTAAACAGGTTTAGCAGGGGCTAGGTTATTTGGCAGAGATATTGTTAATCCCTTGAGAACGCCTATATGTTTGAAGGCTTGGAATAACATGTTGTTTACTTCCCAAGAGTGTGTAGTTTTTATTTACCCAATGAGGAAAGCCTACGTGGACCATAGAAAAGTCAAGTGAAATGTCAAAGGCCACATAGTCTATACTGGGTCTATGGCCAAGCCAAAGAGTCCCCTTGTGGCATCCTATCTTCCCAATCAGTGCCCCTTCCAACAAAATTTTAGGGTCCTAAAATTTGTACTTCCAGGAACAGCAATAAACAATAGTTTATGTGAAATATAAGGATTCTTGGGAAGATTTTTTTTTTTACTACAAAGACTCTTCAAAGCATCTAATCAGTAATCTGGACTTTACCTTCTTTGGAAGTGTTGGGAGGCAGTTGGGTCAGTGCCATGTCCCCAGCTCTCCCTTAGAACAATATACAATCAAGACACTAGGTCTCTTTCTACCTGACTCAATTATGAACACTCCCAAGATTCACCAGAGAGTAGGGAGTTCCCCAAGAAAATGAGACAGAGACTCAGAGAAATAGGCAGAGTTGGTGTCAACTGTAATAAGACATCAAATTAGAACATTCTCTCCTTTTTTTAAGGCCACATTTTACCTTGACGGCTTTTAAAATAAATGTCAATTTGAAAAATGAGGAAGGCCTCTTTGTCTGTGACTAAATCACTCTTGAAGTTCCAGGAATCATCCTTGCTCATTGCCTTACTTACTTTCTGTTTGAGATCTCTGTGTCCGCTCCTTTTTTCTTTCCTTTTCCTCTCCTAGTCTTCCAATTCCCAGAAGCTCATTCACTGATGCCCCCATTATTAGCAAGCTGCAGTCACTGATAAATCACTAGAGTTTGGGGTCTAACACTATCAGGAATTTTATCTTAATTATAGGAGTTGTGTGTGTGTGCACGCACGTGGTCTGGTATTCATTCAAGGAAAAGTATTTCCCCTAAGCCACCGATTGAGGTTTCAGAATGAGAAAATTAAAATGGCCTCATAGAATCCGCTTTTAAACTTGGAGAGGAACCAAGGAACCAGGCTGTTCTTCTGACACGGATGAAAAGCCCCATCTCAAAAATATCTAAACCCACTCAAAATTTCAAAAGAACCTGAGCTCAAGGCTCAAGCCCTGGGAGATGTCTTCTGCAGAGCAGCTGGAGAGCTACAGGGGAAATATAACATTTTTGTCCATTTTTATCTAATCCCACGCAGATTTAATCTCATCCTTCATGAAACATATCTCTTAATCAAACACTGTGTAAATAGAAAGGGGAAAAAAAGCACCTCAAACAAGACTTATGTTTTATTTTTAGCTGAATTAATCCCCAGAGTCATTAACTGGCCTGTGGCTTCAGGGCTAACCTGGAGGAAAGCTCAAAGGCCCTTGGGCCTCCTCAGTCTAAACTACCAATCTTTCTGTGCTGAAGAAGGTTAGTTTAGGCCTTTAACTTTAAGACTCAATCCCAGGATATTCATTTCCATTTTTATTGAAGCACAGATATTAATGAAACCTGACTTTTTGTGTGATTTATCAAAGCCCTCAAAGCCTAATTCAGTTGGCCACTCTTAAGTTAAATCTAACTTTTGCCTGCTGCAAAGTAATTTTTAAACAGGTAAAAATACTTTTTTTTGATACTTTGATTCTGGGATTTTACCACTCAGTGATATCTCCACTCCTACTTATTTATTCATTTTAATTTTCAGACAGGGTCTCTAATTCGCTGAGGAACTCACTAAATTGCCAAGGGTGGCCTCAAACTTGCAATTCTCCTGCCTCAGTCCTCCAAGTCACTGGGATTATGGGAATCATCACCACCACATCTGGCCAGAAAGAACGTTTAGAGATTAAAATGATGTACACATTTCTCCTTCTGAACATTACTTTATTCATGTCTATAAACTTGAGGAAGTCACATTTCCTTTCTTGGTCTGACTTATCCTTTATTTAAAATGAGAAAATAAATCAGTGGATTTGATCCATGGTTCCCAAACTTCATGGTACATCAGAATCACTGGAGGACTAGGATAAAAATATAGATGCTTAAAAGCATCAGCCATATTGATTCTGATTTAGTACATTAAGGGTATAGCTCTGGGAGCTACATATTTTTGTAAGCTTCCTACACAATTCTGATGGACACCATTGAACTCAACACTTTCTAAGTTGCTATCCATATATAAAAATCAAGAAACAAATGTCTCCTGAAGAAATTTTGACATGTAACTGAACCATTCTGTTTTCTAAGATTCTCAGATCCATTATTCAAAGCATTGAAACTTATTAGAGCTCTAAAATTCCTGATTGATGATGAAGATAATGATGAAAACAGAAAAAGATCCATAAAATGTCAGTTATGAAATTCAGAACTAGGCCTGAGAGAAAAATCAGGAAACTCTGTTGTCCAAAGGTGTTCTACAATATGGCCTTCCGTTTTGAACATTATTCAAAATACCACTAACTTGGAAGTAGAACATGTAACATTTAAATCTATGTAAAAGGATTCAGTTGAAGGTTATCTGGTAGCACAGAGGCAAGGCTTAAATTACATTATTTCAAGTGGCCAAGTTAAGGCTTCTAAGTGATGAGAGACTTACATGAGTCTCCTAGTTCTTCTGACCATCCCATATTCCAGGGGTTTCTGATAGATTTACTCCCACTCTGAACCCCCTCAAGAAATTTAAAATCAAGTCTGGGGCATAGACTGTGTGTGTGTGTGAGAATAATAGACCCCAGCCTTCTCCTCTAATGCTGCTCTTGTCTGGAGTGTTCTAGTCAAAACAGTTCGTCTCCATGGCAACCCCTGCTTTGGCTCAGCCTGAGGATTAAGATGACTTCATTGCACACACCTGATAAGGGAAGGCGGGATTTACTGTATGGAGAACATTCTTACTCCAAACAGAAACAGAGTTAACAAGTAGCCATGTTTGTTCCTGTTATGAAGGACAGCTTTGTAGCCCACAGAACTTATGCCTAAAGTAAGCCTCACAAGTTATCTCTGGCTTCCCTTCTCCATGCTTCCACATTTTCACTACCTGAGGTTTTGAAATCTTTTAATTTCAAACATCCTAACAAAAGTAATCACTCCATTTGATGGACATACTTTACATTGCCTCCTATGAGGAGTCAAATTGCTTGGCATTATTACACTAATTGTTGACAAAAAAGGGCAACTGAGTTGCATATATCAAGAAATGATTGCTAATATTTCACCAGGGGCTGGGGGAAGGATTCCTCCACTTTTAGGGCAAAGGTAGCTTAGGAAAATTCCTGTGTTTGGGGAGGAACAATATGTTGAAGATGATTATATCAGCTCAAATTAATCTAGCATCTTGGAAGAAATATCTCTATCTAAACACTTGGGCATTTATCCCCAAAGAAATGAAAATGTATGTCAACACTAAAAACCTACAATGTAAATGCTTATAAAAGTCATATACTGAAAACAACCTGTATTAATTTCCAAAGGCTTCCATAACAAATTATTGCAGTTTATGTCGTTTAAAATATTGGATATGTATTTTCTCATAGTCCTAGAAACTAGAAGTACAAAATTAAGATGTCTGGAGGATAGGGGCCTACTGTTGGGCTATGAGGGAGAATCTGTTCCATGCTACTCTCCTAGGTTCTGAATATTTTTTGGCAATCATTGGTATTTCTTGTCTTGTAGATAAATCATTACTATCCTCAACCTTCACATGAAGCTTTCCCTATGTCTTTTCACATAATCTTCTCTCTGTGCAAGTCTGTGTTGTGTCCATATTTCTCCTTTGTATAAGGACACTAGTCATATTGGATTAGAGCTCATACTAACGACTTCATATTAACTTGGTTACCTCTGTAAACATCCTATTTTAAAACAAAGTCACACCCTGATGTACTGTAGGTTAAAGCTCCAAATTATCATTTTTAGGAGACAAGATTCAATATGAAACATAATCAAATTATTCTACAATAGTGACAGCTAAAAAACTGGTGCATACATACCATGGACTATCACTCAGTACCAAAACACACAGCAATTTGAATGGATTTTAAGTGCATTATCTAAGTGGGGGGAAAATAACATAAAAACATTATATAATTTCATTTATATAATGTGCTCAAATTTTTTAAAAAATTTAGATACCAAAACTAGAATAGTGGTTGCCATGCCTTTGGAACAGTATGGTAGAGAGAGGTGAGAATAAATATAAAGGGGTAGAAGCCATGGAGCTATTTGTAATGATGGAATAGTATTTTATCTTGATTACAATGATTATCAGAACCTAATAATATGATAAAATTAGTTGGAAATGCACACACATTGAACTAATGATCATTTGCTTATTTAAATATTATTCTTTACTTACATAAAATATAATCACTGAAGGAAACTGGATGAAGAGTACATGGGATCTCTCTGTACATTTCTCTGTAAAACTCCCTATGAATGTAAAATTATTTTAAATAAAAACACTTTTAAATTTTGAAATGTTTTTTTAAATCCCTCCTCAAAATACTGAAAGAGCAGTCTTTTCATAAATTTAAAACCTTTTTTATATGAACCACTCATTTGAAACCCACAAAGTGTTCCAATAGAGCAGCAATCTAGTGGGTGACTTTTTTGTGAACAGAGCTATTGAGTATACCAAGAAGGAGACCAAGGTCCCTAAGATAGCATCAACAATTAGGAGAATTATATTGGGTGATATAGATATACCTACATCAAGACCTGGCAGGAAATTTATTTGGAAATATTTGAGACATACACTGAGGATATACAGAAATACTTGTGGAATGATATGTAGAGAGAGCACAGTTTGGAATTTTTGTGGTCACATATGAGCAGGTAGGGATAAGATAAGTGAAACAAATGTTATATGACACTATGTGAACCATAGATTGGTAAGACCTGGAAAATAAGTTATAAATACAATACATCCTATAACAAAATTACAATATAAGTGTTATAGATACTCAACCAGGAAAGTAACTAATTATTACTTTGTTTGAGAAAAACTTCACAGAAGAGGTAATAGTTGATTTTGAAACTTAAGGATTTAATTAGGCAAAATAAAAATATTAAATAAAATAAATATAATCATGCCTCAGAAATTATGGGTAGGGTGAAATATAAAAGAGGGTGGTGGCTAGAGATGGACCATATATATCATATTATGAAGGCCCTTGTTTACAAAGCTAGGGGTTTTAAACTTTATCCTATAGATAATATGAACTTTTTAAAGAATTTTCAGCAAGAGTACTAAGATCAGATTTTTTATTTGGAAAGAGAACTCTAGTGGCAGTATGGAATATGAATTGGATTTTTGAGAGGCTGGATAAAGATGAGTAAAGAGTTTTATGATGTGAAGCCATGCCCAACAATGAAGTACAGGAAAACCTCATGAGATTAGGTGGACAGAATACACAGGTGCATCAGTATGCAATTTTGTGTTTTTCAAGCTCTTGATGAAATGGATCACAATGTGTGTGTGTGTGTGTGTGTGTGTGTGTGTGTGTGTGTCACAGTTTAGAGAAGTGGAGGGACTGTTGACATAATTCTTTTTTTCTTTTCTTTAATTGATCTTATTATTTTTTTAAACATGTGACAACAGTGGAATGCATTAAAATCCTTATTACACATATAAAGCACAATATTTCATGTCTCTGTATATGAAGTATGTTCATGCCAATTTATGCCATTATACGTGTACTGCTTTTCATTACAATTCTTAATACACATCTAAACCACAATTTTTCATACGTCTGTTTGTATATAAAGTATGTTGACACCCAATTTGAGTCCTTATACATGTACTTTGTATAATGATGACCATCACATTTCACCATCCTTGCTAATACCCTTCCCCTTCCCTTTTCCTCCAACCCTTCATCCCTATCTAGAATTAATCTAATTAATCTAATCCTCCCCTTCCCTACCCCTCTATGAGTTATCCCCTTATATCAGAGAAAACATTCAGCATTTGTTTTATTTTGGGGGGGGGGGATTGCCTGACTTCACTTAGCATTATCTTCTCCAATGCCATCCATTTAATTGCAAATGTCATGATTTTGTTCTTTTTTAATGCTGAGTAATATTCCATTGTGTATAAATGCCACATTTTTTTTATCCATTCATCCACTGAAGGACATATAGGTTGGCTCCACAGTTTAGCTATTGTGAATTGTGCTGCTATAAACATTGATGTGGCTGTGTCCCTAAACTATGCTGTTTTTAAGTCCTTTGGGTATAGTCTTAGAAGAGGAATAGCTGGGTTAAATGATAGTTCCATTCCCAGATTTCCAAGGAATGTCCATACTGCTTTCCAAATTGGTTGCACCAATTTGCAGTCCCACCAGCAATGTATGAGTGTACCTTTTTCCCCACATCCTTGCCAACACTTATTGTTGTTTGTCTTCATAATAGCTGCCATTCTGACTGGAGTGAGATGATATCTTAGAGTAGTTTTGATTTGCAGTTCTCTGATTGCTAGAGATGATGAGAATTTTTTCATGTGTTTGTTGATTGATTTTATATCGTCTTCTAAGAAGTGTCTGTTCAGGTCCTTGGCCCATTGATTGCATGGGTTATTTGTTTTTTTAATTTTTTTTTTTTTTGGTGATTAGCTTTTTGAGTTCTTTATATACCCTAGAGATTAGTGCTCTATCTGATGTGTGAGGGGTAAAAATTTTCTCCCAGGATGTAGGCTCTCTGTTCACCTCACAGATTGTTTCTTTTGCTGAGAAAAAACTTTTTAGTTTAAATCCATCCCATTTATTGATCTTGTTTTTAATTCTTGCACTGTAAGAATCTTGTTAAGGAAGTTGGGGTTTAATCCCACATGATGAAGATAAGGGCCTACATTTTCTTCTATTAGATGCAGACTCTCTGGTTTAATTCTTAGGTCCTTGATCCATTTGAGTTATGTTTTGTGCATGGTGAGAGATAGGGGTTCAATTTCATTTTGTTGCATTGGATTTGCAGTTTTCCAAGCACCATATGTTGAAGATACTATCTTTTCTCCAGTGCATGTTTTTGGGACCTTTGTCTAAATAAGATGATTGTAACTTTGTGGGTTAGTCTCTGTGTTTTCTATTCTGTACCACTGGTCTACCAGCTTGTTTTGGTGCCAATACCATGCTGTTTTTGATACTATTGCTCTATAGTATGGTTTAAGGTCTGGTATAGCGATACCACCTACTTCACTCTTCCTGCTTAGAATTGCTTTAGCTATTCTGGGTCTCTTATTTTTCCAGATGAATTTCATAATTACTTTTTCTATTTCTATGAGGAATGCCATTGGGATTTTGATCGGAATTGCATTAAACCTTAATATAATTCTTGTATTGAAAACACTAAATGAGTAACAACCTTTAAAAAGTTACCAGCAGGGAGTGACAAGATCTAGATGACAGAATAAGAAGTCACAGGCTCTCCTCCAGCCCCACCATGGGTATAATGATTCAACAACAAAAACACATGTAAAAATTCCTTGTGAATTATCCAGAAAATTATTGATGAGATTCTGCACTCCCAGGAGATTATAAAACCAGCCACACTAAAACTGTTATAAAAATTGTAGACACCCTAACACCATAATTATCAAGCTTGGCACAGTGCCAAATAATCATGATAAAACTTTCAGCTCCCAGTTTCTTTCTTAAGAGAGAAAAAACTTGGACTGCACATTCCACATCCCAACTTCTCTTTTGTTGTCTGAAAAAGACTGGCTTCTATTTTACCTTTTCTGGAGTGATAATAGGAACCAGCATATTCTAGACTCTTGGGGGCTACAGGGAACAAAGGTGGTGTTTTGAATTACCACATAGGCACTTGTCACAGGGTATTCTGCTGATTCAGCAGAGACATAATGAGTCAATCTCAGCTCCCAGCTTTTCCTTGGAAGGCATGGGGAGTTGGATCATGTTCAAATGCTCTTGGTCTCTGTATCATTTGTTTAAGAGCACTCACAGGTATGGTATACTTTAGATTTGGGGGGACTAAAAAGAACATGATGGATTGAACTACCATTGAGGATTAAAAGGCCCATAAAGGCTCTGGCTGTGTTGATTGGTGAAGATCTTCTCCAGAAAAATGGAGAGATTTGGTCTTTTTGCTAACGCACACATATGAACACACAAAAAAATAAGGCAAAATGAAGAAACAGGGAAACACAATTAAAGGAACAAATGTCAGAAACTCATTGTAATGAAACAAAAATGTTATTTTTATAATAGAATTCAAAATAATACTCATTTAAAATTTAATTGAATATAAACTGGAAAAATGTTTAAAACAACCAAATAGAAATTTTGAAGGTAAAGAATAAAATAACTGAACAAGAAAATTAAATAAAGATGTTCATGAGAAAACTAGAGCATGCCCAAGGTGAAAAATCAGCAAACTTGAAGATGGGCCATTTTAAATTAGAGTAGCAAAAAAAAAAAAAAAAAAGAAAAAGAAAAAAAAAGAAAAATTTAAGGATTTGTGGGAAAATAATCTGTTGATAATACAGAACTTATGGATGTCCAAGAAGTAGGAAAAGAGAGAAAAAGTACCAGAAAACTTATTAATTAAAAAACATCAAAAACCTTCAAAATCTAAAAACCTTCCTAATCAAGAGAGTGAAATAAGTATCCAGATAATTACAATCCCAAAAGATCCAAAATAAGATAAACCTAAGGAAATTACACTAAGACATTAAAACATATTATAATCAAATTATCAAATGTCAAAAAATAAGAGAATTTGAAAGCAGGAAGAATGATTTGTCACATACAAGGTTACTTTTACAATATCATCAGAGAATTTTTTAGGCACTAAATTTACAGACCAGGGCTGGGTTTGTGGCTCAGCAGTAGAGCACTCGCCTTGCACATGCTAGACGCTGGATTTGATCCTCAGCACCACATAAAAATATATAAATAAAATAAAGGTATTGTGTCCAACTAAACTAAAAAATAAATATTTTTTTAAAAGTTTACAGGCCAGAAATGAGTGGACTGATGAATTTGAAATGCTGACACATAAAAAATTGAAAACTATCAACCAAGAATAGTATTCCCCGCAAGGCTATTTTTCAGAAATGAAGCAAATATTTAAATACAGGTATACAATGCATATTGAGCAAATTAATGTTTCCATCTCCTTTCCATTATGTTGTGTTTGGAGACTCTTATATTTGACAATAGACATGCTGAAAATAAAGAAAAGAATGAAAATATCCCATGCAAATTGTATCTAAAAGAGAGAAAGGGCAGCTCTATTTATATCAGACAAAATAGACTTTAGAACTCTCATAAGATATATAGATGGACATTATATAATGATGAAAGGTCAATACATCAGAAGTATCTGACAATGAAAAAATACATTTGATGAATATTGCAAAACTTGACTATATATCGCAAACATTACTGAAATGGAAAGAGAATAACAATAACATAATAGAAGATTTCAAGACTCCACTTTCTACCATGTATACCACAACTACAATGAAAGTTGTTATGTGAGACATCCCCCCAAGCCTCATGTGTGAGACACTGCAAGAACATTCAGGATGGGTGCTGTGACACAAGCCTGTAATCCCAGCTACTCTGGAGGCTGAGGCAGGAGGATTATGAGTTTGCCACTATCCTCAGCAACTTAGCAGGGAAAAACCAACTCAGTGAGACCTGGTTTCTAAATATAATATTTTTTAAAGGATCTGGGGATGTGGATCAATCATTTAGCACCCCTGAGGAAAAATCCCCAGTACAAGAGAGAGAGAGAGAGAGAGAGAGAGAGAGAGAGAGAGAAGATTCCGAGGCAAAATGAATAAGACCTCTGAAACCATGTGCCTCCAAATAAACACTTCCTCTTCTTCATTGTTCTCGTCAGATCTTTTAATCACAGCAGCAAAAAAGCTGACAAAAACAGAAACTGAAGCAAAGAGTGGGGTTGTGTGATTCATAAGCATTTGGAGCTTTATGGGATTGGTGGGAGGAATTTTGAGATATTTAGCAGTGAAAGCAGTGCAAGTTAGAAATGCCTTAGAATGATGCAAGTACAACTTAATGGGTGATTCTGATTGTGGCTCAGAAGACCAGAATGCCAGTAGGAATTTGTGCAGTAAAGACTGAGCTCATGAGGGACTTTGCCAAGAGATAATAAGAAATAAGGCTTGAGTGCATCTTAGGAATTGGCAAGATATTATCCATCTCAGATTCAAGGAAGTAAAAGTAAAAATTCTCTTGAGAAGAGACCAGTGGAGTAAACTTCTTGCATAATGGGGCCCAGAAAGTTTTTTCAACATGCTCAGCTACGCAGGCACTCAGAGGCTGTGGTGACCCTGGTTCCTGGAGGCTTGCTTCTGCTTGAGATGGCTTCCAAAAATATTTCAAAGGAAGACCTGGGAGGCCAGGCAAAGTGCAGCACAAAAGTGCCAGACAAAGTGCAGCTCCTGATAGGAGCATAGGGTTATGTATGGAAATGTAAGGAGGAAGCCAAAGATGTAGTGGAGACCCCTGAGATAAAGAAAGACCAGTAACATGGTACTTCATTCTAGTAAAGCTGTTAGAATTGAGCAGAGATGAGCCAATAGAAAGGCCACAGGGATGGAGCTACACAAGTCTTTGGATAGAATATCACCATGGTATGTGACCCAGATGCCAGATGTGGAGCTACAGGACTTTTTTGTCCATCAGGATTTCAGTCTTGCTTTGGTCCTATATCTTTTTTCTATGCCCTTATTTTCTTAAATGAAAATATTTACTGAACAATCAATGTAGAAATCAAAGGGAATTCTTAAAATAGCTAAAGAAAAATAAAAGCATAATGTACAAAAATGTAAGGAAGGCATAAAAAAGCAGTACTAAGGGAGAAGTATATAGTAATAAAAGCCTATGTCAAAAAGTAGGAAGTTATAAAATAATCTAACTTTTGCCTCAAGGAAGTAGAAAAGAAAAAATAGCCAAATGCAAAGTGAGCAGAAGGAAGGAAATAATAAAAGTTAGAGCCAGGTGTGGTGGCAAATGACTACAATCCCATTGGCTCAGGAGGCTGAGAAAGGAGGATCATGAGCTCAAAGCCAGCCTCAGCAACAGCAAGGTGCTAAGCAACTCAGTGAGACCCTGTCTCTAAATAAAATAAAAAACAGAGCTGGGGATGTGGCTCAGTGGCTGTTCCCCAAAAAAAAAAAAAAAAAAAAAAAAATTAGACCAATAATTATATTAGGAACTGGGAAACAATAGAAAATATCAACAAATCCAGATTTAGTCTCTTAAAAATTAAAGGACCATGCTAAACAAAGCATAAACACAGAGAAAACGAATCAAATAAATCAAATCAGAAATTAGTCACATTATAAGAGATGCCTCAGATATAGGGAGGATCATAAGGGACTCTTATCAACAATTGTATGCCAATTAATTATATAATCCTGAAGAAATGACTAAGTTCCTAGAAACACAACTTTATCAAATTTTAATTAAAACCTGTAGACTTAATAAACCAAAAACAAATAACAAGATTGAATCCATAATGAAAAGACTCTCAACAAACAAAGGCCCAGGATGAGATGGTTTCACAGGCAAATTTCACCTGATATTTAGAGAGAAATTAATGTCAATTCTTTTAAAATATTGAAAAAAATGAAATTTTGAAAAAAAAATAGAAGGAGCCCTCCTAACCTCATTTGATGAGGCCAGTATAACCCAATACCAAAGACAGAAACAATATCACAAGAAAACTATACATCAACAAACCTTGTTAAAGCATGCAGAAATATCAACACAATAATTGAAAGTGAATCAAATAGAACACTAAAAGGATATTATACCATAACAAGTGGGATTTTCCCCTGGGATGCAAAGTTGATTTAGTGTAGGCAAATTAATCTATGTCATACATTAAATTCATAGTATGAAGTTTTTAAAAATAATATTAATCTCAACAGAAGCAGCATTTGAGAAAATTCAACACATCTTATGATAAAAAATTCTCAAAATTAGGTACAGAAAATAAATTGCCTCAACAAAATAGAAGACACATATGACAAACCAATAGCAAACACCATAAGCAATGTTGGAAAAACAGAACATTTCCACTAAGACACAGGAGAAGGGAAGGATTCAAACTCAGATCTAGTTAAGATAATTCTAGCCATAGCAGCTGTCAAGAAAATCCAATAAATTTATCCAAATTTTAAAGAAATAGAGTTAAATACTAAATAAAACAAATACTAAACTAAACAACTATTAAAACTAATTCAAGTATTTAATAAAGTTGCAGAACAGAAAATCCACATAAGTATTAGTGAAGTTTCTATACCTTAATGATGAATGATCCTAAAAGGAAATTAAGAACAAACCTCATTTACAACAGCAACAAATGATTAAAATTACTTGTGAATAAATTTATCCCAGGAGGTAAAAAAAAACTCTACAGTGAAAATTATAAAAGACAAAGGAAGAAAATCAAAGAACACACAGATAAGTGGAAAGATTATCTTGTGTTCATTGGTTGAAAAAATTAATATCATTAAAATGTCCATACTACACAAAATGATCTACAGATTCAATGTAATTTCTATAAAAATCTCAATGGGATTTTCCACATAAATAGAAAATTCCCAAGATTCCTCTAGAACTCAAAAGACTCTGAACAGCTAAAGCAATCTTATGAATGAAGAACAAAGCTGGTAGCTTCACACTTCCTGATATGAAACTATATACCAGAGGTATAGAAACCAAAACAATATTATGTGGCATGAATAAAGACACACAGACCAAAGGAACAGGATAGAGAGAACAAAAATAAAGCCATGCACATACAGTCAAATAATCTTCAACAAGGTCAACAAAAATATAAAATGAAGAATAGTCTCTTCAATAAAAAGTGTTGGAAAAAATTGTCTATCCACACAGAAAAGAATGATATTATCTTAAACTATACACAATTATTAACTCAATATTATTAATTACATAAATGTGTGACCTGAAATCATAAAACTCCTAGAAGAAAATAAAGGAAAACCTCTGCTTTCAGGAGAAAGCATTGGACATCACATAGTTTTGATATGACATCAAAAACATAGATAACAAAAGCAAAACCAAACACTCTGGACTACAGCCAACTAAAAATTTGTGGGAATGCAAATTAGTACAGTCACTATGAATAACAGTATTGATTTTCCTCAAAAACTTAAACTACCATACAATCTAGCAAGCCAACTTCTGCATCTATATCAAAAGAAACTAAAATAAGGATATCAAAAAGATATCTGAATTTCTATATTCATTGCCACGATATTCACAGTGGTCAAGATATTGCATGAATCTATGTATCATTGGCTGAATGGATAAAGAATGTGGTATATACATACAAGGGAATGCTATTCAGTCATTTGAAAAAGGAAAACCTGTATTTTCTAACAATATAGGTGGACATAAAAGATGTTAAGTAAAATGAGACTGACACAAAAACCATTATACTTCATGATCTCACTTAGTTTAGTAATCTAAACAATTTATCTAGTAGAAGTTAAGAGCAGAATTCTGGTTGCCAAGGAACTGGAAGAGTGTGGAGGTTTTGGAGATGTTCAAAGTATAAATAAAAAACTTCATTTAGGTAGAAGGAGTAAGTAAAATAATCTATGGCACAACATGTTTACTACAGTTAATAACAATGTTTTGTATTCTTGAAAATCACTGAGAAGAGATTTTTAAGTGTTCTTACCACAAGATAAAAATAAGCATGTGAGATAATGCATATGTGATTAGCTTGATTTAGTCATTCAATAATGTAATAAATACATCAAAACATCATGCTGGGCACCATAAATATATGCAATTTTATATCAATTTAGAAAGTAAATAATATGAAAATGAATAAATTTAGAACTAGGTATACAATACCTAGTTCAACAATCCCATTTCTGGATATTTATTTAGAGTTGAAATCAGGATCTTCAAAACCTTTAGCACTCTCATATTCTTTGCATTACAATTCACCATAGTTGTTAGAGTTTGTAAACAAGTCAAGATGGCGCCTGGCATTTTGCAGAGGGAGTGGTTTGTGAAGTAACGCCAGCGAGCCATTAAGTGTGGAGATTCCTTATTGGTTGACTGCTGTATCTAGTTCATGTTAATTAAGATAAGCTGTGTGTGATGTATATATACCCCTCCGGTCCTACAATAAACGGCTCCCACTCCTGCTGTATCGATCTACACAAGTTGCTCATCACCCCCAGTTATTTTGCTGCAACCGGACTGCGGCACATAGTCAAGATAAGGAAAAAACTTAACTCCCTATTGGCAGAGGAATAGGTAAAGAAAATGTGATACACAATTATAATAAAATATAACTTTAAAAAATAAGAAAATCCTGCAATATGGAACAACATGGGCCAATTTGGGAGTAATTATGATTAATGACATAAGCCAGTCATAGGACAAAAACTGCATGTTTCTACTTATTTGAGGAACCCAAAATACTCAGAATTGCACCAGAGAGTAGAAGGGCAGTTGACAAGATCTGAGAGAAGGGATATATGGAGTATTGGTAAACAATGGATATAATGTTTCACTTACGTATGATGAATAAGTTCCAGAGATCTTCTGCAAAGTCCTGTATCTACAACTACTAATATTTGATGTATCCTAAATATTTTTTCAGAGAGTAGATTTCATGGTATCTGTTTTACCACAATAAAACAGAAATATTTCTAAATGAAATACAGCTTCTTCTCACAACCATAAAATTTCTAGATGAAATAAAATTCTCTTATGTCATTTTAAAATGTCAGCAAAATTACTCCACAATCACTACTATACCATATGGCTCTGAATGTATATAAAAACAACTGTAGTTAATTGCTTGAGCCATTATTATCCCCATATTATCAATGAGGAATCTGAGCTTTAAAGTGATAAAAGAGCCTTGTAAAAAATCACAGGTTTTCAAACTAAAGTAATTTGCCTCCAGAGACTACATTCTTAACCATTGTGCAATGCTCCCACTCATACTACTCAGGAGGGGAACAGTTATTTTTTAACTTCTATGTTTGCTCAGCTAAATAAGACTGTTAACAATTTACACACCTTGACTTAAAAATACAGTAATACAGTATAAAACTTAGTAACCAGTACAAGCTAAAATATAATTGCAATAAGATTATTTCAAAAGAAAGCAGTGAACAAAATCACATAATGTAGAAAAAAAGGGAGATAGACAAAGCAACACATTAAATAGTTGATTTGAAGCTAAATATATCAGTAATTAGAAAAAAGGTGAATTAGACTTTTAAAAAATTAATTTGATATTTATAGGATACAGAAAATTTCACAACAAAAGGTACATTTATATGTAATGAGAAACAAATGTAATAAGAAAGGGTAACATATATTCCTTAAAAATTGATAGCTCTAGTATTTTAAAAACAATGGGATTTATAAAAGAGATGAGTATCACAAAGGGAAGGGAAGATGATAAGAATAGGAAAGACAGTGGAATGAACCGGGCATAACTTTCCTATGTCCATATATGAATACACCACCAGTAAACTCCACATCGTGTTCAACCAAAAGACTGGGATCCTAATTAGAATAAGTTATGCTCCATGTATCTATCATATGTCAAAATACACTCTACTGTCATATATATCTACTAGAACAAATAAAAATAAAACTTAGAAAGAATAAATGATATTAGACATATTTGGAAAACATATTGACTTGTTCAGCAATAACAAGGAACATTTAAAAAACTGACTATATATTAGACATTAAAACAAGGATCAACAAATTTCAAAGAATATATATCACAAAGGATACTGTCTCTGACTGCAATACAATTTAGAAACTAATAGGAAGTAAAAAAAAATATTGAAACTATGTCTACAAATTTAAATGTATGTTTAATATTTCCCCATTCAAAATTATGTTAATGGAAATAGGAAAATGTGTACAATTGAATAAGCATACATATCAGCATTTGTAGAATACCGAAAACATAGGATATTCAGGAAAATTTTACCTTTAAATCCTTATATTACAAAACAAGAAAGCCTATATCCTAAGTCATCCACCTTAAAGAAAAGTTAGGAAAAGAACAACAAAATACTTCTAAATAATGTTCACGGGAAGAAATTATAAATATAAAAGTATAAATTTTGAGATAGAAAAAAATATATCAACAGAAGCAATGATCCTTTGAGTAGACAAATATCTGGCAAGATTCATCAAGAAAAAGAGAAAAGCGTGAATATATAATACTAGGAAAATAAAACAGTATATAATTATGACATAAAGATATTTTTAAAATAACACCAAAAACACCACTCAAGAATTTGGTGAGAAAATTATTATAGCACCAAATTTGAAAACTTAGTCAAAATTGAAAGTTTACATGGAAAGGATGACTTATAAAAATGATTCAAGAAGGAATATGAACAAATTACACCTATAATCATTAAAGTATTTCACCAAGTCTTTTAAAAGCTGAAGCTAAATTCAAAACAAAATTGATAATTTAGAAACACAGAATCAGAGTTTTTTTTTTTTTTTCTGTAGTCTACAACTAGGCAAAGAACAAAGCAGTGAGAGAGAACTCTGTGTGGCACAAGTGTACAGATTGTTTAAAGATGTGGGAGGAGAGGAACTGAGAAAAAAGTGTGGTACATACAGCCCCTCTTTTTTAAATATATTTTTACTAGTAAATTATAGTTATACATAATACTGGGGTTCATTGTGACACAAATATACACACAGGTAATAGAATTTGCTCCATTTCAGTCCCCATTACTTCAACTTCCTTTCCATTCCTTCCTATCCTCTACTCCTTCCTCTATTCTACTAGTCTTCAATTTATTTATTTATTGTTTTCTTAATTAGTGCTTCATAGAAATATGTAAAGGTGAAATTCCATGTGCTATATTTATATATTTCCATAGCATAATGTGGTCAGTTTCATTCCACATTTTCTCCCATTTCCTGTCCTTCCCTCCTTCCCCATCAATCCAGACCCACCTTCTTAAATCACAAGACAATAAGATCTCATTTCTAGAGGGATAGGGAAGTTTGTGTTGCCCTGAAATTATTGGGATAAACAATACAATTTAAACTGAACTCCAGTCCTAAGTAAACTGACTCAAAACATCTAAAAAGTTCATAGGAGAACAGATGTACCCATTTTCAGATATATAACATGCTAAAGAATCTAGTGGGAAAAGTAGACTGCATACTAAACATATGATGAATTTCTACAAAGAAATGTACACTTTAAGAGTTAAATAGGACTGCAGTACAGGGAAGATGACTGTAACTATAAATACTGAAGAGAATGCACAGAAAAGCTAAGGGCATGAAAGCAAAAATCGTAGCAGATAGATTCAAGAATGTCACCATAAGTACCACTGAATTAGTGGGGAGTTGATCTTCATTTTTTCACTTTTATTACTAGATCTGACAGTAAAAAACCTAGATGTGCATGCCAGGTGCATAGATAATTTTTGCTTTACTATTCTGAAGAGAAAGAAGAAAAAGACTGCTGAGAATTAGTGATAATAGGTAAAATGCACAGATAATTGTTCTTTTTTAAAAAATTGTTCTTTATCTCTTCTTTTCTACCCCAAGTCCCCATGCAGCTGAAATGACACAGCAACTAGCAATGCTCCCTGGGAAGCAGCCTGGAACTCTAAGGGAACCATTCTTTCTGACTAGAGGAGTTATGGGCTTAAGATCACTTGACAAATCCTCACAGGCTTTCTTTCTCTTCCTTCTTTCTTTCTTCCTCCTCCCTCTCCTCCCCTCCCATTACCCTCCCCTCCCTCCCCTTCCCCTTCACCTCCCCTTCCCTCCCCTCCTTTCCCTTCCCTTCCCTTCCTCCTCTCCTCTATTTTCTCTCTCCTCCCATTTCTTGGTCCTGAATGAAAAAACAGTCAGGAAGGATGCAAAGTGAGATTGTGGCCCACAGTAGAAAAATTAATCTCTAAAAGAAGGGACATGAACAGAGTAATATAAAGTCCTGGGTTCACTTCCCTATAGTACATGTATGTATATTATTATACCAATTTACAGAGATCTTACCTACAGAAGAGACCATCACCTAGATTGCATGCGGAAATGATTAAAATACAACTTTAGAAAATTTGAAAACCAATTATGGCTGGAACCATAGCATCCAGAAATCAGGTTAGGATTTGTTGTCTGAACTTAACATAGTGAATTGCCTGCTAAAAAATCATGAAAAAATTAACATTCTCCTTAGAATTTAAACAAGACTTATGTTCTCATGACATAATATTCATAATGTCCAGGACACAACCCAAAATTACTTGGCATACAAAAAATAAAAATAAACAAATAAAAAATAACAACAGAAAAATCCATAAAAAAACCCATAAGGAAAAAGATGATTAATAAATGCCAAGTAAGAGAAGACACAGATGTTGAAATTTTCAGACAAAATCTTAAAGTAACTAATAGAAGAATGATCCAAGAAGTAAGGGTGAACACATTTGATAGGAATGCAAACATATAAAGTCTTAGCTAAGAAACAGAAAATAGAAGAACACAATGGAAATTTTACAATTGAAAAATACTATATAATTTATTAATTACTGGATGAGATAAATTGCAGAATTGAGATGACAAAGGAAAGGGTTTGAACTTAAAATCAAAACAAAATTAGTTCTTTGAAAAGATTAATAAAAGTGTGGTGATAGAAGATTGAACATATAGAGAATAAAATAGAAAAGATTAAGGTATGGAATTAGACTAAATAATTAAAGCTACTTGAATTTTAAATTATTTTATTTTGGTAAAATACAACTGTCCCTTCTGGATTTGATTGAGTATATATGAAGTGAGGTTTGGTCACTGGGCTTCCAATAGCCCCTCATCTTTATTATATGTTCAAAATCATTGAATTTTCCAGAGGTGATAAAGGACTAGTAATGTTTCACATTAGTATGTTGAGAAAAAATGGAAATAATGTGGTATTTGGGGGAAAATGATGTATTAGCTTTGGAATTAAAGTAAGCAGTATGTGGTTGTTGAGAGTGGGATTTGGGGGGAGAATATGACACATGGAAAACTAAACTTGTTGGTATAATATTTTGAATGATGTTGAATTCCATGTCTTATAATTTTTTATTTATTCAGCAGACAGCCACCAGAAATTCTAGACAAACATACAACAATTCATTTGTTAATTAATTTCATAAATATTTACACATTATCTATTCTAGCTATGGAATACTAGGCACAGGCCTACAATAATAAGTAAGGTAGTACAAAGAAGGGATTGGAAGGAGGAAAGAGTGGAGTCTTCAGGACCATTTAGAAATTATTGAAATAGTTTTAGAAACTGAGACTGGGTGGGAAAAAGGTAATGATAAAGACCTGAATTAGGGACAATGGAGATGAAGACAGAGAGGATAGACAAGATTAGAGAGCGAATTGGGTGATTAAATTCAGAAGACCTTATAAACACCTGAATGTGGAGAAGGAGAGTAAAGGAGGAGGTAAAGAGGGTGGATGGTTTCTAGTGCATCCTGGAGAGACAATGGTGTCAGTGGGGTGTGAAAGAGAGGCATTAGTAATTTCCATTGTGGAATTCTCATACCATGGTAGCCTCCTCAATAATAAAGGATACAACCTTGGGGTTAACATTCATCTGGTTTATACCTGTATGGTCAGGATTTTTCAACTTAAGCATTATTGATATTTTGGGTTAGATAATTATTATGTGTGAGTAGAGGTATGGGAGAGAGTTTGGAGCTGTCCTGAGCATTGTAATATTTACTTGCATTTCTGGATTCTAGCTACTAGATAGCAGGAGCATTTCTCCAGTAATAACAATCAAAACTATTTGTAGATGAAGGATATGGTGGCACACATCTATAACCCTAGCAACTTGGGACACTGAGGCAGGAGGATCACAAGTTGAAGGCCACCCAGAGCAACTTAGTGAGACTCTGTCTCAATATAAAAATTAATAAATAAAATAAAATTTAAAAAGACTAGGAATAAAAAAGAATAAATTAAAAAAATAAATAAAAAACTGGTGTGTAGCTCAGTGGCACAGTGTTCCTGAGATCAATCCCCATTGCTCAAAAGTACACACACACACACACACACACACACACACACATACAAACAGAGCCAAATATCTACTAGGAGGTAAAATCAGCCAATCCAAGTTAAGAACAACTATTGTATGGCATACCAAATTAAAATATTGAAAGAATTTAATACTAGTTAATAAAGGACCACCACTTCTTGCCTCCCAAATCCAACCACCACTTCCTGGCTCTCCTCCCATCATGCATTACCTGACGTAGGAGCAAGCCTCAAGTATCTTATTCCAATGCATAGGCCCATGTCTACATTCTCTGATCAATGTCCTTGCTAAGTTTATTGTCAATAATTTTCATATAATTTTAGGCATCTTCAGAGAAAATCAGTTTTTATATCTTCCTTTATCTCCATCTATGAATCCTTGCTCTTCCACCCTACTCCACTGTAGAAAATATCTTCCCTTCTACTAGTGAGAATGCCTTAAGATATTTATAGAGAACCATGTGGTCTAATCTCTGTGCCCCCACATCAAGTGCATTTAGAGAAACATATTTCCTTTAATGTTGCCCTGCCAATCAGAGCTTCTCACTTCATAAATTCATGTCCACAGCTTCTGTCTGACTCCCTTCCCTGTGTCCTCATCATTTGGAGCTTCTGATGGCCCCACACTGACTCGGACCTCCCAGGTGCCATCTCATCAAAGTCACGTTGTTCCATGACACAGTGTCTCTCAGAACACTCCTGGAAATAACATTGGCCCCTTTCAGTTACCTTATCATATTGCAAAACCATATCTAATAAGAGAAAATCTCATCCTCACACACACACTGTTACTCAATCTGATAGAGAACCACATGTTCACATGTCTGAGGCCAAAAATAATATATGATGGTAGACAGTGGTAACATTTCCAGTAAGTATTCCCAAACTGAACAGAGAAGAGCTGCCCACTTTCCCTTATATTTCTACCCATTGGAGTAAACTGCAATTATATTTTCTTCTCAGTCTTCTACTTGTTATAATCCCCTAACAAGCATACACCACCACCCATAAAATAACTTTACTCTAATTTTGTTATGTAAATGTTTTATTGTTCATAAATGTTCTTCATGGTTGAATTTTCCTGTTTCCTATTTCAGGGTTCATGTTGGTTTCACTTAAAATATAGGGACAGGGATATAATATGTACAATAGTCTTTGTAAACCTACAATAAGAACTTACTTCATTCAGGAATATTAGCTTCTAAAGATAAGGAAGAATAAGGGATGGGTTCTTTTGATATTATACCTCGTGAATATAATCAGAAAAAAAATTGGAAGGGAATAATTCTGGCCGTTGAAAACTTCTGGTAGTCTGGTAATAATTGGTGCTTTTTTAAATCACAGTACATAAGAAGTTTATAGCAGTGCCTCCAAATAAGAAAATTAATAGTATATGTCACCTATAAAAATGATGATTATAATGAGTACATTAAAAATGCTGTAAGATAATGTTAAGTGAGAAAAAAAGGACAGAAAGACATATGCAAAAGTTTATTTACATTTTAAAAAGCTTTTACATAGAAATGAGTTTCAAAAACCCCAGTCAAGGCTGGTCCTAAGCAACTTAGTTAGAGCCTGTTTCAAAAGAAAAAGAAAAAGGCTTGAGGGTGTAGCTTGTGGTAAAGTGCCCCTGAGTCGAAAAAATACACTCAAAACTCAGCAATGTTATTGTTAGGGTCACAAACTAGGGATAACTTTTCTTATTTTTCTCCATTTGTCCAATTTTATATAGGATTATTGTCCAATTTTATATAGGATTATTGTGATGATCAATATATTGTTGATTTGCCAAATGATAATAAACACAAGGAGATAAGAACCCCTCCACAAACATATTCAACAAATATGTAATGAACACCTACCAGCCTTATGCCAAATACCCACGATGCACCAGACCACAAGGAAGAACTATCAGAATAGGCTATCAAGAGATGAAAAATACTCCATTGGGTTAGTTTCGTGAAATAGGTAACATCTGATTTCACTCCCAGATCTGTGAAGCCTTAAGTTAGTGGTAAAATCTAACCTCAGAAAAACTACCCCAGAAAAACAGGAAAGCTTTTGGCTATCAGGGATGGTCAGAAACATAAAAATTAGTCAACAAGAAGTCAACTTCCTTCCCCTCTCTTTATTTACAAAGTGAGAAAGTTGGAATAGGCATTTCATAAAGGTCATCCAGCTCTGGTGTACATGTAATCATCAGCCTTAAAGAGGAAAGGAACCTCGAAGGCTAAATTTCATGAGAACAAACATGAATGAAGCTGACCTATACAGAGCATTTTAATGTACTTTAGGAAAGAAGATAATTCCAAAGATAAGTTGGACATATTACCTTGAATTATGAGATTTTTGTGGTTAATCTTTGGGTTGACTAGAACTAGAGTTATTTTGATAATAGTTTGAGATGGGGAATGTCATCTGTTTTCTGATAAGATTTGTGGATGAATTTTATGAATTCCTCCAGTCTTAAGTTCTTCTGGAAGACCCCATTTTAATAGCAGATCTTGTGGAAGCATAAAACTATCCCACATATAATGATAAGAATAGCTCTCGGTTGTTTAGAATGTACTAGGGCCAGTCTTATTCATTATTCTTAAAAACTGCATATATCAGGCTGGGGTTGTGGCTCAGTAGTAGAGCACTTGCCTAGCATGTGTGCGGCACTAGGTTCAATTCTCAGCACCACATGTAAATAAATGAAAAAATAAGACTGTATACATCTTTAGAACCATACAGCTGAACACTGTGCCTGGAGCAGCTTATCTCCTTGCACTGACTCTAACTCATTTTTTAATATTTGTCTCAGGTACCACCTCCTCCAGAAACCCTTCCTTATTCCCAACTTAAGTTGTTTAGGGCCCTTCTAGCCTTTTCAATATACTTTAACAATCTAATTTCCATGTCTTATCATTATCAGTTTGTCTGTATCACCCACTAAATTTCATGTTTCTCATGGAAAGAAAATATGACTTATTTATTTGAAAAAGCCTGGCAGAGATGAGCTCAGTAAATATTTGTTACATGAGAGAGAACACATACATCTGTACATAAATGGGAGTTCATTTTTTCCCTTATATCTTCTTCTTGAGTAATCAAAGTTATTTTCACTAATGCAGTGAGTCTCAAACTTTATACTGCATCATAACACCTGGGAGTAGATTTCAGGACCCTTTAGACATGGGCCAGTGGAACTTGGACCTGAGGCTCTTACTTCTATTATCATATGAATTGTTAGAAGTTGTTGCTGGTTCTCACTGCATTCATAAATATATGAGACAATAAGCACCAGTCAAAATATTGTTCCTGACTTTATTTGAACAAGTTAAGTTGCAGGAGGGGATCCTTTCGGAGATAGAGCACATGACAGAATGTGATACTTGAATTAACCACTACCTGACTGGCAACTTTCCCATACTCTCAATCTATTATCCATTTTCCAGAGAACACAGCTTGGATACATTGACTCATCATCTTAAGAGAACTGCAAGATTTCAGAGAATGAACAAGTCCATGTGATCATCTTTTCCATTATTCATATGTGGAAACTGAGGCACCCAGTGAAGAAGAAATTTTCCCAAATTCACACAGTGGTTCACTGGTATGGCTGGTACTAAAACCCAGGATTCTTAACTCCTAGATAAGGATAATTTCAAGTAGAAAATCACGGGCCTATAATCGTGAATTCTTGGACTTTAGCATCATTATATGTGGAATCATTTAAGGTGATGGATGGATAAGAGAAGCTTTATGATGCCTCTAAGACAATATCACAAAGGAAGAAGAGTACTTCTCACAAAGCTTATTTTAGTGGAAATAACCTGGATATTGAGTCACAGAGATCCAGGTTCAAATGTGTAAAATATTTGCTAGCTTTGAAAACTGTACACTTTATTTAAGCTCTCCTCTGAGCCTTCATTTCTTCATTTATAAAATGATGCTAATAATAACTTCTTCTCAGCATCATAGTAATGAATTATGCTTATAAAACTCCTAGCATAGTTCTTTGTACATTTTAAGCACTCAACAAACGGTAGTTATCGTTTTACCCTGACAGTAACCTATTACTTCTACCCAAAAAAAAACTGGAGTTTAAGTATGTTGGAATCCTGGAACCAGAGGAAAATCACTCCCACTTCTCTCACCTGCATTTTATTCCACTTAGGAAGAGAAAAACATCCAAAAGCCATCTCTAGGCTAACCCAATGGGCATTGCTATACTGTTGAAGAACACAGGTCCTCCTTAGAGAAGTAGAAGACCTGAAAAGTCAGAAATAAATCACTGGGATGAAAAATACTACTAATCCTTAGATTTAGTCTGTGGAAAAGAAGGTCAAGCAGTGACATCATAACTGAGTATCAGTGTAAATATTCAAGAAGCAGTGGTTTGCTCTTCACCAAGCCCTGAGAGAGGAAGAAAGTCAATAAGCACAGTGAAAGAACATGGGAATTGGTCCATAAAACCTGAATTTGGGACCTGGAGTTGTCTCTTATGAACTGCGTAATTTTTGGCAAATCACTTTATCCTAAAGGGCTTTAGTTACCTCATTTTTCAAATGTGAAGGCTGGACAAGATAGCAATAATAATCAATTACATCTGTGCAGTACTTTATGGATATCAAATCCCCTCATGTAATCGTAACATCCCCTTCTAATTCTGACTTTCTATGACCATAAAAAGAAATCGCACTAAGTGAGCATAAGGGGAATCAAGACACATGCAAGAAAATCATTCAAAGCATAGAGGCTACTGGATTAATCAGAGCCTGTTGCAGAATCCCTCTCCATAAGATATTTTTGAAAAAAATAAAGACAGGAAGGAATTCACACTGAAAAAAGTGATGGACAAATTGACTCTAGCAGGTTCTTCTGCCAAACAACTACAGATTCCACAATTCTCTTCAAAGTTTCAGGTAAGAAAGTTTATTGGTAAGAAATGTCCTAGAGAATAGCCTCTTGTTTGTGAGAAAAGGCAAGTAAGCAGGTTGGTTTGAGACATACCACTTCCTAAATAATGTACTCTTTCATCCCCTAAATCCTGCCTTGCACCAGAGAAAATGTCATCAGGAGATGGATCAATCCTCTATCATTCCTCACAAAGAAACAGACAACTTGTCTTAACTGAACTCCATGCCCTTAAGAGGTATGATCTGGTTCTGAGAAAACCTTCCCTCATATACCCTCTTTTGTTTCCCATCTTCTTCTCTGAACAACACCAGCCAGGCCTAAGGAATGAGTAGCAGCAGCTGGAACGACCAACAGGGTCTGAGCATCATCAGAACTAGGCCAGGTCTCAGAGGACTGATGCAGGAGACCCTTTGCTTCCCTCTGTGACTTCCGCTTGGAGGGCACATTTGGAATTTGGAGGACTAGAAACCTAAAATATTGCCTAAAAGCTAGGCCTGTCTTCCTTTCTTCCTTACTAACCTAAGTTTATTCTGCTTGCTTTTTTATGTCCTGCTGAGGGAACTAGGGCAACAACAAGGGATAAATGAAAAGATGTGTTCATGTTGGGCTGAGCATTCCTAGGAATGCTTTCAGCAGAGTTTGCCAGAAGGATGTTCCAGTGCTGGAGCTAAAGCCTGACATGAAGCTCTAGAGAGAAAAAAGGAAGCCAGCTCAAAATGGGTCTGGATACTGCCTCACTCCTCAGCTTTCTCATGTGAAAAGTGATACACAAACATGAAGTCTCAGGATTGGCAGAAAGATTCAATAAGACACCAAAATAAATAAATTTCCTAGCCTGATACATGATGGAGGTTTAACAAACAGGTGGTTTGTTAAACTCATGGGACCTAGCTAAACATCCTGTACAGTTTCCAAGAAAGCAGAGAGAGTAGTATATTTCCTAGAACACTGGAGTTGGAGTCAGACAGTCCAAGAATTGTGCCTAGGACAATGTCTGATACGCAATAAGTGCTCAGTAAGTATTACGTGGGGTGACTTACTGATCTATCCTGCTGTCAACTTATTGTTTGACCATAGGCAAATCACTTACCTTCTTTGGTACTCAATTGTCATACATGCAAAATAATGACAATAATCCCTGCCAAGCCTCCCCTATGAAATTATTAAATATATAAGAGAATGTATTTAGAAGTGCCATGCGCCTATTAAAGGTATTTCTTGTTGCATTTTGAGAGCCTACATCAAGGAAATTTCCCCAAAATGTTATAGACATAAAAATTATTGGTTTTGGGCTGGGGTTGTGGCTCAGTGATAGAGCTCTTGCCTCGCATGTGCGTGACTCTGGGTTCAATCCTCAGCACCACATTAAAAAAATGAATGAATAAAATAAAGGTATTTTGTCCAACTACAACTAAACATAAATATTATAAAAAGATTTATTGGTTTAGGTCAGGTTATAAGAGAGGAAATTCAGAATAATCAGTAAAACTAGTCAATAAGCATCTGAAATTCTTTATTTATCAATTTCACTCAAAATGCAATGGGAAAGGCCTGGACCTTATCAAGAATTAAAAAGTAACTTGAAACTGAAAGACACCATATTCCTGCCTTATGATGTGTTTTATCCAAGCCTGGGAGCCAGGACAACACAGTGGCAACAGTACACATTCTGGAACTACATATCCTGGGTTCAAATCTAGACTCTGTCATAAACCTTATGTGTGACTGTGGGTAAATCAATACATCTATGTTTCTTCATCTTAAAGTGTAGGTAATAATACTAGTACCTACCTTGTAGGATGCTATGAGGTTTAAAAGAATTAAGACATGAAAATACATTTTGACATGACAGGCACAGAGTACACACTATATAAATGTTGGTAATTATTAGTACTATATAGCAACATAATCGTTTCTAGGACAGCTTCTGCTTGTCTAACCCCTTCAAAGCTCTTTTAATAAGATTTGCTCCACAAAGTTCAGGACAACCAGTTCTGCAATGGCTTTCTAAGTTGCTGCCTATTTGCAGTTATAAAGCAAACAACTTGACAACCAAAGCACTAACTCTTTACTGACCTCCCTTCCTTGAATGAATATCAATGTTAGTATTGAACACAGCTACAAAAGCAAACCTCCTAGGAGGTTCATCTTTTACAAGAAATTATTCAGAACATAATCAAAACCATACTAAAGAAACTATTCCACATGTTGCTGATCCCGTTGCTCTTTCTCCTGCCTTGCAAAACTCACTCTTTCTGCTTGCTATCAAAAAGTGTGTCATTCTCAGGCAGAATGGAGAGCAAGATCAAACATCAAGGAGATAGAATAAAGGGGAGGGCAACACATCAAACCAGGACGGGTTGGCAACACAACACAGCAACAAGATGATTTACTTCAAAAAACTCTACGTCAAGCCTGACATTGAACCTTGTACTACAGCCCACAACACAGAACTGAGATTAGAACCACAACATTACACTGAAACACACCTTGGAAATCATCCTAATAATGCCTTCTTACATAGATTGATATACAGAGAAACCAGGGCCCACAGAAGAGGCTTAATAATTAACCAAAAGATCTGGGTAGATAGAGTTTTATGCATTCCACTTTCACATACTGACCTTTCATTCTGTGTCAGGCTCTGTGTTAGCTTCTTGGTCTGTTTTATTTCCTTTAATTTTAACTCATCCCTGTGAAATAGGTACTGTATAGAAAGATCAAAAGATTCCCATCTTATATATAACAACTGAATTTAATAGCTAGTGAGACATACCTTATCCAGTCATCACCCAAATGACCTTATTTACAGGGCAATTTGTTCATTACCACATCTGAATGTCTCATTGAGAGAATAATATTGATCTGGGAGCCTCTTTCAGGGGTGTTTGAAGAAGCTAGTTTTCTAAACCGCCTCTGAAATTCACAGTGGCAAATTGCACCTCTGAATACGGTTGTCACAGTACCCTCCCTTATCTATGCAGGTCTAAGTGGCTGTCAGAACAATTTTGACAAGTAGCGTAACTCAACAAAAGTAGTCTTGGGGTTCCCAAAGGATTTTCCAAGAACCACTTGCATTGGAATCTCCTAGAATTCTAAATATAAAAGCACCTGTTCACATTTCAGACCTATTTAATTGAAATCTCCTTGAGGCTGTTCATGAGGGGAGAAAGACTGGAAGTCTCTTTATGCCAATTACTCTAAGGAATATTAAAGCACAAGATGCATAGCCTTAGGAAAATAATTTGTGCTACTTTTTCCAAGAGCATCTATGAAAATCAAATTGACATTCAACCATTGATTGATATATGAAATGTTTACTGATCGCATGAGCAAGGTCATGTTAGATGAAGAAGACATGGTCTCTTCTCTCAAGGGGTTCAGGATCTATGTGAATGGGACATATAATGAGAGTAATATGGAATGAGTGTTAAGGCAGAGGATTGTGTAAAAAGTCAAAGTGATCTAACTCTACACAGACAGCATTAGGCAATTTTTCCTGGAGGAAGGTATATATGATTCTCTTAAGAATGAGTAGAAGGGATGAAAGACATATAACAGGAAGGGATCCAGACAGGGGAATCAGCTACAAAGTTCTAAAGATACTATTTAGTCTGATCCTATAATATATTGTTCCTGCCATGCCAACAGCAAGTCATAGCAGTTGTTTCTATTGTTTCTACCATTAACCTATAGTCACTTGCAGAAAGAATACTGATCTATCTTAAAACTGGGAGACCTGGGTCAGAGTCTTGATTCTGCCACTTTCATGCCATTTGACATTGACAAAGATATTCCTTCTCTCTGGTACTCAGTTTCCACATCTGTAAGACCGAAATTCATTCATTCTTTCAACAAATATAATTATGTATCAGGCACTGTGCTATGTGATAGGGAGAGAGAAATAAGTAGTAAAGATTGGTAGTGGTAAAGAGAGACAAGTTACAGTAATAAAGTCTGATTAGTTCTCGAAATACTGGCCAGAGCAATTAGACAGATGAAAGAAATTAAAGGCATAAAGATAGGAAAAGAAGAACTTAAATTATCACTATTTGCAGATGACATGATCCTATACCTAGAAGACCCAAAAGGGTCTACAAAGAAACTACTAGAGCAAATAAATGAATTCAGCAAAGTGGCAGGATATAATCAACAAGCATAAATCAAAGGCATTCCTGTATATCAGCGACAAATCTTATGAAATGGAAATGAGGACAACCACCCCATTCACAATATCCTCAAAAAAAAATAAAATAAAATACTTGGGAATCAACCTAACAAAGGAGGTAAAAGATTTATACAATGAAAACTACAGAACCCTAAAGAGAGAAATAGAAGATCTTAGAAGATGGAAAAATGTACCCTGTTCATGGATAGGCAGAATTAATATCATCAAAATGGCGATATTACCAAATATAGGTTTAATGCAATGCCAATCAAAATCCCAATGGCATTTCTTGTAGAAATAGAAAAAGCAATCATGAAATTCATCTGGAAAAATAAAAGACCCAGAATAGCAAAAGCAATTCTAAGCAGGAAGAGTGAAACAGGCGGTATAGCGATACCAGACTTCAAACTGTACTACAGAGCAATAGTAATTAAAACAGCATGGTACTGGTACCAAAACAGGCGGGTGGACCAATGGTACAGAATAGAGGACACAGAAACCAATCCACAAAATTACAACTATCTTATATTTGATAAAGGGACGAAAAGCATACAATGGAGGAAGGATAGCATCTTCAACAAATGGTGTTGGTGAAACTGGAAATCCATATGCAACAGAATGAATCTGAATCCCTTTCTCTCACCATGCACAAAAGTTAACTCAAAATGGATCAAGGAGCTTGATAATCAAAACAGAGACTCTGCATCTGATAGAAGAAAATGTTGGCTTCAATCTACATATTGTGGGGTCGGGCTCCAAATTCCTGAATAGGACACCCATAGCACAAGAGTTAATAACAAGAATCAACAAAGGGAACTTACTCAAACTAAAAAGTTTTTTCTCAGCAAGAGAAACAATAAGAGAGGTAAACAGGGATCCTACATCCTGGGAACAAATCTTTACTCCTCACACTTCAGAGAGAGCCCTAATATCCAGAGTATACAAAGAACTCAAAAAACTAAACAATAAGAAAACAAATAACCCAATCAACAAATGGGCCAAGGACCTGAACAGACACTTCTCAGAGGAGGACATACAATCAATCAACAAGTACATGAAAAAGTGCTCACCATCTCTAGCAATCAGAGAAATGCAAATTAAAACCACCCTAAGATACCATCTCACTCCAGTAAGATTGGCAGCCATTATGAAGTCAAACAACAACAAGTGCTGGCGAGGATGTGGGGAAAAGGGTACACTTGTACATTACTGGTGGGACTGCAAATTGGTGCCACCAATTTGGAAAGCAGTATGGAGATTCCTGAGAAAGCTGGGAATGGAACCACCATTTGACCCAGCTATTGCCCTTCTCTGACTATTCCCCAAAAACCTTAAAAGAGCATACTACAGGGATACAGCTACATCGATGTTCATATCAGCACAATTCACAATAGCTAGACTGTGGAACCAACCTAGATGCCCTTCAATAGATGAATGGATAAAAAACATGGCATTTATACACAATGGAGTATTACTCAGCACTAAAAAATGACAAAATCATGGCATTTGCAGGGAAATGGATGGCATTAGAGCAGATTATGCTAAGTGAAGCTAGCCAATCCCTTAAAAACAAATGCCAAATGTCTTCTTTGATATAAGGAGAGTAACTAAGAACAGAGTAGGGAGGAAGAGCATAAGAAGAAGATTAACATTAAACAGGGATGAGAGGTGGGAGGGAAAGGGAGAAAGAAGGGAAATTGCATGGAAATGGAAGGAGACCCTCATCATTATACAAAATTACATATAAGTGAAAGTGAGGGGTGTGGGAAGCCATTCTCGCACGTGATTGGGCACCTCCCTGATTGGGTGTGAGGTGTTCTGGCTGAACTGTGTCAGAACTAATCCCCACCCTCTCCAGGTGTGAGCCTGTCCGTGTGGGGGTGTGACTGACCATTGACCCTAAGACCAATCATTGACCCTGACCTTGGAATGCTGTCCCCCTCAACCTTCATTGGTTGGAATTTTCCCCTGAATTTCTTGTTCCCCAATAAAAGGTCATCCTCTGGCATGATATCTCTCTCTCTCCTGCGAGTCCTGAGTAATAAGCCTTGCTGCCCCACCGGGTGGTTTGATGCAGGAGCCAGAGGGAGGGCCATCTCAGACCTGGTCAAAGAAAAAGGTAATTGAGTCTTGTGTGTTTATTTTGATCTCACTAGTTAACTTCTATGCTATAAACATCTTGTATGAAGCCAGCGTGCTGGTCGCGTGGCTGAAAGAGGAAAGGGAAAAAAAAAAACAAGGGAGAGAAATGAATTATAGTAGATGGGGTAGAGAGAGGAGAGGGGAGGGGAGGGGGGATAGTAGAGGATAGGAAGGGCAGCAGAATACAACAGACACTAGTATGGCAGTATGTAAAAACGTGGATGTGTAACTGATGTGATTCTGCAATATGTATACAGGGTAAAAATGGAAGGTCATAACCCAGTTGAATCAAATGTATGAAATATGATGTCAAGAGCTTTGTAATGTTTTGAACAACTAATAATAAAAAAGTCTGATGATTACTTTGAAGGAAGGGGTTGCAGAAATAGCAGTATGTGGTATTTTCACTGAATGTGAAAGTCCTCTATAAACCTATCACTATAAAAATGAAAATTATTCCGTTGAATATAACTATTAGAAGTATAGAGAAATGTTGAATAAGCATGTATTTCAACTTCTTAACCCATTGACTCTATAATGTCCCCCCACTCTAGCTTCTAGATAATCTCTACCTCCAGGTATTTTTGTCCAAATTTCCTATTGGTAAGTCTTCCAAATATGTTTCTTCCAACTACATACCTCTTTTCCATCCCCCACCATGAGGGGGATGCTCTCTGCATAAACTTTTTAAAGAAGTCTTGATATCTTACTTGGAGAAAATAGAAATTAGCTCCTGACACTGGAACAGGTAGGTGGAATTTCTATTCTAATTCTGATTCTCCTGGGAAAAATTCCTTCCCTTCTCTTTCAGTCAACTTTTCATCACTGTAATGAAAAGAACAACTTAGGAGAGGAATAGTATAATTGACTCATGGTTTCAGAAGTTCAGCTCATAGTTGATTAATTCCATAGCTCTGGGCCCAAGGTAAGGCAAAACATCATAGAAGAAGGATATGGTGGAGAAAATCTGCTCAGTTCATGACAGCCAGGAAGCTTGAGTGTGAGGAGCTAGGGATGTAGTATTGCCAAAAAACATGTCCCCAGGAACCTTCTTCCTCCAGTAACACTTTCCCTGCCTGCCTAAAATTACCACCCATCAATCATTAATCCATTCAAATTAATCTACCGAGAGGAGAAATCCATTAATTAGGTTATAGCTCTCATGACCAATCATTTAGCCTCTTAACATTCTTACACTCTCTCATATATGAGCACTACAGGAACATCTCATATCTAAATCATAACCTCTCCTTGGGCCTTAGTTTTTCTATCCATAAATGTGGATGGGAATCTATTTCATGATGTCTTATAGAACTGCCATCTGGTGAAGGCCTTTCTAGTTTTTTGTCATGGGGAGATCCCAACTGTGACAGCTGCATATATGGAAGGGTAAGGTAAATGTCACTGTGCTGTCTCATAATAGTATTTCTTAAGGGATGGGTCCAGTTTGGCAATCATCAGTCAAGCCCAGACCCTTTGGCATCAATGAGTCAGTCAGCTGCATGCCAGAGAGTGCTACCCATAGGGAAAATAAAAAAAGGATAGGAGGTCCATCTCTGGGCACTTTCTTCAGCTTCCAGGCCATCAGAATTCAAGGATGTGGGCCTAACAGAAAACCTGAAGGAATTATGCTGCTAAGAACAAATCAGCCCAGGGAGGCTGAGTGTGCACACCAGGAAACTCAGAGTAAACAGGAATGAAGGCTACTGAATATTTGGTCTTCACTCTATACTAAATGCTTCACAGAATACCCATTATGACTATCCCAGTTCATAAACCAGATTTTAGAGAAATTCATTCATTCATCTATTCAATTACTATTTATTCAGCATTTGCTTTGGGCCAGGCAGTGTTTGGATTGCTGAAAATATGACTCATAAAAAGTCCAACTGTCATAAACAAACAAAAAACATAAAATACATAACTAAACACATGGGCAAATGTCAAAGTGTCCAATAGCAAAAAATGCTAAGGCAGAAATAATGCAATAATGAATGTGAAGTAATATGATAGAATCCAGGGGTAGATTGGATCTTATGTTTGAGGGAAATATGTATAAGGGGAAAATGTTAAACTCAGATCTTGACATAGAAGGCAAAGTCAATCATGATTTTCGTTCCAGAAAGGGGGGGAATTTTAAATGGAAAGATCCTGGAGAGCAAATAAGCTTGTCGCATTTAAAAAGGAGAAATAACATAAGTGTGCATGGGGATCTAAGAGCAAAAGGGAGGATGTTAGAAAATGAAGTAAAAAAGCCCTAGGGACATGCAGGGCCTTGTGGACTGGTGTAAACACCAATGATTTTCTTACAAAAGCAACAGGAAGAAGATGCTTTAAGGTTTTAAACAGTACAATGTTGCTTTCTGAATTTCACTTGTACAAAGTCACACATTAAATAACTTTTCTAACTAGAATTCAAACTCAGGTCTGTCTGCACTTAAACATTCCCAGGTAATGTCCAATGGAGGCATTGTACTCCTCAAACCATACATTAGTAGACAACTCGAAGCAGAATTCTTGGCAGACAGAGGATTGGGGTAATAGATCATTTAACCACCTAAATGGAGGTTTCTTGAACTCTGTATTTGTATGTTTGTGCATGTGGAGAAGAGGTATATAGGATGTTTTTAATGGGGTGGAGAAAGGACTGAGGAGACTAAGATGGTCATAAAGTCTACTATGAGAGCAACAATAAACCTTCAGATTCCAGATCTGCCAATCACTAGCTGTTTGTCTTCAGGACACTCGCTGGGTCTCTGGATCTCTCTAGGCCTCAGCTCACTGTCATCATCAGGTAAATGCAAATAATAATGTTTACTTATATGTCAGTGTACTCTGAGGTCACAGAGGAAAGTACAGGATAAATAACTCCAGTGCAGAATTTTGCAAACCATAAGTATTCGGTGTGTGTTAGATATTATTAATTGAAAATACTTAGAAGAGGACAGATGAGACTTAAGGATAAGTTGCAGGTCAGTGAGGCCACTATTATTTCTAGAAGCAGTTGGGCCTAGCTTTTAGCTGATAGGTAAGATTTTTCAACATTCAGCTTACTGATAATGCTGAGGTACTAAGTCAGGGGATAGAGTTCACTTGCTCCCAGGCCATCTCTCTCCATGTTAAAGGGCCTGCCCAGCTTCAGCTTTATCTGGTCTTTCAGGACAAAGATAAAGACACTATACAGGGTACAAAAACCTGGGTTACAATCCAAGCTATGGTAACCTTGAATAACAAATAGTTACCATGTCCTGAATATCTATGCTGAACTAGATACTTTCCATTTGTTATTGTTGTTGTTGTTATTATTGTCATTATCATTGGTGGTGGTGGTGTTGCACTTAAACCTTCAAGTAACTTATGAGTACGCAAGCAAGTAAAGGTTCAGTAAAACAGAGTTGCCTAAGATCATTCATCTAGCATGTGACAGATCTGGATTTTGAACTCAATTTTTCTGGCCCAAAGGTCCCTGAATTTTATATTTGGGATACACTTAACTTTTCCCCTTTTGGGGCTTCTAAATATGTGACCTTAAGCAAGTAGCTTTCTCTCTCTGAATATAAATTTTTAGATCTCTAAATGGGGAATAGTAATTTACATCATGAAATTATTATGAAGACAGGAAAGTTCTTATGCATACTGGGTACTCAAAATTTTACATATGGTATTGGAAAATTATTAAATCTTAACTATATTGTTTAAATAGACATGATTACTGTCTCATTCCACTTTATAATGTCAGGCTGGAGACTTATCAGACTCTTCCAATCCCCACAATTCCTTTCTGGATAGAGATTTTGAGGTTATCTCAGGATCAGCTGGAACATCCAGCAGCAATTCCTGGAAAATTTAGAGTTGGAACAATGAAAGTACCAGTACCCCGCCTAGCGAAGTAGGTCTGATGAAGGCTGAGAAGTGTGAGCCTGGAGGAGAATTGCAACCTGGCACTGGGCTGCACTATCACATGAGGATTACAAACCTCCTTGTAGCACATGTCAAAAGAAATAAAAATTACTTTTTTCCCAATTTATCAAAGGACAAGTGACTAGCAGAGAATGAAGACCTATCTTTTGGTTGCATATTAGTTGGAAATTCACAAACAGTTTAGATTGCATGGCCTGAGGCTGAGATTAAAAGGGCAAGAAAAAGATCACAGCCTACTCTTATCTGACTTCACTGTACTTCTAAAAAAGAAACCTAACAAACAAGTGACAGCTAAAAATATGAAAATCATAGACTCAGGGGATCTAAAATAATTATTAAAAATCATGTAGGTCAAGGGTTCCCAAATATGTCAGTACCAGAATAATGGTGTTCATTCAAGTCCATGATATGTGGGGATTATAACATTGGAGGACATTTGATAGTGTTTACATTCTCACTGATGTATTATTTACTAGTAAAAAAAAAAAAAAAACTTGGTGAAGAATTGCACTTAAGGCCAGGTGCCATGTCACATGCCTGTAATCCCAGCAGCTCAGGAGGCTGAGGCAGGAGGATGGTGAGTTCAAAGCCAGCCTCAGCAAAAGCAAGGCACTAAGCAACTCAGTGAGACCCTGTCTCTAATAAAATACTAAAGAGCCTGAGGATGTAGCTCAGTGGCTGAGTGTCCCTGAGTTCAATCCCTGGTACCAAAAAAAAAAAAAAATAGAATAGCATTTATACGTACATACCTGCATACCTGCTAAACTAGAGATTTTTTCACTGTAATTTTTCTTTGATAGACATAGTGTTTGTACTTATTTATAGGGTATAATGTGATGATTTGCTTCATTTATACACTGAATATCAAATCAAGGTAGTTTGTATACTGATCATTTTAAATTTTATCATTTCTTTATGGTGAGTACATTAAAACTCCTGTCTTCTATTTTGAGATTCATAATGCATTATTATTAACTGTGTTCATCCTAGTCTATTATAGAACAACAGATTCCTTCTACCTGACTGTAATTGATTGATTCCATATCCTGGCTATTGTGAGTGTTGCTGCACTAAAAATGGCATTGCAGGTATTTCTTTGACATGATTATTTCATTTCCTTTTGGGATATAGTTAGTAGCAGGTTTGCTGGTGTTATGGTTTGGATTTGAGTTGTCCCCCAAAAGTTCATGTGTAAAACAATGCTAGAAGATTTAGAGGTGAAATGATTGGGTTATGTAAGCTTTAACTCAATATATGAATTAATCCCCTGATGGGGTTTAACTGAGTGATAACTATCAGCAGGTAGGGTGTGGCTAGAAGAGGTGAATTAATGGGGATGTACCCTGGGGGGTTATATGTTATCCAGGAGGACAGTTGTATCTCTCTCTCTCTCTCTCTCTCTCTCTCTCTCTCTCTCTCTCTCTCTCTCTCTCTCTCTCCTTCCTGATCACCATATCCTGAGCAGATTTCCTCCACCACATATTTCCACCATGATACTCTACCTCAGTTCAGGCTTGGAGGAATGAAGCCAGCAGTCTATGGACTGAGACCTCTGAAACCATTTGCCCCCCAAATAAGCTTTTCCTCCTCTAATTCTTCTTGTCATTTCTTTTGGCTGCAGCAGCAATAAAAGCTGACTAAATAAAAAAATGATACCAAACAGTAGGGTGTTACTGTGACTAACTTGACCATGTGTTTTAGAAGCACTTAAAGTTTTTTTAGAATTTGTGGGAGGAATTTTGTGATAGAGATGCAAGCTGATAAGCTTTACATTGCTATAACCTTAGTGGGTGATTCTAGTGATAGTTTAGAAGACCAGAATCTTGACAGGACTGTGACTCCAGAGAGTGAAAATTGGGCTCACGGGGTGTTAAGGGAAAAACAGAACTCTTGAAATTTGACTAGAGGTTATTCATGTTATGTGCTGGCTATAAGAAGTGATGTAGTGCATTTTGCTCATGCCCTGAGAATTTCTGTGTTGCTCAATTAAAAGGTGATGGACTTCTTAATTTGGCAGAAAAAAATTCTAGGCAAGATAGTATTCAGGCAGTTGCATGGGTATTTCTGACAAATTTATTGTGATAATCAGGAGCAGAAAACAAAGCAGAAAGATTCGAAAAACCTGCAGATTGACTCACAAACTGTGAGTAAAACTGGAGCTAAGGAATGTGTCATTGTTAAAGATATGACAGCCACTAAGGATATACTACTTAGTACGTTACCTGCAAATAATAGAAAAGATGGATTGAGAGCATTTTCAGAATTTGCAAGACCACATCCATCTCAGACTCAGGTTGTAACAGTAAAAATTCTTTTGAGAAAAGACCAGTGGGGTACCTTGCTTGCATAGGGAGTCCTAGGAAGTTATTTCATCATGCTTAGTTACCAAGGCACTCAGAGGATGCTTCAGCCATGGTCCCTGGAGACTTGATTACTGCTCCAGATGGTAGCAGACATTGGCAGCAACCACATGGTGTTGGTTCTGTAGGAATACAGGATGTTTGAGTTTTAGGGCGTCATGGAGGCTTCCATTGAGATTTCAAAGGAAGGCCTGGAGGGTCAGGCAAAGTGCTCCAGAATCAAAGTCTTTTCTGGAAGCTCTTAAGAGGACAATGCTTGGAGATGTGAGGGGAAGGGGTAGCTGCGGTGGAGACCCCTGAGATAAAGAAATGCCAGTAACATGGGACATCTTCTGAGGAAAGTTTCAGGAATTGACTGATCAAAAGCCAACAGAATGGTCATATGGGCTGCAATCAGCAAAGCCATAGGAGCAAATCTCCACAAACTTTTTGGAGAGAACATTACTGTGCCACATATTCCAGATGCTGGACATTCAGTTTCAGGACTTCTTTGCCAGCTGTATTTCAGTCTTGCTTTCATCTTATCCCTGTTTTCTATGCCCCTATTTCTGTTTTGTAAAATAAAAAAGTTTTCTTTGTGAATTTAAATATATGATATGTGTAATTTGCTTTTGATTTTTGCAGGAATTCATGCTGAGAGTTTGCCTTGAGACTCAAAGGAAACTTTGAACTTGGACTTTTGAGCAACCCTAAAACTGTTAAGACTATGGGGACTCTTGGAAATGGACTAAAGATATTTTGCACTGTGAAATGGGCATGAGCTTTTGAGGACCAGGGTTTCAATGTTGTGGTTTAGGAATGAAGTGTCCCCAAGGCTTATGTGTGAGACAATGCAAGAATGTTCAGAAGTAAAATTATTGTGTTATAAGAACCTTAACTCAGTAAATTAAACCCTTGATAGGGATTAACTGAGTGGTAACTATAGGCAGGTAGGGTGTGGCTGGAAGAGGTGGGCTAGTAGGGTGTGACCTTGCTGTGTTATTTGTATGCTGTCTGGGAGGGGAGCTTTCTTTCTCTTTTCTCTCTCTCTCCTTTTTTTTTAGTTTTTTGAGAAATTGCCATATCATTTTCTATAATCACTATGCTAATTACACTCCCAGAAGTGGTGTGCAAGAGTTCCCATTTCTCCACCTTCTCTTCAGAATCTGTTACTTTTTACTTTTTAAAAATAAGATCCATTTTTTTGGTGGGGGGCAAGGACCTGATCAGACACTCCTCAGAAAAGGAATATACAATCAATCAAGAAATATATGAAAAAAATATTCATCATCTCTAGCAATCAGAGAAAGGCAAATCAAAACTACTCTAAGATATCATCTCACTCCAGTCAGAATGGCAGCTATAAAGAAGACAAGCAACAACAAGTGCTGGCAAGGATGTGGGGAAAAAGCTACACTCATGCATTGCTGGTGGGACTGCAAATTGGTGCAGCCAATTTGGAAAGCAGTATGGAGATTCCTTGGAAATCTGGGAATGGAACCACATTTGACCCAGCTATTTCTCTTCTCAGACTATACCCAAGGGACTTAAAAACAGCATACTACAGAGACACAGCCACATCAATGTTTATAGCAGCACAATTCACAATAGCTAAACTGTGGAGCCAACCTACATGTCCCTCAGTGGATGAATGGACAAAAAAAATGTGGCATTTATACACAATAGAATATTATGCAACAATAAAAAAGAACAAAATCATGGCATTTGCAGGTAAGTGGATGGCATTGGAGAAGATAATGGTAACTGAAGTTAGCCAATCCCAAAAAAACAAATGTGGAATGTTACTCTGATATAAGTGGTGTGGCTAATAGTGGGGTAGGGAGGGAGAGCGTGGGAAGATTAGATTAATTATAGATAGGGAAGAGGTGTGGGAGGGAAAGGGAGGGGGAAGGGGATTAACAAGGATGGTGGAATGTGATGGTCATCCTTATAAAAAATACATGTATGAAGATTTGAATTTGGGGCCAACATACCTTATATACAGAGATATGAAAAATTGTGGTATATATGTGTATTAAGAATTTTAGGGGCTGGGGATGTGGCTCAAGTGGTAGCACGCATGCCTGGCATGTGTGCAGTCCGAGTTCAATCCTCAGCACCACATACAAACAAAGATGTTGTGTCAGCCGAAAACTAAAAAGTAAATATTAAAAAATTCTCTCTCTCTCTCTTTAAAAAAAGTATTTTAATGCAAAAAAATGTACATGTATAATGGCATAAGTTGGTGTGAACACACTGTATGTAGAGATACAAAAAATAGTGCTCTATATGTGTAATAAGGATTGTAATTTAAAAAATACATGAAATTTTTAAAAAATTAAAAAATAAAAACAAGAGCCATTTTAAAAAAAAAAAAAAAATTTCAGTTGATTTGGATGATCATTCTGGTTTGGGAGCCATTGAAGTAGTCCTGAGATATTCACTATCCTTAAGAAATTAGAAGGGAAAAGTTTTTTTGAATAAACTGTTTTCTTATGCAGAGACTGAAGACATGAAAGACATATAAAAACCCAAATAAAACAAACCAGAAATCAGAAACAAGTGCATGATTAGGGAACAATTTTCTTTGTGATGAAGTAACATGCCTGATGAGTATAAAGACAGATAGAAAGGTTATGCAATAACTGATGCTTACATTTTATTTGTAGTAATTTGAATATGTGTAATCATTAATATGAATTGTCAACTTGATTGGATTAAGAGATGCAAATGATTAAGAGACTTCTGAGGGGCTGGGGTGTGGCTCAGTGTTAGAGCACTTGCCTAGCACTGCATTTTATTCTTTTTATTATTATTATTTTTTATTGGTTATTCAAAACATTACAAAGATTGCAGAATCACATTGGTTACACATCCACATTTTTACATAATGCCATAATAGTAACTGTTGTATTCTGCTACCTTTCCTATCCTCTACTATTCCCCCTCCCCTCCTCTCCCATCTTCTCTCCTCATGAATAAAATTCATTAACACCTAAAAATGTATATCAAAAAGGGGCTTCTGGGTGTTTCAATGAGGGTGTGTCTAAGAATGAATGGCATGTGGGATAGAGAACGGAAGTGGACACCTTACCTAAACATGGGCAGCATCATCCAATAGGATGGTGTCTTGGATGGAATAAAAGTTGAAAGAACAAAGAAGCAGCAGCAGTTGCAAGCTCAAATCTTCTTGAACAGGTTCTTGATCGCTGCTGCAATCCCCTGAGGATATCATACTCTGGCTTCTTCACTCTCCCGAAGTGCAATCTGCCAGAGATTCTCCAGGGAGTTTCCAGATGCCTTCAGTCCCAGACTGGAGTAGCACTGTTGATCCCTCTTGTTCTGAGGCTTCAGCCTCTTGGACTGCAGAGATACTGATTCCTCCAGCTCTCAGCCTGCAGATGGCCATTGTGGACTATCCAGCTTCTGGTCATGTAAGCCAATCTAGTAACCCCATTTTTATAATCGTATTTCCTTTTGATTCTGTTCCTCTAAAGAACCCTGACTAATACCATATGTATATTTACCTCTTTCCTTGGGGTAAATAAGGTGAACCTTAACCCTAACCCCAAATGCTCAAGAATAAATCATTGGAATTGCAAACAAAAATGCAAAAAAAAAAAAAAAAAACAGTAAGAAATCCTAGGAAAAAAGCATTAATATCTTGGTGTGAGAAAGAATTTATAAGTAAGAGCTAAACAAAGGAAACAAAATTTTGTGAAAAGACAGATTTTACTACATGAAAATTAAAAACAGGATTTAAAAATAAGCAACAGACTAGGATTGAATAGCCAATGCCATTAACAGAGTAAGGATTAATATCTATAATAGGCTTGTAGACCCTAGGAATAAAAAAAAGAGGAAAAACAAAGAAGTAGAAAAAGCAAATCACAGGATAGCAATACAAGTGGTCCATTAGCATATGAGAAGCAGCTCTAATACACTAGTAAGGAAGGAAATGCAAATTAAATCAATAATAAATTATTATTTTTAATGTGCCAGATTGTCAAGGATTTGAAAGAATAATATTAGCCATTATTGGTGAGGGTATAGGAAAACATGTTGATGGGAATCTCTTTGGAAGAATGAGAAAATGTGAAACGTTCACAAAGAATATCTCAATATTTTGCTCCTGGAAATCCATCTTATAGAAATATTTGCATTGTTTAAAATGATGTAATTATAAAATATTTTAAGCAACTTAAATATCCATCAATTGAGGACCTGTTAGATATGTATGGTACAAAAATTTAAAAATACAGGAATATAATGCTGCCCTACAAGAGGGTGAAGCTGCACAACATGCATTGAGGGAACAGTGTCAAAATGAGTAGAGAAGAATGATTTATATAAAACTGTATGAATTTTTGTAAATGAAAAACATACTTTTTAATGTGCAGAAACAATCCTGGAAGGATACAAACCAATTAAAATATAGTGGCTACCTTAAAGGAGATGAATAGAATTGGTTTGTGAAGGAGTTTAAGAACTTTTTTCACATTTTACCCCGCATATGTCTGTTTTATATGAAATATTTGTGAAATGCTTAGAAAATATCTAACACAAATGAGCACTACTATGTGTGCTATTATTTTTGTTTGTGTTTCTTTAAATTCTCATAGTGTGCATGACAATTATTTTAAAAAAATAGGAATGTGACATCAGCAAGATGTTTAAATAAGAGATTATCTGTTTGTATCCTCTTACATCAACAACAATTTGGCAGCCATCCATGGACAAAAGTGATTTTATGGAAGCTTTGGGAACTGGGTAGGATGGGGGAAAGCCCCAGTAGAACCCAAGACCCAGAAGAGTCATTTTGAGAAGGCAGGCTCAGATCAAGGTGGCAATCTCACTGAAAAAGTTCCTGACTACAAACCTGGAAATAGCTCCATCCCCTTCTAGACTTGGCTACATCTGTGTTTGGCTTTGGTCCTGGACCCTGCATAATCCAACAAGACACCTGGGAATAGTTTATGCCAACCTGTGCCTTAGATAATTGGCATAGACTGTGCTGAGAATCCTGAAGCTGCCATAACCTGGCTCCATCTGCTCTCAATTACTGTCTAGGAGGAGTCAATCCTGCACAAAAACCTGTTGAAAGATATGTCAGTTCATGCTCTAGAGTGTTTCTGCCAGCCCAGGGACTGCCAGGGGACATTGATCTGTGCTCCAGGAAGCAAGTCTGTTCACCTGGGTCACATAGAAGAACCCAAAAAAGTTCTGTATTCTAGTTCCAGAACTTCCCAGATGCCTGCCTTGGGACTCACTGAGAGATGTACCTCCCAATAACCTCACAGGAAGGGCCACTGAACTTACTCTGAGTACAAATCCTAAACATGAATCCAGCCTCTGTCATTCATGGTTCGACAGCAGTCCTTCCCACACAATATCCGCAATGAAAAACATACATGAAAACAACCTTAACAAAATTCTAGCAAACCAAATTCAATGGCACATTACAAGAAAGCATATTCACCACCAAGTGAGATCTATTCCGGGATCACATGGATCACCCAATATATACAAATAAACATATATGCTACATAGCACATTAGCATAATAAAAGATGAAAAATATGTGATAATATCAATAAATGCAGAAAATCATTTGACAAAATTTAACACCCTTTCATGATAAAAACACATTACATTGAGTATGGAATAACTGTATCTCATCACAATAAAGGCCTTGTATAGTAAGCCCACGGTTAACATCATCCTCAATAGTAAAAAGTTGAAGTCTTTGCCTCTAAGATCAGAAACAAGACAAGAATGCCTTTTTTTGCCACTTCTCTTCAACATAGTACAAGAATTCCTAGTCAAAACAATTAACCTTAAAAATAAATAAAAGATATCCATACAAAAAAAGAGTAAGATTTTCCTTGTTTTCAGATGACATCATCTTATATGTAGAAACTTTATCAACTGAGGACCTATTATACAAGTATGGTCTAGCCAAATAATAGGATATAATACTTCTCTATAGAAGTATAGGAGACTCTCCAGGCCATTTCCTTGCACATTAAATAACATGCACAGCCACAACATTTTCTGGTCTTTAAGGACAAAGATTAAGAGACCGTGTGAAGCACAAACACTTGGATTACAATTCAAACTATGGTAAATTTGGGTAAGAGGAGTCTTTCCCTTATAGCACCCTCTGTTCTAGGACACTGAAAGAAAAACAGTTTAGAAACTGTTGTTTCCACTGGGCATGATATCACACGTTTTATAATCCCAGTGGCTCAGGAGGCTGAGACAGGAAGATCTCAAGTTCATAGGTAGCCTCGGCAACTTAGTTAGGACCTGACCAGCTCAGTGAGAACCTGTTTCTAAATAAAAAATATTGAAAAATGCTGTGGATGTGGCTCAGTGGTTAAGCACTCTTGGGTTCAATCGCCATACCAAAAGGAGAAAAAGAAGTCATTGTTTCCAAGCACAACCCTCTTCAATAAAGGAACTGCCATTCAGAAAAGAAAGACCCTTCACCCAGGGTCACATAGTTCTGGAATATTACATGGATCATCCCTGACTTCCATAAATTTTTGTGAGGCCTGCTATTTTAGAGACACTAGGTGTATAGTTGGCAAAGACTAGAGGAAGTAATGCAAAAATAACATATGATGATACAATATGATTATTTGGTACTAATGGCACAGAAAAAGAAATATTACATACTTTGTGAACTTGAGAGGAGAACAGGTATTTTAGCAACACTTTAAAGAAATAAATCAGGATCTTGAAGGAGGTGTATGAGTTCACCAAATAGAATTCAGGTCAGTAGAAGGCATTCCAGATGAAAGGAACATCAAAGGTAGAGGCATGCCCAGGGAAGAGCAAGTGTCAAATCCTAGAAAACAGTGATGAGAAGAACCGGGAGGTGAGGAAGACTGAAGAGGAAATAACAGGCAGCATGCCTCTGGAAAGTTAGCCTAGGGTCAAATTCTACCCATCTTCCTGTTGAATACTTTACTCTTTGGATAGAATATTTGAATTTGAACTTTTTCCCTGGAGATTCCAATCATGGTTCTGGATCTGTCTCCTCCATTTTTGCTGTGATAACTAGAAGTCTACAGTGAGAGGCTATATTACTCGGAGTCTTCTCCAGGATAGTTTCCATGCCTCCAAGCATTCTTCATTGTATCTGTTTCGAGTCCTTAGCCAGTCAACAACTGTTCAATTTTGTCTATGTCCTTCATAATGTGTAAAAGCAGAGATCAAACAATCCCCTTGGGATGGAGGGGAAATTTGATTAACCATCTACATAACTTTCTAATTTTTATTGGTTATTTAGTTATTCATGACAGTAGAATACATTTTGATATAATTATGTAAGAATGGAATCTATCTTATTCTAGTTAGAATCTCATTCTTATAGATATGCATGGTGGTGGGATTCACTAAGTTGTTTTAGCGTATGTACATGGGAAAATTATGCCAGATTCATTCCACTGACTTTACTTTGCCTATCCCCCTCCCTACCCTCCATACCCCATTGCCTAATCTATTGCACTTTTATTCTTCCCCTCACCACCCACCTTTGTTGTTCTTTAGCTTCCATATATCAGAGGAAATATTTGGACTTTGGTTTTGGGGGATTGATTTTATTTTACATAGCATGATAGTCTCCAGATTCATCAGTCTACCAGAAAAACTCATACAGTCATTCTACTTTATGGCCAAGTAATATTCCATTGTATGTATGTATGTGTGTGTGTAAATATATGTATATATATGTGTGTGTGTGTGTGTGTGTGTGTGTGTGTGTGTATATATATATATATATATATATATATATATATATATATACATTCCTGTATTGAAGAACACCTAGGTTGGTTTCATAGCTTAGATATTGTGATTTAAGCTGCTATAAACATTGATATGGATACTGATTTTAGATCCTTTGGGTTTATACTGAGGTTAACCCAAGACTAGCCCAGCAGGTGATGATCCACAATTGATAAGTACTTTACCTCCACCTTATTAACCAATGAGAAAACTGAGGTACTAAGAGGTTTAATGTATTGCCTAAATTCACAAATCATTTAGGGAAAATGCCAGGATTTGAACTTAGGCACTCAGCCTCCAACGTCTGTATTCTTGACTTTACTGATTTTCATCCTCCTACAATGGTATAATTCATATTCTATTGCAATTGCTTCCATGTCTCATAACTCTCACAGATCTAAAGCTGAAAGTAAGAACTACTTGTACTCTACTTCTACTTCTACCTTAATCCAGAAGGTGCTCAGGAAATATTTTAAGTGTAAACAAATTATGAATGGAGCTTTTCAAGTTATGTAGTCCAAGAACTTGCCCAGGTTCAATGAGCCATGCTAGTGACCATCCCCTTTGAAAATTACCACCGCTTAACTACTGCTGTTTCATGTCACTTCTGCTGTTACCACCCTCCCAGATCCAAGAGCGCATTTGTTCTTTTGGTGAACAGAACAGTGATGAGGATGTGGAATTTTCTGCTTTGCTGGAAGGATGTTATTTCTTTTGGATTCTTTTTATATTTTGATTAGTTCATTAAAGTTAGATTCAATACTGGAGTTCATTTTGATATAATCATATAGGCATGGAATATAATTTGTTTCACTTCAGTCCCCAGTACTCTCTCTTTCCCTCTTCTCCTCCCTCCCTCTATACCTCTTCTACTAGTCCTCTCTTCTGATCTTCATCATATATTAATAGATTTTAAATATATATGTATATATATATGTATGATTCACTGTGCTATATTCATAGTCAATTCATATATTCATGCTACATATAGTATAAATATATTCATACTGTATTCATAGTATAATTCAATCATTTTCATTTTTCAGTTCCTCACTTTTCTTGTGCCTCTTCCATCCCCCTCAATCACTTTATATTTTCATAATATCCCTCCCTCCTATGCTTTTCCCCTTGCCTTGTTCTAGTTTCTGCATATGAGAAACAACATTCACCTAGAATGTTTTCTAGACATCTGAGTCCGTGCCTTTTGAATTCTTTAACCTAAACTGTCAATTTTTTAAGACACCAATGTGCCCACACAAAAGTTAGGCTACTTACAGAATAATTGTATTCTGGTATGCACACACTCTCTCTTTCTCATTAATACCTTTTATTCGTCTTCCTTCTCAGAAATGCTAAACATAAAAAGAGACCATCAAATTGAGTAATAAATATAAGGAAATGAGATACTTTTGGGGGGATAATGGGTGGCTCCCTGGCTAGTCCCCACTCTCAAGTGTGTTTTCATATGTTTCTATGAATTACTTCAAATAAACTTCATTTCTGGGCTGGAGTTTTAGCTCAGTGGTAGAGTACTGGCCTCGAACATGTGAGGCACTGAGTTCGATTTCCAGTACCACATATAAATAAGCAAATAAATTAAAACTCCAACAACAACTAAAAAAAGCTTTTGTTTAAAAAATAAACTTAGGTGATAGGAACACAAAACATGTAGGAGAACACATTTGACAACAGGGTTTGACTTGAGTACTTGGTCAGGGAAGAAAGCAGGGAAACCTTTACATTATCTGATGCCTTAGTATAGAGGAAAGCCAGTATATTTGTATTCATTAACCTCTTCCCATTGTAGGTTCAGTATTATCTGAGCATTTACTGTGGTAGATACTGACCTAGACCAGAAGTAAATTAAACAGGCCCTGTTCTACCCTCTAAGACATACCATCAGCTGTTGCCAAATCCTACTTTTGATCTGGCCTTTCCCTATTTTATATTGGATCTTTTTAGTTATACATAAACATAGAAGTTATTTGGCAAAATTATAAAAGTATAAAATATAATTTGTTCTAATTCAGTCTCTTGCACCTCCCCTTTCCCTTCCTTGCCCCCAGCCCCTGATTTCTTCCCTCCTGTCTACTGATCTTTTGCTCTTTACTTATTGTTTTTTTTAATTAGTATATTGAGGATGAACATGATGGTGGGATTCACAGTGCCATATTCAGAGGAATGTTATGTCAGATTGACTCCACTCTCTTTCCCTATTCTGTCTCTCATCCCTTCTCTTTATTCTCCTTTGTAGACTTCATTGATCATTCATCTGTTATTCACTAGTTTGACCAGGTTCCCTGTGTGTGAGCTTCCTCCTGGTAATTCACTAGGACTCTAGCATTTCTTTCCCACCCAATAAGCTTATAACCAGATCACAGGCCCAGATGTGAGATTCTCCCCTTGATACCGACTGTCAGCCCAGATTTCCAAATATTGCATAATTTTTGTTGCCCTACAACTCTGTTCCATTTGATCCCTTATCAGGATAACTATTAATATGTGAAAACCATTTGATTCACACCATTCTCAAGTAGGAATCCAAGTTCCAGAAGAGAAGTATTGTACCAAATATTAGGAGAGAAGTTTCCATTTGCTCTCAGAAAATCTCTGTGACACAAAAAGTAAACAATAAAAATCCTAGAGAATAATAATGCCTTATATTGAGCAACTGAGCAGGTATGGGTGAGTGAATGAGCTATAAAAGGGAATGCAGAACTGAGTGCCTGGAATCTAAGGGATATTACCTGTGCTTCTCCTTTCTACTCCCTATACTAGAATAGAATGCAAAAGGTCTAGGTCACAGCTAGACCCAGTCTATCTGAAAGCTGGGACACCATGCTCTTCAGGAAGCTGAAACTGAAACCTTTTCATAGACAACAAAGAGGGAAGGGTACCACAGAAGCATTCCCATAGGTAGTTGTGAAGGCAGGAGTATGTGTGCCCAGTCTCAGAATCATGCCTGTCAGCTACACTGGACTGTATAAAGGTAGTGACTATATCTGGCTCACTATTAGGAATCTACTATATGTGTAATAGTTGTTTGAATGAATGAAGAGATAGATTTCTTTTAAACCAAATGAAATTAATGTTGTATATCAATTTGATCTGAGAATTTTAAGCTCAAAATAATGACTAAAGTTGGTTCTAGATGATATGAACATTCTGATCAGTTTAATGCCGTGACAAAATGCAGAAAACCTCTTAGGTATTTTGTCTACATTCATTATAACTGAAATTCCTATTGATCCACCTTATATGTTCCATTATGGTCCAGTGCTTCTATAGTTTCAACATTACTCCAGTGAGGCAGAGAAAACTTTATGGGGTTTGAGAATCCTAGGCCTCACATTCTACCCCTCCAAAATGTTCACCATTCAGAAAAGTAATCAACCATTACCCTCTTCATTTGGTAGAAATTCTCCCTCTCATTCGTGCTCCCTTCTCTACTTATGAAAATTACACACACTTTTCCTTTCATTAGAGCAGAGTCTGTTTTTAATCTTTTATTTTAAAATTATTATAGATTCATAAGAAGTTGCAAAGATATACAGAGAGACCCTGTGTGTCATTTCTCCAATGTTTACATTTTATATAACTATAGTAGAATATCAGAACAAAGAAATTGATATTGATGCTATAATGCATGTAGACTTTGATATCAACTCACCACATTTGTAGATTACTGTAATCACCACTAAAGTCAATATGCACACTTTTTCAAAGATGTCCTACATGCTAACTTTTTTTTATTACACTACTTCTAGCCATCCCTAACCCCAACCACCATTAATCTGTTTGTCATCTCAAGAGTCTAACGTATGAGGTACATTGAAATTGATACATGTATTGAAATATATTTCTTTCTAAAACTGAGTGTTATTCCATGATGGTTTAATCATTCACCTGCTATCAGTTATTTTGATTCTTTATGCTTTTGGGATATTGCAAATAAAACTATGAAAACTTATATACATATACATATTTTTTTGCATGGACATATATTTTTACTTATTTAAGATGAATTCCTAAGAGTGTGATTGTTGAGTTATGCTCTTGAGGAAGCTGAAACTAAAACCTAATATCGGTGTATATCTTCAAATATATAAGAAACTAAGAAACTATTTTTAGAGTGACTTCATCATTTTACATAATTTACATCATTTTACATCACTATCAGCAAAGTATGAATTGTCCAATTGATCTACATCTTTGCCAGCATTTGATAACTTTGATATTTATCTAAGCTGTTCTATAGGTGTTTCATGGTATCTCATTGAAGTCTTAATTAGCATTTTTCTAAAGGTAAATGACATTAAACATCTCTTCCTATGTTTATATGCCATAACTTCTTCAGCAAAAAGCCTCTTCCATACTTTTGCCCATTTTCTAACTACTTTGCTTGGGATTATATTTTTAACTTTGAATTTGAAAGTTCTATATATTGTAGATATTAATCTTTCAAGAACTGTTTAATTTCAAAATAGTTCATTGCAATCTATACCATGACTTTCATTACTCCTCAAAGGGCTCTTTCAGAACAAAATTTTTAAATTTTGGTAAAATGGAATTTATCATTTTTCAAACTATGGATCATGATTTTAGTGTTCATCTGTAAATTCTTTGTTTAAGCATATATCCCAAAGATTTTTCATGCTGTTTTCTAAATGTTTTATAAGTTACTTTTTATGTTTAAGTCCATGATTCATTTAAAGTTAATTTCTATGCAAAATAAAAGGTTTGTGTCAAAGTAGTTTGTTTTTGTTTTTTGTTTATGAACATCCAACTGCTCTAGCACCATCTTTTTTGAAATATATATTTTTTTAGTTGTAGATGGACATGATATCTTTATTTATTTTTGCGTGGTTCTGAGGATTGAATCCAGGGTCTCATGCATGCAAGGTGAGTGCTCTACCACAGAGCTACAAACCCAGCCCTAGCACCTCATTTTTAATTGCTAACTTTCCTCTATTTTGAAAAGGCTATTTATTTATGTATTTATTTTGTGGTGTGATAGACGTAAATCACAACTTTGTACATGCTAGGCAAGCGCTCTAACACTGAATGACATCTACAGCCTTTTATATTAATGTGGAAAGCGTTGGCATATTTAATTCTTGAGTGTTCCAATCTGTGAATCTGTTGTATTTTCATTTATTTTGTTGGTCATTTCTTTCTTTGTTTCATTAACATTATACAGTTTTCAACATTCATGGAATGAATATGTTTTGTTAAATTTATACTTAAGTATTTTGTCTTTTGAGTGATTGTAAATGATATTTTATTTTCCACACTTTATTGTTAGTATACAGGAATATAATTGATCTTAAACTTGTGACCTTGCAGAACTCAATAGTATTTGGAAGTATTTTATAGGGTCTTTGGAATTTTCTATAAGGCAATCATGACATCAGCAAATAGAGAATATTTTTCTTTTACATCTATATGCCTTTTTTATCCTTACTTTGTGTGCTAATTAGAACTTCCAGTAAGATATTCAATAGTAATACTGAAAGTAGAAGCTTTGCTGTTACTAATCTTGAAAAACATTTAGTCCTTTATTAAAGATGTTAGCATTTGGGTCTTTGGTAAGTATTCTTTGTCAAGTTGAGGATGTTTTCTAAGAATTTTTATCATGATTAAGTGTTAAATTCTGCCAAATGCTTTTCCTGTATCAATTGTTAATGATCATGATATCTAATATCCTGGTAATAAGATGGATTACATTGATCAAGTTTTAAAAATATTGAATCAGACTTACATAACTGGAATAAACATTACTTTTTATCATAATATAAATTATTTTATACTTTTATGAATTTAAAAAAAAATTTTTCACAATACTTTATTCTACTTATTAATTTATATGTGGTACTGAGGATTGAACCCAGGGCCTCACATGAGCTAGGCAAGCACTCTACCGCTGAGCTATAACCCCAGCCCTACTTTGATAAATTTTATTTACTCATATTATGAGGGTCATTAATCTGTAACTTTCTTTTTTGTCTTTCTATTATTGTTTCTAGTTTGATTTCATAGTTCAAGAACATAACTATATTGCTTCAATTCTTCCACATTTGTTGAGATTGTTTTATGGCAGAGATTTTAGTGCGTATTGGTGAATGCTTCATGTACATTTGAAAAGAATCTGTATTCTCAGCCAAGTACAGTGACACAGGGCTGTAATTCCAGCTATTTAGGAAGCAGAGGAAGGAGGATCACAATTTAATTTTTAAAGAATAGGGGCTGGGATGTAGCACAGTGAATAGAGTGCCCTTGGGTTCAATCTCCATTACAGAAAGAAAAAGTCTATTCTCTTGTGGTTGGGTGGAATATTGAAAAAAAATGTTGAATAGATCCTGTAACTTAAAAATTTCTTTGTTTTTCCATACCTAGTTATTAGTTCATATTGGTTTTATTAATTTTCTGTCTAGTAGTTTAATCTGTTGCTGAGAGGGGTGTGTTGAAGTCTCAACTAGAAGTGTAATTTTTTTTTCATGTCTCTTTCAGTCCTGTAGGCTTTTGCTCCATGTACTTTTTAGCTTTCTTGGTGCTTAAATGAGTAAAATTGATAAGTATCTTTTGGTTTATTAATACTTGTACCATTATGTAATGTCCATCTTTTCCAAAATAATAATTTTCTTTGTTTGGACTATTCCTTTATATGATATTAGTATCTAAATTTTCAATTGTTTTCCCATTTTACCTTTCTATGTGCTTTAATATTCAACCAGCCATGTCATTAAGTTTAGAGTAAGTTCCTTGTAGACAATATAATGTTAAATCATTAGTTTTAATTCCTCTACCAATCATTGTATTTATTGGTTCATGTATACCATTTACATTTTATATAATTTGTAACATATCTTAAGACTGCCATTTTTGTTTTTGTTTTCTGTTTGTTTCCTCTGGCTTTTGTTGTTGTAATTGTTTGTTGTTTCTCTGTTTTCTTTTTTCAGTCTCCCTGGTGTTTACTTGAACATTCTTTGGAATCCTAGTTAGCTTTGTTGCTCTAGATATTACATCATGCAAGCTTCATGTACAGGATACAAGTATCAACATTTTATCAGTTTGAGTGAAATATAGAATCCTCCCCTTCCCTTACATTTCACCCAGTCTCATTCATAATATGGTTTGTTAAATATTTCCTCTACATACATTAAGAATCACATTAGACAGTATAATGATTTGTACTTCTAATCCCAAACATAATTTAGATAACTCAAGATGAGAAGGAAATCTATTGTTTATACACATATGTTTTGAACTCTCTGTTGTTCATTCTTCCCTTCTGATGTTGCAAGACTTCTTATTTTGTCATTTCTGGTTAGAGAAATTTCTTTAGCCAATATTTTGTAATATTCATTTTTTTAGTTGTAGTAGGACACAACATCTTTATTTTATTTATTTACTTTTGTGTGGTGCTGAGGATTGAACCCAGGGCCTCGCACATGCTAGGCAAGCATTCTACTGCTGAGCTACAATCCCAGCCTTTTTTTAGCCCATATTTAGATCAAGTCTTCTAGCAACAAATTCCCTTAGTTTCTCTTCATCTGATAATATTTTCTTATTTATTGTTGAAGAATATTTCACTATATGCAAAATTCTGGATAATAATACTTTTTTTCCCCAACATTTGAAAAATGTGCCAGTTCCTGGTCTTCATGGTTTCAAATGATGAATCTTCTCTCATTCAAATTGCTTTATCCTTAGAGGGAAAGTGTCCTTTCTCCTTCAAAAGTCTCAAGATTTGTCTTGTCCTTAATTTTTTGGAAGTTTGTCAATAATGCGTCTTGTTATAGATTTTTTGCAGTTTATCCTATTTCAGTTCTGGGTGGCTTCTTGCATCTATAGGTGTATAACTTTTGCAAAACTGGGGGATTTTTGAGCCATGATTTCTTCAAATACTTTTTTGGCCTCATCTTCCTTTTCCTCTTATTTTGGGACTCTGATGGCACAAATGTTATATCTTTCAATATGGTCCCAAAGTTTCTAAGGTTCTACTCATCTTTCAAGTCTATTTTATCTCAATTTCAAAGATTGGGTAATTTCTCACTTTATATTAAAGTTCACTTATATTTCCTCTGGCCAGTCCATTCTGGTATTGAGCCTATCATGTTTTAAATTTTTGCTATTGCATATTTTAGTTTCATAATTTTAATTTATATAGTATAGAACCAGAAGCAACTTTTAGTATACAAGCTCTACAAAGCGTATGATACAAGGACATATACTATGGAGATTTTTATTTCATGAGAGTTATAAAGAAAGAGAATATGTAATGATCAAGATAAATCATAAATACTTAACAATGTGAATAGGGAAAGAAAGTATGATCCAAACCAGACACAGAACACACTTAGTAGATTCCTATACTGAAGAGCATGGTGCATTAGAGAAACTGATAAACTATATTGGGCTTGGAGGTGTAGTGTGTTCAGCAAGTAACCAGGGAGAGATACGAGATGATTATGGAAGGCACAGGACTATAGGTAAAGGTAGGAAATTTATTCTGTATTCTAAAAGTGAAATGATAGCAGATGAAAAATTTATGCAGGAAAGTGACATTTTATAACTTGACTTAAAAACTTACTTTGGGCTGGCAGTGAACAAAGAAAAAGAATTATTAGCAGGGAAAACAAAGCAAGAGATGATGGTGGTCTGGATTAGGGTACCAGGGTGGGGAAATAGGCAAGTAGATATATGCAGAATACATTTTGGAAATATAACTAACAACTTGGTTAAATGTTGGCAATAAAGCATGAGGGACAGATAGTAAAAGAAGAGTCAAAGCCTAACAGCAAACTACTTCATGCTTGAGTATTGTTGTAGAGTGACAAAAATATGTAATCATACTCATAATTTCCAAAAAAAATCTCAACATTCATTCACTTTCTTGAGCCTCAAACCCTGGGAGGTAGTGATGATTACCCTACTAATATTGCCACAACCATGATCACCACCATAATTTGACAGATTAATAAATTAAGACTCAGGAAAATGAAATGATTTACACAAGGTCAAATAGCAAGGAAAATGAGATAATGCATTTCCTAACCCCAAGAAAAAGAACTTTTAGCTTCTCTTTTTATGAAGCTCCACATTAAACTAATTATTCTCAGCATCAAGCCAAAGTCTTCCTGGCTGAAGGGCCTATAAATAATGCACGAGAGTATACTCATTCTCCCAACAAACCCATCAGGCAAGAAGACTTCCCTAAGGGCTTTCCGTTTACCAATTAAGTATCCAGATCTGTTATTCTTCAGAGTGAGAATTGCTGGAAGAATCTATTTCTAAAGTGCCCTTGTTTAAATGACTACTTCAAGGGCATGTGCATGGTAGATCCCATGCTAGGCCTGGTGTTTCATATGTGTCTACTCATTTGTGGGACTATTCCCAATATCTAGTGCAGGTTCCACTACTGGAGAAAGGAGAAATGGATTCCCCATCCCAATCAGAGTTTAGTAATATCTACTAAACATCTTAAAAATGGATATCCAATTAGGCCCTAAGGGGTCTTATAGACCTACCTTGATAAATTACCCAAAACAGGTATATAGTCAAGTTTCATATCATGTTGTGAAACATGAAGGAAAATTAATGATTAACAGTATTAATGAAAAATAACACAGTTAACAGCACACTTAATAATGAAAGACTGAAATCCCCATTATAAGTAAAAATATAAGGAAGTAAGTACAATGTATGCTATTGCTATTAACCATTACAGTGGAGATTCTTAGGGAGGGAAAAAATTCAAAGACATAAAAATTGGAAAGAAATATGTAAAACTATTTTTCTTCCCTAATTAAATGACATTGTATGCTGAGATCCCTAAGGAATCAAAAAAAAAAACTATTAAAAATTGTTATTGTTTGGATGTGAGGTGTCCGCCAAAAGCTCATATGTGAGACAATGCAAGATGGTTCAGAAGAAAAATGTTTGGGTTGTGAGAGTCTTAACCCAATCAGTGAATTAATCCCCTTATAGAGATTAACTGAGTGGTAACTGAAGTGATGGTAGGGTGTGGCTGGAGGAGGTGGGTATTAGGCTGTAGCTTCCTTGTAAATATTTGTATCTGGAGAGTGGAGTTTCTCTTTCTGCTTCTTGATCACCATGATGTGAGATGCTTCCCTCTGCCACACACTCTGTTATGATGTTCAGCTGCATCTCTAGCCCGGAGAAATTGAGCCAGCCTTCTCTGAACCAAGACCTCTGAAACTGTGAGCCCTAGAATAAACTGATCCTCCTCTATAATTGTGCTGATTGGGTCCTTTAAGTCATAGCAGCAAAAAAGCTGACTAAATTGCGTGGAATATAACATGTAACACTTAATACTAGTATTATTAAGTGAATTCAGCAATATTTCAGGATACAAGATCTTTGTACAATAATCAATTCTATTTCTATATATGACAACAAACAGCAGAAAAATGAAATTAAAGGCAACAAATTTATTTAAAATATTATAAAAAAATAAAATACTGTACTTGATGAAGACCTTAGTGGTAAGCGCTAACCCTGACTTTTTCACAAAATTTTAACAGCATCATTCCTGGATTCCTCCATGGCTTTCTCAATAGTTTATTTCCAAGGAGATTCAGTAAGTCTTAATCCAAATGAGACTCCTAGTGTGCTCTTTTGAAGATGAGTTTGTAAATTACTCCTACTCTTCCTATCCTTATTCCCTTCATCCCTATGCATAATCTGCTTAGCTATTAATGGGTAAAGTAAAATCAGATCATGTCTTGCCTTTTCACAAGGGATATCATAATATTCAAAGCTTTTTTTTCATAAATGACGTTCAGATGTTGGAAATCCAAGAACTATGTTAAGTTAGAGGAAGGCAGGAGCAAAGGGGCAAGCTGATCTTTTAAAGGTGCTCACGAAGAGGTACCTAGATCCATCTTATTATTAATTGATCCTACTCATGGATATTCATTGAATACAAAATCTAGAATCCAAAAGATCTATTGCAGTGCAGTCTCAATCACTTTGATATAGCAATGAGGAGACCTGGGATCTAGTGCCAATTTGTCCTGAACCAGCCTTGATATAATAAAAAGGGTATTAAATGAGAATCAGAAAGACTTCAATTCTAGCAACCAGCCAAATTTATATTGGTAAAATCCTTTCTATCTGTGCTTCATTTTCCTATTCTGTAATATGAGAAGTTAAACTCAATCTGTTCAGGCTCTAAGATAACAAAATTATATTATTTGGTTATCTTCTGGCCTTGCTGAGCAGTTATATCAGCAGCCTCAGAAGGCACTCAGTAAGTTATTGTGTGAACAAGGTGACTGGACAGAGTGGAGAAGGAGATGAGTACATGCATGATCACTGCCATTGGTTTTCATCTGGCAAAGATTACAATCCACATCCCATCATTTCCTCACTTGGCAATAATCCCCAGAGTCACAGATCTATATTTACCTAGCCAATGTGATATACAAAATAAGAAAGGGCCTAGAGATACTTGGTGAATACTGGTGCCAGGCATATTTGGGTTTAAATCCTGATTCGACCACTTTCTACATTTATGACTTTGGGAAGTTTACTTTATATTTGATTTTCACCAGTCAATTGCTGATCAAACTAATATCTTCCTTGCAGGATTTTTTTCAGGGGGGGATTAAATAATTTAATGATAGTAAATTGCTTATAATATAACATGTAAATAAGCATTTATCTTTGACCCCTTCATGGAGGGAGTGGAGTAGGCACTTTTAACGCTTGGTGAACACCGGCAGCTCCTTCATTTGCCCTGAGGAGGTTTGTCAGTTTCCGGATGAGCACACAGGAAATGAAAACCAAATATAACCTCATCCACACCTTCACCATGCAGACTAGCAGTAAAGTTATCACAAAGAGCAAGACCAGAATTGTTGAGAAAACTCCTGAGATTTCCAATGAAGATACTTTCTTATGGGGCCAAGAGTTTATATTTGGCTCATGCCTCTGTCTTCCACAGAACAGTTAGCAAGAGAAGAAATATTCTAAGATTTTGAACACAGTCTGTGAAAGAAAACCAGGAGAATTAGTGACTCCTTGAATGTCCTTTCTTTGAACCTGCCTCACTCTAGGGATTAGAGGTCTGGTTCCCAATGCCTGGAGATCAAAAGTCACCAGATGGAACTCTCAAGCCACTACCAGTTGAATATTGTTATGATTCTGGGCAGGAGATCTTTAGTGGCCAGGAAATAAACAGCCCAACAAGAATAACATATTTCAGAAGTCACAAATGCTGGATTATGAAACCACATGCCAAGTACTCTTTAAATAATAAGGGATTTTGGGAACTATATGAATGCTAAAGTAGGCCAACAAAGTGGTTGAGGCCTCTCTTATAGCACTACTAGATCCTGAATATGACAAAATCAAATTTCTTTAGCTCCTTTTTGCCATTCACCATAGTCTGAACCATCTTGGAATAAGAAGAGCAGGAAATGGAGACAAATGTTATCAGCCTGCTGGATCTTTTGTTAGGGTACCACATAAACTGACTCAACCAACCACTAGACCTAAAGCCCCTTGAACAAAAGTATAATGGTTATCTTGTTCTATGTCTTCTGTAGAGTGAACACTAAATAAATGCTTGCTGAGTGGATGGATGAATGGATGGGTGGGTGGATAAATGGATGTGTAGATGAGTGAATTGTGTTAGAAAAAGGAAGGCAAAGAAATTGGGAGGCACACACACACAGACACACACACAAGAGAACACAAAATAAATTAGGAAACGGGTTTTAGTTCTTTCCGCTAACTGGCATATAGTTTGTAGCAAGTTTTTTTTTTTTCTCTTTTACTCAGTCTCTGTATATATCACATGATTATCTTAAAAGCCTTGCCAACTCAATTTTTATTGATAGATATAGATGTAGATATGGATAGATATAGATATATTATGATCACCTAGGGTGTTGATTGCTAGCCCTTGTTTAGGAGTTCATTACTAGATTATCCCTTGCTATCTTCAAAGGCTATTGAGTTATTAGAATGACGTAAGAGAATTCCTTATGGAGGGAGACAAAACATCACAAGGTGAAGAATGTGGATTATGAACAGATTTAGCAGTCCAAATTTCAATCCTGCTTGTTCTATTCTATTTATGCAGGTTGAATATTTAAATTTTCCCTAACAATCTGGTTGACAAAGGCCAAAATTTCAAAGTTTAAGCCAGTCAAAGGGTTTAACACTCCCAGTTTTTAATTATATATTTCATTTGTGGACAAAGCAGAGCTGCCTTTACTGTAGGTGTTGCAGGACCTGAAACTTCTTTCCAGATAGGAAGGTTGGATTCTTTTCTTGTCAAAATATATAAGGCTCATGCCTTTTGGTGCTGATTTCTTTTATTATTCAGCATTAAAGGAGAATAAAATGATGGCATTTGCAGGTAAATAGAGTTGGAAAACATTATGCTAAGTGAAATAAGCCAATCCCCCCAAAAACAGATGCTGAATGTTTTTTATGATATGAAAATACTGATCCATAATGGGGATGGGGGAAGCATGGGAGGAATGAAGGAACTTTAGATAGGGCTAAAGGGGATGGAGGGGAATGGAGGAGGCGGAGGCGGGGAGGCTAGGAAAGATGGTAGAATGAGATGGACATCATTATCCCAAGTACATGTATGAAGACATGAATGGTGTGACTTTACTTTGTGTCCAAACAGAGACATGAAAAATTGTGCTCTGTATGTGTATTATGATTTGAAATGCATTCTGCTGTCATATATAACAAACTAGAATAAATAATTGTTTTTAAAAAGCAGTGGAAAGACATAACTTGAATCCTTCCAGGATAAAAATAATTAGAAAAAGGAAAAAAATGTACTAATATTTCCTAAACAACAACTATGTGATAGGCAATATAACATGTTACCATAGTTTTATAATTTATTTGTTTTTAACCATTTTATTTAGAAATAGTTGACATATGAAAACTACTTATACTTAAAGTATATAATTTGATGATTTTGAACATATGCATACACCTATGAGATCACCACTACAATCAAGATAATAAACAAATCAATCACCTCTAAATGATTTCCACTTAATGAATGAGAAAACTGGGGTTCAAACTGATAATGTGATTCAGAATCATGATTCCAGAGCTTGTTTAGCATGTAAGAATGATCTAGTCCTATATTTTTAAAGTTTGATTACAATTTTAAAATATAATTTAAATATTTGATGGAAAAAAGAAACTCAAAGTGTGCTGGGCCAAATTTAATACATTTGAGATATTAACATAGGAGCATGTGCTGTAGGTAAACTCACCTCCATGGAGACCTCATAATATGCCAATATTCTTTACATTCTTGAAAATTCTTATAAATATGTCATTGATTCAGAAGATTGGAAGTCTATACTTGGCTCTTTTTGAATCCAGGCCTGCACATGTCTGCTCATATCAAAGTCTAATAAACAAGTTATCCACTACTCATCAGTATTTATAAAATCTTTCACACAATTGTGCAATAAAAATTGGATGCTGAGCATATTATCATTAAGCCTATTTAAAGTGTTTGTGTTTTGTCAAAATGGCTTAATTGTTCACTTTGACATTATAATAAGCAGATTACATTCTTTGAAATGTAATCCCTTTCAAATGTGTCAGATCATATCAGTTCTCTATTTGAAACCCTGAAAAGGCTTCCCAGCTTACTCAGAGTAAAAGGCAAAATCTTTACCATGACCTACAAGTATACCTATATCCATGACTTCTCTGAACTCCTCTCACATCACTCTCCTTCTTACCCTAAACACAGTGGCTTCCTTGATGTTCCTGAAAGGCAAGATCTCAGGGCCTCTTGCACACATTGTTTATCTTTCTGGAATAATCTTCCTCCAGACATATGAATTCTTAACTCTTCCAATGTTTTGCTAAAAATTCTTTTCTCAGGGATTCCATGATCACCTTTTGCAACCATTCTCCAAGAACACTACATTCTCCTTCGTTTTTTTATTTTTTCCATAACATTTATCTTCTTTTAAAATATTATTTATTTTACTATTTCTCCTTATTTCAGTGCATTTTCCATAAGGGCACAGAATTTTTTTATTGTTATTCTATTCCTATTTTAATTTTTTGTTTGCTTTTTAAAGTTATATATGGCAATAGAATGTATTTTGACACATCATACATACATAGGGTATAACTTACCATTTTTGTGGTTGTATATGATATGGAGTTACACTGTTCATGTATTCATAGATTAATATAGAAAAGTTATGTCAGATCATTCTATTGGCTTTCCTATACCCAACCACACTCCCTTTCCTTCATTCCCCTTTGTCTAATTCAGTGAACTTCTATTCTTCCCTCTGACTATTTATTGTGAGTTAGCATCTGCATATCAGAGAGAACATCTGGACTTTGGTTTGGGGGATTGGCTTATTTCACTTAGCATGCTAGTCTGCAGTTCCATTCATTTCCTGGAAAATGCCATAATTTCATTCTTATTTTTTTGCTGAGTAATATTCCATTGTGTATATATACCACATTTCCTTTATCCATTCGTCTGTCCATGGCCATATAGGTTAGTTCTATAGCTTAGTTATTTTGAATTGAGCTAAAGGGCATAGAATTCCTGTCTGTCCATTTATCACTGTACCAACAATACTTAGAACATTGTCTCATGCACAGCAGGTGCTCAATATGTATTTGTTGAATAAATTGATCAATGTGCTAATAAAATACATTTAAACAAATAATATTCCACTTATATGCCCATATAATAAGATTCCATGTAAGATTTTTTTGCAACATAAATAATAGGCTAGCTAAAATAGTTTAAAGACTATTGATCAAGTCCTAATCCTTCACATTAAGATGGACAAAATGGAATCTAGAAATGCATCTCAAAAAGTTTTATAGTAAAAGAGAAAACTTCATCTTCTTCTTTCCTCAAGATTTATTTCATTTCTCCTAGTTTACTTCCAGTATTCTCTATTTAGAGAAAATAGGGAGTCTGGGGCCTCTGAGAACCTAATCCACATTGAGACATATTAGGTTGAGGCAAGAAAGCAGAAAATTTGTGTCAGAATCAGGAGCAAGGTCTCCAGAAAAGTACTAGGCATAAGGCTATAGGGTGAGAGGTTGAGGATTTAGGGAGAATGTTAGGTGAAGAGTTGGTTGCTGTGAGGTTATCCCATAAACACTGACTAGGTATTCTCATTCAATCAGGCATTCAAGGCACAGTTGTTCATAGCCAGCTTGAGAAAGCTGCAACTGAAACTGGCCTCTAAATATCCTCTGGCAATATGCTGACTTCTGTGGTTTCTAGACCACTTCCAAATTTCCTTGATATAATCAATGACTCTCAGGCCTAAAGATCTGGAAAGGCTCCTCTAAGATTATCTTGTCTAATAATCTTATTGGATGAACAGTGGACTATGGACCAGCAAGGAAAAAGTCATTCATCCAGGAAAAGGCAATGCTGTAACCAAAGTCATGCTTGGTCTTTTTGCTACTTACCCCGAACCATCAAATTCTCTTTTCACTAGTATCACAGGAACTCAGGGCTGGAAAAGATTAGGTAATCAAGTCCAACCTCTATAAGTCAATTTGAAGTTTAAATATCTGTGAAAACTAATTCTCCTTTTCTGTGGATATCTCCAGCGATGGGAGATCATTCCATATAAGGTAGTTCATTCTTTTCATTTGTGGCTGTGGGAGTTATAAAGTTTATTATTTACCTTCATGTTTATTGAAAATACTAGTGTGCCTTCCACTAAAAGGTATCCATTATATCTACAGGGCTCACATGGACCCTGCCTACTTATTCCCTTTGCAATAGGATAACCCTTCTGAGGGCTGAGAACAGCAAACATATTGCCCTCGAGTCTTATCTGAGTCAATCTAAGAAGCTCTATGTTTTAATCAATTTTATAGAACATAGGTCCCAGATCTCTCCCCATCTTTGTGTACCCTCCCATTTTATGTTGTCATATTTAAAGTTGAGGACATGCATTAGCTGAGCACAGAACTCCAAGGAAGTTTGACTAGGGCAGAGAATTTCTCTATCTATCATTCTTGTGTCTATAGATACAGTTTGAGATTACATTGGCTTTGGAGAGTGCCAAACTGACTTTCTGCACCTGATCACCTAGAACTTTTCATAAGGATTTAGCTGACTTCTGGTTTCCAGTTAGACATATTCGGAGCTTTACAGTTATAACCCCATCATCAAAAAGTTTTTACAAAGCTGAAAAAAACCCTTTATTTCATCCATGACAAAATTGAAGTCAGAGGGAGACCTGTACCCAAAATTTGAGACACAGAGAGCAATATATGATCACAGCTTAGCAGAGCAGAAGCTCAAGAGGAGAAATATCTATGAGGACCAACACCTAACTAGGAAAACCTAATCTATAATTGATGAATACTTGGAACCTCATAAGGATGAACTAGAAAGTTCAAAACTACAGGAGGAGAGCAGTCTTAGTAGGCCCCCACATTTTCTGGAATTTTACCACCAGTAACCCTGCTAGATTCTCACAGTGAAAAAAATCCCTTATGCTTCTAGCAAGGAGAAGGAAAAAGTCATTTTGAAAAAAATAAATAAATAAAGCCCAGAGCATTCTGTTCATTTAGGCCTGCCCTCCGTCAAGGGAAATGATTTTATCAGAGACTAACTTAATTTAGTAAAGGAAAATACCCAAGTCCAGTATGCTCTAGCCTTCTATATGGATGAATGAGGAATGTTATACTCTTTCCCTTCCTAGTCTTTCATATCAGGGAAAGGAAATACCAAAATCTAGATCCATCCAGCTTCCTTGTCTTTCCTAAGGGGAAGGGGACTGAGAAGGCTCATGAAAGTCATATCCCAGGGGAACAGGTTCACTGAAAGTCTGAAATGTTCTTATACAAATATTGAATTTGTTCTCTTCTCCCAGACATTTCTGCCACATTGATGGGACTCCTGTATAATAACAGGGATTAAAACAGAAAGAATGAGATCTACATGTCTCTTATCTTATATAACAAGAAGTCCCCAGAGAAACACAAAGCAACAGGGAGACCAAAAGAAAAGAAAGAAGAGTACTGAAAGAAATTTTCAAGTCTGACACCTATAGCAACCAGTAAACACAGCCAAACTTCTTATCTAGATAAACACAGAATCTTACATTTTTTGTTCTTTTTTACATATACATGACAGTAGAGTTTATTCTGACAAATTGTACAAACATGGAGTATAATGTATAGCCTACTTGTCTTAGCAATTTTACTCAGTACCTATCATGTACTGCCTTCAAAAAATAACAAGGAATAGTAATTTTAAATGCACACTTTGAAGAGAAAGTATATGCATGAGAAGAAGACTCAGATATGAAACAGATGATATAATTATCAAACTTGGAATTTTAATGCTAATGGCTCTAATAAAAACAATAAGCAACATGTAAGAACAGACAGGTTACATAAGCAGTGAGACAGAATTTGAAAGAGAGAGTTAAAAAGAAATGCTAGTAATCAAAAACAGTATAAGAGAAATAAAGGATGATTATAATGGGCTCATTAATAGATTAGAAACAAACAAGGAAAGAATTAGTGAGCTTGAGTTATGTTATTAAAAACTTCCAAAACTGAAATGGAAAGATAAAAATATTAAAATTATAAAAAAGAATAACCAAGGCCTACATGATAAATACAGAAGTTATGAGCACATACAATGGGAATACTAGAAGAAGAAAGAGAAAATGGACCAGAGGAAATGTTTGGAGCAATACAGGCTGAGAATTTTCAATAAATAATGACTGACACAAAGTTTAAATATCCAGGAGGCATGGAGAGTACCAACTATGATAAATGTTCAAAAAGGTCTATGTCAAGGCATAGCATATTCAAATTTCAGAAAATCAAAGACAAAGTAAGTCCTCAAAGAATCACTATTGGCTAGAAGCCTCTTACCTATGAAGAAGCAATATTAAGAATTGCATCAAACTTCTCATAGAAACCATATAATCAAAAAGACTGGAACAAAATGTTTGAAGTCATTAAAAAAGAAAAAACACCAACATTAATTCTGTATCCAACAAAATTATCCTTCAAGGTGAAAGAAATAAAAACTTTCTAAGATAAGGTCTGAATGGATTTATTTTCAATAGACTTTTATTGCAAGAAATGATAAGAGTAGGTCTTAAGAGACAAGGAAAATGATAGAAGTACCCACAGAAAGAAAGAGCTCTCAAGAAGGAATACATGAGGATAAAATAAAATATTTTCATTTTCTATTCTAATTTTATCTAACAGATAATTATTTCTACAAAAAAATTACAATGGATTTGTTGGTGATATCTTCTAGATAACTGAAATAAATGACAACAGTTATAGGGGCTGTGAGGGAAAAAGGTGGAAATAGTTTTTTATAAGGAAACTTCACTACCTCTGAGGCAGTACAGTATTATTAGAAAGTTAATTAATTAGACTAAATTGTAAATGGATGGTGCAAATTTTAGAACAATCACTAAAAATTAAAAAAAAGAAATATAATTTTCTGATAAAAGAGGAGAGAGAATAGAATCATAGAAAAATATTCAGTTAAAAACAGAAGGCAGAGAAAGAATGAATGACAAAAAGTGAAGGAACTGGATCAGTAGCAATTAATAAAACAACAATAAATACAATAGATACTAAACCAAGAAAATCAATACTCATCTTAAAAACCATTAGTCTAAACACACAAATTAAGTGACAGCAACTCAAAATAGAAAAAAAGATTCAAATATATGTTGCTTTAAAAAATCCACTTAAATATGAAGTCACAGATTCAAAGGAATACAGAAAGATATACTATGATAACACTGAATAAAAGAAATCTGAATATCTGTATAATTTTCAGAAAAGTATATTTTAGATCAAGAAAAATTATCCAGTATAAAGAGCAGTATTATATCATATTAAAATGACAAATTCTCCAAGAAGACTTAACAGCTATTAATGTGCATGTGCTTAAAACAAAGAATCTCCAAATTATATGAGGCAAAATCTGAATCCACTATTGTAGTTGGTGGCATCAGCACCAATCTGTCAACATATCCAGAAGGCATAAAATCAGCAGGGACATAACTGAAATTCATACCACCATAATCAACTGGATTTCATTGACTATTTAATCCAACATGTGCAGAATATACATTATTATCAAGCTAATACGGAACATTCACTGGGATGTACTACATTCTTTATCACAACACGTACCTTACCACCTTACCCAGCTATCCCACTCCTTGGTTTATACCCAAAGGACTTAAAATCATTGTACTATAGTGATGCAGCCACATCAATGTTTATACCAGCTCGATTCACAATAGATGCCCTTCAACAGATGAATGAATAAAGAAAAATGTGGTATATATACCCAATAGAATGAAATTATGACATTTACTAGTAAATGGATGGAACTGGAGAATATCATGCTAAGTGAAATAAGCTAATTGCCCCAAACTAAAAGCCAAATGTTTTCTCTGATATGCAGATGCTAATTCACAATAAGAGGGGACTAGGGAAAAATAGAGGTATGATCCTTTAGGCAGAGGGGAGTGGAGGGAGGGGAGGAAGTAAAGGGGTAGAAAGGATACCAGAATAAATTAGACATTATTACTTAGACATTATTAGACATTATATAATTACATAATTATATATGTACATATATAATTACACAATCAGTGTAACTCTTCATCATGCACAACCAGAAAAATGAGAAGTTATCCTCTATTTATGTATGACATGTCAAAATTAATTCTACTGTCATGTATAACTAATTAGAACAAATAAATTAAAAAAAAAAAAAAACTTCTGGGCTGGGGTGTGGATCAGGGGTAAAGCACTCACCTAGCACATGCAAGGAACTGAGTTCAATCCTCAGCACCCCATAAAAATAAATAAATAAAATAAAGGTATTGTGTCCATCTACAACTAAAAATATAATTTTAAAAAACATACCTTCCAGTTTCAAGATGCCAGTTTAATGTACAAAAGGCAACTGCTGTCTTATGTACCAGCAACAAACTAACCTTTCACAGAGTGTTTTCTCAGACCACAATGGAATTAAACCAGAAGTCAGTAATAGAAAGAAAGTTAGAACAGTCCAAAATACCATTAGAGAGCATATTGCTTAATAACATGGATCAAATAAGAAGTCTGAAGATAAAAATATTTTGAACACAAGGAGAAGAAGAAATATGTAAAATAAAAAATCTAAGCTTCCAATGTCAGGAAACTAGAAAAGGAAGAGCAAATTAAATTCAAAGCAAGTAGAAAAAATTGAATAATAAACAGAAAGCAAAATTAAATAAATCAAAAATATGAAATTGATAGAGAAAAATCAAGGACATTAAAAGCTAGCTATGTGAAAAAATCAATAAAATTTATGAATTTCCAGCCAGATTAAGAAAAAGAGAAAAGATAAAGTGTATAAATGTTAAAATGAAAAAAAAAAAAAGACCTTCCTTATTGATACCATAGACACTGAAAACAAAATGAATAAATATTGGGAAAAATTTTAAGTTCACAAATTTAGTAATCTAAGTGAAATAGACAAATTTCTTGAAAGATACAATCTATCCAAACACACTCAAGAAGAAATAGTTTATATATACAGGTTTATATGTAATACATTTATTGTACAGCTCACACTGGTGCAGTCTTCCAAATATTTAAGAAAATAATATGGCAATTCTCTACAGAATACATTCCAGAATGCAGAAGCAGAGGAAGTACGTCCTAACACTTTCTATGAGACTAGCATTGTCCTAATAGAAAAATCAAAGATACTACAAGAAAGAAAATTAAAGACCAATACTTCCCCTACCATAGACACAAAGATCAGTATAATACTGAATCCAGGCATGCATAGAATTAATTGTACACCATGACTAAGTGAGATTTATCACAGTTATGCAAGACAGTTTCAAAATTTGAAATCATTTTAGGTGATCCACCACATCAACAGACTAAAGACGAAAAATCATAAGACCATACCAATTGATGCAGAAAAACATTTGACAAAATCCATCCTCTGTTCATGATAACACCTTTGCACAAACTAGGGATGTAGGATAACTTCTACTCTTTGATGAAGAACAGCTACAAAAGAAGAAAAAGAAAATAAAACCTCCACAACTGATAGCATAGAAAATGATAGGAAACTAGTGCTAAGACTAGGAACAAATCAAGGATATCCCATTTCACCATGATATTTAGCGTTTTCTGGAAGTTTTAACTATTGCAATAAAACAAGAAAAAGAAATAAATATATGTAGATTGGGAAGGAAGAAATAAAACTGTTTTTGCTGTTCAATGGCATGGTTGTATACATAGAAAATTTCGAAGAATCAACCAAAAAATAATCCTGTAATCAATAAACTATTAAAGCATAGTTGAAGATATGAGGTTACTATATCAAAGTAAATTGCTGTCTTATATACCAGCAATGAACAACTGGACATTGGAAAACAAACAAATTTGACTGAGCTCTTTAGCCTTAAGCATTTGGTTTGGGGCTCAGTGGCAAAAATTTATACTTCTTCTAGTTTCATCATACCTCTTTATTATTAGTCTTTTGGTTGATACTTAGTGTTTTGTTTCACCACAATACTTCTAGGGTTAACCCCAGGCTGAGTCTCACAAACCTAGAAGAAGAAAATATGTATCTAGCCCATTCCTAAATATCTCCAAGAAATGAGGGCACCTCCATACTTCTCTGTAATTTCCACTCCACTTATTTGTTTGCAACAGGAGCCCACAGAACAAGATCACTGGAAACAGCTTAGGTTCTGGTCCTCACTAAAGAGTGACTTCAATTCTTCTAGAATTTCAGGAGTTTATGGCACAGTCCCATGATTTTAGGCAGGAAATTCTTTCTTAAGTTCTCAGTAAATGTTTGCTCACTGGAAAGAGTTCTTTTTTGGAAATCACACATATTTGGGTGTGAATCCACATTTGCTAGTTAATAGTTGTGTGGCCTTATGCAATTTATTTAACTTCTCTGAGCTACAGATGCCTTTTATGTACAGTAAAACTTACCTGAAAGAATTTAAAGAATAAGTCAATGAAATAAAGAAACAATAGATAAGAAATTGCCTACCACTTTATACAAGATATGTTAATTACCTTCTTATAGATTATCTCTGTTGTATCTACCACTATGCTAAAACCTGGGAAAAACCTATAATGCCATGAGCCCAGAGTAACTTGGGACCTGGATGTTCTCCCTTGATATTTATATCTTAAAGCTATATCATGAAGGTTGAGAAGAGTAGAACCTGAAATAATACCCCACAGAATTTCTTCAACTATAGTGTTGGCCAAAGTAGGTTCAGTCTGGCAGACAGGTGAGTTACAATACAGGAACTCTGTTGGCAATGGTGCCAATGAGATGTGCCCCATTTACAAATCTGCTCTGAGGCGATGAAACATCTCTGATTTGTAGGATTTGCCAATTTTTCTTGTGTGAACACTTCCATGACTGAATATGTAGTTTGAAGAGAAGTGCACAGTTGGTTCTCATCAGCCAGTGTTTGGTCACTCTAGCATATAATAAAGTAAGTCAAGAAAATCTAAGCAGATTTTAAACCATGCAAACAAGGATACAGAGATCTAAAGCAGAGCCTAGGTCAGAACCAATAAATCCTCTCACACTGAAAGGTCAAGAAGGTGTTGCTACAAAGTTTTGGTCACAATTTGTCCTAGTTACTGGGCCTGGGCTAAATCTACAGCTGGTATCAAAGAACCTCAGTTGCTAATAAAATGTTTTTTAAAATCGTGATCCCAGGAGCAGTGTCAGCCTCACCTGGAAATTTGCAAGAAATATAAATTCTTAGTCTCACCCTACATTTACTCAGAAACTCTAGGTGCAGGGTCTGGACATCTATGCTTTATCAAGCCTTCCACGTGATTCTGAAGCCCACTAAAGTTGGAGAACCCTGGCAATAATTACAAGCACATTATTCCTGAGACCAAGCCAAACCATGTCCATGTTCTAGGTTCTTCTGGATAAAGCCTCAATATGAAAAAAATTGGCAGGCCCATTTGGGCAAATTTGGGACAAGAGGTAAGGACTGAAATCATGGGTATGGTCAGTGGGGATAGAGAGATTCAAAGACAAAGAGAAACAGCCTCTTTTCATCCCCATTTCCAGTTATAGCCAAACTGCCTATTACAACAATTTTAGTATTAATTCTCTTTATAGTTTGTCTTTAAATATGACAATGGCATTTTCAAGATAAGGAAATTTAGGCAATAGCTCTCAATGTGGCAGATTAGTTTCCAGTTCAACATGTCTATCACTTTATATACTTTGAAGGGATTTTAAAAACATATATTCCAGAAGTAGAGGAATTGTTCCAAGCAGGAAAAAGCATTGGACCTTTATTACACCTTCAATAGGTTTTATTATAAAGTGCATCTCACTGTAAAGGTGTGGATTTATTTCTGGGTTCTCTTCTGCTACACAGGTTGGTATGTCTGTTTCTATGCCAATAATATACTGTTTTTATGACTGCAGTTTTGTTCTGTATTTTAAAATCAAATCAGAAATGTGTTGCCCCCTGCTTTGTTGTGCTTGCACAAGATTTCTTTGGCCATTCATGGTTTTGTGAATCCATATATATTTTAGGATTTTTCTATTTCTATAAGAAAAGTCATTAGAATTTTGATACACATTGCATTGAAACTGTAGACCACTTTAGATATATTAATTTTGCAGCCCATGAACACAGTATGTCTCCCCATTTATTTGCGATTTTTTTCCAATATCTTTCACCAATATTTTATGGTTTCCAGTGTGCAAAACTTTCAGTTCCTTAGTTACATTCATTCACAAATATTCTACTCTTCTCACTGTTATTGAAAATGAAATCCTTTTCTTAGTTTTCTTTCCAGATTGCCCAATGTTAGTGTAAAGAATTTTTACCAATTTTGTTTCTTGACTTTGTATCCTGGAACTTTACTGAATTCATTTATTAGTTCTTTCTGTTTTTTATTAAGTATTTAGAATTTTTTTACATATAAGATTATATCACCTGAAAACAGATCATTTTATTTCTTCCTTTCTGAATCCTTCAACAAACAGAGACAAGAATACACAATGAGGAAATACAGATATTTTCTTCAGTAAATGGTTCTGGAAAATCTGGATACCAACATGGAAAAGAATGAAATCGAACCCACATAATATATGATGCACAAAAATCAACACAAATGAATTAAACACTTAATTCTAGACAGGACAGATGGGTGGGTGGGGAAGAGAGGGGCAGGGAATTAGCAAGGATGGTGGAATGTGGTAGCCATCATTATCCAAAGTACATGTATGACAACACAAATTGGTGTCAACATACTTTATATACAACCAGAGATATGAAAAATTGTACTGTATATGTGTAATAAGAATTGTAATGCATTTTGCTGTAATTTGTTTTTTAAAATTCAATAAAAAATAAATAAATAAATAATTTTTAAAAAATATCTCAAACTAGAAAATTCCTAAGAGAGAAAACAAACAAAAATATTTGCCTTGGCCATTATTTCTTGGACATGATACCCAAAGCACAGGCAACACAAGCAAAAGTAGACAAATGGGAGTACATCAAACTCAAAGACTTCAGTAGAGCAAAGGAAGCAATCTGTGAAATGAAAACACATCAGCCTATGGAATATATTTGTAAATCATGTAGTTGGCAAAGGGTTAACATAAAAAGAGAAATCCTATACTCAATACTAAAAGAGCACAAACAAACAATTTAAAAAATGGATAAATTACCTGCATAGTTACTTCTCCAAATAAGGCATTCTAATAACCAGTTATATGAAAAGGTTCACAGTATCTTAAGTCATCAGGGAATCTCAAATAAAAAAAATCACCTCACTTGTTATAGTGATTATTATTTTATAAAAACAAAACTGGGTGTATAACTCAGTTGTGGATTACTTGCCTAGCATGTGCAAGGTGGAAGACCCTGGGTCCCATCCATAGCACTTGGAAGGAAGGAAGGAAGGAAGGAAGGAAGGAAGGAAGGAAGGAAGGAAGGAAGGAAGGAAGGAAGGAAAGAAAGAAATAGATGAGTGCTGACAAAGACATGGAAGAAAGCAAAACATTATATATTGTTGGTGGAAATGTAAGTTGAAAAAAGCCATTATGTAAAGTGTTATGAACTTTGATCAAAAAATTAAAAACAGAGCTACCAATATCTCTGCTTCTGGTTATTTACCAGAATAATTAAAAGTAGCACTTCAAAGACATAACTGCATTCCCTTGCCTATTACAGTCAATTTGAAAGACAAGGAAACAATGTAAAAGTGCACTGACAGATAAATGTAACTAACTCTAGCCATTAAACAAAAGAATGCCCTTTCTTCACAGGCCTATTATCTATATATAAAATGTGATATATAGATATAGATATATGTATATGTATATTCACACTTATAAACAATATGTATATATACATATATTCAGCCTTTGAAAGGAAGGGAATTCTTCCATTTGCAACAATATGGGTGAACTTCAAAGATATTATGCTAAGTTAAACTAGATTCAGAAAAGCAAACACTACATAACCACCTTATGTCAGGAATCTAAAATAGTCAAACGGGGAATAGAATGCTGTGTTCCAGAATTTGGGGGTTGGGAGAAATAGATGTTGGTCAACGGGTACATAGTTTCAGTTACACAAGATGAATAAGGCCTAGAGATCTACTGTCCAGGATAGTCCATACAGTTAAGAGAACTGTATTGTATATTTAAAAATTGATGAAGAATTTAGATTTTTATGTTAAATGTTCTTGTCACAAAAAAAGGAAGAAGTAAGTTTTCAGAAGTGCTATATATGTTTATGGTATAGTGTGCAGTGATGTCTACATGGGTATATATATATCTTCAAACTCATCAAACTGTATATTAAATATATACAGTTTCTGTATGTCAACAATACCTCAGTTAAAAATTAAAATAAATTAATATGGAACTGTATTTCTGAAAATATAAAGAAAACTGTTACACTTGAAATCTAAGCCAATTCCAAAATTTATAGAACAGTTTTCAGTTATCATCTCAACCATTTTTAAGTGACATTAGATACATTCATAGTGTTGTCCAGCCATCACCACAATTATTTTGCAAAACCATCCATCCCACTATACTATTGTCTTGCAAAAATGCAACGAACTCTAACCATTAAATTTTAAAAATGCCCTTTCTTCACAGGCCTATTTTCTACTTTCTGTACCTCACATAAACAAATCACACTTTATTTGTCTTTTTGTGAATGACTTATTTCATTTAGCACAATACTGTCAAGGTTTATCCATGTTGTAGAATTTGTCAGAATTTTCTACCTTTTGAGGTTTAATAATATTGCATTCTATGAATGTAGTACATTTTGTTTACCAACTTATCAGTGAACACTGGGTTGCATCCACCTTCTAGCATTATGAATAATTCCACTATGGTCATCAATATAGGCATATGTTTCTGAAAGCCTGCTTTCAAATCCTTTGGATATATATCCAGAAGTGGAATTTCTCGATAAGATAGTAATCCTTTTATTTTACTTTTTAGGAACTGCCATATTTCCTATACTGGTTGCACCATTTTAGAGTCTTACCAAGAGTGCACAAGTGTTCTAATTTCTCCCCATTCTTGCCAACACTTGCTATTTTCTGTTTATTTAAGTAGTGCCCATCTAAAGGAGAGGTGGTATCTCATTGTGTTGTTGATATGCATTTCTCTAATGATTAGGAGTGCTGAAATAATTTCATAAAAATATTTCCTATTTGGGTATTTCTTTGGAGAATCATTTATTTAAGCTCTTTGCTTGTATTTTTAGTCAGTTTCTTGTTGTGTTGTAGGAGTTCTTTTTTATATTCTGGATATTAACTCCTTGCCAATTAATCAAATTTTGAATATTCCATATGAGATCCTTACCACAAACTTTGGAAGGTATATGAGGCCTCACTTATAAATATTCCTAAAGTTATAGACAAGAAAACTAATTCTTAGAGAGGAGAAGGGATATCCCAGTAGTACATAGTAAATCCAGACATACAGCCAACTATAGGAGCAAGTCTGCTGTCTTGCTGATCCTGGAATTCAGATTTCAAAGGGTCTTTCAACAACACTGAATCTGAGTACCTGATCATATAAACAAAATATGGAGGCATGAGAAGCAAGAGGGATTTATACAGCCCACACAGTAAGTCAGTTTGGGAATATATTATAGGACTTATCTTCTTGATTCCCACTGAAGTAGCCTTTCTTCTCTAATATGCAACAATTTGCTACAGTTGTAAATCATTCTCATTTTCTACCTCTTAAGGAAGTTCCAGGTTCCTCAAAGACCCAATCTTCTAAAAATGAGGAAAAGTTGGTGAGAACAACAGAGCTATTTGCATTTCCCAGGCTCAGAATGTTAGAGAAGATTGGTTGAAAAGTATCCAGAAATAAGAACATCCAGAACTGAATTTTAGCCTATGCCAATGGGGTGAATAAACACCTGCAGAATCCACTTGACTCCCCCACAGCTATTTGCTGATCTGTCTGCCTATACCTATTTTTGCAACAAAAGATTAGATCTCTGGGGTGGCTTAAAATGTCAAGAAGAATAGGAATTCCACAGAACTTTGCTACTCTATTTGAAACTCTTTTGCAAATGATACAAATGGGCTAGTCTTCAAAGGGCTTTTGTAAGCAGTGGTTTACATAATTTTCACACCAGCTCTGTGAAGCTGCTCCATTACTCACATTTAGAAATGAGGAAACTATAGAACCAATTTAGGTGCCCTTCAACAGATGAATGGATAAAGAAAATGCGGTGTGTGTGTGTATGTGAGTGTGTATGATGTAATATTACTCATCCTTAAAGAAGAATGAAATTATGGCATTTTATGAGTAAATGGATGGAGCTGGGGAATATCATGCTATGTGAAATAAGCCAACCCCCAAAAAAACAAAGGCCAAAAGTTTTCTCTGATATGTTAAGTGGGGGTAGGTAGGGAAAATAGAGTTACTTTAGATTAGGTAGAGGGGAGTGAAGGGAGGGATAGGAAAGATATTAGAATGAATCAGATATTATTACCCTATGTACATATATAACTATACGACAAGTGGGATTCCACAAATTGTACAACCAGAAGAATGAGAAATTATACTCCATCTATACATGATGTATCAAAGTACATACTAATTGTCATGTATAACTAATTAGAACAAATTTAAATAAATAAATAAAATGAGGAAACTAAGGTTGCAGATGTGTTATGACTTTCTTGAGGTCACATGACTAGAAAGTTTTATTTCATCTGCCTGATTCCAAGGTGTATGTACACATCGGCAGATAGGCCAGTGTTTCACAGAGACTATCTGGAGCTTCAAATATAAATATTACTTTAATTTCTTTATGGTAGTGGCTGGTGCCTAAAAGTTTGATGCCATAAGCCATTTATTTAAACCAACACTTTACTTATAACAGTGGTTCTCAAGTTGTATCTTCCTGGTAATACATCACCAGGGATTTATTAAAAATTCAAATTCTCAGCCTCCATCCCAAACCTAGTGAATCACAGTCTATGGAAGTAGAGTTCAGCTACCTGTGTTTAACAAAATTTCCAGGGCATTTTGGTGCATCTTAGGATGCAATTAATGAAATTAAGCACTTGATCTGATTTCCCCAACAAATGTACTTGTCTGCCTCATTTCATCAATACAGACCCAGTCCAGGTGTTTTCTTTTGCCCAAGTTTCTCTACCTATAACATGAGATGTGGCATAATTCTCGGTTTTATAATGAGAAAAAGCAAACCTTGAGCACAATGGGGAGAAGTATATAAATCAAGAGGCAGACAGACCGGTTTTGATTCTCTTAGCTGTGGAACCCTTTTCTTACTTTAGTTTCTTCATCTGTCGAGGGAAATATTCATCCCTCTGAACATTCTGTTTTGAAGCTCAAAGAAGATAATGGAAGTGAAAAATCTTAAAGATTTGTTAGGCATCATTCACTGAAGTCAGAAAGTCAAATTCTATTATGTAGACATTGTCCTTATTATTATTGCTGCTAGTTGAAACCCAAAGGGCAGAGAATGAGTAACTATATACTATGTTCAAGAAATATGCAGCCTTGCAACTTCTCAGATGATGTTACCTACACTACTTCCCGAAGGATAGCTGTCTTGACATTTCCTAATCAGTGCACATCCGCAGCCAAGTTCCTGCCCATATCTTCAACTACAGAGTGTGATTCTTATGTTATGGTCCTACTCTAACTATATCTCCTTCCAAAAGAAGCTGTTCCTAAAACCTAGGCTGTCATGTTTTTCACAGAATGACATCACCCTGACTGGATTTGACTCAAAACTCCCTAATATTTAAGCTGTCCTAGAATGTATGACGTATCCTCTCACAAAGGAATGACTTGGGTCAAAACAATTTGTATGGTTTAAATAAGAGGTGTAACACAAAACACCTGCATTAACACAGAAATGTTCAGAGGTAAAACTATTAGATTGTTAAAACTGTAATATAGCAAGTAGATTAATCCATTTTATGGATTAATAATTTGAATGTACTAACCAGGTAGTAATTGTAGGCAGGTGGAGTGTTAGCGGAAGAAAGCAGGTCACTGGGTATACCCCTGATTCCATTCCACTCCTCTCCTTTCCTCTCCTTTCCTCTCCTCTCCTTCCCAAGATGACAGGCCCTGAGCAGCTTTTCTCCCTTTCCCTTCTGACTTGATGCTCTACCTCACATTGGGCCTAGAATGATGGGGATTGCTGAGAATGGACTAAGACTCTGAAACAATGAACCCCAAATAAACTTTTGTCTTTTTAGTTATTCTTATCAGGTATTTTGATCACAGCAATGAAAAGCTGATGAACACACACACACACACACACACACACACACACACACACAAATATTCTCTCCGGCTGTCATATTTGAACTAAGACACATGGAAAAAAAAATACCAACTGGTATTGGATCCTGGAACTAAAAGTCAGTATGTTGGGTTGGAGCAGGAAATGATCTTTTATTGTGTTGAAGCTGAAGTTATAAGAGGTCCAGTTGATAAGGGAACTGAAAGTAGAGAGTAAGTGAATCATAATAATGAAGGGCCATTTAGGAACTCCAATTGAGGTCTCTGTAATTTCTTAGGCTCATTTTTTTGTGTGTGTCAGCCCTCCTGTAGCCTTGTGATAAACTCTGCTTTACCTTAAATTCTCTTCTTATGAGTAAAAATTCACACATCAGCATTAAGCAGCTCCTTGTACATACCTCTCTTTACTCACCCCAGAGCCTTGGGCACCCTGCAGAGCTAAACAAATAGGGTCTATATCATCTAGGAGCTAACAACAAACCAGGCTAGAGAAGTAAATAACCTTTTTGAGTGCCTACTACATGTGATTAACTATGCTTGTTTCATTTCCTACATCATCTCCTTTAATCTTTATAGTAACTTCAAAAGTTAGTTTTATTGTATAGTAAGGGAAATGATGCCTCTGAGAAAAAAATGTGATTTGGTCCAGGTCAAGACTTGAAGTTTTATTCTCTGGAAACATAGCCTAGGCTCTTTCTAATGTACCTCACTGTCTTGATGAGTCTACTAGATCAGTGGTTTTCAAACTTCGCTGATTGACAATCCTTTAGAGATTATTTCATGAAAATACTGATATACTGCCTAATTCATGCTTCCATCCTCATTCAATTTAAGACTCAAAACATCCAGATGTTTTTAAACACATCTCTAGTGATTCTTATTCACCTATATGACCCAGTAAACAAGCATTTTGGATTAGTTAAGCATTAAAGAAACTTATTATTACTCTTTAATCACTCCATACATAACTTTTCTACAGTTATTTGAACAAAGGTAGTCATACCTTCTACTAGATTTACTTGAAAAAAATTCAAAACATTCATGTGATCTTTATGATAATACTATCATTTTTAAGAAAATGTTAATACTGTCCTCTTCAAGCAACTCTCCAGAATTCCATTGAAATAGTTGAACCAGATCTAATTATTCCCATTTTACAGATGAAGAAACTAAGGTCAGAGAGGTTAAGTAGTTTAATTAGGAACAGCCAAGTTTAGAAATATGGGTCCTGGAAGCCCAATATTTTCTTAATTGCTTTAAATCTTTTTTTCTCATATCTGTCAACTTCAGGTCTTCCCCACCAGCCTGGTTTCTTTTCAGCCTGACCCATTTGTTTCCAGTTCAGGAACTGTGAGCCATAGATTTTCCACATAGCTATGTGAACATGTTCTTGGCTTGTGGCCTCTGTTCCAACAACATGCAAAGGAGATGTGCTGTGCAAACATGTCTAAGCTTACCTGGCTCAATTTAGTGTGGAAAGGAGATACAGCCTGAGGCTTCTTCAAGCTCTTCTCTATGGGAGCACAGCAACAACACATTCTGGGCCAAAATGAGTTTATAATTATAGTCAATGCAATTCTGAAATGGAACAAAGACATTTAATTTCCTGTTCACATGGTGTTTCCAATCCATGAAGCTGAATTCTGTAAACCTATAAGGGCAGTAATAGGAGTCCTGAGTAAAACTGGCCATCACTGAAAAATCATGTGGTGTGCTGAGAACACTAACATGGAGGTTAGGAGATCAAGCTTCAAATCTTCAAATACCACCAATATCACTACTTAGAAAAGAAAGAAAAGGTTTTTGCTTTTTTGTTTGTTTGTTTGTTTTGTTTTGTAACACGGATTGAACCCAGAGCACTTAACCATTGAGCCATATCCCCAGCACATTTTTATATTTCATTTTATAAGAGGGTCTCTTTAAGTTGCTCAGAGCCTTTCCAACTTGCTGAAGCTGCCTTTGAATTTGCAATCCTCCTGCCTCAGCCTCCCAAGTTGCTAGGATTATGGGCATGCAACACCATGTCCAGCTGGGTTCTGCCATTTCTAAGGTTCCTTCCAGATTTGACACTTTATCATTCTATGGTATCAACTCTTTGTAGAATCCTTTATTGCCTGCAAAACTTGGCTAGTGTGTAGAGTATACTTCAAGAATAAATTATTAAGCTTTGAGCAGGAAATCTGGGGAGTGTGGGATATTTAACAAAACAACAAGATGATTTTGGTTTTGAGGACATATTTCTTCCTTTAATAATTTAGGAAAGAACAAAGTAAGTAAAAATTGAATTAAAAATTGTAAGCATTCTTCTCACTAGTGCAAAATTTAAACTCTATGAATGATCAAATTGATTATCTGAAATATTTCTGAGTTTGTATTCATTTTGACTCACCCAGATCTTCTTCCATTTCTGTCTATAAGCCACTTCAATTTATTGAGATGAATTGAAAGAATTTGGTACATGAAATTTTGAGGTTAGATTTGGAAAGGTACTCTGAGAAAAGATTAATATTTGTCCTTGGCAGGACTGAGAAATATTTAAGTATTTATTTATTGAGTAAACATTTCATGAACACCTACTATATTCCAGAGACTATTGCAGGCACTTTAAATATGGAGAAGAATGAGGCAAACATGATTCAAAGCAATCATGTGACCTTCCTGTTCTTGTCTGAGTCACTCAACTAATGTTAGGATGGCCATAATGCTGTAGTTGGATAGGACTTTGACCTTCAAATGGGGTACAGGTAAGTAGGGAGGACAGATTTTAATTACTTCTTATATGCCACCAAATTGGCTGACAGAGCCTAGACCCCAAAGAGAACCACATTATAAGTATCTCAGTCCCAGGGCTGGGGTTGTGGCTCAGTGGTACAGCACTTTTCTAGCACATATGAGGCACTGGGTTCAATCCTCAGTACAACATAAAAATAAATACATAAAATAAAGGTATTGTGTCCACCTACATCTAAAAACTATTTTTTTAAAGAAATACATCAGTCCCATGTTAAGAACTTAAGTAAAACCCAGCAATGTTAAATGACTTAATCTATTCCCCCCAAAATTTCCCTAAATCTTAAAGTATCCATTCTTCTCACTTAAAAGGTTTCTATATTATTCATTCCCTCCCCTTTTCCCTAATATTAAGAAAATTGTCTTTCTATTGATGAATGCCTGAGCTGAGCACAGTGGCACATGCCTTTAATCCCAGTAGCTCAGGAGGCTGAGATAGGATGATTGCGAGTTCAAGTCCAGCATCAGCAAAAGTGAGGCACTAAGTAACTAAGTAACTCAGTGGGGGTGTGGTTCAGCAGTCAAGCACCCCTGTGTTTAATCCCTGGTACCAAAAAAAAAAAAAATGAAAGCCTGAGCATCTCCAAGGTTTAGGGTGAAAATATCTAGGATATATAATTTAAATGGAAGTGTCAACTCCCCCAAAAAGCAGTGTTTGGAAAGCTAGGACTTCTGTTTGTTCTCATCTAACCTCCATCCAATTATTTTCTTATCATTATTCTTATCAAATCATGGTGCACTTTTTAATAAAGAGAGTGACTAGGGCATTGAAGTTGTGAAAATTTAAGCATTTTCTTACTTAGTCATCTCAAGGTGGACCAAACAGTTTGTGTTCTGAAATGAATAATGGAATCAAAGCAACAGGCCTGGCTGATACTGGGGTTTAAGGTCATAATAATGATGAAACAATGCATCTCATACTATTTTAAAGAAATTGATAATACAGATACTCTCTTGAGGAATTTTGGCCAATTTGGTTTATCCAAAGGAGTCATGCCCATTTCACAAGAGAACAAGGCAATTTAGATTATTTAAAACAAGTGAAATCTCCCTAATTGACTTTAGTGGAATGATAACTCCTGCCCTTGACTCACCACCGCAAGGAGGATTTTGGAAAGATTGACTCTCCTTGATTCCACCAAACCTTTAGTAAGCTCATAAAAGCCATATTTCTAGTCTAAGCAGAAGGATGGCTAAGGTATGAGGAAAACTTTAATACTATAGTTAAAAGATCAGCTGAACTCTGTTCTTGTGTATTTATTATACAACAGTAATTTATGTGAAGCAACCAAATTTGTCCTGGAACATTGACTTTGCCCTGCCTGGCTATGCCAAGACACTGGGAGCTGCCCGATTTCTGTGCCTGGCTTCAGGCAAAAGCCAACACTCAGCTCTTTTCTTCCTGCTCTTGGGGCTTCAGTAGCATATTCATGGTCAGAAGCAAAGTGAGCTGCCAAGTCATAACTCTCTGATCAACCGAAAGGCCTCCTCCTGAGAAGTACAAGCCCAGTATGTGGTAAGAGTCAGATTGCACCACAGGAAACATCCTCCAGTATGCTGATTCTTCTTTTGGCCTCATCCGTTAGAGATGGACCCCAGTTGATGATCAGAGGGTGTGGGGAGGAAGGCATAACTTATTAAGGCTTTATATTCTCTAATAGATGCACTGGGCCTTCCTTTTGTCCTTTATCTGCTGAAGTAACATAATTGTGTGGAGGTTCAAGCCCAACTCCACCATTTTTTTCCAGTGAGGACCACAGAGCCTCCAGTACCAAAGCAATAAACTGTGGGAAACAGTATAGAACTGAACACAATATGAGGCAGCTGATTCTACAGCTGTGAGCAATCAAAAGCTGAGAGAGGAGTTGGAGCTTTCATTGTGCCACACCCAAGATTCCAAATGACCATCTATGGCCTCTCTCAATACTAGGGATCTATTAAAGCTGCTACAATATTTAGTCTATTACACAGTCTGGGTCTTCAGTCCTGCAGAGACACATTCTACATTGCTCGCTTGAACCGAATTCTCTCTCCTCTTCACAAAATTGAAATAAAAGGCAGCTTGACTTTGGTTTGCCTTTGAACTAGATAGCAAAGTTTAAACCTTTCTCACTCCCAAGTTGAGACTAAATTCTCAATTTTGCTATCTACCATAGTACACTCTTCTATATACACTCAGATTATGTACTTAACCTGAAGGCGGCAAGGGGAAGCAGATTTGAATCCTCATTTAATTTGGGGAGATTTATGGAGGGTCCTAGAAAGGAGAGAACACTTCATTAGAATCAAAACATTTGAGTTTGAAAGTACCCTCTGCTACTAGTACGTGGTGTAATTTTGGGCACACTATCATACATCTTTATTATTCAGTTTCTGGTTTGTTAAATTAGGGCACTTTTGCTGACCATCTTGTAGCCTACTTTTCAAACCCATACCAGATGATGGAGTCAAGGGTTCTTTGCATACAGTGTAACACTTTGGAAGTGGGAGTTATTAGGAATTGAGGCTTAATAGGTGGAATAGGAACTCCACTTCATGGATCTTGCCAGAGCCAGACCATCATAATAATCATCTAACTGGATACTAAGAAGAGCCTTCCCCACATCCATGAGCCAAGAAATGAGTCACTAGGGAGGAATTGTGGATGTGTGCCCTGGTTATTCCTCAGGATAAATATCTTAGTAGCAGGATTTAAAAAGCATGTGTTCAAAAAGTCAGACTATTATATAACATTGAGCTTAATATCACTTTAAAAAAATAAGAACAGCTACCATTCTATAGGGCAGGTATGACCTAAGAGTTTAATTATGCACATTCTACCATTTTATCCTCAGAAACCCCTGTGAAATACGGGATATTTTTATTCTTCTAGGTTTTAATAACTCAGGAAATCAAGGCACAGAATGCAGAAGAGCTAGAATAAAAACCTGGGGCATTTTAATACAAAGTTCATTGTATTAAGTCTATGTTATATCTCCTTTTCCCTGACTGGAAAGGCTCTTATAGCTCCAACGTCCTGAGGTTCTGTTCATGTATATTTAGGGGAAAGAGGGCAATGAAAACATAATCTTTAGAAGCAAACATGAGATAGAACTGTTCTGATTTTAAACTCATTCATTGAATATATTCCCTGAATATATTGTGGTAACAATAGTGGCAAAATGAAAGGAACTTATGGAAATGTATTTACTTATTTAATGTTTATATAGCTTTTTATGTGTCGTGCAAAACTGTAAGAATTTTGCAAATAATAATGTATTTCTCATGAAAACACTCAAATCTGAGTTACAACAAACACAGAAAGTGACTGAGTAAGGATTCAAATCCAAGCAGATTGGCTTCAGGATCTACACTCTCAATCACCATGCTATACCACCAGTCTATAAGTACCATATGCTAAGCAACCTGGTAGATGATTGTCATATACATTCTCTAATAATATTATGATTGTCACAAATGTTTTTTTGGAGAGGTATCACAAGTTCTTTTATTCCATTCCAATCTTAATTTCTAATATCTATGACACTCAAATCATATATTATACTTCACACAATGATGTATGTGTGCGTGTGTGTGTGTGTGTGTTACAAAAGGGCTAAGAAAGGGTCAAGGTGGCCACAGGGGTTCAGGAGGCTGATCTGAGAGCAAAGGCGGAAAGCAGATACAAATGCAAGAGATACTGCAGTTGGTCAGATAAGATTACAAACCAGCTGAAGAATTTGTTCAGGGTGTAGAGCTGTCAGAACATGGAACTTACTCTAGGCCAGGGTTTGGATGGATGGCAGTTTCAGAGTGTCAGCTTGAAGTGTCACCTTGAGGTGTCAGGTTGGAGTAAGGCAATGAGTTGTCATCATGTACAAGAGAAACTGCACTGAGCAGAAGTCCAAGAGCAGTGAATTGGAGGTTTGTTGCTACCTCACAAATGTTTATTCATAGAATCTTCAAGTCCCAACATTCTGAGGACTTGGGCTCTAATGTTGTTTTGGCTTCTGAGTTGCTGGGTTACCTTGGTAAACTGCATTTACCTCTCTGAGCCTTGGTTTTCTCACCTCACAAAAAAAAAAAAAAAGCTGAACCAGATGGTCTCTGCCTTTCCAGGGTTCTCAACATGATCGATGAGTTTATGCTCAATTAGTCTGGGAAATAGAGTTTCCTTTCTCATGGCATCCCTTAGACTCTTACCTTATGACCAAGGTTCCATATGATCAAACAAGACATTTAACCTCAGCCAGACATCAGAAAATTACTATTTTCCTACTCTCCACACACACTAGGACCCTTGGGCCTGGCCACTAGCATTTGTAATGAATCCAGCCTTTACTTCCCTAAGCACCTCTGCCCCAACCATTCTTAAGTTATTTCCCCAAATCCCTAAACATTAACTCCTCCTTCAAGTCAAAGCTCAAGAATCACTTCCTTCAGGAAGCACTGAAGCCTTTCCTGACCATGCTATTCTCTGACTCAGCCATGATTATATTCTTAATTATACATTTCCTGATGTGAGCACTTTTTCATACCAAATAAGAAGCACAATGTTTAGTAAATGGCCTTGGGAGAGCCTTCTGGTGGCTACTGTGTTCCTAGCTCATAGGTAGGCAGGATGTAAGGAAGAGTAGCAGCATCTCCCCAACTAAGACACTCCTCAAGGCTCCATTCTTATTTTGCCTGGTCCTATGAGGTGAGAAACTGACACCTCATGACTAACCCTACTTACAATATTTACATGGCTTTGGCTAAACCAGGCTCATTGCTCCATAAATTGTCTTCCCTTCCTTTAGGGAAAATAGATGGGGTCTGAGTTTCGATCAAGGTTTGTAAGTAGAGCATCTCCAAGGCATGCACTTATAGTTTGGAAGCTTCATTGTAGCTGCATGGATTTCCTGTGCCTCTAGCTTCTGAATTTAGAGTGGTGAAGACAGTTATACAGTTTCTCAACAGCTGATGTAGTACAAGTTGCAAAGCATTTGTGGCCTAGAAATTTCATTGAATTTGCTAGAGAAAGGGAAGTGGGAATATCTCAGTGGTTATGTGACTGGAGACAATGTTGAGAAAGATTGACTCACTATAAAATTAATGGAAGATGAATACCAGGAAGAAAACAAAAATCAAATGCTTATTTATCTTCTAGATTTAGCCAAACATTAGAGATCTGTAAACAACTTAATTAGCATTTATTATGTTCCAGGCCTTTCATTATGGACTTTGAAGAGAATTCTGAAAAAGAATCAGCCTCAACCCTCAAGTTGTCTAGTAGAATCTCCATGGGATTTCTTCTCTCAGAAGGTGTGACTGGACCCACACCTACCTTCTAGCCATGCTGTAGTCCTCCAAAAATAGCAAAGACTAAAGTCTAAATCAGCTTATATCTGTGTCAGCCATCTGAATTTCTCATTTATCCTATATATTTAGCATCTTATTTTCTCTCTCTAAGACTGAGTTACTTTGGAGTTGTGTAAGCAACCTGCATTTTTCTTTTATTTTCTATATCCCTTTTCAGTGCTTCATACAGGGACACTATGGTAGAGTAGAAACAGAGGTTAATCAGTATAGAATCAGAAAAGCAAGAGTCATACTTCTAGTTCTACCACTTATCAACTATGTGATCTAGGCAGGTCATTTAACTACCCTGAATTTCAGTATTCTTCTCTGTGAAATGATAACATAGTATGTACTTTACAGGAATAAGTCAAAGAGCTCATGCTTGTAAAGAAACTCATTTAGACATTAGAACATCACAAAGGCATTATACATAATTATGCAACACATTCTTTTCCTCCCCTAATCCCTTTTTCTATTTTTTCGTGGGGGAGAAGGAGTTATATTTTTGAAGATGAATCTCAGGTGCCAATGGAAAACACTTTGTAAAATATGATGTTCTCCAAACAAAAGAATAAACTACATGGTCATGATGTTTTGATACAATGTTTCTTTGCTTTTGCCCCTACCTCTTGGACCATTCTTTTTCTAGCTCTTCTAGCTTTATTGGTTTTCACTTCCTCCTGCTAAACCCATGATATTAACTGTCTTCTAAATTTTAGGGTTTTTTTTTCCTCCCTTAGTGAGCTTTATTTTGTATGCCAGCTTCAACTGTCACATCAACAGCTATAAATCATGGATGAAGTCTACCTCTCTAGGTTTCTGGGAAAGCTAACAATCCTAAATACAAGCCCTCAGAAAATGGTAAATCGCTATAAGTGTCTTAACCATCAGAATTACTACAAGTACAAATGGCAAATCTGGGCGGAGTTGCCCAAAGAACATGATGTGGAAAGAAAGGCCTAGATTTGGAGTCAGAAATCCTGAGCTCAAGCCCCTCATTAACTCTGACATGAGTTATAACCATAATAACTCAGATTTATTTAGTGCATTATAGCTGAAAAGTGCTTTCATATATATTCTCTCATTGATCCTCTTAATTGGTTTCTCTGTTCCAGTCTCTCAATGCTCCAATCCTGCCAGCTAAAGTAAACTTCCGAAGACACAGGCCTGATCATGTCATATCCATATTCTAAACCTTTCAGAGGCTTCCTACTACTAGTAAAATAAATGGTACTATATCCATAACAATAAAATATTATTATCATAAGACCATGAAAAACAGAAGCAGAATTATATGTATACTGATATAGAACAATCTTTAAGACTTGTTAAGTAAAATAATAATAACAATAAGTCTAGTGGAGAGTAAAATATGCAACAATTTATGTTTTCTACAAGGAACAACATTCATATACTATTGAATAAGCATGTGAAAGGGAACTGGCAAACTTGGGAAATCAAAGATACACCATAGTTTTTCTTTTTGCAGTTTACACTTTTAGCATATCCATGCCATTTTGTCAAAAAATAATAACTGCCAAAAAATTTGCCATATTTATGATGAAAACCCATGTTATTTTATCTGTCTTTTAGAGATTTCCATAATGCGGCACTAAAAAGTTCTTTTCCAACTATTCCTTGTTGTGTACAATATAACTTGAGTAAGTTGAACTAGTCATTCCTCCCCATATATAGTCAATGAATTCAAGTTTCCATGTCCCTGCACATGCATGACAATCCATCATGTATCAAAAAAACAGAGAACATGTCTTTTTGAATATTCTTGTAAAATAGTTCTATCTCTAGCAACCAATATATACTTTTAGTACCTGGGCTCCAGTATCATTCCCAAATTGCTAACTTCTTCTTGACATTCTCCAGTTGGCTCTTTATTCTTTTTATAGATGCCAGAGCATGTGCATTATATTTCTGTTAATTTGATTTTTTGCATCTGTATCACTTCTGACATGAACTAGCATGATTAAAACAACCCCCAGACTTTTAAAAATGGGTGCTGCTATTAATTCACATCTTCCACATTTTGTCTGGATGATCTGACAGGTTATTGTAATATTTAAATAAATTTTATTTGTTAGAATTATTTCATGTCTCCAATCTGTTGAGATCTATGAAAAGTCTCCTAGTTCTGTCATCCAAAATTACTGCTGGCTGTAACAAATCTGTGGTGCCTACATAAGTCATAGTCCATCATCATGTATTCTTTAGTATCAGAAAAAAAAATTTCAAGTTAGTACAGCCAAAATAATAAAAACTTACTGTGCTGTGTCTCAGGTCTACATTTAGTCAAATCCTTCTTCGAGAAGCCAAATAAAAATTTAAAGACAAGTTTAGTAAAAGTTATCTGTCTATGATAGAATTTCATGTTGAAGTCAAAAAGGTGGGAGGTAACATTGAATCATTTATCCTCAAAAAGAAACTGTTTTCATAAGAATAAGGGAATAAAAGCTTAAAGTCAAATGTGTAGTAAGTGTGCCAGGTCTAATGGTTTGGCATGCAGTAGGGATTCGATTAATGCTTGAAAGGATGGGTAAATGGATGACTTCATTGTCCGAAACACAATACCACCAAACACTGATTAGTTTTCTAATTGTACAGGGTACTCTGTTTTACCTTGTACAAAGCAAAAAAAAAAAAAAGCATATAAAGTAGTGATACAAGTTTAATGTAATGGATAAGCAAATTACCAAGGATTTACAATAAGATATCAAAACATCACAACTTGAGAGTCCAGCTGGACTTCACCTCTGGCTAATGTTTCATTGAATCATTGAACTTTATTTACAAGTTAGAAATTCAAAGTTAAATTATGAAGAATTTAAAGACAGTATTAAACCCCAAATGTAAGGCTTTTTGACAACTAGACTTGTGCGATTGCATTGGCCACATGTCAGTGAAGCCAATCTAGTTTCTGCCTTATGCTATTGTTCATCCAGATCAACCTGGACATACAATATGGGGATATTGGAAACTGTGTAATTTTCATGACTATCCTCTCCCCATTCTAGACTAGGCTTGGTGCCATCCCTCTCTGCTTTTCAGCACCCTATGAAGCTTACCACAATGATAAGATTTAGTCCAATGCATTGACATTGTCAATTATGTATAATTGACATTGTCTAATTATGTATTTCTTTCCCCCAAATAGAATGGGAAACCTTTGAGGGCAGGGATTATAGATCTGTGTTCTCAGTAGTATACTGGTAATTAATATGGTAGTATACTGGTATTTAATATGGTAAAATGTTCTTTCTGTGTGAGACTTGAAATACAAAAAGTATTTTGAAATTTAAACATGCATTTCATACAGATGTGGCTGTTATTCATGATTTACAAAGCTAGAACTGAACTGAATTCAAATGATCTGCCCTTCACTCAAACTAGTTCAAATCAATGGCATTTCTTATGATACAAAGTAGGGTGAAGAAATAGGAAACAAATTGAGCCCAATGAGATACCAGAGGGCAATGGATTAGACTACAAATGTCAGCTTACCTAATTTAGTGAGATGAGAAAAAAAGGAGAGTTGAAATTAGGCATTGAGAGACATAAGGCAAAATCCTGAATTCTGAACAAGAATTTGGAGAAAACCAGAATCAGAATTGAACTGGTAAAATTGAAGATTCAAAGAGGCAGGGATATTTTTGGAGAAAAGGTCCATAAATTTGCAAAGAAATTATTCTGTAATTTCCATTCCCTCAAAATAAGATTTGGAGGAAAGATGGTTAATAGGATGTAATGAATGTTGAAATTGAATAAATACTTAAAGTCAATGCCTAAGTCTAGATAAAATCAATCTTGAAACTAGTACTATTATCTCTCTACTTAAATTTATTCAAGCCAATATAAGTTCTTAATTAAGCTTTTTAAAAATATGTTCTCTAATTCTCTTTCCTTGGTTCCACAAGCCACTTCCTTTCTTTAAGTTCTTGTATGGCCTCTGGGCATTTAGGTGTCCAATAGCATGCTGTGCTGGTATTGTTGCCAACCTGGCGCCAACTTCAGTACCAAAAGAAGCCATTTAATATGGTAAAATGTTCTTTCTGTGTCCATTTCATAGGGCTCTTTTTCCACTTGAACAGCCTCAGCACTCAATTTAAGACATATATCTTTTCCTACCAATAGAATACTTGACGTGCATTCACAAAAACCATACCTAACATCTGCCTTAATTCATTTTATGGATATAAGAGAATACTTAAGACTAGGCAACAAGAGAAATTTATTTCTCACAGTTCTTGAGGCTGAAAAGTCAAAGATCAAGGTACCAGATGATTCAGTGTCTGGTGAGGAATACTGTCTGCTTCTAAGATGGTGCCTTGTGGCTGTGTCCTCACATGGCAAAAGGTCAAAAGACCATGAAACAGGAGAAGAAGGCCAAATTCACCATTTTATGACATTATCAATTCTACCCATGAAGGAAGAAAGCTCATGGCCTAATCCCATCTCAATAGACCCACCTTTTAATATTGTTACAATGGGAACTGAATTTCAACATGAGTTTTAGAGGGGACAAACATTGCAACCATAGCAGCCAGTTTAATATGAATGTGGGAGTCCATGGAGACTTGCAGAGCTTTAGTGTTTGCATTTCTCATTCACATGTTTCCAAATCCTAGCCCAGATACCTTGAGCAGGTATTCAGGGATCATAAGATAAGTTCTGCATTCCTTGAAGGAATCCAAACTCAGGTATTTGAGAGTATTTCCTGATTTGATCCCGTGGATTATGGTTATGAGGCTGTGCCCTCACTGTCTCCATAGATGACACATTGGAGAATTACAACAATCAGGAAATGGAATGTAGCTACAGCTGAGTGGCAGTTCCAATAACATATGCCATGAATAGGTGTCTTTGTATTCAGTTAATGACTACTTTTACAAATCAGGATATGAGCTTTGAAGTTAGATTTCCTACTATATTAGTCCAATTTCTGTTACTATAATGGAATATTCAAGGTTGTATAACTTATAAAGAAAAAAAAATATTTATTTGCTTCAGAGTTTTTGGAACTTTAAATCCAAATGGCATGACACTGTCTCTGGCAAAGACGTCCTGGATGAGTCACATAGTGGATATTATTATTTTGGAAGGGCATATAAAATGGAGATATTACATAGCTACACAATAAGTCAGAGTGAAGGGAAGGTCCAGGGATGTATTTTTATAAAATCCCTCTCAAAAAGATCTAATCAGGGGTTACACAAGAACTATGCTAGCTCCTTCCAAGGGACTAATAATATCCCCTAAGGCCCACCTCCAAGGAACCCACTACTTTTTAAAAGACACACTAAAGAGCAAATTTCCAACACACAAACTCTTGGGTGACACATTCAAATCATATATAAACCATAGCACCTACATGTAAAATAAGGGTAACAATCCTCAACCCACCTACTGTAGATATGATCGCATATGTAGAATGATATTATGGAAATTAAGGAATTTTAAACTTATAGCCTATCATTCCCTTTCTAAGGTACCCCAGGGTGATAATACCACCTGCTTCACAGGTTATTTATAGATTCAAATAAATAGTAGGTCCTAAAATAATTGGTGTTTTCTATTTCTACGCAACAGCCTATCCTAGCTCTACCTCCAAACCATATATTAAATCTAGATACTTTTCCCTCTCTCTTCTGCCACTTTTCTGTTCTACTCTTGCATAATCCTGACTAGTCCTTGTGCTACCAGTTTGCTCATCCTAAATATAATTCCCAGATAGCAGCAAGAGTAATATTCTTAAACCCCCCTATGGCTTCTCATTGCAATTAGAGCAATGACTTATATCTTTCAATGACCTACAAAATCCTACTTGGTATGCACTCCATTATCTTACCTTATTTTCTTCAAAGCATTTAGTATCATTGGAATTTATTTATTTATTTTTTTGCCTGTCTACCTCTCTAGCTTCAGAAGGACATTGATAAACTGTGTCCCTATAGCCTAATAATATCTGGCACAAAAATTGTTGTTTAATTATTGAGTGAATGAATGAATAGGAGAATGAATGTGTCTTTTTATTACTACCTAAGTAAAACACACTATCTTTTCATTCTAAGCTAAATACTACCACTTCTATTATGGTGTCTCTTACTTTCCTTATAAAAGTCATCCCCCTATTCCCCAAGCAAATATGAGTCTTTGTTTACAACATAGGGTTGTACTCCACATATAAAATCTGGTCTCCCATGCAGGCCTGCCTTGCTAAAATTGGATTTTCAGAGGCTTCCTCTAGTACCATTTCACTGCAGCCAGTTTAATATTTCTCTTCATAATGTGTTAGGGATCCATTTTTCTGTAATTATTGCTTTGGGTAGGGCTTCTGCTATCATTGTATTTTGCAGGATAAAATATACCAGAAATGATTACCTTAAGTCCAATAGATAACTAAAATCTGACATCCAGAGAATCAATTACATCCTCTTGTAGCCATTTGGAATGACTATAGCCTTGAAATTGCCAAATTGTTCAAAATTAGTCACTTGGTATTTTTTTCTTAAAACTTTCAATGAAATTCTACCTTAAAAGGTGAAATTTTCTATTGTTAGTATGCAGTTTGTCTACAAGTGCAATTGCAATAAGTTAATGTTGCCTTTTGTCCTGATTTTTATTTTTCATAAAGTTTCATTTCAATTCATTTTTATGCAGCTGGTATTCCACTTCAAAGACCAGGAACACAGAAAAAAATCTGAGATGATAGCACATTAAAGGATATAGAACTGCAGCATCTCAGACTTAGAAAGGGTCTTGGATTAAGTAGTGCAATCTACGACACAATAGAGAAATAGCTTCAACATTATTTCTGAAATAGTTGGCTCATCCTGCCTTGCACACCTTTGGTGATGAATAGCTATCTCCAAAAGAAGCTTATTGCTACCAATGATAGTTCTTCCATCTTTTGAGCTAAAACTAGCCTTCCTGGGGCTTTAACTCCTGGAGCCACCAAGACCCTGCCTTAATTCATTTGTGCTGCTATAACAATGTACTACAGACTAGGTAATTGATAAACAACAGAAATTCACTTACTTCTCATAGTTATGAGGGCTGGGAATTCCATGATTAAGGTACCAGCATTCATTGTCTAGCAAAGGCCTTCATTATGCATCCTCATATAGTGGAAGGAATTGAAAGGAGCAAACATGAATTTGAAAAATACGTCCTTTCACAGTGGAAGAACAGAAGAGAATAGCTTCATAAATGCCACGCCTCTTACTACCTATTACATTGGCCATTAATTTTCAACATAAATTTTAAATTACACATGCAGACCACTGTAGATCCCATCTTCTCCCTCTTCACTATAACAGCTATTCAGGAATCATAAGACAAAGATGTCATGTTCTTGAGCCTTCTCCAGGCCAATCATCCCCAGCAACTTCCAAATACTCTTTGGTTAACATGGAAACTCCTCAAATTACTCATTATCCTCCAGTTAGTCATTTGCTCCTTTAAAATGCAAAACCAGGATAGAAAAGTACAACACTATCATACCTCACTCTGTTTCAATCATTTTGGCTTAAGGCTCTGTGGACAAAACTTCCTGTAAGTACATTTAATGTTTTACTTTCTTCCCTGTCACAAATCTAGAGTAGATTTCCTGCCTTCTCTTGCTGCTGTATATGGTCATGTTACAGAATTCTAGAAAAAAATGGAATATAAGTAGAAGGGATGAGTACATTTTCTAGTCCTATCTCCATGATTTTCTTCATCTGCCAGCTGGACACCGAGTCCCAGGAAGATGTCAAAAGCTTCCTTGAGCAAAGCAGAACCTTAATTAACCTTTATCCCTCAACAGTCCCTCTTTCTATCACCACTTATTATACTTTTTATTAGTGAAAAATTCCATTGTACTAAGTGACTGAAGTTTTGAAGATTATCATTCACAGCAATTGATGTTACCTTAGTTTGGTATACAAACAATGGCTTGTTTAATCCACCTTTCCACTGCTAAACTTGTATGAATACTTCTTTCCCTTACTCTTCTCCATATGCCAGTATTAGATCCCTTCCCACTCTGTATTGTCTCTGTTTTCAAGACCAAGTGAAGGGCTCCATAAAAATCTCTCAATTCCATCTGGTTCCATACAGTTATTTTTGTGGCCTGTGGACATCTTCTAGGATCTTGACTTTATTTACTAATCCATTTATTCTACCCTCCCCAGCCCAGATTTCTGCAATCTGCAATTGTATCATGCTATTAAAGTTCTCATCAGGCCCATTAATAAAAATGCTGGGTCATAGCTAAAAGCCAACATCTGCATCACTCTCTGTAAAACTCTATTTGATTGTGAGGCTCTAGACTTCACATATATTTACTACACTTGTCAACTGCATAGACATTTCTTAATCATATTCATAGAGATCTTTAGATGTTTCATCAAACATCAGGCCAAAATTGAGATACCCTCTGGTAAAGGATTATGTTAACCTTTCTTTTTAGTAATCCTAATAATAAACAAAATCAGTGAGTTAAATCCAGCGTAACATGCACAGAGAATCCATCCTGGCTCTTACTGTCAGTCACTTACCTTGATATACTTGTAAAACTGTCATACATGTATTTCAACATTATTTGGTTTGAATTAAAGAATTGACCTGGGAATTAAGATATCTGGGTACTTGTTTCATCACAAGTATGAGGTAGTGTGAACTTGAACAAGTCATTTAACCTCTGCATCCTCAAACTGTGAAACGGGGTTAATAGAATGACTTCTACTTTTTCTTGCAATGTTAGATTTACTTGTAAATAAATCAATTTAACACATGCAGTATCAAATTGATTATTTAAAAAATTTAACCTGTCTCTGCTATCCTTCTGTAGTACAAAATCTTTGAAATTTGGACTGTTTCATGCAGGGTCTAAGGCATATATCTGTCAACATTAATGAACAAAATAATACACTTTTATTTTTATTAAGTTGTAACTGAAATTTAGCTTTTCTTTAAATAATGAATGCAAGCAACAAATCACAACATTTTTGAGAGCATCTGGGTATTATAGAAAGTGGAAATCACAATGTGTTCATATCACATTAATGTTGTTGCACATATTCTAGAGCATCATTTATGCTCATTATTATTTTGAAATTATGATAGTTATTAAACCTGGAATTATATCATGTTATTTAGTGCATAATGTACATTATTAAATACATTAATGTTTTTCTATGTCACAAAATTGGTTTTCTTTGTAACTTGATAAGTGCTTTCAATGTAGTCATTTCCAATATAATCCTCTATATTTTACATATTCAAAATATCATCTTAACTTCAGACTTCCAGAAGTATTCATGGCACAAAATAACTACAGCACTTACCTACCAGTTTAATGCCTAATATATGCTAAGCAGAAGAAAATAAACATTAAATGGGAGTGATAAAAAATAAAACAGAATAGGTCAATGTAAAAACTGCTTTTGGTTCATCTTCCACTATTATCAATTTTCTTCTCCACCAGCACCTAATTGTCTTCATGATACACACAATTTGTCTTTAACCAGACAAGGTTGAATAAACTAGATGTCTTTGGAAGGAAAGAGGTTAAAGAAAATAAAAAAAACATTTATTTATCACATACTGTGTGCCAAAACCTTTCACAGATACTGCGTCAATTAATCCTCTCAATGTCCCTAAGAGGGAATATGATTTTCCCATTTTGCAGTTGAAGGAAGTAAGACTGAGAAATGTTGAAGATCCTGCACAGTATTATACTATTAATAAGTGATAGAGATGAGATTAGAACCTGGTGACCCCCAAATTCAAAGTTTCCTTGTATGTTTGTGGGCTATACTATGTTCCCCCCAAAAAATCATAATTACTTGATCATTTTCAAATTATGTTGGAAACCATTCCTTACTGAACACTCCCAACATCTTGAAAAGCTCAACACTGTTCTCTCCAATTTGCCTATGCAGAAAATAGGAAAGTATTCAGTGGGGTGAAGATTTACATCACAATTCAAGGCAGCTTCCTTAATTCTCACCATGACATATGCATTCTAGCCAGCAAAATAAGGCATCACATAGAAGATACTTATATCATCTGTGTTCATATCTACTTGCCAAACATTGGACACATAGCTACACCAAGGGAGGATAGAAAATGTATAATTTAGCTGAGTAGCCAAATACTGACAAAAAAAAAAAAAACCCTCTACTACCATGTAGTCAAAGAAACAAAAGGGTACAATTAACAGTCTCTACTACAGGTGAATAATATTTATTTTTTTAAAGACAATGCAAATTGAAACTCAGAGTGTTGAGAGTGTTGAGAAAAATCTGTCTAAGGTCTCTTGACTAGTAAGTAATAAAGCCAGGATTCCAACCCTAGTCTGACTAGCTCTGAAATTTCTTTGACCGATACTTCATACAACTGAGGATCACGATTCTGATGGAATAGTTGAGACACCAGGAAATATCTGATGAAAATGCTTAGACTACATAGGCGAAATGGGGATCTGGACTTGGGCCTAAATCTGGATGGAAAAATAGAGGGAATTCCTTTCTTTGCTGTCTTCCATTTTTTTTATAAGGGTATTACTGCAAGCTGGAGAAGACTAAAGTAGTACTTAATCTATATTTTCAGACCTCTGAAGTACCATCACAAAGCAGGGCAGAATTCAAAACCTATGTCATCTTAGCAGGTAGAGATGGGACCAGCAGGGGAAAGCCAAAGGAAGATAAATTTTTGCCCAACACAAGACAGACATTCTAAAAATTCATATCTTTTAATAATGCAAAATTCACTTCAAGAAAAAGTGATAAAATAGAATACTATATAGACTCAAAAAGAAGGAAATTCTGCCAATTGTAAAACATGTAGGACACAGGTTAAGTGAAATAACTCATGTCATATGGAGGACATAGGTTAAGTGAAATAAGTCATACACAGAAAGAAATATACCACATTGTCATATATGGAGTTTAAAATGACAACCTCATAGACCTAGAGAGTAGAAAGGTGTTTTCCAGAGGTTGGAGAATTTAGGGAACAGCGGGGGCAGGAAAGAATTTTATCAAAGAGTAAAAAGTTTAATTAGGCTGAAGCAATAAGTTGGCATAATCTCTTATTGTACTTCATGGTGACCACAGTTGTTAATAATGTATTGTGTATTTTTAATTGTTAAAATAATATATTCCAATTGTTTTCACCACAAAAGGATAAATTGCTGAAGTGATATGTATATTTAAATGTTCCTTAATATATTTTTAGGTCAGAGTATCACAGTGTACTCCATGAATACACAAAATTGCTGTTTGTCGATTTAAAATAAATAGATCAAAAGACTAAGTGACAGGAGAACCAGGGTAGTTAATCACCTGGAGATGAAACAGTAGAAGAGCGTCAGGCCTCAACTGAATCTTTACCTTCCAACCTTGGCATTCTGTGAAGAACAAACATCCCATTTTTCACTGAATTTGTATTATATGGGACTCTGTTACTTCATTCCTTCAGCTAACTCCCTTTTAACCATTGATAATCAATTTGAACAAGAATGAAATTGATGCCAGGTCTTGGTGAATGTGACAATGAGGTGTGTCTGTGATTGTTGAATGTATATTTGTGTATTACAAGGTTTCATAGAAGCAACTTTTAAATTTTCTGGGTTGTTAAATCATCTGGCCTATAACACCCTTTGAAACTCTTTGTCTGGAAACTAGAATGATTATACCCTAGTGTATTAGTCAGCTTTTCAGTGCCATGACCAAATACCTGACAATAATAATTCAGAGGAAGAAAAGTATATTTGGGCTCATAGTCCAGAGGTCTCAGTCTATGGTTGGCTGATTCCATTGCTCTTGGCCTTAGATCAGGCAGAGCCTCATAGCAGAAGGACATGGCTAAGTAAAGCTGCTTAACCCAGTGATGTCAGGAAGCAGAGAGAGCAGAAGGAAAGAGGGAGAAGAGATATAATCCCCAAGAGCATGACCCCAATAACCCACCTCCTCCAGCCACACCCCACCTTCCCACAGTTACCACCCAATTATGACTAATAATTATTAAACTATCAAATTAATTAATCCACAGATTAAGTTACAGCTCTCACAGTATAATCATTTCACTTGTATACATTCCTTCAATACTACAGGAATTGTGGAGAACTCCTCATATTCAATCCATAACTCTTAGGAATGAAGATGTTTAGAAATATGTTTAAAATTTCAGGTATGATGCAGTATTAAAACTGTGACAATATATTTAGCACCATGCACCTGTAAAGTTAGAATTGACATGTTCAAGTTGTGGTGGGAAACCTGGATTTCTGGTCAGGCCCCGCCCCTTAGTTGTTTTGAGACTGTAAGCAAAACCATCTCTCAGTTTTCTCACAAGCAAAATGGAGACTGCATCATAATATATATTTTACACAGTTGTTGTGAAGTTAAGTACAAGGGTACAATGTGTGTGCACAAGGTAATGTATAGTACAGGTGTCAATTTATTACACTGGAAAATGTGTTAAATGGACCCTTCCCAAAATATTACCTAGAAAAATATTCTTCATTGTAATCTTTATATGCCAAACTTTCTCTATTCAATGGCTGGTTTTGTGGGTTTCCAGAGGGCAGATACTTATTCCACACCCTATTTATTTCCGAGAATGTTGAATTAGTGAATGCATATATGAGTCTAAACACCAGAGGTCTTTTATACTTTTGATAGGTTATCTCATTCAATCTATGCAATTTTTCAGTGTGGGACATTTATGAGACTCAGTTTTCTCCTGTATGAAATAAGGACAATAATCACAAATTCCAACACTGCTATAAGGAGCCAGTGAGATGATGGACATAACAGGACCTACTGCGGTTCTAGACCCAAAATAGCCACTCATGAAATTCTAGTTCCCATGCTGTATCTTTTTTTTCTCCTACCAGGGATTGAACCCAGGGTTGCTTAAACACTGAGCCACATCCCAGCCATTTTTAATATTTTCTTTAGAGGCAGGATCTTCCTAAGTTGCTTAGGGTCTTGCTGATTGCTGAGACTCCCTTTGATCTCGTCCTCCTCCTGCCTCAGCCTCCCAAGCAGCAGGGATTACAGGCATGTGCACTGCATCTGACTCATGCTGTTAATTCTGTTTTCCTAACAAGACTACCAACTCTTCTCCATATACCTCTTGCCTGTGTAACTGAACCATGCACACTAGGTCGACTGAACTGTCTTGACTTTTGACTTTTGGGAGACTCATTCATGTAAGGCAATAGTAGAAATTTGGGAAGAGAAAGATCAAGGTCTTTTTTTTTCTTTGCTTCCCTGCCACCTCTTTTAGTATTGGAGATTGAACCCAGGGGGACTTTGCTACTGAGCTACATCCCTAGCCCTTTTTATTTTTTTATTTTGAGACAGGGTCTCACTAAGTTGCTGAGGCTGCTGGCCTTGAACTCACTATCCTCCTGCCTCAGTCTCCCAAGTTCCCAAGTAATGGATTTCAAGCATGCACCAACACACCTGGCAAGATATCAAGGTCTTTATTCCTCTACTTCCCTACATTCCAGGCTACATTTCTCTAAAAAGTCCATGACTCTGGTAAGAAGGTTCTCTCCTACAACTTCTCTCTCTCTCCCCCACTGCTTCCCTGTGCACACATGTGTGTGTTTGTCTCATTTTGTTATAACTGCTCTATCCTCTTCTGTTAAGGGCTAGTAAAAACGTCTAGTTATTTTTAGCCCAAAGAACTTGACCATACCTTGTTGGTTACTTTTTTTGCCCACAGCTTTGCAAATAGGCCTTTCATTAATTTCTCAAAAACTTAGTTTGAGTGAACCATCTGTTTTGTGCACCCTCAATATTATAAATCTTTTTGAAACTCTGAGGCTTAAGAGGTGAAGTACTTGGCCCAAATTCACACAGGTACATCTTTGTGAAGCACAAAACCCCATATCAAAAATAAAAATCCAGCATTTCTTGGAGAACTACCTGGTGGCTTTAGATCTGAAACTGCTCTGACTCTATTCAGTTCACAACAGAAAGAAACACATACCTAATAATTCAAAAAGGCTTACTAATAAAGGTACCACATGCCTTTGTGGTATCTGTCACCTATAAGGAAGTTAAGTGAAACAGAAAATGGGACTTAGAATTGCTTAAGATTCAGATTAGGGAAGAAAAGAATATGAGAGACTTTGTAACAAGCTTCCAATATAATGGGATTGCTATGATGGGGAAAGCTAGTTGCACCTCTTCATTGCCCTTTAGTGTGATTTGTCCCGCAAGGATTTGTGTGTTTGAGGCTTGGCCCTTGTATGGCAATATGAGAAGTGGTGGGAACCTTAAGAACTTTAAATGGGAGATCTTTAAGTTCATGGAAGAGCCTTCTTCTGAAGAGTTTAAGGTACTTTCAGGACTTGACTGAGCTCTTACAAGAGTGAATTGTTATAAGAGCAAGCCCTAACCCTGACTTTAATGAAAAGTTAAGAGATATCTCCTGAATTACAACCAAACATGAGAGTTTACTCTAAAGCTGAACTTTGTTGCTCAGCCCCAAATATTAATAGTAATATTATGATTATTAATAACCTCCACTTAGGGAATGTTTACAAAGTATCTGGTAATGTACCAAGTATTTGCTTATATTATTTACTTCTCAGAAAAAACTTTTAATATAGTCATTGTGATCCCAATGTGAAGAGATTAGGTAGCTTGCCTGAGGCCATATTGTTTGTAAAAAAAAAAAAAGAAAAAAAAAAGAAAAGAAACTAAATTGAAACCAGTACTGCCTGACATCAACTTATTCTTACAATAGATTTAAGCAAAAGAAAGGGTCATGGATGAGGAAATATTTTGATTGCTTAAGCACTGATTTCAATGAAGCCACAATGGTGAGTTTTCTCACTTATTAGCCCATTTACTCATCAGTTCCCCCACCCCCATTTTATGACTGAACATGCCTAGCAGTCAAGCCAGCCTATGGAAGAGTTAAGCCATAAAATGAACTGATTGGAGTGTGAGATTAAATCACTACAGTTTGTCCCCACTGCTGGAAACATAGAACTCAGTTTGTTTCATGCTAGTGACAGTAGGAGGAGTTCTAGAGTGCACAAACAAGGAAATCTTACCTTAGACCTGCCTGTTTTTAATTACTATAACAAAACATCTGAAACAAGTTAATTTTATAAAGAAAAGAGTTTTACTTAGCTCACAATTTGGGTGGTAGAAAACCCAAGATTGGGTTGCCCTATCAATTTGGCATCTTGTAAGTGGCTAGATGTGTAGATGGGTCTCATTGCGGGAGTGCCTGGTGGAGAAAAAGATGTTATTCCATACAGGAAGCCAGAAAATAATTCAGGGTTAGGGCTTGCTCATATAACAACTCACTGTTGCAAGAGCTCAGTAGTCCTGAAAGTATCTTAAACCCTTCAGAATAAGGCTGTTCCACGAACTTAAAGATCTCCCATTTAACGTTCTTAGAGTTCCCACCACTTCTCATATTGCTATACAAGGGCCAAGCCTCAAACACACAAATCCTTGGGGGACAAATCACAGTCAAGCCATAATATATTTCCCAACCAAACTTCCTCTGCCCCATCCCAAGCTATTCTCTCATCTATTTAAATACTGCAGAATGTAGCAGGCAAGGAATGGAAAGGAAAATGAAGTTTGTGTTAGAAGCCCAGAAGATGGCATGATATCTTGGCAATTTATTTGTATACTTTTTTCTTTATACCTCAGTGAGAAGACTGGACTCAAGAACCTCTAATGGTGTTCGCTACTCATATGCTGTGATCTTTTCATCTTGAATCCCTGCTACCCTGATTACTGAACCTAATGACTACAAACTGTTATTGGGTCCATACATAGAGACATCAGTATGATTTTTCTGTCTACATTATACTTGTACATTTATCTATAAATATATCTATACCTATATTCAAGTGTATGTATATATATATTTTTTTCTTGGTAAGATACTTTTAGGTGTTATTTGAATATTTAAATAGTTTAAATTTCTTAAAGAATTTAGAGGGGCTAAGTCAAGTTTTATTTAGGGAATAAACAAATCATTATGAAAGAGATTAAGTTTGAGTTTCACACTAGTTCTGGAAAGCAGCATTTCTTCTGGTTATTTGTATAGGAGATGCATAGTTGGATATTAATTTTTTATCAATTCTACAAATATTTGCTGAACACCTAAATCACATAAAATGCTGAGGATGACTCATCAAGGTGTTCAGTGACACTGCTGCTGCCAAACCACAAAAATTCTGATCTTTCGGGAGCTTTATCATCACTTGTACCAAAATGGTGTATTCCAGAAGATGCTGAGAACCCAAACAAGTGAGATCTCCAAAAATAAATACCTTGAATTTGAAAGCAAATATTTCACAGATCAACTGGCTTACTTCCCCCATCTCCCTAATAATATCATGCATTTGCTATGGTATGCAAATTCTCAATGAAAAGATTGATCCAGTTAAGAAGTGAAAATTGTAGGAAATAATATAATAGTTATCTGAATCACAATTTAAACACAAGTTACATATTTGTTCTTAAGATATATGCTGTTTTTAACTGAACTTGACATACCCAGGTCTGTCTACCACAACTACAATAGAAAAATTTTTTATTATTTTTATTATTTATTTTTTGTACTTGTAGAGGGACACAGAGAGTGACATCAGTACAATGTAGAATGAGGAAGCTCCAAGTTCTATTTCCACAGAAACATCACAGTGAAGAGATATATATATAAAAAAAAAAAAAAGCAGAAGGTATCTGAGCCAACTGGAAAGCAATAAAAAGGTTTAACATAACAAAGCAAATGGCTAATGAAGAAAAGGCCATTTTCAAAATGGTAAGTAATCCCCCCCCAAAAAAAAAACCCAAACATAAATAAATAGGGAAAACAAAATAAAATCATGAATAACACTGAAGAAAGTTGTTGTTGTTTTTCTTTTTTAATTAGATATGTCTCATATCTTGCCCCAAATGGCAGTTTTCTTGGTCTTGAGCATCAACACACCAGTTCCTAATATTTTTCCCCTTAAACCAGGGAGACAAAGCAATCTTTATTTGGAAATGATTGTGCAAACCTTTTATAACCTGTCTGAGGCTATATGAAGTACTAAATTGTTAGTCTTCATTTCACAAAACATATAACACAGGTGGTAAACACAGGCAGGCATTGGTTGTGAAAGTTATAAGAGGACTATAAAATTACAGATACCTGGGGCTGGGGTTGTGGCTCAGCGGTAGAACGCTCATCTAGCATGTGCAAGGCACTGGGTTTGAGCCTCAGCACCACATTAAAAATAAATAAATAAGTACAATAAAGTTTAAAAAAAAATACAGGGAAATTACTGGTGGAGACATACAATAGATAATCTAAATCCTTTAGAAAAAACTGATGTGAGATGAGACTCTGATAATTTAAAACATTCACAAGTAGTCATGTACATATAGGAATTTATAATGCCACAAGAATACCCACATAAGACACATGTTCAGAAAAGACAAAAAAAGACTTTAGCTTTCACTTTAGACTCAGCCATTTGTTCACAGTAAGTGTATCTAATTGGTGATTGACTCCCTCAGAACAGAGACAGTCTGTAAATACTGGGGAGACTTGGATGTTCTCTGTTTATTGGTTGAAATTATGGAGTGTTTTTTTCTTTCAGCTTCTTGCATTCAAGGAAATCTCAGTCAAAATACTATCTAAATACATGCTAAAAACAAAGTCATTGTACACTCATGAAAAATAATTGTTTTTATAAAAATAGTTTGAAAAGCTCTCAAGAAAGGCACAAGCATGGCCTTTACCAATAGGGGAAAAAAACAAAGAATAGAAAAGGAATCTGTTTTTCATTTGTAAATTCTCAACAAAATTATAATATATACAAAACAAATAGAAACAACCCTCAAAGAAGTCCTGATGTTAGACTTACAAAAGAATTCCAAAAATTATCTTAAAAGTATTCAAAACCTATAGGAAAACAGACAAATAACTAACACTAATTCATAAAACAATATTTGAAAAAATGAGAATATCCATGAAGAGAAAATATTAGAAAGAACTAAACAGAATTTCTTTTGCTGAAAATTTTCACAAATGAAATGAAAAATTCACCAGAGGAGTTCAATTTAAAAAAAAAAAATGAAAAACACAGGTGCGGTGGCAAATGACTGTAATCCCAGGGGCTCCAGATGCCGAGGCAGGAGGATCACAAGTTCAAAGCCAGCCTCAGCAATTAACTCAGCAAGACACTGTCTCTAAATAGAATATAAAAAAAGTGCTAGGCATGTGGCTCGGTGGTTAAGTGCACCTGAGTTCTATCCCCAGTACCAAAAAGAAAAAAGAAAGAAAATTTAAATAGAGAATTAAATCAATGAACTTATAAAAAGGACAATTGAAATGAAAAGTTAGAGAAGCAGAGAAAAATTAATGAAAAAAAAATGAGCAGAGTCTAAGGGACTTGAAGGCCTTGAGGGTCCCCATCAAACGGAAAAACATTCCCATAAGGAGAATTCCGAAAAGAGAAATGGTTAGATTATTTCAAGAAATATTGGTGCAAAATTTCCAAATGTTAGGAAAGATACAAATCTGTATGTCCATGAAGCTCAACAAATGCCAAGTAATATAAATTCAAAGAGAGTACCTCAAAAACCTTATTTTAAAAAAATGGGGCTGGGGTTATAGCTCAGTGTAGACTGTTTGCCTTGCACATGTGAGGCACTGTAAAAATAAATAAAATAAATAAATATATTGTGTCCATATTAAAAAATATCTTTAAAAAACCCTGTTGAGACAAAGAAAGGATCTTTATAAAGCAGCAAGAAATAATTGACTCATCACATACAATGAATCCTCAATAAGGTTGGCAGCATGTTATTCATCAGAAAACTTGCAAACCAGAGTCAGAAGAATGATGTATTTTAAATGCTTAAATGAATAAAAACACATTTAAATGAGATTTTGGTATCTGGAAAAATTTTCTTTCGATTTCATACACTTTTTCCATGTAATATGTAGTCTCTAAGGTAACCAGAAAGAAAATATCTATATATTACTTGACTGATAATTACAGATATATACATATGTACGTATGGCAAAATGGTAAATGTGTGCTGTGTATATTTTATCACAATTTTAAAGAGAGAATAAGCCATTCCCAGATAGGCAAAACTAAGGGAGCTCATGACCATTAGATTTTCCCCATAAAAATGCTAAAGGCAGTGTTTCAGGTTGAAATGAAAGGATGATAGAGAGTAGTAGCTTGAAATCACATGAATGTATAAAGTGTATATGTAAAGATAAATACAAGAGTAAATATGAAGTCCAATATAATTCTAATATTATATTGTAAATGCTCTTTATTTTCTAAAGAATTTAAAAGGCAAATACACAAAATAACTCTAAATCTATAAAATTTAGTAAAAATTGCATATAGATGTAACTTGTGACATCAATAACAAAAGGGTGCACATTTATAGAAATAAAGTTTGTATATGAATGTAATTAACTTGGTGTCAAATTAAATTACATAATATAACTTTAGAAGTAAAGTAGATAAAATGTGATAGACACAAAAATAATCTACACATTACACAAGAGGATATTAGAAAAGAAGTAAAACTTTTTGCCATAAAAAAATTAACCCAAAAGAATGGAGTAATGGGGAAAATAAGGCAGAAATAGCTATAAAATTTATAGAAATAAAACATCAAAATGAGAGAAGAAAATTCTTATCAGTAAGTGTCTTAAATATATATAGATTATATTTCCAATCAAAAGACATAGATTGGCAGAAAGGATTTAAAATATGATCTAACTATATGTTGCATAGAAGAGTCTCACTTTAGGTGGAATAATGCATAGGTTGCTAATAAAAGGAAAGAGATGTTCAATGTACATAATATCCAAAACAGAGAGGGATTGGTTATTCTTATACCAGATAAAATAGGCTTCAAGTAAAAACTGTTACAAAACACAATAACAAATAAATACTAAGGATTAATATCAAGTTCAATTTGTTAAGAATATATGACCATTAGAACATGTATGCATCAGATGGAGTATTCCAAAATATATGAAGGTATCTGAAAGAATAAAAGATGTAGAGAAACAGTTCTGCAATAATAATAGAAGAATTTAATAAATGATATTTAATGATAGAAAAAACAGAAGTTCAATAAGAATATGGAGGATATGAACTATACCATAAAATAATAAGCCCTAGTGGATATACACAACACTTCATTCAACAACAGCAGACACATATTTCTCAAGTGCACATGGAACATTCTCCAAGGTAGGCCAAGAGCAAGTCTTAATTCAAAAATAGTGAAATTATACAAGCTATTCTTCTCTGACCAAAATGAAATAAAGCAATGAAACATTAATAGAAGAAAATACATAAATACATAGAAAGCAAACAATGCATATTTAAATAATCAGTAGATTAAAAAAAGAAACTATAAGATAAATAATAAAATACCTTCAGGAAAAAAAAATGAAATCATAACACACTAGGGCTGGGGTTATGGCTCAGAGGGTAGAGTGCTCACTTGCCATGTATGGGGCACTAGGTTTGATCCTCAGCACTACATAAAAATAAAATAAAGATATTGTGTCCACCTATAACTAAAAACTAAATATTAAAAAAACATAACATAAAAAAATTAAAAGATGCAGCAAAAGCAGTTCTAAGAGGGAAATCATATTTGTAAACACATACATTTAAAAAGTTGTAATAACTCAATTGAATATCTAATTTAAGACCCTTAAGAACTAAACAAAGACAAGTAAATTTAAATCAAAGCTAGTAGATGGAAAGAAAAAAAATAATATTGGAACAGAGATAATTGAAAATAGAAAACACCGGAGAAAAATAAATGAGACCAAATATTGTTTGTTTGAAAATCTCAACAAAATAGACAAATCTTTAGTTAGGTAAGCAAAGAGAAAAGCTTCATATTACCAAAATTAGAAATGAAACTGGGACATTACCACCGATATTACACAAACAAAAATGGATAATAAGAAAATGCTATGAAAGATTATACATCCACAAAATGGACAACCTGGTGAAAATAGTCAAATTCATAAAAGTACACAACCTACCAATAATGTCATGACAAAGTTGAAAATTGAAAGTGACCTATAAGCATAATTGGTTTATAATTTATTTGGAGGTTAATCACTAATAAATCTGTGCTCCTCCTCCCAAAAAACACATGAAACCGGATGGTTACACTGGTCACTTCTACCAAGAATTTAATGAATAATTAAAAACAATTATTTTAAAATTATTCCAAAAATTTGAACAGAAGTGAACACTTCTAAACTTTCTTTCAAGGACAACATTACTCTGATATCAAAATCAGACAAAGATTCTAGAAGAAAAATTAAATATAAGCCAATATCTGTTATGAATATTGATTTGTAATTACTAAGCAAAATACTAACAAACTGAATTTAATAACATTTGAAAAATATTGTACACTGTGACCCAGTGCAATTTATTCCCATAATTCAAGGATTTTTTTTAAATATGCAAAACAATGTAAAATATAACATTACTAGAATGAAAAGGGGAAGAGCACTTGATCATCTCAAATGATGCAGAAAAAAACATTTGGCAAAATCAAACACTTTTATGAAAAAAAAAATGCCTTCCTTAAACTACTAATAGAAGAAACCATACCCAGCCACCATCATATTCAATGGTGAAAAGTTGAAACTTTTCCTCTAATATCAGAAAAAACAAGTATGTCCCCTCTCACCACTTCTTTTCAACATAGTACTGGAAGTACTTGACACAGAAATACATCAATAAAAAGGAATAAAAGGCATCCAAATAGGAAAAGAGGGAAAATGCATTTTATTTTTGCTGATGATATATCTTATATTTAAAAGACTCTGTAGAATTCACCCAAAAACTGTTAGAACTGTAAATGAATTTGATAAAGTTTCAGAATACAAACTTAACAATGAACTATTTAAAAACTATTTATAAAAGTTATTTATAAAATGATTTTATAACAGTATCAACAATTAGTACACTTAGGAGTAAATTTAACCAAATAAGTAAAAGATCTTTACACTGAAAACTGTAAATATTGGTGACAGAAATCAAAGGTGATAAAAAGAAATGGGAAGATATCCTGTATTTATTATTTGGAAGAATTAGTATTTTAAAAAATACCCATGCTATCCAAAGAAACCTATAGATTCCATGCAATCCCTATAAAAATCCTGATTCTATACACAAATACAAAACATAATCCAGAAATTTGCACAGAACCACAATGGATCCCAAATTGGCAAAGTAATCTTGACCAAAAAGAAGAAAGCTGGAGATTCCACATTACACATATTCAAAATAATGTTGAAAGCTATGCTAATCAAAATATCATTGAGCAGTGAGGTACCAATACAATGGAATAGAGAAGGTCACTTTCCTGGCTGCTCTGTAGCATGGGACCAAGAAAGCAAACAGGTAGCTTCTCAGCAAGGTTGGTGAAAAAAAAGGAGGGGGGTGCTTCACTGAATTAATTATGGACATAGGAAGTTGGATATAATAAAGTAAAGAAGAAATACCCAATGCCACTGCTGCTGCCTGAAGTACCTACCACAGCAATCCTTTTGGTGGAAAAAGTGGATGGGTAAGTCAATTAAAGGAACCCACATATTTAGGAGGTCTGAGGCATGTCTGGGTAGAGAGAGATCAGAGATCATTGATACTGCCCAACTAACTTCAAAGGTGTGCTGCACAATATATATGTGAGGGAAAGAAGATGCATCTCTCCCGGCTGCAAATGTAGTACAAATGAAGAAACTCTTTTGCAGCTCCAGTGCAAGGGCCAGCAGCTAGGAGAATCATTACCTGTCAAACTTAGCCCAAAATACAGCCCTGGCAAACCCACACAGTATTACATAGAGTGTGTCTAAGTGACAGAAAAAACAAACGTGGAGAGGAAATTTACACAGGGGTATACAGGTCAGGAAATGAACCTGCCTCTCCTTGTACCCCTCCCCCTCCAGAATGGCTGATTGAAGGACCAGAAGGGTAGGGGCAGGATTGATTGCGTTTGTAGAATGAACCTGAGCAACCAGAAAAATGGAGTCCATGGGTGATTGAGGAGAGTAAGGATTGGCTCTTGTACTGCATGGGTGGAATCCAAGGGAGCTCCATGTGAGACAGTCTCCAAGTGTGAACCAGCAACTATTGAGTCTGAAGGTGTGCTGATTTAAATCTTAAGACCAATCACCACTCAAGGAAACATCTGGAGCCTACCTAAACCGAAAGCCCACCTCCAGGAGCTTTGCCTATGGGGTTACTTGTCACATTGCAACAATCCCATCTAACACAGCTGAGAGGGGAAGCCAAGAATCTTTTGAACTTCATCAGAAACAATTCGTTAACTTTTGATCATCAAGATCTGTGTTTTTTTTTTTAATTTTCTCAGTTCAATTGTAACTTGAAGGTTTATGGACACTTATACTTATTCATATTTGTTTCTTTTTTCTCATTTCTAGCATTTTGTGAAAGTAGCTATTTTAGATGGATCAGTATTTTGAGGACTTAGGATGTTTCATTAGTATATTTGATTAGTATATTTCATTTTTGATCTTATATTCTTGTAATTTTTTAGTTTTTATTTTATACATTTCCTCTCACTTATTTGTTTTGCTCAATTCTCTTTCTCTTTTCTTTCTAATAGCAAATCTCTATTTTCTCTGCTTCATTCTTCCTTTAATATTTTACTTCTATTTCCTCCCTCCTTCATAATCACATCCTACACCAATTCTGCACTCCCCCTGTCCACCACTTGAAATTGTAAACCCTTCTGTCAACTTACCATTTTTGCCATAGACAGTAACTGATAATATAATTTCTGTTTATTGTGACAATTAACATTGTAGATGCCATAGCAGGAAATATTTGGTCTAATGCTGTAAGTTGTTTGCATTGGTTGTTGTTTTTATCTGTCTTCCCCTAAACTGTGTGGTACTGGAAACCTTCAGGGACAATATAAGTCCACAGGTTAGAAATTGTACTGCATCAAATCCATATTGTTAGATGGGTAGACACAAAACAACATGAAAAAGCAAGGGAAAAAACAAGACGATTCAATAAAATAATCCATTGACACTACAGTGGAAGAAATGTCAGAGAAGGAGTTTAGAAAGTTCATTGTTAAACTGATCTGCAAGGCAAATGATGCTGTAAGGAGTGACATCAGAGAGAAAATACAGGAAGTGAAATGTCACTTACATAAGGAGATAGAGTCTGAAACAAAAATTCAGCAGACATACTTGAAAGGAAGAAATGAACAGACCAAGTTTAAAACTTCTTGGAAATAATCACCACTAGACCACTTGGAAAACAGAGTTCAAACAATGAAGACAAATTATATAATATTGAAAATAAAGTTGACTGTGGAGAAAATATGTTAAGAGACCATGAACAGAACTTCCAATAAATATAGGATACCATGAAAAGACCAAACTTAAGATTTATCAACATAGATGATGGCTAAAATTTAAATATAATGTTAAATATTATAAATAATTATGCCCTAAACAGTGGAGCATCTATGTATATTAAACAAGCCCTTCTCAATTTCAAGAATCAAATAGACTACAACACAATAATACTGGGTGACTTTAACACACCTCTCTCATAACTGTATAGATTGTCCAAATAAAATAAAGATGCTATAGAACTAAAAACTTAATAATTTAGCTATTATATATATATATATATATATATATATATATATATATATAGTATATTTCAACCATCAATGACTGAATACACTTTTCAGCATCACATGTTCCTTCTCTAAAATAGACCGTATCTTAGGCCACAAAGCAACTTGTAGAAAATACAGAAAAAAAAATACAGATAATATCTTTCATTCTATCAGATCATAATAGAATGCAATTTCAAATCAATGATAAAATAAATAATAGAAGCTATTCTAACACCTAGGCACTAAATAATACACTATTGAATGAAGAATGGAGAGCTAAAGAAATCAGGGAGGAAATTAAAAAAAAATACTTAGGTAAATGAGAGTAGTGATGCAACATGTTAAAACATCTGGGACACTATGAAGATGGTTCTAAGAGGGAAGTTCATTGCACTGAGCTCATTAATTAAAAGAATAAAAAGTTACCAAATAAATAACCCAACATTGCATCTCAAAGCCCTAGAAAAAGAAGAACAAATCAATAAGCAGTAGAAGACAGGAAAAAATTAAAATAAGAGCAAAAAAATCAATGAAATTGAAAAAAAAAGCAACTAAAAATCAATAAAACAAAAATTTGTTTTTTTTGAAAAATATTTTTTAAAAAAATTGATAAACCCTTAGGCTATCCAAGATAAAGCAGGAAAAAAATCTCAAATTATTCAAATTTGTGATGGAAAGGAAAATATCATCACAAACACTAATGAAATGCAGATGAAAATCAGAAACTATTTTGAAAATTTATACTTCAATAAAATAGAAAATCTTGAAGACATTGAGAAATTGGTGGAGACACATGACCTACCCAAATTGAATCAGGACGGTATAGAAAATTTAATCAGATAAATTTCAAGCAATGAATTTGAAAACATCACTTAAAAAATCTAACAAGAGAGAATAGCCCAGTACCAGATGTATTCTCAGCTGAGATCTACCAAGTCTTCAAAAAAGATATAGCATCAATACTCCTCAGGAAAAGAAAACTTGAGACCAGTATTCTTGATGAACATAGATGCAAAAATTCATGATAAAGTTTTGACATATCACATATAAAAACATACTAAAAAGATAGTGCACCATGACCAAGTGGAGGTCATCCCAGGGATTCAAGCTTGGTTTATCATATGTAAATCAATAAATGTAATTCATCACATCAATAGACTTAAAGGCAAAAATCACATAAGTATCTCAATAGATGCAGAAAAGGCATTTGAAAAAATACAGCATTCATTCATGTTCAAATCACTAGAAAAAATGGGGATGCTAGGAACATACCTCAACATTGTAAAAGCTATCTAGGTTAAACCTAAGGCCAATATCATTGTAAATGGAGAAAAATTGAAAGCATTCCCTCTAAAAACTGGAACAAGACATGGATGACCTCTTTTACCACTTCTCTTCAACAATAGTCCTTGAAACTCTAGCCATTAGGAAAAAGAATTTAAATACATATGAATAATAAAACAAGAGCTCAAACTAGCCCTATTTGCCAATGACATGATTCTATATTCAGGGTACCCAAGAAACTCCATGAAAAAAATTCTAGACCTCATAAACAATTTCAGCAAAGTAGCAGTATATAAAATTAACACCCAGAAATAAATTGTGTTCCTATACACCAATGATGAATCAGCTGAAAGAGAAATTAGGAAAAAATATCCCATTCACAACAGTCACAAAAAAAAAAAAAAACTTGGGAATCAATCTAACAAAAGAGGTGAAAGACCTCTTCAATTGAAAACTTTAGAATGCTAAGAATGTATCTGAAGAAGATGGAAAGATCGCCCATGTTCTTGGATAGGCAGAATTAATATTGTCAAAATGGCCATACTACACAAAGTAGAATGGCCATACTACACAAATACACATACTATACAAATTTAATGCTATTCCTATTTAAATTCCAATTATATTCTTCATAGAAATATATAAATCAGTCATGAAATTAATTTGAAAATATAAGAGGCCCAGAATAGACAAAGTAATCCTTAGTAAGAAAAGTGAAGCAGGAAGCATCACAATCCTAGACCTTAAATTACACTACAGAGCTATAGTAACAAAAATGGCATGTTATTGGCACCAAAACAGACATGAAGGCCAAAGTTAAAGAATAGAAGACACAGAAAAAAATCCATATGAATATAGTTATCTCATAATATACAAAGGCACCATAAACATATATTGGAGAAAAGATTTCCTCTTTAACACGTGGTGCTAGGAAAACTGGAAATACATATGTAGCAGAAAGAACTTTAACCCCTATTTCTCATCCTACAAAAAACTCAACTCAAAGTAGAATAAAGACCTAGGAAGTACACTAAAGACCCTGGGCCTTCCAGAAGAAAAAGTAGGCCCAACTCTTCATTGTGTCGGCTTAGGGATTGGATTCCTTAACAAGACTCATAAAGTGCAAGAAGTAAAATCAAGAATCAATATAACTGGGATGGTATCAAACTGAAAATCTCTTCACAGCAAAAGAAACAATCACAAACACGAAGAGAGAGCCTACAGAATGGCATAAAATATTTGCCACGTGTACCTCAGATACATCATTAATCTCCAGGATATACAAAGAACTCAAAAACCTTAACACCAAAAGAAAAAATAACCCAATCAATAAATGGGCAAAGGAACTGAAGAAGCACTTCATAGAAGAATAAATATGAATGGGCAACAAATACAGGAAAAAAGTTTCAACATCTCTAGCAATTAGAGAAAAAGTGAATTAAAACTATACTGAGATTCCATCTCACTCAGTAAGAATGCCAATTATCAAGAATACAAGTAACAATGAATGTTGGCAAGAATGTGGGGGAAAAGTACACTCATACATTGCTGGTGGGACTGCAAATTGGTGCAACCACTCTGGAAAGCAATATGGAGATTCCTCAGAAAACTTGAAATGGAACCACATTTTATCCAGTAATCCCACTCCTCAATTTATACCCAAAGGACTTAAAATCAGCATACATATAGGTTCCCTTGAGCAGACAAATAACTAAAGAACATGTGGTATATATACACAATGAAATTATGGTATTTGCTCATAAATGGATGGAATACCACTATCATGGTAATTGAATAAGCCAATCCAAAAAAATCCCAAATATTCTCTCTGATATGTGGATGTTAACACACAATATGTGTGGGGGGAGGCAAGTATAAAAGTTCAATGGATTAGACAAAGGGGAATGAAAGGAAGGGAAGAGTATGGGAATAGGAAAGACAGTGGAATGATTCTCTATGTTCATATAATGAATACACAACTGGTGACAATCCACATCATGTACAACCACAAGAATGGGATCCTAATTAGAATAAATTATACTCCATGTATGTATAATATGTCAAAACACACTTTACTGTTATGTATATCTAAAAAGAACAAATACAAAGATAGCACTGTGCATAAAGCAGACACACTGATCAATGGAATAGGATAAAGAGCCCAGAAATAAACCCATACATCTACAGTCAATTGGTTGTCAACCACAGCAGTCATAACACAGAATAGGGAATGGACAGTCTCTTCAAATAAGGATGCTGGAAAAACCGGACATTCACATAAAGAAGAATGAAAATGGATCAATATTTCTCCCCTTATAAAAGAATAACTTAATATGGATTAAAAGCCTAGACCTAAATTTGTAAAACTACTAGAAGAAAATGTAGAGGGAATGCTCTATGACAATGGTCTGGGCAATTATTTCTTGAATATGATCCTAAGCGTAAGCAAACATGAAATGAAAGCACACGTAGATAAATGGGATTGCACCAAAGCAGAAAGATTATATATAGCAAATAATAGAGTGAAGATATATCCCACAGATTGAAAGAAAGTATCTATAAAACTGTGCATTAGACAAGAAGCTAGTATTTATAATGTACAAGAAAATAAAAACACTCATTAGCCTATGTGTAATGTATTTAAAAATGGGTAAAGGAAATGGATAGACATTTCTCAAAAGATGATGTTCAAGTGACCAACACATAAATGGAAAAAAATTCAACACCACTAATCATCAGAGAAAAACAAATGAAAATTACAATGAGATATCACCTCCAATAAAAATGATTTTTATCAAAAGGCAAAAGAAAACTGCTAGTGAGGATGTGAATAAAAGGGAACCCTTGCACACTATTGCTGGGAACTTAAAGTATTACAGCCACTATGCAAAGCAGTATACAAGTACACCCCAAACTTTAAAAAAAATAGATGTATCATATCAACCAGTAAATTCCATTATTGGGTATACATGCCAAGGAAGTGAAATCAGTATGTTGAAGAGGCCTCTGTATTTCTGTTTATTGCAAACCTATTCACAGTTGCCCAGATATGAAACCAATCTAAGCATTCATCAACTGAATGAATGGAAAAAAAGAAAACAGGGTATATATACACAATAGAATACTATTAATTCATAAAGAGAATGAAATCTTGTCACATGGAACAGCCTGGAGGGAACAGGAGATCACTATATTAAGTATGCCAGACACAGAAAGAGAAGTGGTGGCTGATCTCACGCATATGTGGAATATAAGAAAGCTGATCTCAAAGAAGTTGAGAGTATAATAATGGTTACCAGAGTCTGAGGAGAGCAGGGGGAAGGGAAGAATGGGGAAAAGTTGATCAGTGGGTATTGACTTGCATGTGGGTAAGTGTAAGAGTTTCTTGTTTGCTATTGCACAGCAGAGTGAATATAGATAACAACTTCATACTTTATGTATCAAAAAGCTATAAGAAATGCTGGGGATATAGCTCAGTTAATAGAGTGCTTGTATGACATGCACAAGGCCATAGGTTCAATACTCAGCACCATAAAAAAAGGTATAAGAAAAAAATTGAATATCTTCATAATAAATGATAAGTGATTGGGGAGAGACTTTTGTTTAATGTGATTTTAACATTACACAATGTATACAGATATCAAAACATCACATGAAACCCCATTCATATGTACAATTTTTATGTTTTATGTATCTGTTAAAATTAAAGAAAGTGTAAAAGGAAATATCAGGCAACCAAATGATTATCAGATAACATGGTCATTTTTTTTTTTTGCTTTCATCAGTTTTTTTATTTGCTCATTTTAGATATAAAAAATAGTAGAGTGTATTTGACATATTATACATATATGGATTATGGCTTATTCTAATTAGGATCCTATTCTTGGGGTTGTAAATGATGAGGATTTTCACAGGTTGTATATTCATATATGAACACAGAAAAGTTCTGTCTTATTCATTGTACTGTCTTTCCTATTCTCATTGTTCCTCCCTTCCCTTCCTTTCACTTTGTCTAATCCTCTCCCCTCCCCCTTATTTTGTGTCAGCATGTGCATGTCAGAGAGAACTTGCAGCCTTTGGGTTTTGGGGATTTGACTTATTTCACTTAGTATGATGACTCGATCTTATATGTAGAAATCCTAGAGATTTCACATGAAGAACTAAAAGACAAAAATCTGTTAGAGGTAGTAAATGAATTCAGCAAATTGTAGTATACAAAATTAACACAGAGATACCAGTTGCATTAAATATATTTACCATGAACAATCTGAAAAGAAATTTAAGAAAACAATTCAATTTAAAACCATATCCAGGGCTAGGGATGTGGCTCAAGTGGTTGCGAGCTCGCCTGGCATGCGTGCGGCCCGGGGTTCGATCCTCAGCACCACATACAAACAAAGATGTTGTGTCTGCCAATAACTAAAAAATAAATATTAAAATTCTCTCTCTCTCTCTCTCTCTCTCTCTCTCTCTCTCTCTCTCTCTCTCTCTCTCCCTCTCCCTCTCTCTAAAAAAAAAAACATATCCAAAATGTTTAGGAAAATTTTAATCAATTAAAAATTTTAATCCATTTTAATCAGATTAAAGAATTGTACATGGAAAAATGAATAAAATTTCTTAAAGAGATTAAAGAACACAAAAATCAATGGAAATGATTCCTGTGTTAATGAATTGGAAGAGTCAATATTGTTACACCAACCAAAATGATATGTAATTTTAATGCAACCCATGTCAATATCCCAATGGCGTTCGTGCAGAAATAGAAAAGGATTCTAAAGTTCATATGTAATCTCAACTGATCTAAAAAAAATGGACATTGGTGAATAGGCAGAGAAATGTTGGAGAACTGAAACTTCCTGATTTCAAACATTAATGCAGAAATAGAATAATCAAACCTGTTTAGTAATGAACTAAGAACAGATACATGGACCAATGTAATAGAATTAAGAGCCAAATAGTAGTAACTCCTAATATAGATGGAATATTGATTTTTTAAGGCTGTCAAGATAAAATGAAGGGCCAGAAAAAAATTATATTAAGAGTACTTGGGGGCCGAGGTTATGGCTCAGTGGTAGAGCGCTTGCCTAACATGCGTGAGGCACTGGGTTCAATCCTGGACACCACATAAAAAAATAAAATTAAAAAAAAAAAGATTACTTGGAAAGTGGATATCTACATGTTAGAAATAATAAAGTTGGTTGTTACTGTATTTCATGCAGATCATCCATCCTACAGTACTTGTAAATATGTACAATCATTACCTGTGAGTCAAATATTTTAAAAATTGCTTAAGAAGATGAAAATAACTATGTTTATTTTATCATTATACTTGTATATGTATAAAATTATCATATGATATTCCATGATTTAGTACAAGTAAAATAATAATTAATGACAACTGTAACTCAAAATGGATAAAATATGTAAATATAAAAGCTCGACCTTTAAAATCCTGAGTGGAATACACAAGGGAAGACTACTGACATTGATTTAGCAAGGATTTCTTGGATATAACTCATGCAACAGAACAAAAAACAGATAAATTTGGCATCATCAAATTTACAATATTTGTAAATTAAAAGTAATTATAAAGAGAGAGAAAGGGCAAACTGTAAATTGGGAGAAAATATTGGTAAATCATTTATCTCATATGGTATTAATATCCATATAATATATAGTGTTTTCTCTCATATTTGGAAGCTAGAACAAAATAAGAGAAACAAAGTAGTTGGCAAGATTTCATATCATTCATCTATAGTAAGAACCAGTAGAATAAAAGAAGGAGATTGAAAAGGAGGGAGGGAGGATGTGAAGGGAGAGGAAATGTGGAATTAATTTAATAAAACATGCCATATGCATATAAAAATGTACTACAGGAAGTTTCACATATAAGTCTGTGTGTGTCTGTGTGTGTGTGTTGAAAGTATCAATTAAAAATCAATGAGAATAAAAGAAGATCAGTAGAAGATGGGAAGAGAGGTGGCAAAGGGGAAAATCGGGATTGAAAATCAAATTCCATGCATATATGATTTTGTCAAAATGAAATCAATTATAGCATATAATTTTAATGCTCTAATAAAAAGATAAATTCCCAACAAAGATGCTAAAGGATGCACATCATCAAAACCGCAAATTCAAATTACAATAAGAAACCACTACAGACCTATTAGGATGGCTGTTATAAAAAAGGAAATTAGAAAGTACTGATGAAGATGTGAAAAAATCAGAATGCTTGTGCCTTCCTGGTGAGAATTGAATATTGAAAATAAATGGAAAACAGATGAAAATTAGCATTTATATCATCAATTCTTTATATATGACTTTCTATTTTATTTTAATTTGCTTCAAATATTTTTGCAGTTTCTTGTTAAAGGATTTTTATTATGTCAGCTTTATAATCCAGGTTAGATAATTCTAGTATCAGTTTCAGATCATATGTCTTCCCATTTTTATTCAGTTGACATTTTCCTAGGTTTTTTTGGGGGGGGTATGATATTTTCTTTCCTTTTTATTATGAGTGATTTTCAATTGTATCTTGGGCATTTTTGTTATTATGTTATGAGACATTGGCCATATTCATGTCTTCTATCATTGCAGGACTATTTTGTGCCAGAAGGGAAAGCTACCTCATCACAATTGAGTTGACATGCAAGTCTAGGGTGCATGTTCAGCTTCTACTGATACCATCCCAAAAAGAAGTGGGAAGGGGTGTCTTGCCACCACTGAGAACAGATAGGAGTCTAGGTTTCCCATTGAGCCTCCACTGATGTGGGGTAGGGAAATGTGTGGGGTTTTCCATGATGTTTTTCTGGAGTAGAGCAGATCTTGGCAAGAAAGTTTTTGTCATTGTAGGCATTCTTTTCCAAGCTCATGAGCTAGAGATAACAGGCTCATCTTGGAAATATTTTTTTTTCTGTATCTGCTAATGTTTGTAAAAAGTAAGGGTTCTAGCACCTATTTTGGGAAAATATAGTGAGCAAAAATATATCCTAGGAATTTATTTCTTGTGTTCCCAAAGTATCTAGTTAATCTACATTTTTCTTTACATCTTTCTGATTATTCTTATCATAGTTTTGCATTTTATGTTAAGAATTGTTAGCTATACTTTGCAGAAGGAATATGACAAAATATGTCTATTTTCCAATTTTAATTCTTTTATTACGAATATAAGTACATAGAGAAGGAAAGAAATTGATGTAGACATTTAAGGCTGAATAGAGTTTGAGATTAGGAGGTTTTGATTAGTTTTCAGAGAAATCATCCCTCTGAGGAAGAGGAATAATATTCATTGGAGAGTTTTCAGCAGGATGCTCCTGTTCACTGACTTTCATATCCAGGGCCCTTCAACATGTAGAATTCATCCCTCTGTGATTCTTACCTTTTCTTTTTGCCTAATAGTTCATTTTTTTAAAAAAAATTATTCTAATTTCCTATATATGACAGCAGGATGCATTATAATTCATATTATATAGAAAGAACACAATTTTTCATATCTGTGATTGTATACAAATATAATCACACCATTTGTGTCTTCTTCATACATGTACTTAGGGTAGTAATGTCCACCTCATTTCACCATTTTGTTTTTTACCTTCTTGCCCCCTCCCTCCCCCTACCTAAACTTTGCCCTATCTAGAGTTTGTCTAATCTTCCCATGCTCCCCCTTCCAACTCCACTATGAATCAACCTCCTTATATCAGATAAAACATTCAGCATTTGGATTTTCGGGATTGATTAACTTCACTTAGCATTATATTCTCCAACTCCATCCATTTACCTGCAAATGCCATGATTTTACTCTTTTTTATTGTTTTTTATATTGCCTTGTGTATATATACACCACTTTTCTTTATTCATTCATCTACTGAAGGAAATCTAGGTTGGTTCCACAATTTAGTTATTATTAATTGTGTTGCTATAAACATTGATGTGGCTATGTTCCTGTAGTATGCTGTTTTTAAGTCCTTTGGGTATAGACCGAGGGGTGGGGTAGCTGGGTCAAAAGATGGTTCCATTCCCAGTTTTCCAAAGGAGTGTCCATACTGCTTTCCATATGGCTGCACCAGCTTGCAGTCCCACCAGCAATGTATGAGTGTGTCTTTTTCCCTACATCCTCGCCAAAACTTATCTTTGTTTGTAATCATTTATTATTGTATTTTTTAAATTTTTAATTGATTTTTAAAAATAAATGGCAGCAGAATGCATGACAATTATTATTACACATATACAGCACAAATTTTCATATCTCTGGTTGTATATAAAATATGTTCACACCAATTTGTGTATTCAGACATAGACTTTGGATAATGATGACCATCACATTCCACCATCCTTTCTACCCCCTGCCCCCTCCCTTACCCTCCAGTCCCTCTGCCCTATCTAGAGTTCGTCTATCTTCCCATGCTCCTCCTCCCTAGCCCACTAAAAATGAGCCTCCTTATATCAGAGAAAACATTTGGCATTTGTTTTTTTGAGATTGGCTAACTTCACTTAGCATTATATTCTCCAACTCCATCCATTTACCATCAAATGCCATGATTTTATTCTCTTTTATTGCTGAGTAATATTCCATTGCATATATATGCCACTTTTTTATCCATTCATTTACTGAAAGGCATCTAGTTTGGTTCCACAGTTTAGCTATTGTGAATTGTGCTTCTATAAACATTGCTGTGGCTGTATCCCTGTAGTATGCTATTTTTAAGTCCTTTGAGTATAGACTGAGGAGAGGGATAGCTGGGTCAAATTGTGGTTCCATTCCAAGTTTTCCAAGGAATCTCCATACTGCTTTCCAAATTGGCTGCACCAATTTGCAGTCCCACCAGCAATGTATGAGTGTACCTCTTCCCCCCCATCCTCGCCAACACTTATTGTTGTTTGTCTTCATAATAGCTGCCATTCTGACTGGAGTGAGATGATATCTTAGAGTAGTTTTGATTTGCATTTCTCTAATTTCTAGAGAAAATGAACATTTTTTCATGTTTGTTGATTGATTGTATATCCTCTTCTGAGAAGTGTCTCTTCATGTCCTTGGCCCATTTATTGATTGGGTTATTTGTTTTTTTGTGGGGTTTTTTTGGTACTTAGCTTTTTGAGTTTTTTATATACCTGAGAGATTAATGCTCTATCTGATGCGTGAGGGGTAAAGATTTGCTCCAAGTTGTAGACTCTGTTCACCTCAGAGATTGTTTCTTTTGCTGAGAAGAAACTTTTTAGTTGGAGTCCATCCCATTTATTGATTCTCTGGTGTTAATTCTTGTGCTATAAGAGTCTTATTAAGGAAGTTGGGGCCTAATCCCACATGATGAAGATTAGACCCTACTTTTTCTTCTATCAGACACAGAGTCTCTGCTGAAATTCCTAGGTCCTTGATCCACTTTGAGTTGAGTTTTTGCATGGCACCTTTGTCTAATATAAGATAACTGTAATTATGTGGGTTAGTCTCTGTGTCCTCTATTCTGTACCACTGGTCTACCAGTCAGTTTTGGTGCCAATACCATGCTATTTTTGTTACTATTGCTCTGTAGTATAGTTTAAGGTCTGGTATAGTGATGCCACCTGCTTCACTCTTCTTGCTAAGGATTGCTTTACCTATTCTGGGTCTCTTATTTTTCCAGATGAATTTCATTACTGCTTTTTCTATTTCTATGAGGAATGTCATTGGAATTTTGATTGGCATTGCATTAAATCTGTATAGTGCTTTTGGTAGTATGGTCATTTTGATAATATTAATTCTGCCTATCCAAGAACAAGGGAGATCTTTCCATCTTCTAAGGTCTTCTTTAATTTCTTTCATTAGCGTTCTTTAGTTTTTATTGTAGAGATGGGGGTAGTTTTCCTCATTTCCCTTTCAGAGGATTAGTCACTGATATACAGAATTGACTTTGATTTATGGGTGTTGATTTGCATCCCTGGGATGAACCCCACTTGATCATGGTGCACTATCTTTTTGATATGCTTTTGTATTCGATTTGCCAGAATTTTATTGAAAAATTTTGCATCTATGTTCATTAGAGATATTGTTATGAAGTTTTCTTTCTTTGCTGTGTCTTTGCCAGGTTTTGGAATCAGAGTGATACTGTTTTTACCCTGAAGTCTTATGGTACCCATGTAGGGATCCAATACCTCTCCTTTGAGGTGAGGGACAATGTTATCAGATCCCAATATAAATAGTATATACCCTAAAAACAAATAGGGAAGAGGGGTGGGAGGGAAAGGGAAGGAGAAAGGGAATTGCATGGATGGTGGAAGGAGACCCTCATTGTTATACAAAATACATGTATGAAGATGTGAGAAAAAAAGAATAGCATTACCCTAGATTAGGTAGAAAGAAGTGATGGGAGAAGAGGGGAGGGGTTGGGGAGATAGGAAGGATAGTAGAATGAAACAGACATTATTATTACTGTGTGTATATATGTGACTGCATGACCAATGTGATTCTGCAACCTATATACTCAGAAAAATAAGAAATTATATCCTCTGATTCAAATGTATGATATGTCAAGTTCATTGTACTGTCATGTGTAATCAAGTAAAACAAATTAAAAAAGACGTTTACAGCTTGATCAAAATGTACTGAGATGGTGAATTCAATTATTATCTATAATATACTCAGTAGGTTTGTGAAAAGCTTTACAATTTCTGATGGTGGACAAAGATCCAGGGTGAGGAGTAGAATGATATGCTGAGGAGGTAGGAGGTGAGGATATAGAGTTGTTATATCTTAGGAAGTGTGAAAGAGAAATCTGAATAGGAAGAACAGTAGCAGGATAAGGGAGAGGAAGTAATTTGGGGTAGAAAAGTAAGTGGGAAGACTTACTTGTTAGAGGATGAATTCATGAAACAACCACATACATATATTGAGAAAAATGAAAATGTTAAAATAGTAGAAATTGTTGGCATAAAAGCAAAAAATATGTATACAACACAGCTATAATATACTATTCAGATGTCCCAGTCCTCAAAATCCTAATTCATTCATAGTACTTGGTTTCACATATTATTGGGGATGTGAGGGCCATAGAATAGAGAGGGAGTGGGAGAATCTTAAAGGAAGAAACAGGATTGTTTTGGTTGGAAATCCATGTCTTTTCTGCTTCCCTTCTCACCCAATAGGTGGGGTCCTCTGCTGTTAGCTGATATCTCTGCCCTCAGGGTGGTGAAGTTAACCAGGGTCTCACTATGCCAGGTTAGCAGCTGCAAGGGAGAAGGGGGAGTTAGAAACTGGGTCCCTGACCAGCTGTTATTCCAAAACTGGGAATTGCCCCCACTGAAGATGGTGATGAAGGTGACCCAAGATGGAGTTGCCTGCTTTCAGTGGTGGGGTGTCAGTTCGTGTGGGGAGAGCCAGGTGATGGGGTTAGAGGATGAGTTCAGAGACAGCTCATGCAGTGTGTTGGCTGATATCAGAGCCTGTGTGAAGTTGCAGATGCAGGCAGGCTATTGCGCATACGGAACTATCTGCGCTGCTGCAGCATTCCAAGATGGCTGTGACTAGGGGAGCCCCACGTTGGTAGATGAGGGTCCACACAGGAGTGGCAGCTGGAGTTCCTGCATGTGGGAAGCTGCCCAATGTTCTGTGTGGGAGTGGCGTCGGTGATTTTTGTTCAGGTGTGTGACCGAAAGTTCCACACTGGTGTCGATGGTGCCAGCTCAAGTGCCCAATAGTCCTGCATGGGTGAGTAGTTGGGAGGCCTACTCTGATGCTGAGGCCTGGAGCACTGGCATGGCACGGTGGCTGTGATTCCCATTTCGCCCACAGAGAAGCAGTATTCTCACAACTTGAGTTCCAGGTCACAGAGCAATACAAAATGCTGCCTCCCTCTGGCCCACCATCTTGCATCTCACTAATAATGTTTTTTTTTTAATATTTATTTTTCAGTTGTAGTTGGACACAATACCTTTATTTTTTAAATTTTATTTGATGTGGTGCTGAGGATCAAACCCAAGGCCTTGCACATGCTAGGTGAGTGCTCTACCTTCTACTGCTGAATTACAACCCCAGCCCATAAAACTGTTTCTTAAATTCATGGTATATCCATGGACTTGTGTAACATTTATTTAGAAATTTAAGTCTCTTTCAACACCATGGGATCTATGATGGTAAGAAATAAGACCTGCTCTTATTTGAGATAGTAACTGAATAGTGGCAACACTGAAGCATTTCCTGTATTTAGCCACTATTCTCTAAGGATTTAATGGTTGGATTTACTACAGTCATCTTATGTTCATAGGGTGACAACTGAGGACAAAAAGAAATTAAATATAACAAAGCAGAAATGCAAAATGTATCTTGGATATTGGTGTTAAGTTATTTGATGAAGTATTGTGTATAAATATAAATGAGAGAGTAAGAATACCTCCCTCCCCCCAAGAGCTGATTCTCCATAAAATCAAAGGAAAACTTTGAGAAAAGTACTAAATTACACTTAAATAAAATATCTGTGAAGAGTACCATCCTAGGAGTGACTGAAAGGGTAGCGAACAGGGGCTAGAGGTATAGCTCAGTGGTGGAGTGCTTGCCTAGAATACAGGACAACCTCAGTTCAGTCTTCAGCATTGCAAAGAAAAAAAGTGTGGAGCAAGTTTGGAATTCCTTGAAAGAGCCACCCTGAGAAAATGGTCATTATATGACTTTTCTGATAGATTTCTAGAAAACTCCTTTTAGTAAGACTTTTTGGTGTTTGACTTAACTCAAAACTTGTTCTGTAGGTAAATTCATATCCCCAGGATATTAATTGAAAATGATCATTGCTGATTGTTTAATATTGCAACTGTCTGAAGTAGTAATACAAATATGGTCCATGAAGAGGTCGGCAAAAAAAAACTTAAAAGTAAGTTATGGGATATGATATTTACAAATAAGTGGGGAAGAAAAATTCCAATATTTTCCTTGGAACCTAGAAGACCATGCACATCTGTGCAGAGGTATATATGCCTAAGAAAGACATAATAAAGCTGCAGTCTCCTAAATCTGGCTGAACTTGTGGCTCTGCACAGAAGAAAAATCTAAGGTAAAACTGGATATTGCCAGAGCATTGAAAGCATGCCACAACACAGACACAGCACCTTTCAATGAAGTGTTGAAAATCCATTGATTCAAAGCAATGGATATAACTAAGTTAACTGAACAGAAATGAAGACACACATGGTAGTAAATGAAGATTTATAGAACTAGTACAAGAAAATCACTAAAAACAACAAAGGGCAACAACAAAAAGTGCCAGGTAAGGAGGGGACTCTGATTTCTAGAGTTTTCATGTTATATTTTATGAAATATATATTTAAATAAAATTTTTAAAACATGAAAAGAATCAGGAAATTATGTCTAGGACATGAGAGAGAAAAAGCAGTCAATAGAAACTACTACTTATTACGAAAAAACTTAAGTAGTAATGCCAGTTTGGGCAATTATTAAAATTCTCAAAGAGGTAAGCTAAACAATGCATAAGAATTTATGAGAATAATGTCTTACCTAGAAAATACCAAGAAAGGGAAATGAATATTTTTAAGAAAAATATCTAAATTCTATTGTGAAAATAAATAATAACCTATAAGGAAATTTTACTAGATGAGCTGAATTGCAGTTTTGAGTCAGGAAAAAGAATTGATGAACTTGAGGATAAGCCAGTGGATATTATCTAGACTGAGAAAGAGAAAATAATTTAAAAAAGAATGAAGAGAAATGAGCAGAGCTTTATAAAACTGAGGGGCATTATGGAGTTTCCTAATGTAAGCCTAGCTGAAATTCTACAAAAGGTGAGGCAAAAGGAGATGCACTTAAAAAGCATTTGAGGAAATAATGGCCAACAATGTCCAAACTTGATTTAAAACCATTAAATCAGTAAAACACATTAGGCTGTGGTTTCTTAAATAAACTTGAATCACAAGTAATGAAAGATTTTTTTGCTTCATAGAAATTAAAAACTCTTTAATGCAAAGAACACCAAGAAGAAAGTGGGAAGAGTTGGGCATTGTGGCACATGCCTGTAATGCCAGCTACTCAGGAGACTGAGGCAGGAGAATCAAAAACTGAGGCTAGCTTTAGCAACTTAACAAGACCATGTCTCAATTAAAAAAAAAAGTAAGAAGAACTAGGGATGTAGCCCACTGCTAGATGCTTGCATAATATTTCAGAGGCCAAGAGTGCTATCCCTTGTACTTCAAAAAAAATTTTCAAAAAGAAAGAAAGAAGAACTTTGAAAAGATATCTCAAATAATGGAGGAAACTACAGGCAGATCCTTTATATAAGAGATTTCTATTTAGAACTCATAAAGAACTATTATCACTTTATGATAAAAAACAAAAGATTTCCCATTCAAAATTAGACAAAGATTCTAAATAGACATTTCTCCAAAACAGACATACAAATGAATAAAATCACATTAAAATGTTAAATATTATTAATCAATAAGAAAATTTAAATCAAAACCAAAGCAAGGGTTCCACTTTTTAGATTTTATCCTGAAAAGGTCCATGGGTACTCTATACAGAAAAACAAGAAAAATTGGCAAAAAAGATTTAAAAACCATTTCAAGTTTGTGGAAATTGACCTAAGAGCAAATAGAAAATGAAGAAACGTGTTCAAGTATACTAACAGTCATAATAACAGTCAGAATCTGGTGCATTTGTGGCACATCTTACCTCTTCCCTCACCTCCCCCAACGTGGGTTTAGAATCCTCTATTCTCTTCTCCTTTCCCTCTCCTGCAATTTGCTGGTCTTAAATTTATTTGTAGTTTTTTTTTAATTGGTGCTTTATAGATATACATAAATGTTAAATCTGTGGTGCTATATTCATCTATGTACAAAGTATAATGTTGTCAATGTCATTTCTTAGTTCCTGCCTTTACCTTCTCCTCCTCCTTTCCCCCTGTCCTCTTCTTTTTCTCCACAATCTTCCTTGTGTTTTCATGAGATTTCCCCTACTTTTTCCTACATTTTTCTTTGGTTTCCACATACAAGAGAAAACTGAGTCTTACTTATTTCATTGATCATGAAGTTCTCTTATTCCATCCATTTACTAGCAAATGCCATATTTTCATTCTGCTTTATAGGAGATTATAGCTGAGTAAAACTCAATTGTGTGTATACCACATTTTCTTTATCCATTCACATGCTGATGGGCATTTGGGTAAGTTACACATCATAGCTATTGTGATTTCAGCTGCTATAAACATTTATGTTCCTGCATCACTATACTATGCTGCTATTAGTACTTTTGGTCAAATACCAGAGTAGGATTGTTGGATCATGTAGTGGTGCCTAAAAGGGCTAACTGTCTGAATTGATATTTCTTTATTTTTTTGGGGGGGTTGTTGACTTTATTTTTTATTTGTTCTCTTTAATTATACATAACTGTAGAATCCATTTTGATATATTTATACAAGCATGTGCTAACTTAAATAAATCAGTTACATCACATAAGTGTAGTATGCAAAAATTCATGTAATGATTTACAACAGATTTGCCTATTCAGCATAGACAAATCTTTTGGGACAGAGAGTTGATTAGTGGTTGCCTATATTGAAGGGAATATAAACAGAAACTGACAAATAATGGGTAAATTGATTTCCTTAGAGGCTGAGGAAATGCTCTACAACTGATTGTGACTATGGCTGTGCAAGTTTAAATATACCAAAAATTATATTATTGTACATTTTAGGTGTTGGAATTTTTAAATTATATCTTGAAGCTGCTATTAATATGTGGGGGAGGAAGTTGAATAAATATGGCATATCCATACAAAAGAATATCAAGTTGCTATTAGATAGATAGACATGGATATAGATAATATACAGATATATGGATAGATATAGGCTATAGAGACATATAGAAAACTTGTTTCTATTTCTCTTGAAGTTCTAAAATGTCTTCATTCTTAAATTTCCTCCCTTCTCAAAGGGCAGCATTCCATTCATGTTTTGCTGTAACTTCCTTTTTATTATTTTGATAAAATATAGAGAGCAATAATTACCAATTTTTTCATCTTTAAGTATGTACCACTAAGTACATTCACATATTGTGCAACCATTACAATTATCTATATGCAATAATAATAATAATAATAATAACCCCACAAAGAAACTCTGTACATTAAATAACTACTTCCAATTTTCCCTTTCCTTAGTCTCTGGCAAATGCCATGCTATTTTCTGTCTCAGTGAATCTGAGTAGGAATGTTATATATATTGGATCATATAGTTATTTTGTCTATTGGTGACTGGCTTTGAAAATATGTAGGCAGAATTAATATTGTCAAAATGGCCATTCTATATAAAAGTGTTATACAGATTCAATATGATTCTCATCAACATATCAATGACATTGAATGAAGAACTTTTAAAAAGTCTTAAAATTCATTTGGAAGAATAAAAGACTCATAATATCCAAAGCAAATAAGTGAAAAAAGTATGCTGGAGGCAGCACAATACATGACTTCAAATTATGCACACTGCACAAAACCTTAATCAAAATGGATCAAAAAATTAGGAATCGCATCAGAAATTTTGCAACTTCTAGAAGAAAACACAGGGTCACCACTATCATATTGGCACAGGCACTGACTTTCTTAAGAAGATCTCTAAAGCTAATGAAATAAAACTTATAATCAATAAGTAGGCTGACATCAAACTAAAATTACCATACAAAGCAAAGGAAACCATTAAAAACATGAACAGAAAGTCAGCTGCTCCTCTGATGGAAGTAAAATCCAGAATGTTTAAAGAACTCAAAACATTTAAAACCAAAAAAAGAAATAACCCAATGAATAAATGGGCAAAAGAACAGATATTTCTCAGAAGAAGAAATAAAAATATATGAAAAAATATTTAAGATCCCTAGAAATCAGGGAAATGCAAATCAAAACTACAGTAAGATTTCATCTCACTCCAACCACAATGGCAATTTTTAAGCATATAAATAATAATAATTACTGGTGAGGATGTGGGGGAAAAGGTACACTGATACATTGTTGGTGAGACTTCATATTAGTAAAACCATTCTGTAAAGCAGTTATGGAGATACCTCAAAAGTCTAGGGATGGAAATATCACATGATCCAATCCTCTTTATTTATTCCAAAGAACCAAAATCAATGTACTATATTGATACAAGCACTGCAATGTTTATAGCAACACAATTCACAGTAGCCAAATTATGGAATTAGCCTGGATGCCTGTCAGTAGGTGGATGGATAAAGCAATATGGTATATATAAGCAATGGAGTTTACTCAGCCTAAAGAAGAATGAAATTATATCATTTGCTGGTAAATGGATGGAATTGGAGAACATCATACTAAGTGAAATAAAACAGACTCAGAAAGTCAAGGGTTGAATTTTTTCTCTCATATGTGGAAACTAGATCAAAATAAGGGAAAACATGGGGATCAGATATCATAAAGATCTAAGGAAGACCAGTGGAAAAGAAACAGGAGATGGAGAGGTGGGGAGGAGAGATGGGAAAAGGGAGAAAGTTCAAATGGATTTAACAAAACCATGTTTCATGATTATATATATATATATATATGGAATTTCACCTTTATGTATATTTGGAAAACACCAACCATAAATAAATAAATAAGTTAATTAGTGAAAGGAAGATCATTAGAAAAGGGAGAAAACGAAGCGTTAGGAGGGGATGGAAATGAGGGCTCCACTCTCTTGGTAGTGACCTTAATAGAGTGAATCAAATTCCATGCATGCATGCATGATTTTGTCTAAATGAATTCAACTACTTTTTATAGCTATAATACTCTAGGAGATTTTTTAAAAAATTATTTCTTCATAAGGATGAAAACTATTCCATTATAAGTATACACCATATTTTTTTCCCATTTATTTGCTGATGAACACTTGGGTTATCTTCACCTTTAGGGTATTGTGAATAATCTTGCCATGAAGTTGGTTAAGAAAGAATATGGTTAAGATTCAACTTTCAATTATATTATGTGCAAGTGGAAGTGGAAATTCTGAATCATATCTTAATTCTATCTTTAACATTTTAGGTTCAATATTTTACATTCCCACCAGCAATACATTAAAAGGTCCAGTTTATACAAATCCTCTCTAAAACATAATTTTCCTTTTTGAAATAATAGGCATTATAATGGATATAACTATTCACCTAAAGACCAATGATGATCAATACCTTTCCATGTGCTCCTTGGATATTTTTACATCTTCTTTAAGAAATGTCAAAAAGAAAAATTCCTTGGCTCATCTGAGGATATATCTCAGTGGTAAAGTGCTTGCCTGGCATACATGAGGCCCTGGGTTCAACCTCCAGCACTACAAAACAATCTATTGCAAATGTATGAATGGGTTATTTGATATTTGTTGTATAGTTGCAAATATTTTCTTTTGTTTTCACTGGGTGGTCTTCTCTCTCTTAGTAGTGACTATTTATTTATTTATTTATTTGGTACTGAGGATTGAACTCAGGGGTACTCAACCATTGAGCCACACCCCCAGTCCTATTTTGTATTTTATTTAGAGACAGGGTCTCCTGAGTTGCTAAGCACCTTGCCATTGCTGAGGTTGGTTTTGAACTCACAATCCTCTTGCTTCAGTCTCCGGAGCAGCTGGGATTACCACTGTACCTGGATTGGTAGTGACCTTTAATGAACAAATACCTTTTATTTTAATTTGATGAAGTATAATTTGTCATGTTTTTTTTTCTTCCTTGTGCTTTTGGTATCATAACAAAGAAATCTTTGCCAAATTCAATCTCATGAAGATTTTAATTTCATGGTTTCTTCCAAGATGTTTAGAGTTTTGCCTCTACCACTTAATTCTTTGAAAAAAATTGGGTTAATTTTTGTATGTGGTATAAGTTAAAGGATCAACTTCATTCTTTTGCATGTTATTCAGTTTTCCCAGTACTGCTTTTTGTAAAGACTGTCCTTGCTCCCATTGAACGGTCTTATCAACCTTATAAGAAATCAATTACTCATATGTGTAGGGTGATTGCTGAGATTTCTCTTTTATCTAATTGTAGAGATCTGTCCTTATACGAATACCACACTTGAGTCTTTTTTCAGCTTTATTGAGGTATATTTAAAAAATAAAAATTTACATATTTTCTGTGTACAAGTTAATGATTTGACATTTGTATACATTTGAAATGATTACCAAAATAAAAATACTTAACATATCCATCGTCTCATGTATTTGTCTTCTGTGTTGTGACAACATTTAAGGATACTATACAATATTATTAAATATAGTCACCATGCTGTATTATTCATCCTAACTGAAGTTTTATACCGCTTAACCAACATCTCCCCATTTCTCCTAGCCCATAGCCCTAGGTGACCACCAGTATAATCACTGATTTTATGAGTTTGATTTTCTTAGCACATACAAATATATCATGTACTATTTGTATCACTGTGCCTACCTTTTAGCACATAACATTATGTCCCTCACGCTCATCTATGTTGTCACAAATGACATGAGTCCCTTCTTTTTTAAACTGAATTATATTCCTTTGTGTATATAAAATGCACACATAGGTTGATTCCATCTCTTAACTATTATGATTAATACACTAATGAACACAATTGTGCAAATATTTCTTTTAAATACTGACGTATTTTGCATACATATCCAGAGGCAGGATTACTAGATCATATGGAAGTTCTCATTTTAATTCTTCAGGAATCTTCCTTCTGCTTCCCATAATACCTTTACGACTTCTCATGTCCAACAACAGTAGATGAGTCTTCCATTTTCCCCACATTTTGCCAACACTTATTATCATTTATATTTTTATATTAACCATTCCAACAGATATAAGTTGATTTCTCATTATAGTTTAGATTCGTATTTCCCTAAGCATATTTTTATTGGTATGTTGGTCATTAGAGTATCTTTTTTTGGATAAATTCTTATTTACATACCTTGCCTATTTTAAAGATTGGAATATCATGCAGTTTTGATTACTGTAACATTTTTGTATGGTTTGAAAGCAGGAAATCTGAGTCAATCAAATTTATTCCTTTGTGTTATTCATGGTTACTTAAAATTACATATACATTTTAAACTGTTTTTTTTTTCTATTTTTGCAAAAATATCATTGGGCTATTGATAGGGATTTCAGTGAATTAGTAGATCACACGAGGTGATCCAATCTACAAATATATGGTATCTTTCCATATAGTTATGTGTCCTTTAAATTTCTTTCAGAAAAGGTTTCTAGATTTTAGCATATAAATCTTTCATTTCCATGCTTAAATTTGTCCTGTGATTTATTCTTGGATAACATCATAAATTAAATTGTTTTTCTTAAGGTCCTTTTGAGGTTGTCCCTTGCTTTTGTACAGAAACACAACTGATTTTTGTTTTGATTTTATTTAATTTTGCTAAATTTATTAGCTCTAACACTTTTTTTCTGTTGAATATTTGGTGTTTTCTACATATAATTTCATATAACCTGGCTTCAAAGATATTTTTACTTTCTCAACTTGTATGTTCTTTTCTTTCTTTTTTCATAATTGCTATGCCTAGAATTTCTAGAAATACGTTGAATGAAATGTGTTGCCTTTGACTTAATGTTTTTAATAGCTTGATTTATTTATTCATTTTTTTGTGGTGCTGAGGATCGAACCCAGTACTTTACACATGCCAGAAAGGTACTCTACCACTGAACCATGACCCCAGCCCCTTTGGCTTAATTCTGATCTTAGTAAAAACACTTTTGGTTTCCACTACTGAATATAATGCTAGTTAAATATTTTTTCATATAGTCTGTTTATTATATTGAAGTTTTTCTTCTCTTCTTAGTTTATTGAGGGTCTTTAACATGAAAATGTGTTTAATATTTTCAAGTGCCTTTTTTCATTAATGAGATGATCATGATTTTTTCTACTTCATTATATTAATTAGTATATTACATTGACTCTTTTTTCTTTTGTTTTGCTGGGGATTGAACTCAGAACCTCATTATTCTGGTTAAGCACTCTACCCCTGAGCTGCACTCCAGCCTATAGACATTTTGATGATTTTTTTTTCTGTGTATTGAAACGTCCCTGTATTCTGGGAATAAATCCCAATTGATTCCAGTGCATAAATTGTTTAATATACTGCTAAATTCTTTTTTCTAGCATGATGTTGAGAATTTGGCATCAATATTCATCAGAAATATCAGTCTGTAGCTTTCATGTAATATCTTTGTATCCCTTTGTTATCATAAGTAGCCTCATAGTATGATTTCCAGAGCTTTTACTTGTTGGGAGGTTTTTGATAAAATACTTAATGTCCCTACTAGTTACAAATCAATTGAATTTTTTTAAAAATTTTTTCATGATTAAGTGATAGTACATTGTGTGTTTTTTAGGAATTTGTCCATTTCATCTAGGTTGTAACATTGTTGGCATATGCATAGCCATTTTATTTTCTTAGATTTCTTTTTGTTTCTATAATATTGGCCAAATTTCACTGGTTTCAGTTTTTAATTTAGTAATTGGAGTTTTTTTTATTCTTAGTTAATCTATCTAAAACTTTGTTATCTCACCTTTTGCTAATATTAATGATATATTATTTTTCAAATCCCTCTTTTTATTTATATCCATCATAATTTTTTTTTATTTCTTTCTTCCATTATGAGTTTAATTTTCTCTTCCTGAAGTTAGGTTATAGATATCTTTTACCATTTTAATGGATGCATTTATAGCATTAAACATTTTCCTTGTCATGATATTTACCATTTCCAATCAAGTTTGCTAGTCTATGGTTTATTTTTTCATTTATCTCAAGATATTTTCAATTTCCCTTGTGATTTCTTCTACGACTCATTGATTGTTTTAAATTACATTGTTTAATTTACCAATATTTGTGATGTTTCAGTTTCCTTCTGTAATTGATTTCTGGATTCATTCCACTTTTATCAGATATTATGTTTTGTATGATTTCAATTTTTAAAATTTATTAAACCTTATTTTGTGACCTTACTGAGTGTTTACATACCTTGTCTTGAAAGCCTGAAATTGTTTTCTATGTGATCCAAATTATTGGTGAGACTTTTAACTAAATTTTTTATTTGATTTTTTTATGTCTTCCATTTACAAGGTTTCTGTTTTTTTTCCATAATATGTACCTCTTAATTGGAACGCTCTTTCACTTTCTGTATTTTTTCTTAGTTCACTCTTTAGATCCTCTTTTAGTTAACTGATCATTTTTTGAAAAAAAATAATTGAAGATGGACAGCATGCTTTTATTTTATTTGTTTATTTTTATGCAGTGCTAAGGATCAAACTCAGTACCTCACACATCTAGGCAAGAGCTCTGCCACTGAGCTACAGCCCCAGCCCTGGTTAACTGGTCTTTTTAACCCTCAGCTCTTTGAATTCATTGTCTGGGATACCATTTACATCAATATTTGTGGATTCAGTTATTTGGGGATTATAAAATTTTGAAGGCATCTTGTGGGCCTGTTTCCTGATGTTTTCTGAGGTCCAATATTTGAAAATATGTTGAAATGGTTTTCTCTTTCTCTGTTATATGGGGGGGGGGGGTCTTTAGTGAGTAGTTATATCTTTATAATTAGCCCCAGGCTAGGGGGTATATCTTAGTTTTGATACATCTGATCAATGTAATCAAATGTTAATTTCAACAACCAGTATAACTTTGAAAGGAAAGAGTTCTGTCAGTAATAGTGGTAATGTAATAGAAAATCACTATTAAAATATGCTATAAAGTTATTACTAATTTTTAATGCTTTGGATGTGAGGAGTCCACCAAAAGCTCATGTGTGGGACAATATAAGAAGGTTTAGAGGAGAAAGATTGGATCATGAAAGCCTTAATCCAATCAGTGAATTAATCACCTGATGGGGCCAATTTGGTAACTGAAGGCACATGGGGTGTGACTGGGGGAGGTAGGGCATTGAGGATTTGCCTTTGGGGTATATATTTGCATTTGGCAAATAGAGATCTCTTTCTCTGCTCTCTGATCATCATGTGAGCCACTTCCCTCCACTACAGTCTTCTGACATTATGTTCTGCTTCACCTTGAGCCTTGAGGAGTGGAGCCTACTATCTATCAATTTTTTTAAGAGAGAGAGAGAGAGAGAAAGAGAGAAAGAATTTTTTTAATATTTATTTTTTAGTTATTGGCGGACACAACATCTTTGTTTGTATGTGGTGCTGAGGATCGAACCCGGGCCGCACGCATGCCAGGCGAGCGCGCTACCGCTTGAGCCACATCCCCAGCCCACTATCTATCAATTGACACCTCTGAAACTGAGCCCTCAAATAAACTTCTCCTACTGTACAATAGTATTGGTAGGGTCTTTTAGCCACAGTGGCAAAAAAAAAAAAAAAAAACTGACTAAAATACTAATGATCTTACAACTCCAATGACCCAAGAGAAACATGTGCTGAAAATGATGTAAAACAGCACAGGTAAGGCACTGGGTTTGATACTCAGCACCACTTAAAAAATAAAGGTTATTTTTGAAAAAAGAGGTATCTTATTTGTAAATTGATGACCTTCCTGGATTTGTAAAATCATGTGTTTCATCAAATTCGGTAAGCTTTTGGTCATTATTTCTTTAAATAATATTTTTTTCTTATTTTCTTTCTCTTCACATTCTGGGATTGCTATAAAATGGTACATTTGTCTCCTTTATTATTTCTCCCAAGATTCTGTTTACTTTTTCATTCTTTTTTTCTGGTCTTCACACTGAATAATTTCAGCTGACCTAAACTACACTGATTCTTTTTTTCTAAGTGTCCAAATCTGCCATTGAACCTCTATTTTCAATTTATTTATTTCCAAAATTTGTATTTGCTTCTTTGTTATATTTTCCATCACTTTGTTGATATTATAATTTTGTTCATCAATAATTTTCCTAATTTGCTTTGAATCTCTGACCATTTTTTCCCTTAGCTCCTTGGTATCCTTAAGACAATTTTCTCAAAGTATTTGTCTAGTGAGTTCACTGTATATATGCTTCCTCAAGAATATTTTTTATCAATTTAGTCACTTGGGTGATATAATTTTTGTTGTCATTGATAAAATTAGATATTTGAGCATTATAATGTAAAACTCTGGAACCAACTTCTCATGCTTTCACAGTGCTTGTGGAAATATTCAAGAGTCCCTAATTTTGAGAATTTTTTACAAACTGTATTTGCAAAGATTACTCCTTGTCATCTGTGATCACCGGAGTCTCTATTCCTTTAGTTTATTTTCAGCTAATGTTTTCTGGAGAACTCTTTTCACTCCAGAAGCTTGAACAAAAAATAAAATGGAGGGAATAACTACGTCCTTCAGTCTTTACAGATTGGCTCTCTGCACATGCAGTACTTTTCCACTCATGAAGAGTTATTCTGGGCATTCATCTTGTCTGAGGATAGCATCTTGTGTGAATATATTCAAGGTAAATTCCATATATATATATATATATATATATATATATATATATAATTTCTAGTACCCTCATTTCTCATTTCTCAAAATGTTTCACCCCCATATTCTCCTTCAGACGATATTGTGGATATTGTGCTTTCAACCATAATCTTTTACCACAGCATTTGTGAGTTTCCAATACGCCTTGTAGCTTTTGCAACCAGTACTGCTAATTTTTCCACATGTGTTGTGAGTTACACAAAAGAGAGATGAACACTTTGCATCAGGATTTTTGATATGTTCACACAAATTAAAACAGATTAATATGGTAATATACAAATAAAGTTTTCTATTCATTATCAAACTAGCTTTGACCTGCATAACATCAAAACCACTCTACTAGGGAGGGAGGGAGGCAAAGACAAGTAAAAACACCACAAAAGTTTCCCAACAATGTGAAGACGGCTTTTTCACAAATCAGTTATATGATTGATTAATGTAAACTTTTTATTATTTTCCAGAGTGATTATAATGTTCAGTTTTACAACTTTGGTTATTTTGCTTTTAAATTTTCTGCAGGAGAACAAGAACTTAGATCTTCCTATATCTCCATTGCACCACTTTTCTGTTATCACTCTACAGATTTCTTAAACTTCCAGAAACATTAAGACATTTATTCCTCGTGATCACTCTGAGGTAGTCCCTTGACTTTTATAGATATGGCAATGCTTGCATCTTTCTTAAGTATCTATCCACACTTCCTATTTAGCTCCATCAATAATTGGTCCATGGTAGTATGTAAAAACAACTAGACTAGAGTACAGGATATTTAAGGTCTATTCTTAGCCCTGTGACTCACTCATTTTATGAATTTAGACAAGTAATTTTTCTATCTAGTTCTCAGTCTCCAGTTACATAACATGAAGATGAAAACTAGTTGATTTCAGATGTCCCTGTCAACTCTGATGTTTTAATATTGCCAATAGAAAGAAAGTAAATTTTACCATTTTCCCACCCCAGACTAAGAATGTATTTCTGTTGTCTGGGCAAAGAACAAGTAGTTCTTTGCATGGATGGATTATATTTGCTTATCACAAAGCAGAAGGTAAAAGATGCAGGATTCTTTGAAAAATTCCTTTTGCCCTTGGGAGCAAAGGAGTGACTTGGCATAGAGCAATTAGCTCTGTGAACAAAACCCTCACTCCTTAATGGGCTCTAGTCAGTAAATTTGCTCAATACCCTTAACATTGATGGCATCCTTCTGATCATCCTTAGCTTCAGAAGGAATTGAATTCTCCAAATGCTAGAATTCTGTCACCATCCAACTCTATCCATTTCAGAATGCCAGATAAGTACTCCATGAAATCCAATAGACAAGCCTGGCATAGCTGAGAAGGGTAGTGGGACTAAGAACTGAATGTCAAGGGACAAGAATATGACTATAATATTCCTATAAAAGAGAAAACAGAAGTGTTTACAGTACATGAGTTAGAGTTGAGGTTATTTTTAAATCCATGCATATCACAATAGATGGAAAATAGAATAGTCTAGAATGAAACATTTTGCCATATAAAGGGGGAGGTAGAGTACTCCCATAGACAAAATTCTTGAATTTTTGGCCATATACAGATTCTGAACATTCTTCTTTCCCAATCCTTTCTCCACCACCTTTCCTCTGCCTTTATGTGTAGGATAACATGCATTTTCTCATAGTCTCATCCCTTGATTTTTTTATGGAAAAGAGAGGCAGAGAAACCTAATGAAGAAACCATAATTTGAAAATAAACATCTGGTTTTCAGTTGGGGCTTTGTCACTAATGATGTGACCCTTGGCATATTGTTTGAATTTTCTAGTTTGATTGTCCACATCTGTATACCAGTTGGAGCTAATACATAATAGGGAAAGGAAAGAGTAAAAAGAAATTTACTATCATCTTTTGTTGAAATTTTCTTCAGCCAATAATACGATGAATATAAAAACTATGTAACAACATAAGGAAATATTTATAATGTTGAATTTTTATAGTTGTACTTGAAAATGCTACTCAAGCTTATAATTAGGTGAAAAATATAGATAAATCATCTGAGAGAAAATACACCACTTATTTATCCATGATACAGTGATTGAATTGGTGTGATTTCCCTTTAATTTTCTCCTCATTATGGCATTTCATAGAAGTACATATCATCAATAGCTATGATTGAAGAATACCAAAATCTCCAAAGGAATGCAACAGCAAGAAAATTTCCCTAGTAAAAAATATAATGGCTCATGTCCTTGAAGTATATGTTGTACAAACAATAGTAAAAAAGACAAGAACATTTCCAAAGAAATAACATGGCCATCTTTATAATTAATTTATATAACTATTGATAGAATTAAATCAGGTAGTGGGGGCTGGAATTGTGGCTCAGAGGGAAGCAGGTAGCATCGGTATACCAGACCTTAAACAAAGCAACAGTATCTCAACTAATCCCTATCTCCCAGCATGCACAAAACTCAACTCAAAATGGATCAAGGATTTAGTAATAAAACCAGGGACCATGCATCTAATAGAAAAACAATGGAGGCCCTAATCTCCATCATGTGGCCCCAACTTCCTTAATAAGACTCCTTTGGCACAAGAATTAAAATCAAGAATCAATAAATGGGATGGACTCAAACTAAAAAGTTTCTTCTCAGCAAAACAAACAATCTGTGAGGTGAATAGAGAGTCTACAACTTGGAGCAAATCTTTACCCCTCACATATGAGATAGAGCATTAATCTCCCGGGTATATAAAGAACTCAAAAAGTTAAGTATCAAAAAAAACCAAACAAACAAATAACCCAAACAAAAAATGGGCCAAAGACCTGAACAGACACTTCTCAGAAGAGGATATATATATGTAGTCAATCAACAAATACATGAAAAAAATGTTCATCATCTCTAGCAATTAGAGAAATGCAAATCAAAACTACTCTAAGATATCATCTCATTCCAGTCAGAATGGCAGCTATTATGAAGACAAACAACAAGGAGCGTTGGCAAGGATGTGGGAAAAAAGGTACACTCATACACTGCTGGCGGGACTGCAAAATGGTGCACCCAATATGGAAAGCATATGGATATTCCTTGGAAAACTTGGAATGAAACCACCATTTGACCCAGCTATCCCTCTCCTCAGTCTTTACTCAAAGGACTTAAAAACAGCATACTACAGGGACACAGCCACATCAATGTTTATAGCAGTACAATATAGCTAAACTGTGGAACCAACCTAGATGCACTTCAATAGAATGAATGGATAAAAATGTGGCATATATATGCAATGGAATGTTACTCAGCAATAAAAGAGACTAAAATCATGGCATTTTCAGGTAAATGGATGGAGTTAGAAAAGATAATGCTAAGTGAAGTTAGCCAATCCCAAAAAACAAATGCCAAATGTTTTCTCTGATATAAGGAGGCTCATTCTTAGTGGGCTAGGGAGGAGGAGCATGGGAGGAATAGACGAACTCTACATAGGGCAAAGGGACTGGAGGGTAAGGGAGGGGGCAGGGGGTTAGTAAGGATGGTGGAATGTGATGGTCATCATTATCCAAAGTACCATGTATGAAGACATGAATTTGTGTGAATATACATTGTATACAATCAGAGATAGGAAAAATTGTGTTCTATATGTGTAATAAGAATTATAATTCATTCCGCAGTCATATATAAATAAAAAATTTAAAAACAGAAAGTTTCCAAAGAAATAACATGGCCATCTTTAACATTAATTCATATAATTATAGATAGAATTAAATTAGGTAATGGGGGCTAGAGTTGTGGCTCAGTGGTAGAGTGCTTGCCTAGCATGTGAGAGGCACTGGTTTCATTTCTCAGCACTGCATAAAAATAAATTATTAAAATAAATTAACAAAATAAATGAATAAAATAACATCAATATCTATAAAATTAAATTAGGTAATGGATGTAAACAAAGTTCTTTTCACATAGAACATTTGATTTTTCCTCTGTTATCCTACTCTTAACTTCTCAGCTCTCTTCCAGCTGGCCCCAGAACCTCTTGCAATCAAATTATCCTTCTCAGGCTTTGGAAAAAGTGGTTCCTTGCCTTTATTAAGATGAAAATAGTTATGAATATAAAGAAATTCAGAGACTCACAGAATCTCAGAATTGATCTCATATTTTTCATTAATTACACATTCTAATAATAACTGAATCTTGGTTATCACTTTGCAAAGTGCTTTCACATCCATACTCTCATTTTTTCTTTTCAAGAATACCTATCCTATAGATGAGGATATTGAGACAAAGAGAACTAAAGTACCTAGTGGCAGATTAAGAACTTAAGAACTCTAACTTTCCAACTTGAAATTCTATCTTTTTTCTTCTACACTGCAGACTGAATACTGAATTCTCTCTATAATTATTTTGCAAAGTTGTCAGTTTTCTCAAAACCAACATCAAAAATGGAATATGCATTCTCATTATCAGAATCATCTTGATAATCATTATCTGGTTCATAATAATGGGAGGTTGCATCTAGTCAACACTTAAAACATGTCATATACTTTGGTTTGAATGCATTATCTAATGTTAATCTTCACAACAACCTTATAAAATAGATATATTATAGCTGTGTTTTACAGATGAGAATATTAAGCTGCAAGGCTTTTCATGCAGAACACCCAAGACTCTTTATTCTTAAGCCACTACTCTTAGTAATGCCACACCATACTGTCACCTGAATACCAATGACTCTATCTAAAGGACAGTATTCCCTTTAGGTTGCTAGTTTGGGAATAAACTTTTATTTTGTAATTCTCCCAGAGATTCCTAAGATCACATCACTTTTTATTTTGCTTTTAAAGTCTTAGAAGTGAATGAGAGAAATTATGGGAACAATTAAAAAGAACACTGACAAGATGCTTTGGCAGTATAGAAAACCTCCTTCTATCCTTTTTCTGTTTGTAGGAGTTTGTAATACTGGTTTTTAGATACATGACATGCAAAACAGTAGAATGATAATCAAAGATTTTAATGTGATTGTGTTTCTGCCAGGTATCACTGTTTGAATAGGACTTTCACTACCTAACCACATTCATGAATATTCAAGAGGCCAAGTTCATCTCTGCATGAATAAAACCACAATATTTCATTGGTAAATTTCACACCTTACACCATATTTTTTCCTTCTTTCTTGGAGAGTTTTAAAAAATATTTTTATAGTTGCAGATGGACAGAATGCCATTATTTTATTTATTTTTATGTGGTGCTGAGGATCGAACCCAGTGCCTGACACGCACTAAGGTAAGCACTCTGCCACTGAGCTACAGCCCCACCCCTCTTAGTGAGTTTTCCCACAAAGAAAATGCAAAATTCTGTTTGGAAAAGTATACTTTGTTTGAAGTCTGGTCTCAAATAATTCATGTAGAAATAAAGTTAAAAGGAATAATAGTTCTCAGTTTAAAAATACCATAAAATGCAGAAACAGACAAGCTATCATGAGCAAGGGTCAGTAGAAATAATTAACTATAGACACAGGTACAGAAAGCTACTAGATGTTAGATTGATTGGAAATAAAACAAGAAATAATTATCAATGTGTGGAATACAGTTAAAGCAATATTTAGATGGAAATTTATAGCCATAAATGCTTGTATTAGAAATATTAATTTATAGCAACTACTGAAAATTGACCATACTGCTGAGAAATTGTACATGAAATAAAGAGAATACAAAACTAAGTTAAGTTGGGTATCAAAAAGAAATCATAAATATAAAGTAGATGAGATTAAAACAATAAGTAAACATTATTAGTAATTTTATGCCCCCAAATTAGAAAACTTAAGTGAGATGAAAAGAATATATGCCAAAATGAATTAATTAGAAGACCTCCAAGATTTGTGTCAAATGAAATGAGCAGCTGAATTTTTTTCCACAAAGAAAATAATGTAGAGTGATATTACAAGCAAATTCAACCAAACATTTTTACAATAGATTACTGTAATTCTATGCACAAGATAAGTAAATAAAGGATATTCCCCAATTCACTCTATAAATCCAATATAACTATCAGACAAAAAATGAAAATCAGAACATTTTTTAAAGAAAGACATTACAATTCATGAACATGGTTTTTAAAAAGAAAAGAATCTAACAACTCACTAACCATCTTTTTAGTTAGTCTGCTTTTTTCCTGCTGCATTCAAAAGACCTGACAACAATATCAGAAAAGGCAAAGTTTTGGGGGGGGGGCTCATTTTTATTTTTATTTCTTTATTTTTTATTTTTTTATTGGTTGTTCAAAATATTACAAATCTCTTGACATATCATATTTCATACATTAGATTCAAGTGGATTATGAACTCCCATTTTTACCCCAAATACAGATTGCAGAATCACATCGGTTACACATCCACATTTTTACATAATGCTCTATTAGTAACTGTTGTATTCTGCTACCTTTCCTATGCTCTACTATCCTCCCTCCCCTCCCCTCCCTTCCCATCTTCTCTCTCTACTCCATCTACTGTAATTCACTACCCTCCTTGTTTATTTTCCCCTTCCCCTCACAACCTCTTATATGTAATTTTGTATAACATTGAGGGTCTCATTTTTAGCAGTCTCAGTTCATACATGGCTGGCTCCATTGCTCTGGGCCCCAAAATGAGGCAAAACAACATGGCAGAACTAGAGGAAAAGCAACTCGATACATCACACCAGGAAGCAGAAACTACCCTCACAACAGTCAAAATATACACCCAAAGGCACACCCCAAATGACCCACCTCCTCCAACCACACACTATCTGTAGTAACTGTTTACCACCCAGTTAATTCCTACCAGATGATTAAGGCACTAATTAGATTAAGGCTCTCATATTCTGATTCTGTCATATATAAGTTTTCTTACATTGTCTTGTACATGACCTTTTGGGGGACAACTCATATATAAATCATAACAAACATATTGTATTTATTTGAAAAACACAAATAGGTTCTATAATTAAAAATCAATGTAATTCACCACATTATGTTTAAGGGAAGAAATCATGTGATTGTTTCTTTACATGGAAAATGTCTGGTAAAATTCAACATCCTTTTATGATAGATAAAAATAGTAGGGAATACAGTGACTTGATAAAGGGTATTTGAAAAAAAATTTAAATATCACTTCAGGGACTGATAATTTTATAGGACAAGTGTACAAGTACTAGCATAGTATGTGCACGATGCTTGGTTGCATATCTAGCAACACACACACACACACACCCATGCACACACAAATAGAACAGACATCATAGCAATAATGAAATATTAAAATCATATCTGTTAAAATGAGAATGCAAGAGTATCTATTATTGTCACATTTTTCATTTCACCAAAAGTCCTTGGGAAAAAATGACATTAATGAGAATTAAACAGTCAGGAAAATTATTACTTACAAATCATGCAACTGCCAACATAGAAAATACAAAGAAACTCTCAAACTATTAAATTCAGAAGAAGGTTCTCCAAGATTTCCTCATATACAACACTATACAAAAGTCAATTATATTTCAAAATACGAGCAATAGACAAAAAGGTGCTTATTGCCTTTAATAATATGCCATTTAATTGAAGATTGCAAAGGAAGAAATAAAACTGCACCTATTTGTGAATGACAATGATTGTATTGTAAAAAATCCCAGGGAATTTATTAAACTCCTAAATATAATTTGTGCATTAAGCAAGATTACAGGACACAAGAATCATACACAGAAAGCAATTACATCTTTATATATAGACAACGAACATATGGGAACAAATTTAAAACAATATCATTTACAATAACTCCAAAGAAAATGAAACACTAGGGTGTTACAAAATGGTGGGCTACTGGAAGACTGCATTCCTAGTTGCTTCATGGCTCGGGATTCAATCAGTAGAAGAACTGCTTTTCTGAGAGGGAAGTGAAAGAGGGATTTCACTAAAACCCAATATTTGATAGAATGCCTTAGATTCTCAGAAATTTGCGTACATTAAATGAAGAAGAAAAACTACACTGGAACCAAGCCAGTTTTGTCAGCAGTGGTGGTCACCATAACAGAAGTGCTGGTTCATCACAAAGAGAGGGAGAACACAGAGAGAAAGACAAGAAACAGATTAGATGGAAAAACCAGAGATTAGAAAAGCAGCCTGCCTTTTAGCTGATCCAAATGCTGAACTTGCACTGGTGATTGAAATGTGTCCCATGCTTCCCCATTAGCCATGGAAAACTGAGGCAGGAGCCATTCTGAATTGGCCATGCTACAGCTGCTACTACAGGAGTCAACATAACTGAACAAATATGACTACACTATCCTTGAACACACCTTTAATGTAGCCTAGGGTATACCTACCAGAACCACGACAAAACAGGCACAGAAAATATTTTACCCAGGGGGATTTAAGTCAGAAAAGTGAAGGGGGCCCCAACTCACTTCTCCCTTTGAGTCTGGTGGTTCCTGTAACCAGCTGAAGTGGTTTGTGAATCCAAATAAGTGGGTGCAAATACACTCAAGTACTAAGCCTGGGAAGCATGGAAAGGCAGTGTACATGGGGAGTAGAAGGGGTGAAGGATTGGCTCCCCCACCCAACAAGTGCCATCTGTGGCAGGCTCCATAGATCCAGACTCCCAGCAGAGACTTGCAACTGTGAGGCCCTAGGGGTGCATTGATCTAATCTCTCCAGAGTAGAAGCCACCCAGCAAAGCCCCCGAGGCCTGATTAACCTAAACCTCAATTGCTGGAACTCTACTAAACTACAGTGGTCCTGCCCCAGAAGTGCATCACTCTGCTCTCTGCAGACAAAACTCCAATGGACAGTACTTCCCACCCCACCCTACCTTATATTGGAAAGAAGAGAAGCTGAGAATTATTTGAATCAGATTCAGTCTTAGTCCACACCAACTGGTGGCTTAGTGAGCAATACAAAAAGAGGAAGGGCTTAACAATCCTCAGCCTTTGCTCTAGCTCTCAAAACATAGCCCATAAATAAATGAGAAAAAAGTCAGTTATAGACAGTGACCATCTCAGTGAAAATAATTCCTCAATTTTTCATTAAGAATTTTTTTTTCTTTTTTTAGTTCTCATGTGTTGTTTTGCTATACTGATTGGTTTATGGATAGATACACTTATACAAATTTGGGTTTTTGTTCTCATTTTTAGAATTTTTAAAATGTAGTTATTTTTCCTTGCCTTGTCTTTTGGGAGTTAAGGTTTTTGATTAGTTTGGTTTGGTTTTGTATTGTTTTTCATTTGTATGCTTCTTTTCTTTTTCTTTCTCTTTTCTTCTGATAACAGCCAAATTATATTATATTGTTCTCTCATTCTCACTTTATTTTCTTATTTCTATTTTTCTCCTCCTTTCTTATAATCATCACATGCTACATCTTTTATGCTTTCTATTTTTTCACTTTTTGAAATTATAAACTCTTTTCTGTATTCCTATCACATTTACTTTTCTCTTAATTAATGTATTCTTACCAAATTTAAGCCCTAATTAATTTCTATAACTCCTGCCTTTGCCATTAAAGCTCTTGCAATTGTTACTGCCCCGGATTACATAGTTAAAACCTGTTGTTTGCTTTATGACAGACACAGCTCAGGGTTATTTATTGTTTTGCTGTTGGTAATTGCTGAAACTACCATTTCTGTTTTTTTGTGGCAAATAACATTGTATATGTCATAGTAGAAACTAAATATTTAGTTTAATGCTGTGTATCCTTTGTATTGGTTATTGCTATTATTTGTTTACCCATATTTTGTGAGGTGCTGGGAACCAACAGGAGTACTACAAGTTCATGGCATAGAAACTCTGCTGATAAATTAAACTTAACCAAAAGGCAAAGCACCTTCCTCCCCAAATAAATGAATGACACTAAATCTTCAGTTATACCTTAATACAAAGAATGTAAGAGACAGAAACCCAAACTAATGACCAGCCCCAAGTAGAAACAACTAGGTTTGGCTCTGTAGGTACCATCATTACTATAGAAGAAACAGAGAGAGATAACACAAAGGCTGTGGACACCACACTTATGAGAGTGTCTCAGTATAATTCATTCTAGGTCACACTGTCAAGAGAAGACTATTCCCTACAATGATCCACACATAAGAGTGAAAGAGATAATCCCTACCAAAAAATGCACAAAGCCCAACAAATGAATACAAGATATATGAAAAAGCAAGCTAACAAAACACCTTCTAAATTTCACAATTTATCAGCAAATGACCACAAAATTCCTGAATTAGATGAAAAAGCAGATAAGGAATTTAAAAAAATTATAAAATTATCCATAAATTCCAAGAGAACACAGAAAAACAATTAAATGTATTGATTAAGTCAATACAAAATATTAATGAGAAATTCAATAAGGGGATAGAAATATTGAAAAAGAACCAAACAGAAATCCTGCAAATGAAAGACAAAATAAATCAAATGAAAGGTTGAGTTGAAAATCTCTCTACTAAAGTAGACCATATTGAAGACAGAATATCAGAACTAGAAGACAAAGTGGCCAGCCTTTAACATTCAGACAGAATTAAAGAAACAAAAAGTAACCATGATCAAAAATATGAGAACTTTAGGATAAAATGAAGAGACCAAATTTAAGAATCATCACAATTTAGCAGGGCTATGAGGTGTGATCTAATTGAATAGATAAACCACCCAGAGAAATTATAGCAGAAAATTTTCCAAATCTCTAGAATGAGTTGAACATCCAGATACATGAGAATTTCAGAGCCTCTCCACAATACTTTACAATTAAAATGCCTAACATACAGAACAAGGATAGAATTTTAAAATCCTCAAAAGAAAAATGTCAGGTCATATTTAAAAGCAAGATAATTAGAATCATTTCTGATTTCTCAGTACAAACTCTACAAGCCAGGAAGGCTGAAATAAAGTAACTGATAACTAAGAATGCTGAATGCAACAAAGCTATCATTCTGAATTGCGAATGAAATGAAAACCTTCCAAGATAAGTAGAACCTAAAATAATTCATGACTACTAAACATTTCTACAAAACTTAAATCAATTCTTTACAAAGAAGAAATTAAAAACAAACCTTAGAGCTCACAAAAAAACAAATCTCATTTGAAGAGTATCTAAGCAAATGAGAAACAGGACCAAATTAAACATGATAAAAAGATAAAAATGGCAGGAATTTATAAATATCTCTCTATAATAACATTGAATGTAAATGGTATCAACTCTCCAATTTAAAGACTTAGCCTGGCAAAATGGATTTAAAAAACAAGAGCCAAAACTATACATTGTTTGCAAGAGACACATATTACAGTCAAGGACAGCCACAGGCTGAAAGTGAAAAGACAGAAAACTTAATTGATGGAAATTAAGGGGCAAATGGAGCCTCAAAAACACGCAGATGGAGCTAGTCTCATATCTTACAAAACAGATTAGCACCAAAATTAATGAAGAGAGACAAAATGTTCACTTCATAATGGTAGAAGGAAAAATTCAACAAGAAGATATAACAATCATAAATATTTATGCCCCAAACATGGGTGCAACTAATTACACACAACAGTCACTACTCAAAATGAGCTCCAGATAGACCCAAGTACAATAATATAGCATGATTTCAACATACCTCTCTCACCATTAGATAGGTCACCCAGATATAAACTCAGTAAAGACTCTTTGGATCTGAAAAATATTATAAATCAAATGGACCTAACAGACATCTATAGAATATTACATCCACCAAAGCTTCATATGCTTTATTCTTAGTGGCTCATGGCTTATTCTCCAAAATAAGTTATATTTTAGGCCACAAAACAACTTTTACCAAATACAAACAATTGATGTAATCCCTTCCATCTTATCAGATCATAATGCAATTAAATTAGAAATTGACATGATCAAAACCTCCATAAATTATATGACCACATGGAGACTGAACAGCACACTTTTTAAATGATGAGTGGGTGTTTGAAGAAATTAAGGGAGACATTTTAAAAAATTCTTAGAAGAAAATGAGAATAGTGACACAATATACCAGAACATCTGGGACACTAAGTCCTAAGAGGAAAGTCTATAGCTATGAACATGTTCATAAGAAAATCAGAAAGATCCCAAAGAAAACCTAATGATGCATCTCATGGTCCTTGAAAAAGAAGAATAAACCCATTTCAAAACCAGTAGAAAGAAGAAAAATAATTTATATTAGAGCCAAAATGAATGAACTTGAGAATAAAAAAATAATACAAAGGATAGATGAAACAAAGTGTTGGTTCTTTTAAAAATTAAACAGGATAGATAAGATTTAGCCAAATTTAAAAAAAAAGAAAAAGGAAGAAAAACCAAAATAATAAAATTAAAGATGAAAAATGAGAAGTCATCAGACATTTTAGAAATCCATCTGATCATTAATAATTATTTGGACAACTTATATTCCCAATAAATTGGAAAACCTAAATGAAATAGATACATTTCTACATAAATATGACCTTCTAAAACTAAATCAAGAGTACACAGAAAACCAAAACAGACCAATAACTTATAATGAGATATAAGTAGTAATATAAACCCTTCCAACAAAGAAAAGCCCAGGATGAGTCTCAGGTAAATTCTACCAAGCCTTTAAAGAGGAACTGATGCCAACAATATTCAAATTGTTGCACAATAGAGACAGGGATGGAACACTTCCAAATTCATTCTATGAAGCCAGTATCACACTAACAACAAAACCAGAAAGGACACATCAAGGAAATAAAACTATAGACCAATATCCCTGATGAACATAGATGCAAAAATACTTAGTAAAACATTAGAAAATCATATTCAACAACAATATATTACAAAGATTGTACACCATGACCAAGTTGGTTTGAATCCAGAGAATCAAGGGTAGTTTAATACACACAAATAAACAAATGAAATTCATCACATATCAGAATTAAGGAAAAAATCGCTTTGATGCCAAGAAGAACTTCCAAAAAATTTGCCACCCATTAATGATCAAAAACAATAAAGAAATTAGAAATAGAAGGAATCTATCTCAACTTATAAAGGCTATATATGAAAAACCTAAAGCCAGACTCAGTAGATGAAGGAAAAACTGGAAGCATTTTCTTTAAAATCTGGGACAAGACAAGCATGTCCAATCTCACCATGACTATTTAATCTACTACAATAAATTCTAGCCAGAGCAATTAGGCAGCATAAGGAAATAAAAGGGATAATAATAGGAAAGAAAAAAGTCAAATCATCGTGTTTGCAGATGATATATAATCCTATACATAGAAGATCCAAAACATTCCACCAAAGAATGCTAGAGCAAATAAAATAATTTCACAAAGTATCAGGGTACAAAAACAACATACAAAAATCAATAGCCTTCCCATATACTAATAATAAATATGCTCAGAATGAAATCAGGAAAACAATTTCATCAACAATAGCCTCAAGAAACAAAATATCCAGGAATAATTCTAACCAACAAGGTGAAAGACTATTACAATGGAATCTATAGAGCACTGAATAAAGAAATTGAAGACATTGGAAGACACAAAGACCTCCCATGTTCATAGATAGGAAGAATTAACATTGCTAAAATGGCCATAATTCCAAAAGATGTATACAGATTCAATGCAATCTCCATCAAAATACCAATGACATTATTCACAGAACTAGGGGGAAAAAAGTCCTAAAATTCATTTGGAAGAACAAAAGACCCAGAATAACCAAAGCAATTCTAAGCAAAAAAAAAAAATGCTGGAGTCATTAAAATACCTGACTTCTAGTTATAATATATTAAATGCCTATAATAACAAAAACTTCATGGTAGTGTCATAAAAGCAGGCACATAAGTCAATGGTACAGAATAAAAGACACAAAGACAAACCCATGTAGATTCAGTTATTTGATCCTTGACAAAGGAGCCACAAACTTACTTTGGAGAAATGACATATTTTTAATAAATTGTGCTGGGACAACTGGTTATCCAGATGTAGAAGAATGAAACTAGAGCCTTATCTTTCCTCCTACCCCAAAATAAATTCAAAATGGATTAAAGACTTCAAGATTAGAACAGAAACTAGGTAACTCCTAGAATAAAACATAGGGTCAACACTCCAGTTTTTAGGCACAGACAATGACCTTCTCAATAGGACTGTAATGCTCAGTTAATAATGCAAATAGTTAATAAATGGGACAGCATCAAATTACAAAGCTTCTGCACAGCAAAGAAAACAAGTAGAAATATAAAAACAAGTAGAATGGGAGAAAGTCTTTGCTATCTACTCTTCTGTCAGAGGATTAATATCTAGAATATATGAAGAACTCAAAAATTTGTACAAAAGTTAAATAACTCAATTAATAGGCAAATGAATTAACATTTCTCAAAAGAAGAAATGCAAATGTCCAACAAATACATGGAAAAAATATTCAACATCATTAACCAATTGGGGACATGGAAACCAAAACTTCCCTAATTATTTAATTTCATACCAGTTAAAATGGCATTTATCAAGAATACACTTAATAATAAATGCTGGAGAGGCTGTGGAGAAAAACGATTACTTTTAATCTGTTGGTGGGAGTGTAAACTAGTGAAATCACTAAGGAAATCAATATGGGGGATCCTCAAAAGATTAGGCATGGAACCACCTTATGACCCAGCTATACCACTTTTCAGTATTTACCCTGAAGATTTAAAGTCATCTTACTACAGCAATACCCGTATACCCATGTTTATAGCAGCACAATTCACTACAGATAAACTATGGAATCAGCCTAAGTGTCCATTAGGGGATAAATGGATAAAGGAACTGTGGTATATATGCACAATGTAATTTTTTCAGCCATAAATAAAAATAAACTATGGCATTTGTAGGAAAATAGATGGAACTAGAGACCATCATATTAGGCAAAATGAGTCAAACCCAGAAGATTTTGTCTCATATGCAGAAGCTAGAAAGGAAAATGGAAAACAAATGTGTGGATTGTTTCTTAAAAATCAAAGGGAGACCAGTAGAATAATAGGTTGCAAGGGGTGGGAGGAGAGGCGGGAAGAGATGTGCTGGGAAGTAATATCAGTAAACTTACGTTGTTATATCATGGGCATGTATGAATATGTAACAACAAATTCCATCACCATGTACAACTATGAAACACCAATAAAAATGTGGAAAAGATAAAAATGAAACACTGAAATATAAAGTCAATAAAACATGTACAGGATGTATATGCTACAAACTACAATGTGTTGATGAAATAAATAAAAGGAGACCTAAATATAGGTTCATAGATTGGAAGGAAAAATAGAAAATGTGTCAATTACCCAAAATATATCTAAATATTTAGTAAAATATCCATCAAATTATGAACAATGATATTTTAGACATAGACAAGTTTAATTTAAAATTGACATATAGGGAGACAGCAAGACTGTGGCTGAATAAGATCTGCCATAAGATTTCCCCACAGATACACCAGGTTGAACAGCTATACACACACAAAACTAACAGCTCAGGAGTTAAGGAAATCAGGTAATATAACACAGTTCTTGCTTTTATATAACAAAATGAAAAGATACATTGAAGAAAACAGGAAGTAGTTTCATCTGTAAGTCCCCTCCCATGACTCTAAGGATCTTGGCATGGAGCGAGGTTTCTCCAGCTTTGGGGGAAGGAGAGAGAATTAAAAACAAGAAGAAACCTAAGAAAATCTAAAAAAAATCACTTCTTAGATTATAAATACAGTACCAGACCTACCAGTGTGAAACCTAGTGTTGGACACAGTCATCTACCACCTAGCAAATACATGAAGACTGAGCCTCTGTAACTGTTAGGTGAAGAAGCAAGGAGATTATCTCCAAACACCCCTCTCCCAACCTCAGGTGGAAGAACAAGGAGCAGAATTTCACTCTGTGGGGAGCAGAGCATGAACATTAGCATAGGGCTTGTTTTGGAGCTAAATGAAAAGTCCAACACAATGAGAGCAAATATCTAAAATGAATTCAAGGCCTAAGGCAGGCCAGAAGTAACAGACACAGCCATTAGACCAGCTCCACCATCAAGCAGAGGCCTGTGTGCCTATGAGACAGACCTGAGTTTCTACTATATCACTTCCAGGTTTAAAGCAGGCCTGGGAATACCTTTCTTCTCCTGAGACTCTGCAGGTCCCACAGCTGTGAGACTTGGACATGACCCAGATTAGCACCAACCTTAGCAACCAAAGGACTATCTTTCCCACCCATCCCCCCAGCCTTGGGCAAAACAACAATCACCAGGCCAGTCAGTACTGAAAGACAGGTCTTTGTAACTATCCTAGCATCAGGCAGAGGCTTGGCCCCTAGTGAGATAGATCGATGTTTCCTCCTGTATTATCACTAGCTGTAGCATGGGCCTCAGCATACCCCTGAGATTGCCCATGTCCTTGAAGCTGTGAGACTCAGTCACAGCCCTCATGTGACCAGGGACTTCCTTCATCAGCTCTACCCCAACCTAGAGTACCACTGTATGGTGCAAGACCACATGTTCTAGGGATAGAACAAGACAGTAACCACAATACTTTATCTTGGACCTTAGTGTAGGGCTCTTGATTTTGAACATTTGGAAGATCCTAATGGCCCACATTACAAGCTCTACCTGTGGAAGAAGCCTCCTCAACAATTCCAGTGCCAGAAGAAGATACACGAGTGCAGGCAACTGAATTTCTATTCCAGTTAGTATCACCTATAGCAGTGTTGGGCCACAAGTTCATGTCAGCAATAGGCATTCCATAGAAATTTTGGCCTTGGATCTAACTAGTGCTGTGAAGTTGTGAGCTCAGGATTTGACTCAGCATGGTGGCTTTAATGACCATAGATGTTACATAGGGGCCTAGGGATGATCCATCCATGGAAGTTCTTCCCAAAATCAGACATAATTCTGCACTTTCTGGCCACAGGGCAGTGATGGTGGGCAAAGTGTCTGGGCCTACTCTAGCCCCAGGAGAGGCTTGGGGTGACAGTGCTCTCTGTAGTTATTCTGATATTTCCTTCTAAACAAGGCACCAATCAAATATGTGTAAAAAACCTGGGTTTGGATTGCCCTCTAGTACTGATATTGTGCAAACACACAAACAGCAGAATTCTGGAAAATCTGGACCTAAGCACCATCTAGTGCTGAAATAGCACCAGTGACTATAGGCTTTTTGGGTTCTTTATATAACCCTAGAGATTAGTGCTCTATCTGATGGGTGAGTGGTAAAGATTTGCTCCCAAGATGTAGACTCTCTATTCACCTCACAGATTGTTTCATTTTGCTGAAAAGAAGCTTTTATTTGGAGTCCATCCCATTTATTGATTCTTGACTTTAATTCTTGTGCCACAGGAGTCTGGGAAGCATTTTTTTGATTTAACAATAATTCTTGAACTGAAAACTATATTTAGTGAAAATAAAAACATGATATAAGTCATCAATAACAAAATAAATCAATCACAAGAATTAGTGAGCTTGAAAACACTCTATTTCAAAAGATGCCGTTGGAGGACAGACAATAATAAAAAATGAAGAAGAATAAAGAATGCTATGGTAAATTTGGGACAGTATTTAAAGGGGCAAATATTGTAGATATTGAGGTACAAGAAGGACTTGTATGTCAAAGGTATACAGTATTTATTCAAATAAATGATAATAGAAAACTTCCTAAACCTAGAAAAAGATACAAATATCTAGGTAGAGGGAGATCAAAAGGCACCAATCAAATTTAACTCAATTTAATCTACCCCCAAAACATCTTATACTCAAGTTCTCATATGTAAAAGATAAAGGGAAGATTAACAAGGATGCAAAAGTAAAGAAACAAATTACACATAATAGTGCCCCAATTTGCCTGAGCACTGACATGTCAGCACAATAATTATAGGCCAGGAGTGGTGTGAGATTTTGACAAGTAGCAAATAAAAAAAACAAACTTTCCATGAATACAGTACCCAGCAAAGCTATCCTTTAAAAATAATGGGCGATAAAAGACTTTTCCAGACAAACAAAAGCTGAGAGGATATATCATCACAAAAACTGTTTACAAGATATACTAAAGTAAGTTTTTCAAGCTGAAATAAGGAGATATTAATTGGTAAGAAAAAAAACAGGAAGGCATAAAACCAGCAGGAAAGAAAAATTATACAAATAAATTTTGAGTGCTCTAGTGTTGTGTGATGTGCAATCACAAGAATTAGTGAGTTTGAAAATTCATAGCTTTAGTGTGAAGACTAAACAAACAAACAAAATTTAAAAATAATAGCTAAATCAGTATGGTAAGTGATGGAAAATATAGAAAAATATAAAGTGGGATATCAGAAAATTAAAATGTGTAGAGAAATGTAATGCAACTTGAGAGTTTTCTTATGAGTACATTTTCTCTTTCTTTTGTTTCTGATCTTTATGATCATGCTCAGTCGCTATCATTTCAAAAATAACTACTTATAATCAAGAGATATTTTGGTAAACCTCAAGGTAATGCCAGTACTAGAACAAATCACTAAACCACAAATGAAGATTTTAAATGAAAAAGAGAAAGGAAGAAAGAAACTAAACAAACATGTAAAAAGTTTAGATTTCTGTAGTTACAACTAATGGAAATTACCTTGAATGGAAATGGATTAAATTCTTGCATTAAACCAGGCACAGTGGCAAACGCCTGTAATCCCAGCAGCTTGGGAGGCTGAGGCAGGAAGATTGCAAGTTCAAAGCCAGTATCAGTAGAAGCGAGGCATAAAGAAATTCAGTGAGACTCTGTCTCTAAATAAAATACAAAATAGGGCTGGGGATGTGGCTCAGTAGTTGAGTGCCCATGAGTTCAATCCCTGGTACCCTCCCCAAAATTCTTGAATTAAAATACATACACTAGCTGAATGGATAAAAAAAAAACAGGACTCAACTCTATGTTGCTTACAAGAAACTCAATTCTAAGGACACTCAGAGACTGAACATGAAGGAATATAATGAGATATTCCATGTAAATTGAAGCCAGAAAAAGAAATACAGCCTTACCAATATCATATGAAATAGATTTCAAATCAAACAGTAAAATGTTACAAGGAAGTTTATTATATAATAACATTATATAATTATATATATTATATATGATAATATATATCAATAGCAAATAAAATTCTACATATGTATATACCCAATATAAGAGTACCTAAATGAATAAAGCAAGTATTAATACATACAAAGGGAGATATCATGTGTGGTGACACATGCCTGTAATCCTAGTCAATTCTGGGGGCTAAGGCAGGAAAACAATAATTTTGAGGCCAGCCTCAGCAAATTACCAAGGCCCTCGGCAACTTAGGAAGACCCTCTCACAAAATAAAAATAAAAAATGGCTGGATATGTGACTCAGTGGCTTAACATCCTGGGTTCAATCCCAAGTATCATAAAAAAAGCAACGTAAATAAATAAATAAATGAAGATGTAGACGCCAACAGATTAATAGCTCCAAGCTTTAAGACCCCCACATTCATAAATAAACAAAACATCCAGACAGAAAATCAACAAACAAGACAGAGTTAAGTTGCACCCTATACCAAACTGACCTAAGAGGGATCTATAGTACTTTCTTTTTAAAAAAGAATTTAACATTTATTCTATTTATATGTTTGTTGTTGTTTGTCTTTTATGTGGTGCTAAGGATCAAACTCAGGGCCTTACCTATTCTAGGCAAGCACTCTAACACTGAACCATAACCCAGCCCCTATAATATTTTCAACTGAACAGCTGTGGATACACATTTTTCTTATCAGCAAGTGGAACATTACCCAAAAGAGATAATATGATAGGCCACAAAACAAATTAGCAAATTAAAAAAAAATAAAACTAAAATCAAATTGAGTATTTTTTACCACTTGAAGTATAAGTAAAAATCAATAATAAGAAAAACTTTGAAAACTATATAAATACATGAAAATTAATCAATTTACATTTGAACAGCTAATTGATCAAAGAAAAAATTAAGAAGGAAACTTAAAAAATTCTTAAAATGAATGAAAATGGAAATACAGCATACCAAAACTTATGGAAAATAAGTACTAATCAAATAAGTACTAAGTACTTCTATATGTCATCTGGACATGCCATAGTTTATTCAACTAAGATGTTCCTAAACATTGAATTTTACACTGTCCCAAAATATGCATTATATAAACAATGTTGTAACAAGCATGTGTGAACACAAATCTATTATATGTATCTAATTAGGAAAGTTCCAAGAGATATGTTGACTACATTAAATTTTATTGGTTCTTTTTAATTATAGATGACAGTAAAATCTATTTTGATATAATTATACAGGCATATAATATATCTTATTCTAATTATGACTCCATTCTTGTGGATGTAAGCAATGGTGAGACTCATTGTGGTGTATTCACATATGTACATAGGAAAATTATTTCAGATTAATTCCACTGATTGTCCTTTTAGTATCTCCCCTTCTATTCTTTATTTCCCTTTATCTAATCCATTGAATTTACTTATGTGGGTTAGATTCTACATATCAGCAAAAACATTTGACCTCTGATTTTGGGGCCTACCTTATTTCACTTAGCATGATAGTTTCCAGATACAACCGTTTACTGGGAAATGTCAAAAAGTCATTCTTCTTAATGGCTCTGTAATACTCCATTTTGTGTATATATACCACATATTCTTTATCCATTCATCCATTGAAGGATACATAGGTTGGTTCCATGTCTTAGCTCCTGTAAATTGTGCTGCTATAAACATTGATGTGGTTGTGTCACTATAGTATTCTGATTTTCAAATCCTTTAGATATATACAAAGGAGTGGTATACTTGGTCAAAACTAACCATTCTTAAATTTCTTTTTATAATTTTTTAGTTGTAGATGGACACAATACCTTTATTTTATTTATTCATTTTATGTGGTGCTGAGGATCAAACCCAGTGCCTCATACATGCAAGGCAAGTGCTCTGCCACTGGGCCACAACCCCAGCCCCCACTTCTTAGATTTTGAGAAATTTCCATACTATTTTCAAAAGTGGTCACAGCAATTTGCAGTCCCACCAACAGTGTATGAGTGTACCCTTTTTCCCACATCCTCACCAGCATTGTTTGTTAATGATATTATTTTTTTAAGTCATTTATTAACACTGGTTGTAAAGTCAAATCTGGATCTTAGTACCAGCTGTCATTAACTTCCAATGACCTTGAGACCTCAGGCCTTTTTCCTGAAAGTTTCAATTTCTACACTGTAAAATGAGATGGGCTACATGACTTAAGATTTAATAATGTTTCTTTAAATATGACTCCAAATGCACAAATTTTTTAAAAAGTACATAAATTGGATTTCATTATTTTTTATTTTTCTAATTAGTTATACATAACAGCAGAATGCATTTCAGCTCATTGTACACAAATGTAGCACAGCTTTTCATTTCTCTGGTAGTATACGATGTAGAGTTGCACTATATGTACAGTCATACATGTACCTAGGTAATGATGTCCATCTCATTCTATCATCTTTCCTACCCCCATGTCCTCTTCCCCCTCCTCCTTTCCCTTTGCCCAATCAAAGTTTTTTCATTCTTCCCATGCCCCCCATTATGGATCAGCATTCACTTATCAGGAAGAAAATTCATTTATGAAATCTAGCAGTTTTCTGGTAGTTTTTATTTTTTTGGTTCTTCTAAACATAAGATCATGTCGTTGGCAAATAGAGATAGTTTGAGCTCTTTTCCTCTCTGTATTCCTTTAATTTCTTCCTTTTGACTAGTTGCTCTAGCTAGTGTTTCAAGGACAATAAGGAATCTAAGTGGTGTAAATGGATATCCCCATATTGTTCCTATTTTTAGAGGAAATGCCTTAATTGTTCTCCATTTAGAATAATGTCGGCCTTGGATTTGTCACATATAGCTTTTATACTTGTTGAGGTATGTTCCCACTATCCCTAGTTTTTCTACTGTTCTAAATATGAATGGATGCTGGTTTTGTCAAATGCTTTTTCTGCCTCCATTGAGATAATCCTGTGATTCTTGCCTGTACGTCAACTTATGTGGTGAATTTCAGTTATTGACTTCCATATGTTGAAATAAACTTGCATTCCTGGGATGAAACCCATTTGATCATGGTAAACTACCATTTTAATGTATTTTTGTGTGTGATTTGTCAATGTTTTATTAATAATTTTTGCATCTATGTTCAAGAATATTGGTATGAAGTTTGCTTTCCATGATGTCACTTTTTTTTCTGCTTTTGGTACCAGGATATTAGCTTCATAGAATATGTTTGGAAGAGTTTCCTACTTTTGTATCTCATGGAATAATTTGAGAAGGATTGGTATTAGTTCTTCTTTAAAGGTCTGGTAGAACTTGGTTGAGAATTCATCTGGTCCTGGACTTTTTTTCTTAGTAGGCTTTTGACAGTTTCTGCAATTTCATTACTTGAAACTGATCTGTGTAAATTTTCTGTATCCTCCTGGTGCAAGTTGGGTAGGTCATATGTCTCTAGTAATTTCTCAATGTCTTTAAGATTTTCTAGCTTAGGGGAGTATAAATTTTAAAAATAGTTTCTGATTATCCTCTGTATTGCAGAAGTGTCTGTGGTGATATTTCCTTTTTCATCACAGATTTTAGATATTGAATTTTTTTCAATCTTTCTCTTGGTTAGCCTGGCTCATGATTTTCAATTGTATTTATTCTTTTAAGGATCATATTTTTGTTGTGTTGAGTTTAGAATTGTTATTTAATCTTCTTTTTAATTTTGTATTTGTTTTATTTAGTTATACATAATAATAGAATGAATTTATGCACTTGGATATATCATGCATAGATGGGGTATAATTTCTCATTTTTCTGATTATACATGAGGTAGAATCATATTGGTCATGCAGTCATATATATACATAAAGTAATAATGTATGTTTCATTCTACTACCTTTCATATCCTCATATACTCTCCCCTCCCCTCCCTTCTATCTCTTCTATGTAATCTAAGGTAACTGTGTTCTTCCTTAGTCTCCCCACTTATTTTGAATTAGCATCCATATATTAGAGAAAACATTTGATTTTTTGAGATTGGTTTATTTTGTTTAGCATGTTATTCTCCAACTCCATCCATTTACCTGCAAATGTCATTATTTCATTTTTCTTTAAATTTAAAGAGTAATATTCTTCCATTGACTATACCATATTTTCTTTATCCAATCATCTATTGAAGGAAACCTAGATGGTTTCATAGTTTAGCTATTGTGATTTGAGCTGCTATAAACATTGACATGGCTTGTCACTTTAGTAAGCTGATTTTAAGTCCTTCGAGTATATAAGCCGAGGAGTAGACTAGCTGGGTCAAATGGTGGTTCCATTCTGAGTTATCTGAGGAATCTCCATACTGCTTTCCATAGTGGTTGCACCAATTTGTAGTGCCACCAGCAATGTATGAATGTACCTTTTCCCCACATCCTTGCCAACAAACTTAGCTTCATTGATTTCTGCACTTAATTTGATTATTTCCTGTCTTCTACTGATTTGGGTGTTGATTTGTTTTTCTTATCTGGGTCTTGAGTTATAATGTTACATTATTTGGTATCTTTCTATTCTTTTATGAACTTAATGCTGTTAACTTTTCTCTTAAAACCACCTTCATTGTGTCCCAGAGATGTGATATGTTGTGTCACTATTCTCATTTACTTTTAAGTATATTTTTTATTTTATACCTGATTTCTTCAACTATGTATTGGTCATTCAATAGTGTATTATTTACTCTCTAGGTGTCACAGTAGGTTTTTTTTTTTTGTCTTAACATTGATTTCTAGTTTTATTCTATTATGATCTGATAGAATGAAAGGTATTACCTCTATCATTTGTACTTGCTAATAGTTCCTTTGTGCCCTTATATATGGTCTATTTTAGAGAAGGATCCATGGCTGCTGAGAAGAAAGACCATTCAGTCATTGATGGATGAAATACTCTATATATATATATATATATATATCTGTTAAGTCTAAATTATTAATTGTTTTTAGTTTCTTAATGTCTTTATTCAGTTTTAGTTTGGAAGGTCTATCTTATGATGAGAGTCATGTTAAAGTCACAGTATTATTGTGTTGTGTTCTATTTGACTCTTGATCTGAGCAGGGTTTAAGTAATATTCCATTGACTATATATACTACATTTTCATATGGTATGAAATGTTTGCACATATGTATGTATGTATGTTTGATATATGTTTTGAGGGACACATGTATGTATTTTGGATATATGGATGCCCCACTATTTGGGGCATAAATAATTATGATTTTAATTTCTTGTTGTATGATTCAAATCAGCAGTATGAAATGAAATTCTTTGTGTCTTCTGATTAACTTTGGCTTGAAGTCCCCTTTACCTGATATGAGAATTGAAAGCCCTGCTTGTGTACAATATCCATGTGAATGATATGTTTTTCCCATCCTTTCAACTTTAGTCTTTGGATATCTTTGCCCATGAGGTGAGTCCTTTGGAGACAGAATATTGTTGGTTCTTGTTTTTTTAATCCAATCTGCCAACCTATGCTTCTGATTGATGAGTTTGGACCATTTGTATTCAATGTTATTATGGAGGGATGATTTCAATTTCTTGTCATTTTTAGTTATTTCTAGTTTTTAAGTTCAATTAGATTTCATTTGATTGACTATTCTTCTAGAGTTATTTCTTCTTATGCTGGTTTTCATTTTATTTTTTATTTCTTCTTAATGCAATATCTTATTGAATTTTTTGTAGTGCAGGCTTTCTAGTTGTGATTCTTTTAACTTTTGTTTATTGTGGAGTGATTTTACTTCATCATCAATTGTGAAGTATAATTTTGCTGGATATAGTATTCTTGGTTGGCATCCATTTTGTTTCAGAGCTTGGTATATATAATCCTAAAACCTTCTAGTTTTAGGTTCTGGGTTGAAAAATTGGTTGAGATCTAGATTGGTTAACCTCTAAATGTAACAAGTTGTTATTCCTCTATCAGCTTTTAAAATTCTGTACTTAATCTGTATTTTAGGCATTTTTATAATAATGTAACTTGGAGTGTTTCTGTTGTAATTTTGTGTATTTGGAGTGCTGTATGCCACTTGATTTTATGTTCCATTGCATTCTCTTGCATTCTTAAGGTTTGTAAATTTTCTGATATTATTTCATTGAAAAGATTGTACATTCCTTTAGTTTGTACTTCAGAACCTTCATGTTTCTTAGAGAATTTTCAATTTGGCCTTTTAATGTTATGTCATACTTTTTAAAAATTTTCAGTTCATGGTCTCTTAACATCTTTTCTCCATGGTCAACTTTATTTTCAAGATTATGTACTCTGTCTTATTGCCTTAAACTCTACCTTCCAAATGGTCCAGTCTATATTAAATGCTTTCCATTGAATTTTTAATTTAGTTTATTGATTCCTTCATTTCAATGATTTTCAATTGTTTCTTCTTCAGAATATCTCTTTATTGAAGTGATCCTTTACTTTTATTGTTTTCTCCCTGATTTCACTCTTTACATCATCATTTAACACTTAGATCAGTTTGACTATGTACTTTCTAAATTCCTGCTATGACATTCCTCCACTATAGTGTCAATGAGGTCTGTTGTTGAGGCATTCTGGGTTGTTTGGGAAAAATTGTTCCCTTGTTTTTTGATATTGTGTGTCTACTCATTTATCTGAATGGATCTGAAGCACCAATGTTTCAACGCTACTGCTGAAAGCCATAGCCAAGTAGGAATGACACATGGCATTTTGGGTTGAAAGGTGACCCTGCTCAGGGATTAGGGTGGCTCCAGGTTTAGGGTGGATCCTGCTGGGAATAGGGCGCATTCTGCCATTGAGTTCTCAAAGGGTTCTGAGAGAATTGGTATGCAGAGCCTGGTGGAGGGAGTGTATTATTTCCCAGGTAGTGTGGGGAGAGGTCCAGTGAGAGTTCGGGAATAAAGAGTTGCTGTTTGAATCTACAAGGCTTTGTGGTGGCTCGGTTATTTTGTGCCCAGCCAGACTGCGGCACACTACAAACTTATAATGCCTCTGCATGTTTCTAGTTCCTCATCATTTGGGGAAGCCAAATAATAGCAATCATCTATGCAAACAATATGTAGTAATAAACTGAGTACTTAGTTACTATTATGACATCTACAATGTTATTTGATCCAATAGACAGAAATGGTAGAAGATAATTTTAGCAATTTTCAACTGTAAAAACAGTAAGTAATCATGCACTATGCCTGGCATAGAATCAAACATCAGGTGTTATTAGATAACTTCCACAGTATTTATTATTACTACAGCAATAGTGGTAAGAGCTGGCATATTATAAACTAATCAGTGCTACAGACTTCAAGAATAGAATTGATTAAGAAGAAAGAAGTGCTAGGTGGGTATAAAGGGGTTTACAATTTCAAAAAGTGAAAATAACAGATGCAGAAATTACATAAGATGTGATGGTTTTGTGGGAGAGCAAAAAATAGAAGTAAACATTAAAGCAAGAGTGAAAGAGAAAACAATAAAATTTGGATATTAGCAACAGAAAAGTGAGAATAGAAACAAAGGAGAAAATAGTAAATAAAACCATACAAAACAAAGCCAAAATACACTAATTAAAAACCCTAACCCTCAGGCTGGGGTTGTGGCTTGGTGGTAGAGCACCTCTCTAGCATGTGCAAGGCCCTGGGTTCTATCTTCAGCACCACATGAAAACAAATTAATAAAATAAAGGTATTGTATCAAATTACAGATAAAAAAGAAATATTAAAAAAGCCCTACCCCTCAAAAGATAGAGCAAGGAAAAATAACTGCCATAAAAAAGCTAAAAATGAGAAAAAAAAAAAAAAATATATATATATATATATATATATATATATATATATATATATACCCATGAATCATTTAGCACACATTCAAAAAAAAAAAACCAAAAAACAGAGGGTCCTGATGAAAAATTAAGGAATCATTTTCATTGCTGTGGACAAAATAGTCAATGAGAATACATATTCACTCTCTGTGTCCAATTGTCTTTCTTTTTGTTTCCTCTGTAGGTATGAGCTGAGCACAAGAGTAGGGATCACAGACTGTATAATTCTTTTTTTTTTTTATTGTGTTGCTCACGTAGATGCAAGTTGGAGTTCAAAACTTTTCAGCTTCTCTTATCAGCAGTATTATGTAGGGTGGACTGGGAAGTACTGTCAGCTCTACTCCCAAGGTGAAGTTGCCACTGGGTTCTGTGAGATGGGTTCCTGTAGTTGGAGCTTCTGGCAGCATGGCTTAGTTATAGTAAGGTCCCATGTCCTTTATTTCATGATGAGTTGTCTGTATTAAATCAATGCACCTCTAGAGCCTGGCACTTATTGATTTATGCTGGAAGACTCTAGAGTTTCCTCAGGGTTCCACTCATGAGATGGGGGAACCAATTCTTTCCCACTTCTGTTACTCATGGATACCACCATTTTTTTTTTTTCCTCCACGGCTCAGTTCTGGAGCATAGTCACACTGGACTGTTCAAAATCCAAACCTGTTTCAAGGGTCCTGGGAGCCACCAGACTCAAATTGAGGAAGCAGCCAGGCTCTCCCCAGCCTCCCCAAATTGTATTCCCCAGGCAAAATACTCTCTATCTCTGCTATTCTCTGGATTTATTAAGCACAATATAGGTTACATGGCTGGTGATACCTATTGATACTGTATGTCAGTCCCAGCCCCTAACTTGGATGTACCACCACAGCATGATTGCCTCAAGATGGCTCCTGCCCCAGCTCTTCATGGAAAATTGGGGAACATTGGGGCATCTTTTGTGCCCCAGTTTATTGTGCCAAATAACCTTTAGATCAGCCTAGTGTAGCCTGCCTTTTTGATCTCAGGAACTTTCACAATAAGACCATCCATAGTATTTCTCAACTTTTTCCTTCTTTGTGTGTTAATTCTGCCGCTTTCCCCAAGCAGCTTAACTCTAATTTTGTCCCTTTTCTTTGTTTAATGTTTCCAACATTTCTATGTCTCTGAGACCCTCTGACTGCCCAATATTTAGTATTAGGGAAATCCCTATTTCACCCACCTTGCAGAGAAGCAGTATTCCCACTGCTTTAATCCAACATCACTGATCCATGAGAAATGCTGCTTTTTCTCTGGTCTGTCATCATTGATATTGCTAAGTAGTTAGAAGAAAGTTTATAGAAATTAATGCCCATAAAAATAAGATCTCATATAAAAAATCTATCACTGCATCTCAAGAAGCTATAAAAACAGGAACAAACTAAACCTAACATTAGTAGAAGAAAAGAAATAATAAAGATTACTGAAGGGCTGGGGTTATGGATCAGAGATAGAGCACTAACCTACCATGCCTGAGGCTCTGGGTTCGAACCTCAGCACCACATAAAAATAAAATAAAGATATTTTGTCCACTTATAACTAAAACTAAATATTTTTTTAAAATCTTAGAAGAAAAATAATAAAATAGAAACTAAAAAAGAACCAATACAAATGAGTAATGGGGGAAAAAGATATCAAAAGTATAAACAAAACAGACAAACCTTCAGCTGGACTAGGAAAGGCGATAGAAGACTCAAACAAATACAATAGGAGATGAAAAGGAAAATATTATATTTCACACAACAAATTAGAGATTATTATGAACAATATAGGTCAACAAGTTTGATAATCTAGAAAAAGTCAGCAAATTTCTAGACACATAGACTTTACTAAGACTGAACCATAAAGAAATAGAAAACCCAAAAAGACCAGGACCAGATGGCTTCACAGCAGAATTCTATCAAATATTGAAACAAATATCAATTCTCAAGTTATTAAAAAAAAGAACTGTAAAGAATTCTTCTAAACACATTCTGTGAGGTCTGCACAACCTTAAAATTAAAACCAAATGAGGACACAATGACAAAAAGAAGACTATAGGCCAATAAACATGATGAACATAGATACAAAACCCTCAAAAAATATTAGAAAATGAAATCCAAAAATCACATTAAAAAGATTATCCACTGTGAACAAGTGGGATTAACTCCAGGGATGCAAGGATGGTTCAAAATTATTAAGTAAAAAAATATGATACATATCAACAGAATTAATGATTTAAAAAAACATATGGCCATCTCAATTTATATTGAAAAAGCATTCAATAAAATTCAATAAAGATCCCATCATGATAAATATTCTAAACAAATTAGCCATGCAAGGAATGTACCTGAACATAATAAATATGTTGGCAATATATAATAAGCCAAAAGCTCATGTTTACAGATTCAATTCAAGTCCTATCAAAATAAAAACAGTATTCTTCACAGAACTAAAAAATAAAATGAAATAAAATTAATGTGGAATCACAAAATCCATGAAGAACCAAAATCATTTTGAGCAAAATGAACAAAAGAAGGCATTATGCTTCCTGATTTCAAAGCATGCTACATTCAAGATGGTCAATTAGAGGAAGACTTTATTTCCAAATGTTCCACAGCTGGAGATTAAAGTGACAGGAGAACTGCTTCTCAGTGAGGGGGACAAAAGAGGAAATGCACTGAAATTCCATATCAGAAAGTCAGAGTCTCAGAGAGACAAAGAAATTTGGATGCATTGAACAAGGAACAAGAAAGCATACATGAAGCCAAACCAGTTGTGGCAACAGCAGAATCTGTGTTGCACAGCAGAGGGGAGGGAAGGAATAGAGAGAAAAAAATGAAAAATTTGGTACAGAAAATCTAATACATCAGAAAATCATCCTGAACTTAGCTGATCCAGAGGCTGCAAAGTGAACTTGTGTTTAAAAGCTCATTTAAACACAACATTGAGCACGACATGCTGTAGCTTTCTTCTATGGGAGCCCAGGAGGTTATAGCAAACATTGCCCTAGTATACCAATAAATGTGTACCCTGCAACCTAGGGTGTACCTAGCAGAAGATGAGTGAAATGGACAAAGAGAAGATTTTGTCCAGTGGGATTTGAGTGAGATAAATGGAAGGAAGTAAAACTTGCTTTCCCTTTTAATCTGGCAGCTCATATGGCCAGCCAAGGATGGTCAGGAAACTAAACATGCTGGTGTGAATACACTCAAGGACTAAGCTTCTGAAGGCTGAATTGTGGGCAGCATAATATGTGAGATCTGTGGAGTGTTATCTCCTCAGCCCTGTGATAATTCTTGGAGAGCTCTTAACGTCCAGACTCGCAGCAAAGATCAGCATCTTTCTAGGTATGTTGATCTAGTATCACCAGAGCAGATCTAATATTTTCAACAAATTCCCTAAGGCCTGATTGGAACAAAACTCCAACTGCTAGAAAACCCTTCTTAGAACTCTGCAGTAGCCCACACTGGGAATTCTTTGATCTGTTCTATCTGGAGAAAACTCCAATCAACCCTACTTCCACTTCATTTCTAACTTACACTGATGAGAAGAAAGCTGATAAATATTTCAAATATCTTAAGTTTTAGATCACTCCAACTACTAGCTTGGTGGGCAACCAAAAAATGGATGGGCTTAACAATACCCAGCCCTTAGGAGATCTCTCTCTCTCTGTCTCTCTCTCTCTCTCTCTCTCTCTCTCTGTCTCTCTCTCTCTCTCTCCCCCTCATCTGTATCTGCATCTCTATCTCTCAGTACATAGCCCCCCCCCCCAAAAATGGAAAGAAATACAATCAGGCATAGGCAGTTACAATCCATCCTCTTTGACTGTTTTAACAACCTCAGCAGAGACAATTCTTTCATATTTGATTAACAATTTGTGTGTGTGTGTGTGTCTGTGTGTGATTTTTCTGTGTTGATTGGTTCATGAATATATATATATATACATATATGTATATATATACATATATATACATATATATGAATATGAGAGAGAAAGATAAGACTGTTTTAGCATTTTTATGGTAGCTATTTGTCACTATCTTTTGAGGGTTAGAGTTTGTGGTATATTTTGTTTTGCTTTGTTTTGTTTTTGTTTGTTCCTCTTTTTTCTCTTTCTCTCATTTCTTTTCCAGTAATGAACAAATTCTATTGTTTTCCTTCTGTTCAACTTTGCTTTACTTTTTTAATTCTATTTTTCTTCACCTTTTTATAACCATCATTTACTACATCTTTTCAACATTCTCTCTTCACATTTTGAACATTATAAACTTTCTTCTACTGTCCTAACACATTTTATTTTCACTTAGTGACCTATATTTTTACCATCTTTTGAATGGATATTTCATAAATAATTAGCTTATGTAAAAATGCTCCTGCCACAACCGTTCAAATTGTGGTAATTACCAGTTCTGTGGATGACAGAGTTAATATCTAATGTTTACTTTAATGTGAGATCTAGTTCACAGCTATCTATTGTTTTTGCTGTTGATAATTGCTGATCCACCATTCTTATTTTTGTACAATTAGTCTCTTAGATGTGAGAGTTGTCAGTGGTTATTTAATTTAGTACTATATATTGTTTGTATCAGTTATTGATATTATTTGTTTCCCACTTTTCTGTGAGGTATTGGGAATTGACAGGGACACTACAAGTTCATATGGATGAGACTCTGTTGCTGAACTAAACCCAAGCAAAGGACAGTGCACCGACCTTCACACAAAATTAGCTACACTCAAACTTCAGCTGTAACTTAATATATTGAATAGAAGTGACAAAATTCCCAAACTAAAATTGAGGCCCCGAGTAGGAGCAGTTGAAGGATACTTGGGTCGCACTCACAAATGTCCATTCCTACAGCAGAAACAGAGAATTACCACAAAGAATGTGGATACCATACCTATGAGGGATCTCAATCCAGATCACTGTAGAATATTGGCAAGAGAATCTTGTACCATAAGTAAAAGTGGAAGAGAAATCAACTCCAACAGATGTATGAAACCACCAAAGGAATATAAGAAATATGATGAACACAGTAACACAATGTCTCCTAAAGTTTAAAATTCACTGGCAACTGACTCCTAAAATACTGATGTGGATGAAATATCAGGTAAAGAATTTAAAAGAGGGCTGGGATTGTAGCTCAGTGGTAAAGCACTTGCCTAGCACGTGTGAGGCACTGGGTTCCATTTTCAGTAACACATATAAATAAAGGTCCATTGATGACTTAAAAAAAAAAAATCAAAAGAGTGAGCTGGGAACAGTGGTGCATGCCTGAAATTCCAGAAGCTGTGGAGGCTGAAGCAGGGTGATTGCAAGTTTAAAACCAGCCTCAGCAACTTATCAAGGTTCTACAGCAACTAAGTGAGACCCTGTCTCTAATAAAATATAAGAAAGGGATGGGGATGTGGCACATTGTTTAAGCACCACTAGGTTCAATTCCAAGTATCAAAAAAGGTGATTATAACAAATGATCAATGAATTTTAAGAGAACCCAGACAAACAACTGGAAGGATTATGTATGTCAGTCCAGGATATGAGTAAGCTATTCAGTTGGAAGATACATACTGAAAAAGAACCAAATGGAAATCTTGATAATAAAAGACACAATAAATCACATAAAATGTTCAGTTGTAAGTTTTTCTAATAAAATATTATCAGACTGAGGATATATAGTACTAAATGAAATAACCCCTGACAACTATGACATTTAAGACACTAATTCCACAAAAACAGGAATGATGGGGTCAGCAACTGTCAACAGCAAAAACAATAAATAACTGTGAACTACAATCTCAAAGTTGGAAGAAAAAGTGGATGAGCTGGAAATTTCACACAACACTTAAGAAAAGAAAATAAATAACAATGACCAAAATATAAAACCAAAACTCTGGGACAACACTAAGAGACCAGATACAAGAATTGTTATAATTGGAGAGGGTGGTGAGATGCAGGCTAATGACATGAATAACCTTTTCTGGGATAACATAAAAAATTTCAAACTATGAATTTGAGATGGATATCCAGATACAGGGGGTATTTAGTACCCCAAATAGACAAGATTTGAAAAGAACCTGTCCATGTCCATTATAATTAAAATGCCTAACATACAGAACAAGAGTAGAATTTTAAAATGTCAGATTACATTTAGATATAGGACAAAAAGATTACTTCTGATTTTTCAGCACAAATTTTAAAATCCAGGAAGACTTAGAATGATGTGTCACAAGCCCTGGAAGAAAATAACTGTCAAATCAAGATTGTTAAATCCAGAAAAGCTATTCTTCAGGATCAAAGAAGAAATAAGTCTCTTCCAAGATCAGCAGAAACTAAAAGAATTCATGACTGCTAACATAGCACTACAGAAAATAGACAAATACCTCACAAAAGGTAAAAACAAACCCCAAAGATCACAAAAGAACAAATCTTATTTAAAGAGTAGCTAAGTAAATGAGAAACTGGACCAAATCAAACATTAGAAATAATCAAAATACTAAAAATTAATAAACATCTCTCAGTTATAATAGACATGGTCTCAACTCTCTAATTAAAAGGCAGGCTGTCAAAATCAATCAAAAAACAAAATTTAACTATATATTGTTTGCCAGAGAGTCACATTAGAGGCAAAGATAGTTACCTCCTAAAAGTGCAATGATGAAACTTGATATTCCATGAAAATGTAACATGAAAACAAGGGAGAATAGCTACTATCCTCATATTCATTAATGCAAACTTCAATCCAAAATTAATCAAAGGAGACAAAAAAGGACATTTCACACTGGAAAATGGTAAAATCAAACAGGAAATATCATACTATTACATACTTATTCCTAAAACATTGGTCCACCTAATTGTGTAAAGTGGATATTTGAATTATAGACTCCACTAGACCCCAATAAAATAGCACTGGGTGAATTCCACATACCTCTTTGACTGATACTTAGGTTTTCCAGATATAAATTCAGCAGAGACTCTTCAGACCTGAAAAAAATCATAAATATAACTGACTCAATACACATTATAGAATATTTCATCCAACAGAGTAGAATATACTTCCTTCTTAGCTGGATATAGAACCTTCTCCAAAAAAGGTCTATATTTTAGGCCCAATCACCTATTAATTAATACAAAGAAGTCATAATTCTTATCTGGTCATAATGGAATGAAATTAGAAATTAATGCCAAAAACATTTTAAGAAAATATATAAAAACATAGATACACTGTATATCTATGTTTTGTATAATACACAAATCTATACATGTAATTCACCATGAAAAGAAAACTATGGACAAAAATCACAGTCATCTCAATAGAAGCTGAGAAATTTTTAACAAAATTTAGCAACCATTAATGACAAAAAACACTGAAGAAATTAGGGATGGGGAAAAATGAAAGTATTTACTTTAAAATTTGGAACAAGATAAGATACCCAAGCTCACCATGCCTATTCAGTAAACAATTAGAAATCATAGCCAGAGAAATTAGGAGGATTGAAAGTAAAATATTCTACAAATAAAATAAATTAAATGGGAAAGGAAGAAGTCAAATTCTATTTACAGATGTTATAATTTTCTATTTAGATGACCCATAAAAAGCTCCATGAAAAGATTTCTACAGATAATAAATTTGGCAATATAGCAAGTTACAAAATCAACATAAAACAATCAATAACTTTCTTTCATACCAACAATGAAAGAAAATATGAAAAATAATTCATTCACAACAGACTAAAAATAAAACAATGTATTTAGGAAATAAATCTAACCAATGTGGTGAAAGATCTCTACAATGAAAAGTATATAATATTGCATAAAGAAAATTGAAGAATTTACAAGAAGATAGAAGGACTTCCAATGTTCATGGATGGGCAGAATTAATATTGCTATAATGGTAATACTACCAAAAGCAACATATATATTCAATGTGATCCTCATCTAAATACCTATGACATACTTCAGAGAACTGGAAATTTACCAAAAAAAATAGTTATAAAATTAATTTGGAAGAATAGAAGACCCAGAATAGCCAAAGCAATTTTAAGCCAAAAAAAGTATGCTGTAGGCATAACACAATGCCACACTTCAAATTATACTATACAGCTATAGTAACAAAAAACTGGATGTTGCTGTCATAAAAACAGACACAGAACAAAGGTACAGAATATAAGACACAAAGATAACCCACAAAGATGCAGTCATTTGAGCCTTGAAAAAGTTGCCAAAAATATTCATTGAAGAAGAGACAATCTTTTTAAAAAATGGTACTGGGAAAACTTTGAATTGATATGTAAAATAATGTGATCAGATCCTTATCTCTCACTCTGCACAAAAGTCAACTTGTAGTGGATCAAAGACCTAGGAATTAAACCACAAACAATGCAACTTCTAGAAGAAAATACAGGGTTAACACTCCAACATATATGAACAGCCAATGACTTTCTCAATAGGACATATAAAGTTCTTGTTGGCAAGAGTTAATAAATGTGATGACATCAAATTCCAAGGCAAAAATTCAGAGTTTGAAAGAGAACCTAAAAAATGTGAAAAGCTCATGGCTAGCTACTTCTTTGACAGAGGAATAACAGCTAGAATATATAAATAACTCAAAAACCTTAACATAAAAACCCCCAAATAACCCAATTTAAAAAAGGGCAAATAAACTAAACAAAAATTTCTCAATAAAGGAATACAAATGGCCACTGAACATATGAAAAATTGTTCAAAATTATTAGTATTTTAGTTATCTTTTGTGCCCCATGACCAAAAATCCTAATAAGAACAACTTAAAGGAGTAAAAACATATTTATTTTGGTTCCTGGTTTCAGATACTCAAACTATGGTCAGCTGATAAAATAGCTCTGGGCCCAAGGTGAGGCAGAATATAATAACGAAAGTGCATGGTGAAGAAGCTCAGGACATGGTAACTAGAAAAAACAGTGAGAGCTCTGCTAACCAAGGACAAAATATAAACACCAAGGCATGCACCCAGTGATCTATCCCCTCAAGCCACACCATACCAGCCAACAGTTACCCACACATATGAATGGATTGACACACTAATTATGTTCAAACTCTCATAACATAATCATCTCACTTATAAACATCCTTGCTTTATCATGAGCCAATCATACCACTCTTTGGTAATTATTCTAAAACATGAAATGATAATCATGGGGCTGGGGTTGTAGCTCAGTGATAGAACATTTGCTTTGCATATGTGAGGCCCTGGGTTTGATCCTCAGCACCACATTAAATAATTAAATAAATAAATAAAGATTTTGTGTCCATCTACAACTAAAAACATATTTTAAAAAAGAATGAAAATCATGATATTATATAGATGTGAGCATACCCAATATATAGCAGGACAATTCACAATAATCAAACTATCAAACCAGTCTAGTTGTCTATGTATATATGAAGAAAATGTGTATATATACACAATGGTGAAACTGAGAAAATTATGTTAAGGAAATAGCACAAATTCAGAAAGTCCAGGGTCATATGTTTCCCCTCATATGTTCAAAACTAGAGAGGAAAAAGAAAATAAAGGTGGAGGAGATCTCTTAAAAATCAAAGAGAGATCAGTAAACCAGGGAGAGCAAGGAAGAAAGGAAAGGGGATTAAACTGGGGAACAATATTATCTAAATTTTATTGTTATATTTTATGTGTTGTGTAACAATAAATCCCATAATTATGTACAACTATAAATTCACAATTAAAATGTGGACACCTGTCAAAGGATAAATAAACATACTACAATACTTTAGTAATCAAAATAGGAGGGTATTGGCATAAAACATACATAGACACCAAAGGAACAGAGTAGAACTTAGAAAATAAATTGATGAGTCTATAACCAATGGATTTCTAAGCAATGGGTTTAGAATACATACTAGAGGCAAGATTTTTTTCCAATAAACATTTTGGGAGGGTCTGGGGATGTGGCTCATCAGTACAGCGCTCACCTAGCACATGAGAGACCCTTGGTTCAATCCTCAGCACCACATAAAAACAAATAAAATAAAGGTATTGTATCCAACTACAACTAAAAAATAAAATATTAAATACATTTTGGAAAAAAAAATTGATATTCATAAGCAGAAGAAAAGTATTAGAAAACTATCACCACCCAGTTACAAAAATCAACTCAAAATGAACTGGAGAGTTAAATTTAAGAGCTAAAACTAAGATACTACAGGAAGAACACAGGAGGAATAGGTTCAAGACATTGGAATGTGCAAGGATATTTTGGACAAGATTTCAAAAGCAAAGGAAGTAAAAGCAAAATAGGCAAATGGTATGACATCAAACTAAACAGTTTTTTCATAGGAAAGGAGACTCAACAGAGTGCTGAAACAGCCTAAAGATTGGGAGAAAATATTTGCAATATATGTATCTGAGAAATGATAGATATTCAGAATATAAGGAACTCAAAAACTAGATATCAAAAATTTTTTTAAAAATACATACAAGAGGAAGTGAGGGGAAAGGGAAAAAAACAAGGGGGAGAAATGAATTACAGTAGATGGGGTAGAGCGAGAAGATGGGAGGGGAGGGGAGGGGAGGGGGGATAGTAGAGGATAGGAAAGGCAGCAGAATACAACAGACACTAGTATGGCAGTATGTAAAAACGTGGATGTGATTCTGCAATCTGTATATGGGGTAAAAATGGGAGTTCATAACCCACTTGAATCAAAGTGTGAAATATGATATGTCAAGAACTATGTAATGTTTTGAACAACCAACAATAAAAATTTTAAAAAAAAGAAAAGTAGAATGAATATATGTATTAAAATATAAGGGTAATCAATCAACTTATAGAAATAGAACACTGACCTTTGCTTCCAGCATTAGATCAAAGAAAAGCATGGTGAGAGCCTTTCCCACTAAAGAATACAGAGCTTCTGGAAAGAAAAAAAATGTTTTTAAGTTTGAGTCCATCCCATTTATTGATTCTCGGTTTTAATTCTTGTGCTATAGGAGTCTTACTAAGGAAGTTGGGGCCTAATCCCACATGATGAAGATTAGGGCCTATTTTTTCTTCTATTAGATGCGGAGTCTCTGGTTTAATTCCTAGGAAGAGAAATGCAAATCAAAACTACTCTAAGTTATCATCTCACTCCAGTCAGAATGGCAGCTATTACGAAGTCAAACAAGAATAAGTGTTGGTGAGGATGTGGGGGAAAAGGTACATTAATTTGTTGCAGCCAATATGGAAAGCAGTATGGAAATTCCTTGGAAAACTGGGAATGGAACCACCATTTGACCCAGCTTTCCCTCTCTTCGGCCTATACCCAATTAAGAACAGCACACTATAGGGACACAGCCACATCAATGTTTATAGCAGCACAATTCACAATAGCTAAACTGTGGAACCAACCTAGATGTCCTTCAATAGAGGAATGGATAAAAAGTGTGGCATATATACACAATGAAATGTTACTCAGCAATAAAAGCAATAAATAAATGGAGTTGGAGAAGATAATGTTAAGTGAACTTAGCCAATCCTAAAAAGATAAATGCCGAATGTTTTCTCTGATATAAGGTTTCTGACTCATAGTGGGGTAGGGAGGGGGAGCATGGGAGAAACAGATGAACTCTAGATAGGGCAAAAGGGTGGGAGGGGAAGAGAGGGGGCAGGGGGTTAGCAATGATATTGGAATGTGGTGGACATCATTATCCAAAGTACATGTATGAAGTCTTGAATTAGTGTGAACATGCTTTAAATGCAAACAGAAATAGGAAAAATTGTGCTCTATATGTGTAATAAGAATTGTGATGCATTCCACTGTCATGTATTTAAAAAATAAAATCAATTTAAAAATAAATAAATAAATAAATAAATAAATAAATAAATAAATAAATAAAAATAGGCAATAGATGTAGACACTTTCTTAAGAATTGGCCATACAAATGGCCAATAGGTATATGAAGATAACTCAGCATCACAAGTAATTAGGAAATGAAAACCAAAACCACTATATGATATCACATCACTCAAGTAAGAATGACAATTAACACAGATACTAAAGATAATGAGTACTAGTAGAAATGTGGAGAAAAGCACACTGATGGTATGAATGAAAATTAATGTAGTCATTATTGAAAATACTGTGGACTTTTTTCAAAAAATTAAAGAGTACTACTACATGATCTGATATTCTCACTAGTTGATGTATATCCAAAGGAAAAGAAATTAGTATTTAAGAGACATTTGCACTCCTATCTTTATTGCTAAACAATTAGGAATAGCCAAGAAATGGAAAAGAGCTAAGTATTCATAAACTGACAAATGAATAAAGGAACTGTGGTACATATGCACGATGGAATACTATTCAGCCACAGAATAGAATTAAATTCTATCATTTCTGACAAGATCAATGAAATTGAAAATCACGTTTTCAAAACAAGTCAATAATAGAAATACCACACGATTTCACTCATGTTAAATCTAAAAAAAAGTTGAACTCATAGAAGTTGATAGTAACTTAGTGGTAATTAGAGGCCAGAAACAGTGTGGGGGAGGATGGGGAAAGTTTGTTGATCAATGTTTATTCAGCTATAGTTAGATAGCAGTAAGTAATTTGGGGGTATTATTATTGTATATTGTGATTATTATAGGTAATAATTTCAAACTATAGATTTTATATAGGGAGAAGAAATAATTTTTAAAGTTTTCACTTTGAAGAATTGATAAATGCCAATGTTGCTGCTGATGCTGCCAGATGTCCATTCTCAGGGTGTGCTGTTGCAGCTACCACTACGCAGAATTCATTTCCAGAGGACCTGAAGGTTGGTTGCATGTGACCACCTTCATCTTGGGATACCTGCCAAGGCCTGGAGATCCAATGTCATGGTGCCTGAGGGTGTGGCTGCACCTGAGGTCTTCCTACTGGGAGTGCTAGTGACCGCTATCTTGATGCTTCTTCACAGGGTCACTGCTTTGTGTAAACACATCCCTGGTGGTCTCTGTGCAATTTTGAATGGCACTGAGGTCTTTGGACTGCAACTTGGCTGAGCCTGGGATATCTTAATCCCAGATCCACTGGGTCTATGTGGGCCAATCTGGGCCAGGAAGTCCTGTGAAAAGTCAGAGACTGAGGGCATTTTGCACCAAGGGGAGCACAGATTGGAGAGGCTGGAGAGAGCCAGGCTCTCCCCAGCTCCACAGGTCCTGGAGTGCACGGGGGACAGAAAGGGGACAGACCTGATGTAGACAGCTAGCTACATCAGGACAGAGGGTTGAAAGGGGTATAAGGGAATCTTGCTATCAGCTCACCCAACCAGCGAATCCAGCACCCACCAGACTGGAACTATCATCAAACACTAGAAAGCCCTGCATATGGGCAGAGAAGGGAAGCTGAGAAACTTTTGAAGACCAGCAGAAAAATTGTTTAATTTTCTGTCAAGATTTTTTTCCCTCTCTCACATCTCTACCATATTTGAAACCGAATGTTTTTCATGCATAAGTTTGTTGAGGACTAGGATATATGAATAGTATTTTAAAGTTTTATTGTCTATTCTTATACTTTTAGTTTTTTTCTTTTACTTTTTAATTTTTTACTACGTATTTTTTCCTATCATCTATCTTTTTCCCTGGATTCTCTTTCTTTCTTTTCTCCTGCAAACAGCCAAACTCTATCAATTCCTCTTTTACACTTCCTATAGGTTTTTCCTTCTATCTTTCCTCCTCCCTCGTGGGCATCACATCCTACACCACTTCTGTTCTCTCTTTGTCCACCATTTGAAATTATAAACCCTTTTAGTAAACTTACTGTTTATATTGTAGACAATAATTGAACACATCATTTTTGTTTATTGTGACAAAGCTATGGACGTCTTAATAGAAGCTATCAGGTTAAAGACTGTATATTATTTACATTGGGTACTGTTAATATTGGTCTCCTCATTAAAGGTGAGGTACTGGTGACTTCTGGGGACACTGTGTGTCTGCACGATAGGAACTAAACTTCCTCAAATTCATATTATTAGATGGGAAAACACACAAGCAACAAGAAAAGCAAGGGGGAAACACCCAAACAAACCAAGATATTCCAATAATAGAATCCGTTGACAATACAGTAGAAGAAATGTCAGAGAAGGAATTTACAATGTATATAGTTAAACTGATCTGTGAAGTAAAGGATGGTATAAGGAGTGAAATCAGAAAATACAATAAGTGAAAGACCACTTCCATAAAGAAGCAGGGATTCTGGGAAAAAAAAAACAAGCAGAAATCCTTGAAATAAAGGAATCAACATTCCAAATTAAAAATTCAATTTATAACATCACCAAAATATTACATCACTTGGAAGACTAAACCTCAGGCCAGGAAGACAAAATATACAATTATGAAAACAAAGTTGACCATGCATAGAAGATGGTAAGAAACCATGAACAGAATTTCCAAGAATTATGGGATAACATAAAAAGACCAAGTTTAATGGGGCTGGGGCTGTGTATCTCAGTGGTAGAGCACTTGCCTCACAGGTGTGAGACCCTGGGTTCGATCTTCAGCACCACATGAAAATAAGTAAATTAAAGAAAGAAAGAAAGAAAGATATTGTGTCCATCTACAACTAAAAAATAATTTTAAAAGACCAAATTTAAGATTTATTGTGATAGATGAAGGATCAGAGATACAAACCAAAGGAATGCACAATCTTTTTAATGACATGATATCAGAAAATTTCCCAAACCTAAAGAATGAAATGGAAAATCAACTACAAGAAGCTGACAGGACCCCAAAAGTACAAAATTACAGCAGATATACAGCAAGGCATATTACAATGAGAATGACTAATATATGCAATAAGGTACAATGTTAAAGGCTACAAGAGAAAAATATCAAATTACATATAGGGGAGAAACATACTTGGATCTCAGTTGATTTCTCAATCCTGATCCTCAACTCCAGGAGGTCCCAGAATAATATATTTCTGAAAGAAAATGAAGGCCAACCAAAAATTTTATATCCAGCAAAATTAAGCTTCAGATTTGAAGATGAAATAACAATTAAAATTAAACCAAAGTTAAAAGAATTCTCAATGAGAAAGCCTGCACTGAAGAGCATTCTCAACAAAAATATTTCATGAGGATGAAATGAAAAAAAAAGTGAAAACAAACAAAAGGAGGAACTACACTAAAGGAGTACTCAATAAAAGGAGAAACTAAGTCAAATTAATAACCAGAAATAAACCAAAATGACCAGGGAATATAAATCACATCTCAATAATAACCCTGAATGTTAATGGCCTAAACTCATGAATCAAAATATATAGACTGGCAGATTGGATTAAAACACAATACCCAATAATATGCTATCTCCAAGAGACACACCTCATAGGCAAAGACATCCACAGACTGAAGATAAAGGGATCAAGAAAAAAAATCACACACATGGATCACCTAAACAACCAGGGATTTCCATCCTCATATCAGATAAAGTGGACTCCAAGCCAAAGATAATCAGAAGAAACAAAAAAGAACATTTATACTGTTTAAAGGAATTACACATCAGCAAGTCATAGCATCATAATTATTAATGCTGCAAACAATAGAGCATCTGTGTACATCAAACAGATCTTTCTCAATTTCAAGAATCAAATAGACCACAGCACATAACACTGGATGATTTTAACACAACTCTCTCAATATTGGACAGATCATCCAAACAAAAACTAAACAAAGAAACTAAATAATAATGCAATCAATAATTTTAGACTTAATGAACATATATAGAATATTTCATCCATCAACAAGTGAATACACTTTCTTCTCAGCAGCACATAGATTCTTCTTTAAAATAAAGCCTATTATATGCCACAGAGCAACTATTAGCAAATACAAAAAAGTAGAATAATAGATAATAACCTGCATTCAAAGGAATGAAATTAGAAATCAACAATAAAATAAAATTAGAAGCTAACACCTGGAGAATAAATAATATACTAATGAATAACAAATAGAAAGCAGAAGAAATCAAGGATTAAATTAAGCAATATTTGGAGGTAAATGAGAGTACCAATACAACATATCAAAATTTCTGGGACACTATTAAGACAGTACTAACAGAAAAGTTCATTGTATTGAATTAATTTATTAAAATAATAAAAAGTCAACAAATAAATGACCTAATATTAGATCTCAAAGCCTTGGGAAAAGAGGAACAAATCAACACCAAAAACAGTAGAAGACAGGAAATAATTAAAATCAGAGCTGAAATCAATGGGATTGAAACAAAAGAATTAGAAAAATTGATAAACCAAAAACTTATACTTTGGAAAAATATAAAATTGAAAAACCTCTAGCCTGCTAATGAAGATAAAGCAAGAAAAAAATTACTAAAATATGTGGTAAAATATCACCACAGACACTACTGAAATACGGAAGACAATTAGAATCTATTTTGAAAATTTATACTCCAATAAAATAGAAAATCTTAAAGACATCAACAAATTTCTAGAGGCATATGACCTATACAAACTGAATCAGGAGGAAGTACACAATATAAACAGATCAATTTCAATCAATGAAATAGAAGACGCCATCAAAAGCCTACCAATCAAAAAAAAAAAAAAAAAGCAAGCCCAGGACCAGTGAGATTCTCAATCAAGTTCTATAAGACCTTCAAAGAATTAACACCAATATTCCTTAAATTATTCAATGAAATAGAAAAGGAGAATACCCTTCCAAACATATTCTATAAGGATAATATCACCCTTATACCAAAACCAGAAAAAGACACATCAAACAAAAAATTATTTAGACCAATATCCCTGGTGAACATAGATGCAAAAATTCTCAATAAAATTCTGGCAAGTCATATACAAAACATTAAAAATATAGTGCACTATGATCAATCGGGGTTCATTTCAAAGATGCAAGCTTGATTCAACTTATGGAAATCAATAAACATAATTCATCACATCAATAGATTTAAAAGTGAGAATCAGATGACCATGTCAATAGATGCAAAAAAAAAAAAACACTTGACAAAATACATCACCAATTCATGTTCAAAACACTAGAAAATGTAGGAATAGTAGGAACATACCTCAACATTGTAAAAGCTGTCTATGCTAAACCCAAGGTCAACATCATTCTAAATGAAGAAAAATTGAAAGCATTCCCTCTAAATATGGGAACAAGACTAAGATGACTTTTCACTACTTCTATTCAACGTCATCCTTTAAATGCTAGCCAGAGCAATTAAACAGGAGAAAAAAATTAAAGGGATGCAAATAGGAAAGAAAGAACTCAAACTATCACTATTTGCTGATGACATAATTCTATATTTAGGAGACCCAAAAATTCCACCAGGAAACTTCTATAGCTATTAAATCAATTCAGCAAAGTAGCAGAATATAAAATCAATATCAATAAATCAAACATGTTCCTACACATCAGTCTTCAATCTACTGAAAGAGAAATTAGGGAAACTACCCCATTCACAGTAAACTCAAAAAAATATATAAAATATTTGGGAATCAATCTAACAAAAGAGGTGAAAGACTTCTACAATGAAAACTACAGAACACTAAAGAAAGAAATTGAAGAAGACTTTAGACGATGGAAAGACTCCCCCTGCTCCTGGATATTAAGAATTAATGTTGTTAAAATAACCATACTACCAAAAGTGCTATAATTTTAATGCAATTCCTATTAAAATGACAAAGACATTCTTCACAGAACTACAAAAAGAAATCATGAAATTCATTTGGAAAAATAAGAGACACAGAATAGCCAAAGCAATCCTTAGCAAGAAGAGTAAAGCAGGAGGCATTAAAATACCAAACTTTATAGCTGTAGTAACAAAAATGGCATGGTATTAGCACCAAAACTGACATGTAGACCAATGATACAGAATAGAAGTCACAGAGACAAATCCACATAAATACAGTTATTTCATACTAGACAAAGGTGCCAAAAACTTTCACTGGAGAAAAGATAGCCTCTTCAACAAGTGGTGCTAGGAAATTTGGAAATCCTTATGTGACAAAACAAAATGAACCCCCCCCCCCCATATCATGCATGAAACTCAATTCAGAGTGGATCAAAAACTTAGGCACTAAAACAGATACCCTGCACATAATAGAAGATAGAGCAGGCCCAAATCTTCATCATGTTGGCGTAGGATTTGGCTTCCTTAACAAGGCTTCTAATGCACAAAAAGTAAAATCAAGAATCAATTAATGGGATAGATTCAAAGTAGAAAGCTTCTTCTTAGCAAACAAAATAATGAATAATGTGAAGAGAGAGCCTACAGAATGGGAGAAAATTTTGACCACATACACCACAGATAGAGCATTAATCTCCAGGATATATGAAGAACTCAAAAGGCTTAACACCAAGCAAAAAAATGAATAACCAATCAATAAATGGGAAAAGGAAGTGAACAGACATTTCACAGAAGAAGAAATACAATCAAGCAACAAGTACATGAAAAAATGTTCAACATCTCTAGCAATTAAAGAAATGCAAATCCAAACTACTCTAATATTTCATCTCCAATGGTGGAAAGAGACATCATTACACTAGGTACATGTATGACTGCATATGTGGTGTGAATCTACATCATGTACAACCAGAATAATGAAAAGTTGTGCTCCATCGTAAAATCAGTCTGCTGTCATGTATAACTAATTAGAACAAATAAAAATGGAAAAAAGAATAAATACTGTAAAAAATAAGATTTCATCTCACTCCAGTCAGAATGGCAATTATCAAGAATACAAGCAACAATCAATGCTGATGAAGATGTGGGAAAAAACTTACACTCATACTTTGCTGGTGGGACTGCAAATTGGTGCAACCATTATGGAAAGAGGAACGAAAATTCCTCAGAAAACTTGGAATGGAACCATCATTTGATCTAGCTACCCCACTCTTAGATTTAAACTCAGAGGACTTAAAATCACCATACTTCAGTGACACAGCCATGTCAATGTGTAAAGCAGCTCAACTCACAGTAGCTAAGCTATGGAACAAACCTAGGTGTCCTTCAAAAGATAAATAGACAAAGACAATGTGGTATATATACACAGTGGAATATTCCTCAGCCTTAAAGAAGAATAAAATGTTGGCATTTTTCAGTAAATGGATGGTGCTGGAGAATTGCATGCTAAGCAAAATAAGCCAATCCCAAAGAACCAAATGCCAAATGTTTTATCTTATATGCAGAAGTTAATTCACAATAAGGGGCAGGGATGCTAGGGAAGAATATTGTGACTTAGGATGAGGTAGAAGGGAGTGAAGGAAGGGGAGGGAATATAGGGGTAGGAAAAATAGTAGAATGAAACAGACATTAATACCCTATGTGCATATAACACTACATAACCAGTGTAATTCTATAATATGTAGAACCAGAAGAATGAGAAGTTATGCTCCATTTATGTATGACGTGTCAAAGTGTATTCTCCTGTCATATATAACTAATTAAAAAAAATGAAAAAAGAATTCATAAATGTTTAAGGAGATAAATATGTAAAAACCAATTAAAATATTAATTTATCAATGAATCAAACACTACATGGTATCTCATTAACACACATGCACAACTTTTATGTTTTGTATATCAAAAAAATAAAAACAAAATTTTCACAAAAAGTAAAAGGCTTAAAATGAGTAAACTAACATTGAAAAGGAAGAATAAATGTAACAATCACTACAACTCACATTAAAACATTTTATATGTGTAAATACATATATTTATATATATTTATTTATTTATAATATTATATAACTTTATATATAATATAATATTGTATATAATATACTTATATAGTATTATGTATATTAATATAATATATAATTATAATATATAAATGCAATATTTATATATAAATATAATTGTGATATGTGTAATTATCTGTTTTTGTATATATAAAATGTCTCAATATGAGTTGTAGTGCTTGTTATCTTTATTCTTCATTTTCAATGCTGGTTTATTCATTTTAAGCCTTTTATTATTTGTGTGAATTTTATTTGTTTTTATTTTTTGTAATATATATTTACTATATATATTTATAATATACATGTAATTATATATATAGTAACCATTATATCATTATAGTGTGGTATAGATGGATGCATACATACATATATTGATGGAACAGAATGCAGAACCCAGATACGGACATACACAAGTATGGCAAACTGATTTTTAATTAAGATGATAAAATCATTCATCAATTTAAGAAATGGTATTGGAACAATTAAACTTGGACTAAGTCTAACACCTTATACAAAAATTCAATAGATCATGCATTTAAATGCAAAACATAAAGCTATAAAATTTGGGGGAAAAATAGGAAAAAATCTTTGGGGCCTAGTCTAAAGAGTTTTTAAACTTGACACCACTGGAGTCAATAAAAAAGAATACCTGATAAATTGGACCATATCAAAATTACAAATTATATATATATACTTAAAATACAACAATGAAAAATAAGAATAGAGACCAATAAATTATAGGAGGTTAACTGGGGTATTTAGGAAAGGAAGGAAAAGTGAAGGACAAAAGTATTAGGGAATGACTTTGAACAGTTATGAGAATGTAAGAATATGTAACATTGAATCCTACTCTTACATATAGTTCCAATGTACCAATAAAAATAAAAATTACTTTAGCCATAAAAATTTTAAATTTTCTCCATGAAATTCTTTGTAAGGAAGATAAGAACAAGCTATACATTAGAAGATAATATTGCAAACTATAAATCCAACAATTAACTAGTATCTAAGTTACCTAAATAAATCCCACAACTCAAGATTAAAAACAAATAATGCCACTAGAAATAATGGCACAATTTGTAATGATTAATTTTACTAAAGAAGATATACCTATGTCAAATAAGCACGTGAAAAGTTGTTCTACATCATTATCCACTAAGAAAATGCAAATGAAGACCACAGTGCAACAGCACTCAACTCCTGTCCTCATGGCCAAAAAATAAAATTAAATTAAAATAATCAGTTCATAATACCAACTTCTGGAGATAATGAAGATAAACTGGATCAAACATACATTGCTAGTGGAATATAAAATGCTATCATCACTCTGGAAAGCAGGCAATATTTAATAAAACAAAACATGCAACTAATATACATTCTAACAAATTGTACTCCTAGGCATTTATTTTAGATAAAAGAAAAAAGGTTTACACAAAATGTGAACAAGTTTTCATGACAGTTTTATTCATAAACTTGGGAAAATTCAATGTCCTTCAACAAGTGTAAGTTTAAACTAACTGTAGTATATTCATACAATTGAAAACTACATAACATGAAAAGCAGCAAACTAGTAATACATACAACAGCTCAAATGAATCTTCAAAAAATTATGCTGACTAAAAAATTCAATATCAAAAGACTAGATACTGTCTTAATTCCATTTGTACAGAAGTCTTGAAATGACAAAATTATGCAAATGGAGAAATGATTGGTAGTTGTTGTCATTGGGGCAGTGAGTAATGGAAAGGAAGACATAACTATACAAGGGATAGAGGAAGAATTCTTCTGGTAATAGAACTTTTCTGTACTTTGATTGTGTCAATGTTAGCATCCTGATTGTTATATGGTACAATAGTTTTGCAAGATGTTAGCAATAAGAAAACTTGGTAAGTGGAACATGGGATCACTCCACCATTTTTTTATATCTTTATTTATGTGTATGTGGTGCTTAGGATCGAATCCAGTGACTCACACGTGCAAGGTGGGCAGTCTATCACTGAGCTATAGCCCAAGCTCTCACTCCACTATTTCTTAAAACTGTGTTTGAAAAAATTATTATCTCAAATTCAAAAAGTTTCTTGAAAAATACATGACTTGGAATAGCAATACATTTTTTTCAGTTATCTAAAGAATACAACCTAACACAAATGTGAGACAATTATTGTAAAAAGTATAAAACTTTATTTAAATATATTGCAGAAGGTGTAACTAAATTGAGAAACAATATTTCACCACGAAAGGTGGTCACTGATAATGAAGTCAGAACAGGGGTCCTCATAAAATATGTCAATTCTCCTAAGGAGATTTGTAGAATAATTGCAATTTCTATGACCATTCACCTGGTTAGTTCATGAAACTCCATAAGTTGATTAAAATATTACATAAATTAATTACCATGAATAACCAAGACTCCAAAAGAGAAGTACAAAGTGATTATATTGGCATACAATAGTAGCTGATGAAAATGATTCAGTAGGAAAAACCATAAGAAGTAAGGAAATTACTGCACAAATGAAGGTTTTGAGAAGGCTAAAGTGAATCAGATCTAAAGCACAAATAGGTTGATGTTTATTGATCTAACAGAGTGTGAGTAGAAAGGCAAGTAGGTAGGTTAGTTAATTGGTGGTAAAGTGAGATGAAATAAGGAAAGTATTGTTGAATGTTTAAAAACAATGAATTCATATCACACTTCTCTGCCAAATGATTTTTTTTTTTTTTTTTTTTTTTGGTACTGGGGAGTGAACTCATGGGAACTACATCTCCAGCCTTTGTTTATATTTCATTTAAAGACAGGGTCTCACTGAGTTGCTTAAGGCCTCACTAAGTTGCTGAGGCTGGCTTTGAACTTGCAATCCTCCTATCTCAGCCTTCTGAGCTGCTGGGATTACAGGAGTACACCACTGTCTGCTAAATGCTGGTGACCATCCACTTCTTACTACTCAGGATGTGCTGTAAGAGCTGAGACAATAGCAACACTATTAGAAGTAATTTAATATAGTAGTTAAATTATGGGATCTAAAGGCCATATTATTGGCTGTGTGACCTTGAGCAAGTAATTTACCTCTCTAGATCTCAGACTCCTCTTTTTTAAAATATTTTTTTAGTTGTACTTAGACATAATACCTTTATTTCATTCATTTATTTTTATGTGGTGCTGAGGATGGAACCCAGCACCTTGCACATGCTAGGCAAGTGCTCTACCACTGAACCCCAGCCCCAGCCCCTCAGCTTCCTCTTTTTAAACTGTATGACAACTTACAGACTGTTTTGAGGATTAAATGAGACAGACATCTAAAATGATGCCTGGCACACAGAAGGTGCTCAGCCATCATTGGCTATTTGGTATATAGCAAGTCCATTTTTAAAATGGAATAAATTAAATATCTTCAAGGTCTCCAGATCAACTTCCACTATAGGAGTATAGGTTTAACCTTCAAGGCTCTGACTCCTGAGGAAAATCTCCACAGGAGGTAAATAAGCCCAAAGCCTACTTTCCCCTACTCTTAGACATGGGAGTTTGATTCCAGCACTTCTGGGGACATTCCTGGGCATGCTTATAGCACAGAGTTCAGGAACATGAGGAAGAATTTGGATCATGTTTCAAGCTAAGAATAAAGTGTTAATTCAAGGAGGATACCAAGAAGTCTGAACCAGATTTGTAAGGACAGTGTAGAAACTAGACTAATGTCAGACAGCACATAAAAAATATGTACCCTCTTTGGCACTGTATTCAATAGACCAATCAGAAAGCACCTCTAATCAGAACTATTTTAAGAGTGACAACTAGCAAGCTTGGCTTGGCTGTAATCATGCCCATTTGATGAAATGAGTTGCCATATGATTGTACAGTGGACAAAGATAGGTATTTCTTTGTCTTAAGGACGGGGGAGAGAAAGAGATTCATGTGGGAAGAGGGAGGCAAGATTAATGGATGAGAAAGAGAAACTTCAAGGAGTTTCCGTGCACAAACTCCTTAAATTACCAAGCCTTGAGAAAGAGAGTCAATATGTGGGTCTCTGCTAATTTCTAGATAGCTGATTTGTGACTATTTGGGTTGGATGTGTAAATGGAATTCTTGCTACAGCTTATCAAGATACTTAGATTATTAGTTCTAGAAGCTCACATTTCTATAATGGAAATATCATATCTACATTATAACCTGCTCACAAAAAGCCCTTATTATGTGCCATAAGTGCAATTGGAATACCAGAGCTACACAGATGAAGACATCACCAGAAGCAATGAGGCATCTAGTGTACTACATTGCTGCAAAGGATTTTCAGTCTGGGAATATCCTGTGTTTCTGGCTACAATAATTGGTCATACATTATCAAGGCACCATTATACCATGCCTTTCTACCTTGAGTGGAGGCACAGGGCAGTGGGATAGAAGAAAGGAATGCATACAAAGTGCCATGCACTGTCACTTAAACTTCACAACAACATTTTGAGGTAAATGTTATCCCTCATCTTGAATCTATTTACTCGTGTAAAATCACGACATTCTTTAATGCATCAAAGTCTCCAATATGTCCTGTTGTAAATAAATATGTTTAACTTGAACAGTTTCACAACTCATTGTTTCTCAGAATACCCACTGATATTCCAATGAGCAATTAGTCACCCTGCTTCAATTGTCTCATTTAAAATAAACAGTGTATAGGGTTTTAAAAGAACAAAGCATGCTAACATATGTTATTTCACTTGACCCATAACTTTATAGAATTACTATTATTAACATATACATTTTACTATTAAGGAAATCGATAATGATGGAGTCTAACAAGTCTCAAGTTTTACAGCTAAGTAACTGGAAGAGCCAAAACTTGGGAATCCAAGTCTTCCTTATCCATTTAAGTTTAATATTTTTTTTTCATAAGGTCATCAATTTTAACAATATGTGAGTCTATGATCTCTGTTACTTTGGACAAGATCCTTCCCTTTTCTTAGCCTAATATTTCTAAAGAACATTTGGACTCTTAGATTTTAAGGCCCAATCATAAGTATCTCAGATGAATTTGAAATTGTGTTTAAAATTCTGGGTTACCAACTCAAGAGATAGAAAGAACTTACATAATATAGTGATATTTTATCCATAAGTGTCTTTTGGCACCTGAGACTCTTGGAAAAACAAATCCTTGAATTTGAGCATTCAGATAAGCTAGTTTGATAAAATTCCCTACCATTCTTACCAATTCCTATCTAGCTTATGTATTAACAACTGATAGGAACAGCTGCCCTGATAGTTTTCCCCTGGTCTTGTATTGACTTGGATGGGTATACAGTTCTCTACAGAGTAATGTCTCTACCTGTTTTCACAGTCAGACAACCTAGTATACTAGAAAGACCCAGGAATATAATTAGGAGGAATTCAACAATCCTGACTTAAGGACATAAACCACCATTTATTTTCCAGCATCAATGAGCAAGACCCAGATTGTTTCAGTCTGCCAAAAAGATCTGAAGGCTTTCACCTTCAGTTCAGGCTGAGATATCTCAGCAGTGTGTAAGGTCTTAACACTTCAGTGTTTTAAGGACAGAAAGGGAGCTTACAGTCCCAGTGCACTTTCCTATCTAACACAGGCATCTTTTCTCTAACATCCTATTCAGATTCTAAAAGAGAATCAATCTTTCCTTCATTTCCTTCTTCCCTTTCTCTCTTCTGTGTTCTCTTTCTTTCTTTCTCCCATTTATCCTCTATCCCGCCCTCTTTAATTCTTCATCTTTTTTTTCATTCATTAATTATACCAAAATTTGGAAATTGTGTCAGACACTGAATATAAAATAAATGAGGCCAATTGCCTGACTTCTAGAAGTTTGTAACTTGATCAGGGAGCCTCAGGCTCTCTTACCACTTGTGTTTTGAAGAGCATCTTCTCAGAGGCTTTACTCTAATGATTATTTCTTTTCATTTTTTTTTTTTACATCTGTATACACTTACGTCATAGACCCTCACTCGTTGACCTTCAAAAGTGCTCATGTCATCCATCTTTAAAAATCCCTGCATTTCATTTTTCACTTCATCTATTGTCTGATGTCCTCCCTCTTATTCACAACCAAACTCTATAAAGCAATTTAATAGATGTTCTTTCTGGTTTTTTTTTTTTTTTTTTTACTATCATTATTCCACCCACTCTGGATTGGTACTAACCTACACCATTCCATTGTAACCACCCTTGCTCAGATGAAAAATGGCTTCCTTCTTGTTCTAGCCAATGAACTTTGTCCATCTTATTCAACCTTTTCCTAGTACCTAGAAGAGTACTTGGAACAAAGTAGGCATCCAACAAATATTTGTGGAAAACATAAGTGCTATCTTTTCTGAATTCCTTATATCACATTATTGTAAGAGTTAAACATTTGGCCTTGCAACACTTCCTCCCACTGGTTTCTGACATGGACTCTTCAGATTTTCCTCTACCTATTTAATCTCTGCTTTTGTTCTCCAACACTTTTGTCTATTTTTTTTACTAAAATTTGTAGTAGCTGGATATGGGTTTACCCTATGAATTCTTCTGTTCTAACTCTATACACTCTCCCTGGTGAACATATCCATGGATATAAATTTTACATATGAGTCCTCTCCAATCAGTTTTTAAAGTTCAGACCTTTATTTTGATTTCCAAACTTGTATATTTATTTGTTTACTACACATTATCACTGGTCATTATAGAGTAACCTTGAACTCAGCATGTTCGAAATTGTATTCTTCCAATCTATCACCTGCCCCTATAAATAAGGATATTCCCTCTCTAGTGCCATTTGTTCAGTAAATACAACTTCTATCCTCCCAGGTGTTCAAGCTACAAATCAAATTTTTCATTGCAATTAAAATTAAGTTCAAATTTGATAAACACTATCTCAGCCAGGAGATCATGAACAACATCAACATTAATGAACCATGTGATAGTTTGTATCTATGATATGATGTGTTGAAAAGAGTGTTTTACTGAGTAAAATTCATGGCATTTGCAGGTAAATGGATGGCATTGGAGAAGATAATGCTAAGTGAAATTGACCAATCCCCCAAAACAAATGCCAGATGTTTTCTCTGATATAAGGAGGCTGACTCATAGTGGGATAGGGAGGGGAAGCATGGGAAGAATAGATGAATTCTGATAGGGAAGAAGGATGTGAGGGAAAGGGAGGGGTCAGGGGATTAGCAAGGATGGTGGAATGTGATAGACATCATTATTCAAAGTACATGTATGAAGATACGAATTGGTGTCAACATACTTTATATACAAATAGAGATATGAAAAATTGTGCTGTATATGTGTAATAAGAATTGTATTGCATTCCACTGTCATTTATTTTTTTAAAAAATCAATTAAAAAGAGAAAAAAGAAAATAGTATTTTATGTCTGTGGTCTTTCTCCTCAAAACACATAACCCCTATCTACTCACAATAAAAATAATTTTTAAATTCCCAATTGAGAGCTATTTTACAAAATACTTGACCAGCACTTCCCAAAACTTTTAACATCATCAAAGCAAGTCTGAGAGAACTGTCACAGTCTAGAGGAGCCTAAAGAAACATGTCAACCAAATGATTCTTGCCTGGGAATTTTCATCCAGAAACTCATATTCATTTCAGGCCTAAGCTTGAATATCACCACCTCAGGGAAGCCTCTGTTGAGTCCACAAAATCAGTTATATCCCACCATTCTTTGCTCCCATAACATCATATGTTTTTTTTCAAGGAAGACTCAAAACACTTGTAACAATTTGCTCTGTGCAAGTGTCTCTCTGCTTTACTGTAAGTGTGGTTAAAATGGAGACCCTATCTTTAATAATATATATCTCTAACATATAGAAATATGACCCACAGGCCAAGTCTGGTCCACTATGTTTTTGTAAATAAAGTTTTATTAGAATATAGAGAGGTACATTCAGTTACGTATTTTTTTTTTCTATTAGTGATTTCACACTATAACAATAGTATCGAGCAGTTCCAACAGAGATGTATAGTCCACAAAGTCTAAAATAAATAACATATAGTCCTCTAACGAAAACATTTGCCTGCTGCTGGCCTTGGAACAGTGCCTACCATAAGGTAGGCCCTCAATAATTATCTGACCATTAGTTAATTAGTAACATTACCACAGTGGAGAAAAGAACACACACTTTTTGTGTCTTGATTATTTGTAATCAATCCTGAGTTGTTTTAGGTGGAGTTAATAACTCCCTAGCTAGAGAGAGATTTCTTCAAAAGCAGCACTTTGTCTGCTTTTTTCTCTTTGGATAACTTACAGTCGTTAGTTTGAGCTCTCTATCAGAGCTACTGTCACATTGTTCTCTCCCACTCTCCTTGTCTTCAATCACACCAGCCCATTCAATAGCAGAAAGGTAATGAGTAAGATCAAACACCTTTGCTAATAACTTCTCAAGAGACAAAACCAAGTTAACTTACCTTGTGGATGATTTCCAAGAGGGAAATGTCTGACAATCAGAGGAAATGCTGGGAACCTGGAAACACAAAACTGAAACAAACAAACAAACAAACAAAAAGATGAGACAAACTGCTTGACCAAGAAGCATCCTAGCATAGAAGAATGCAGTCAGAATTGGGATATAGAAAGTATGAGTTTAGTGTGTATAAAAATTGTCCATTACCTAGAAATTTGAAGCCAAGCCAATCACTGTGCCCTGCTGGAGCTCAAACCTAGAAAGCAAGGTTTGGGGTTCTGGCAGTTAAAAGAAGATGTGAGGTACAGTTTGAATAGTGGATATGCTTTATTCAGAGGCAGCAGTAGCCCCTAGCCAGCCCTGGCCTTCAGCTCCAGCTCCCCAAGCCATTTTTATAGGCCTTTTTTGTATGCAGGCCAGACAAAGAAGGCATGTTGTGAGTAGATTACATAGGTGAGCACATGCTCACAAGCAAATGTTTATGCTCACACTTCAAACCTCTCCCCATGGGCTAACAGAGCTACCCAGTGAAGGTGTAGGGGCTTTATTGTCAGATCTTGTACAATCCACAGTTTTACCCCTAGTCAGACCAGTGGGAGCAGGCAAAAGAACATTCCTTTGCTTCCCAATCACAAGCTTAAGTAAAGCCTCCCTGGTTGTCACCTGAACCCATATTGGGGGTACTGTGTGGTGCAGAAAAACATCCACAGGAGTTGGTCCTCCTCATCAGGGATGCTCATTTAGAGTTTGCACCACTGCCCACAGATGCTGTGTCCAGTACTTTAAAGAAGGAGGGTTGACTGCAGTTTTAAGTCCTTACTTAAGCAGGTCATTATATCTTTATATCATTTCTGTAGCTGGTGAATGATACAGAACATGCAGCATCCATTGCATCTGCAACAGAGTTGCCCAGTGCTGCAAATCCTGACCTGTAAAATGAATACCTTGAGCACACTTTATTGTGATGGGGCTGGCCATAAAGGCCATCAACACTGCCAGAGCTCAAACTGCAGTATGTTGATTTTCTTGACCACTGGGCTAAGAAAACAACCCTTTTGCCATATCACCTGTTATCAAGACAAACATAGCTCCTTCTGACTTTCATAAATGGCAAATGTAGTTAACCTGTGATCATGTCAAGGGGATGTATTCATACATTTCCTGGCCATCTGTGGCCTCAAGGTGTTGAGGGTATGGATACTCCTGAACACAAACCATATACACCTGGCAGGCTTCTATCAGGCCATTCCACTTTAAAGGCATTCTTAGACTACATTTTACATAGTTTAATATCTGTAGAATGTAACCAAGCTACATACTCTAACCACTGCACCCTAGCCAAAGCATCTGTTTCATCATTACCTAGGCTAGTTGGGGAGGGCGGGCATGGCCAGTAACCTGCCCTATATTCACCTGTTTATGATGACTTAGCTCCAGAGCTCTTGCCATGGAACTTGCCCTGATACACAGCACAGCTGTCAGGACATATCACTATGGGGGATACTTCATTTGTTACCATCTCCCATACAGTGTGTAGTTCAGCTCACTGGCTACTTTGTCCTAGAACAATATCAAACAAGACAAACTCTGTCTTTTGCTCCACAGTCACCACCATCCACACCAGCAATTGTCCATGGCTGGAGTCATTAGCATATCAACACTGAACAATATAGTTGCCTAACCCCCAAGGTTAGGCTTGTTTCTGATTCACCTATATAAATAATGGGCCTTAGCAGCTCCTGAATCCTTGCTCCATGCCAGCTCCTAGCACACATGGATTCTTTCTTGGCCCCTTCCATTTCCTAATACAGTTTGGCTTTCTTGGCCCTCTGAGTGCCTCCATGAGTTTAAATATTTTGCAATCTCTGAAGAAGAAGTGCTAACTTCTTGATTTTTAGGACACTACACATGATTTCATATACACATACATCTTACAAGCAGAGCAACAAAGTAGCCAGAGGCTCTCCTGACCCGTGTCTAAATTGTTTTCCTAAGTCCACCAACTCTTCTTGAAAGGCAGAACATGGTGAACGTGGTTACCTGGGATGGCCCTGATGGCTGCCCACTAGATCTCAGCTATTATTATTTTGTTTCTGCATTACCATTGAATGGTCTTGAAGGTGTTCATTTTCCTCCTTCTCTTCTTCCTCCACTCTGTCAACACTACAGGAAGTCCAAGGGGTACTTTTAATATATGAAGATCCTTCTCCAGTGACCATACTCTGGCTTCCAAAGCCTCTTCCTTGTCTTGTAACTCCCTCTTTTGGCAGTCTTTCATAAAACTGCATAAATTTTGCTCTCAGAGATGTAAGATAGAGCCATCCCTGGCCCAAGTGGCCATGTGGGCCCTTCATCAGACTGCTTCTCCATCTTGTCTGCACTGCTGCTGCCACTTTTCCCTTGGGTGCAGGCCAGTGCCTGGGCTCCAGTGCTCATTTCACAATGGTACCCTGCTGGGTACATGTTCACTGGGGGGGGCAATCAGAAGCCTTCTCTGTTCTCACAAAAAACCCAACCATTTTATCCCAACTCTCCAGAAGAGTCCATGTTAAAAGCACTAGAGCAACTGAGTGCTACGTGTCTTTTGCTCCACAGTCACCACCATCCATACCAGCAGTGGTCCATGGCTGGAGTCATTAGCATATCAACAATGAACAATATAGTTGCCTAACTCCCAAGGTTAGGCTTGTTTCTGGTTCACCTATATAGATAACAGGCCTTAGCAGCTCCTGAATCCTTGGTCCATGCCAGCTCCATGATGTTTAGTGACCATAGGCCCCTCCCCATCTACTAGGATTGATGCATCTCTCACCTGCATAAGATTCTGCTGACTATGTCAGTTGTCTGGTTGGGGCTCAGATCCAGTAAGAAAGGTTGGGGGCTCTGGCAGTTTAAAGAAGATGTGAGACACAGTTGGGATAGTAGATATGATTTATTTGGAGGAAGTAATAGCTCCTAGCCAGCCCTGGCCTTCAGCTTCAGTACCCCAAACCATAGTTACAGGTCTTTTTTTTAACATGCAGGCCAAACAGAGAAGACACATTGTCATCAAGTTTTATAAGTGAGCTCATGCTCTCAGCAGCAAATGTTTATGACTTTCAGTACATATGATGAATAAGGCATTCATGACCTTGGCTACATACTAAAAACATAGCCCACCAGAAGCCTCAGTGAGGGTGCCTAACTATAGCCATCTTGGGCCTGCCCAACACTTGGCCTTTCTGTGCTTCAGTTTTCCCATCTGAAAAATGAAGGACAGAATTCAATTTCTGAGCCTTTCATGAAAGCCATGTTGGTATTGAAGAAATTTTCAGAAAAGCCTAATAGAAGTTCAGAGTAATGGCTACATTTAACTCAGGAGACTACAAACTTCCCTGTTTAGCCTGTATATGGCTTCAATTAATAAAACTGGGAACACAAGTTAGTATTTGCTGAACAAATGCTGTTTATTGAAAAGATAAATAATCTAAAAATAGGAGAGAAAAACTGAATCCAAAAGAGTTTTAGAGGTTAGAAGGTTGGGAAAGCATAAAACTAGATGGTCTCAAAGGTCTCTTCTAGTCCTGACATTCCACATTTCTGTGATCTTATCTCATCCAACATTTGAGAACTCAAACAAACCAACCTTTCAAAAGGAAGAAGAAGCTGTTGGGCAATTGGTATATTTACAAAGAGAACAAGCCTTTAAAGTCAAAAGAAACCAGAGTTCATATACTACCTGTTATAGCTTGGATCTGAGATGTACCCCCAAAGCTCCTGGGTTAAGACAGGAATGTTTCCAGGTAAAATGATTGAATTGTCAGAGATACAACATAATCAGCCCATCTTAGGTTGACTGGACTGGGTGGTAACTGTAGGTAGGTGGGGCATGACTGGAGGAGATGGATCACTGGCAGCATGCATTCAATGGGCTCACCTTCTGTGGGCCCTTCTCCCTTTTCCCTTTCTCTGCTTCGTAGCCACCATGAATGGAACAGAATTCCTTCACCATGTCTTTCTGCCACAGTGTTCTGCCTCACCTTGGAAACAGAGCAATGGACTCAGCAGAGCATGGACCTCTGGAAATGTGAGGCAAAATAAACTTTCCCACCTCTAAGTTGTCCTTATCAGGCATTTTAGTCACAGGACACAAAGCTGACTTACATACTACCTTTGTCACTTATGTGTGACAGTGATGAAGTCATTTCACTTCTATGAGCCTCAATTTTCTTATTGTAAAACAGGCTTGATAATGCCTACCTCATAGTACTGATGTGAAAACTAAATGTGATAAAGTACCTGTCACATAAGAAACATGCAGACTCTTGGATTGTATAAGAGTCATCTCATCTTCCAGTTTATTTACTCTTTTTGCCATAAAAACTCTCACACTGAGCCCCTCCAAACCATGCTTAGAGATCAGCAGAGTTCCTTTACAAGGGTTACCCTCTGTTACCTTTTCTACCTCTCTTTCCCTATTATCCACAATGCAATCCCTCCAGTTAGTCCATGGCAGATACAGCAGAAGGAACTTGGGGCACACTCAACAAGCCAAACATTCAGTATGATTTCTAATAGACTTTGTATTTTTATATCTCATGTTGACATTAGTAGCAGCACAGAGAGACAGAAAAGGTTACTGGTCAAGGAGTCAAGAGGCCTGGATGAATCCATTCCTATCTCTGTGAAATGGGAGGTTATGTATATAGTGGAGGTCAGTAGGCTGGCACTAAATAAAATGACCTTCAATGTTCTCCTAATGTTCCATGAGTCAAAGGACCGATGGTCCAAATTCATTAAGACTTGGAAGTTGAAACCAAATCATTCTAAAGAACCTCTGTTTCACCTCTCATTCATTCCACAGGACCCGGATCACAGGCATTCCCTCTTCAAGGGAAGAGTGTGACTTGTATGAAACACATGGGATACACAAAAAGGGTTTTCTCTGGGTAATTTAGAATTAAAAGGGAGGGAAAGCATTTGAAGGGATGAATTATTTGAAAATCTAAAACAAAGTACCCAGAGAGAGAAATTCAAGCTGTTGTAACTCTTCCAGGAAAATGTACCACAAATGCAGCTGCTTGGATTTTCGTGTAAATCTGTCTGAGCCATGGGTGTTTGTTCCAGCAAGGAAGGATGATGACACATTTAAAATCCATAATGATGCACTGCCATTCTTTTTGGTGCAATGTCTTGCCAAGACCAATTTTATTCCATGAGAAACTGTGTAAAGTTCAACAAGACCATATTCCATGAAGGAGTGTGTCTGAGAGTACTAATGATGGGCTTTTTCTCTAGACATCTAATAGTTATTCAGTTATAACAGATTAAATTTATTTCTCCTTGTTTCCACTTAACCACTCCGTTTTTTTCTTTTTTCATTTTTTTCTCATATTCTCATCTGCTTCTTCTTTACATCTTAACTTTATCTCTCTTCTCCTCTGCTGTTTCCCTCCTTTTTTCTTATGCTTCTCACTTTCTAGCCTTTCCCTTTCCTCTCTCCCTTTGCCTCATCTCCCCTCTGCTCATTCTTCTCTCTTACAACATTTTCTCCAGTTATTTTCTTCATTGTTAATTACCAATGATGCTAAAAAACGTCTTACCTATGGTCATTATCTTCTTTCCAAGAGAATTCCAATTCCAAACAGACATGTAAAAATGGTTTCTACATGGCTCAAAAATACTTACCCAAGAAACCTTCCAGTCAGTTCACTCCCACTAGTCATTTTCTTGCCTCCAGATCCTACTTCCTCCTCTCATCATTTGATATCCACTCACCACTTGGTTGCTGTTATCACCAAAACTGTGCAATTAAAAGTTAACTCTGTATTTCCTATGTACTTAAATAGTACTCACAATCCTTCCCCAAATTAGGCCATAGCAAATATCACATGATAAAAGCAGATGAAATAAAAACACATAATGTTCAAACATCAAAGCAGGAGACTGCCATGTCCATACAATTCATGTTATGTGGTTAGAAAACTAAGGCGCAGAGAGAGAAAAACAGTCAGGAGATAAATCAAGTAGGCTTTATAGTAAACTTTGGATATTTCTTTCTTTTTTTAATCATCAATATCATTTTATATTTCTTTAACTTTGGATATTTCAATGGCAATTGGTAGTGTCCTTTTTTGGTCATACTTCCCTAAATAAAGTTTTGGGTCTCATTTGTTTCTATAATACAAACATGCAGTACATGGTTCTCCATAGTAAATGAGTACTGATTGACAGACTTCCATGTTAGAACAGGATCTTAGACTATATCCCTAGAAACTTCTCTTTGTTTGACTGTAAAATGGTTTAATAATAGTAATTCCCTCATAAGGTTAATGTGGGGATTAAATGAGATAACACATTAAAAGTACTCATGGTATTGCCTGGCTCCTGAAAAGTACTGTGTAATATTTAGCCATTATTACTAAGACATATATTCTAAGAAATTGTAGATGAACTACATTTTTTTCTGAATAACTCAAGTATTATGATATATATATATATATATATATATATATATATATATATATATAGAGAGAGAGAGAGAGAGAGAGAGAGAGAGAGGCATAAAACCTGTCTTGATCCTAACCTTAAATAAAATAAAATTTCTCAACTCTGACACTATTGATGTTTTGGTCCATATAATTCTTTTTTGGGGGTGTGTTGCCCTATGCCTTGCAGGATATTTGGCAGCATCCCTATACTCTAACTACTAGATGTTAATAATATACTCTCCTCCCATTATGACAAAAAGTGTCTCCAGGATTGCCAAATACTCCCTGGGAGGCAAAATTACCCTCATTAAAACCACTGACCTCAAAGTATACCAACATACAGTGAAATGTGATAGCCATTTGAACTTATACAAGTCCTGGGTGAGCTTGTATCTCCTATTAAGTGTCAGTTGTTTACTCTTGGGTGAGGAAGAGGGGGGAAGTAAGACCAGGAAGCTTGAATCTTGAATTTAAATTGAAATTCAGATAAATTGAGCAAGGATGGGCCTACCAGAGGACTGTGGGACAAATAATCAAAGAGACTCCTCAAATTAGACTCATTCTGAAAAAAGAAAGTAACATGTTTGAGGAGCTTGTTAAAGAGTTATTTTGCTAAAAACTATGAATGATTAAGATTGTAAATAGTGCTGATTAGGGGTATCTCTGACAAGGTAGCACACAGGAGGAGAAAAGACATTTTCTCCTTTTCTGACACAGGCCACCTGGTAACTTGGGTATAATGTGGGTATAATGAGGGAGGTTGCAAGGCTACACAGAACAGAGTACTGAAAAGAAAATAATGAGCATAAACATAAATGAGATATGTGAAAATTCTGGAAATTAAGAATAGACCATAATGTACTAACACATAAAAGAATAGTCTTCCAAGAAGAGGGATCTTTAGTTATGTGGGAGAAAGATCCAGAAGTATTATAGTAGTATAATACTACTATATTGGTTATAGGTCTGTAACATAAATTATTGAATCCCAAGAAACCCAAGTCTATTAGACATTACTATATTAGACATTACTTAGCAAACATTTGTTTAATATAACTATGATCAAATGACGGGGTCTCCAGGGCCTGACCTTCAGGTTATATTAATGTACATACTTGAGAGTTAGGAGACCTTGCTTCTAATCCCACATTAGACCTTCTGCAAGTCATTTGGCCTTGGTTGCCTAACACTTGGTAATCAGAGATTAACTTGATGATCTTCAAGTCTCCCCCCAGTTTAAATAGGATCAATGAAACAAACAGTTGGTTATTTGAAAACATTAAAAAAGTGACAAAACTTTTGCAAAATTAATCAAAAAATGAAATAAAATTAGAGATGAAAATGAGAATATTACAAGAGATAACACTGAAATTAATATAATCATTGGGAGATATTTTGAAACCCCATGCATCTATAAATTGGAAAGTTTGAGGAGTATCAGTGTTAGTTGATTTTTTAAAAGTCTAGTAAAATTTATCAGTGAGTTACTCTGCTACTGAGTTTTTCTTTGTTGAACACTTGAAGGTTTTCTTTCTTTCCACCAAGCCACTCTTAGAATTGATAATCAAATTCAGCAAAGTATTGGAATAAAAAGTCAACATGCAAAACTTAGCAACATTGTTAGACACCAATAATGAACTCATCGAGAAAGAAATCAAGAAATCAATACCATTCACAATAGCTTCCAAAAAATAAAATTCCTAGGAATAAACAAAACCAAAGAGGTAAAAGACCTCTTCAATAAAAATTACAAGACAATGAAGGAAGAAATTGAGGAAGACACAAGACATAAAGACCTCTCTTGTTAATGAAATAGAAGAATTAATATTGTTCTGATGGCCATTAAATCCATTATATTTTCAAATAACCAACTGTTTGTTTCATTGAACCTATTTAAACTGGGGGGAGACTTGAAGATCATTAAAATACCAGTGACATAATTCACAAAACTACCAAAAAAATCCTAAAATTCATAGGGAAGAAAAAAGACAGGGACTGGGGTTGTGGCTCAGCAGTACAACACTTGTCTAGCATGTGCAAGGCACTGGGTTTGATTCTCAGCACCACATAAAAAGAAATAAATAAAATAAAGGGATTGTGTCCATCTACAACTAAAAGATATTTTAAAAAAAAGACATAGAAGGGTCAAAATCATCCCAACCAAAAAAGAGCAATGCTGGAAATATCACAATATCTGGTATCAAAATATACTATAGAGCCACTGTCACAAAAACATCATGGTACTGACTTTGGCTACTCTGGATCTTTATTTCTTCCATATGAATTTTAGGATTGTTTTTCTAGTTGATAATATTCAAGTCTCCCCCCAGTTTAAATAGGATCAATGAAACAAACAGTTGGTTATTTGAAAACATAAAAAAGTGACAAAACTTTTGCAAAATTGTATGAATAATGTCACTGGTATTTTGATGGGGATGGCATGGAATCTGCAGGTCACTATTGGTAATATGGCATTTTAACAATATTAATTCTCTCAAACTATGGGAGCTCTTTCCATCATCTAGTGTATTCTTCAATTTCATTCCTCAGTGTTTTATATATAAAAGGCTTTTTGTGGAATTATTGTGATGATTGTGAGATTTTTATACTTGGTTCTGTTATGTTGAGCCAGTCTTGAACTTCTGGGATGAAATCAATTTGATTATGGTGTATGATCTTTTTAATGTACTATTGAATTTGATTTTCAAGTATTAAGGATTTTAACAGCAAAACTTATCAAGGATACTGATTTCTAATTTTCTTTCCCTGATGAAACCTGGATGAAGCCTAGGAATAAACAAAACCAAAGAGGTAAAAGACCTCTTCAATAAAAATTACAAAACAATGAAGGAAGAAATTGAGGAAGAAACAAGACATAAAGACCTCTCTTGTTAATGGAGTAGGAGAATTAATATTGTTTTAATGGCCATATTACCAAAGGAGGCCTACAGATTCAATGCAATCCCCATTAAAATACCAGTGACATAATTCACAAAACTATTTTCGAATCAGGGTGACATTGACTTCATAAAATGAGTTTTAAGTGTTCCCTCCCTTTCAACATCATAGAATAGTTTAAGAAGTATTAGTATTAGTTCTTCAAAGACATGTCAAAATCAGCTGTGAACCAATTTGATCCTGGTCTTTTCTTTGTTATGAAGTTTTTTATTACCATTTCAATCACATTACTTTTAATTCTGTTTTTTTTTCCTAAAAAGTTCCATTTTTGTAGGCTGTATGTGTGTAGAAATTTATCTATTTATTCCAAATTATTGTAATATAATTTTCAAATTAATTCCTAATAACTATGAATTTCATTTGTGTTTGTTCCTATACTCACTTCATTTCTATTTTTATTAATTTGGTTCTTTGATCTCTCTCTGTTTTTTTTTTTTTTAACATGGTTAAGGGTTTGTCAATCTTGTTTATTTTTTCAAAGAAACAGCTCTTCGTTCCATTGATCCTTGGTATTATTCTTTTAATTTCTATTTCATTAGTTTTATTTCTAATCTTTATTATTTATTTACTTATATTAGTTTTTGAATTCTTTCTTGTTTGTCTAAGACATTAAGCTGCATCATTAGATTGTTTATTTAAGATCTCTCTCTCTTTTAATATAGGCACTTATGTGGCCTACTTAATATATGATCAATTTTGGAGAAATTTCTATGAGCGTCTTAAAAGAAACTATATTCAGTTGTTGCTGAATAAAATATTCTATAGATATTTCTTAAATCCAATTGATCTATAGTAAGGTGTAAAATGTGTCTTTGTTGATTTTATGTCTGAATGACCTGTCAGTGAGAGTGGTGTATTGAAGTTCTCTAGTATATTGAGATCAATTTGTTCCCTCATATTGAGTAATGTTTGTTTTATATAATTGTGTGCACTGATAACTGCAACATAATTATTTTTTTAAACACTTATTTTTTAGTTGTAGTTTGACACAATATTTTTATTCCATTCATTCATTTATATGTGGTGCTGGGGAGTGAACCCAAGGCCCTGCACATGCTAGGAGAGTGCTTTATCACTGAGCCACAACCCTAGCCAGAACATAATTATTTTTAATCTTTTAATTTTCTTGGTGTATTTCTCCCTTTGTCAATATTAAATGACCTCCTTTGTCTCTTCTGCTGAATTTTGGCTTGAAGTCTGCTTTGCCTGAAACAATAATGGCTATTCCTACCTGGTTCTGCATTCCATTTGAATGGAGTATCATTTTACTTCTTTACACTTTCAGTTTATGAATGTTTTTGTCTGTTAAGTCTGTTTCTTTGAGACAACATGCAGTTGTATCTTGTTATTTAATCCAATCTCCTAGTCTATATTTTTTAATTGGTGAATTGAGACCATATACATTCAGCGTTATTATAGAAAGGTATGTGAAACTTTCTGTCCGTTTGTTTTATTTCTACTGCTTGAATTGTTGCTAGTTCTTATTTGATCATTTATTTTTCTAATGTAACTTATTATTTTCCATGCCTCTTTGTTATTTTTATCCCTGTCTTCTGTTTGTAGGATTCCTTTAAGTATCTTCTGCAAAGTTGGCTTCATGTTCATGAGTTCCACTGGTTTACGCATGCCCTGGAGGCCTTTATTTCTCCTCTGATTCTGAAGGATAATATGGTTGACTATGTTAGCTATTATTTTCTTTCCTGGCTTGAAATACATCATTTCATGCCCTCTTGGCTTTTAGTTTCTTTTAGATTTCTAAGAAAACTGCTGTTGTTCTGATTTCTTTCCCTTTTTAAGTGGGTTTGTGCTTCTTTCTTTCATCTTTCAAGAATTCTTTCTTTATTATGAATTTTTGGCATTTTAATTATAATATGTTGTGGAGTGGTTCTTTTCTGTTCCCGTCTGGAGTTTAAACTGCCTCCAATACCTGCATGTCCAACTCCTACACAATATTCAGGAAGTTTTCTGCTACTATTTCATTATATAAGTTTTCTGTATCATTAGTCTGTATCTCCTTTCCTTCCTTAAAATATATATTTTTTTTAAATTTAGTCCCTTAATGTCATAGTATATTCTGCTTATAGTTCTTAATTTTGTTTTTTATTGCTGTATGAATATTCTAATCCTACAACTTAACTTTTAACACTGATATCCATTATTCTGCATGGTCTAGTCTGTTGGTGAGACTCTACACTGAAGATTTTGTTTGAGTAATTGAGCTTTTCAATCCCATTTCATTTGGTTCCTTTTCAGAATCTCTCTTTTTAAATTGTCTTTTATATCTTGCATTTTTATCCCTTATTTCATTCTTTAGATCTTCTTTTAGTTCTTTTATCACTTTAACAATCAATATTTTAAACCTTTTGTCTTGAATCTCCTTCACTTTGATGTTGATGGGATCAGTTCTTACAGTGTTATAAACTTTTGGAGGCATACCGTTACCTTGTTTTTTTCATTTTTCCAATATTTATATGATATTTGTTCATTTGACAGAATGGATATCTCCTCCACTAATGTACAAGGGACCTTTTGTTGAACTACTTTTTCTTTACTATGTGCTCAGGACTGGATGTGTATCTTAGTGTCAAAACACCAACTCAAAGTGATCACAGTGTTATGATAAACTTTTAGCACTATTCTGAGTGAAGACAGTAATCACCAGAAACTTACCACTTTAGAGCAAACCACAATCTAATGAACCATAAAACCTTATTGAAAATGTTCTCCATAACTCCTGAGAAATAATTGCATATTTTTAAGGAAAATTATGGTGAAGATTTATTTATTCATCCATACCCCTACTGTGCTCCCAGGGATCTTTCTTTTTTAAACATTTGAAAAAGAAATTTAAATGGACATATAATAATTGTGCATATTTATGGGACATAATGTTATACTTTGATATATACATTATGCAATGATTATTTTTAAAAATTTTTATACCATTATTTTATTTATTTTTATGTGGTACTGAGAATTAATAATCTGGAATAAGCTGAAAAATAAGACATTAAAGAAAGTAAAATTAATCAATATCAATCATGAAAATAAAAAGGAAACAGAAGAAGCAAAATAAAGTTGGGAAGAGAGAGACAGAAGCAGATATTGCAGGAAGAGAAAGAAAAAGAAGTGAGAATATAAAATGAGAAAGAAGAAAAAACATAGAAATACTAAACTAAGTTAACACATTAAAACATTAAAAATACACAAAATTATATTGAAGTACACAGTATCAAATAATTGGGAGAACCTGTCAAAATACTACAGAAAACAAAACCTGCGAAGTAAAAAAGAAATTTAAAAAAACTAACATTATATGGTCTTGAATTATCCTTTGCCAAGCTATTTGAGATGGAGAGACTACTTCCTGGAATGGAAAATTAACATCAACAAAAATGATGGCTAAAGAAAGTGCCAGTGTGTATTTAATGTGTATGCTTCTTATTTACCATGAAAATAGAGCCTGAGTTCTTGTCTGACTCATTTCTCATTGCCTCCAATCTTCTATATATCTAGACCAGTTTGTCTTTCAAAGTTGGAAAAAGTTGTATTTGCTGGACCCAGAAAAATGAGTTTCAATGTTCTAGGAAAAAGTATGAAAATAAATAATAATAATGATTTAAAATTATAGCATTTATATAATGGTTTACTATTATAATCCCTGTTAACATAAATAATCTCAATTGATTTTTAAAATAATCATGTTTTGAGGCCCTTTTTTGGACCCTTCTGATTTATCTTTGCCTAGTTCTATTAAGGATTTGAATCTTAGGTCAGTGATCATTTTAAGAAAATCTTTCATAACTTCAGTGCCTATATCAAGTCTCCCTGTGACATACTCAAGGTACATGTACCTTGCCATAATTGCAATTTTATACATAGTTATTTTATTATTATATCCCTATAATATAAGATTATTACTGAAATGAAGCTTCCCAGTCAGATATTGTATTTCTTTGACTTTCTAATATGAGGGCAGGAGGACCTTGATAGACGATAAGTTCTAACAAATTTATTGTGAACAAAAATTGATTTGCTTCACTTTCCAACCACAGCTGTTAAAAATCAGATGCAGACCAGCATGGTCTTGCATGCTTACAGTTCCAGCTACTTGGCAGGAAGTTGCTTGAGCTCAGGAGTTCAAGGCCAATACGGGCAATATAGGCAGACCTTGTCTCAGAAAAACAAAACCAAACCGAAAAAAAAAAAGAAGAAAAAGAAGAAGACAAACAAAAAAGATGATATGCCTTCATTATTCTCTCTATATTTGTCCTGCTTTGGCTTAGAAGCAAAGTTCTCAAACTTTATTATATGTTCGAATCACCCAGAAACATTAAAAAATTCTGACACCACTGATGTTCTGCTGGCCAAGGAAATCCCTGAAAATATCCATCTAGGCCACAGTATTTTTTAACTCCTTAGGAGATTCTAGTGGATACTTAAGTTTGAGAACCACTACCTGTGGATAGCTTCTAAATCTCTGAAACACTGTGTGATAAAAAATACTTTCTACTAAGCAGAAATATCTGTACTGGGCTATCATGTGATCAAGAAATAAACTTGTGTTAAATCTCAGAAATATTGGGGTATACTTGTTATCCCAACTAGTTTACCTAATATAACTGCAACTACATCCCCAGCATCTACCAATGCCAAGCACATAGTAGGTGCAAAATAACTATTTATTGAAGAAAGGTATTATGTTTCTCATCTTCTAGATGAAGGCCAAAGAGATTGAAAACTAAGTTTGTATAGCTAGATATTACCAGTCTGAATATGAGCTGAGGTCTTTTTGATTACATTTTCTTCCACTATAATATAAGGCCTCATTTTATAGTGAAAAAAAAAATGTGTTTGGTTTTTAAATTCACCTGCTTAGTTCAGTTTAAACAATCCAAATTTTCGTGTTGACAACATGAAAATCATGAGCCAGTTGAGATCCCCTTCTTCTCTCCCTGAGGCCTGATCAGGTTTATGACATTGACTGACCACATCAATGTTTCAGAGATCCTTCATAGCCTGTTTGATATGTTGCTTGTTGGCCTTGAAGTCCACAAAAAACACAGGAGTGTTGTCTTCTTCCTTCTTTATGGTCAATTCAGTGGCCAGGGAAAACACAATGACAGCACATTGATCAAGCTTTTTTCTCCTAGTGGCACTCTTCCAAGGATATATGGGCTACTTCTAGAGACCCACCAGAAGATGAGTGATAAATTAATCTTGTTTTTTGAGGAGTATAGGGAGTACTGATACTTGTGAGTACTGCCTTCTTGGCCTTCAAAGCCTTTCCTTTGGTTTTAGAAAGGGCAGGAACTTGCTTCTTTGTTTTTGGTACCATCTTAGTAGAAAGGATTTATTTTTCAGATTTGGAAACCACAGGATTGCAGAAACACAGATACTCATTTTAACATCTCTTATGGTTGACAATAATAAGGCATGATGTCCTGAAGCTTCTGGTAGCAAATTCTGGGGCTATTACCATGTCATTCATAGTAAATATAGGAACAGAAAGATAGAGAAGGGAGTTGGTGAAAGTTGGTGGGCGGTAATATTCCTTAACTTGTCTTGATTTGATTAATTTAAGTACAAGCCCAATATCTCAAATCATTGCCAAGCTAAGACAATTTTGTAAGAGGACATAAAATAAACAATTAGAATATAGGGTGAGGGCTGGGGTTGTGGCTCAGCAGTAAGAACGCTTGCCTAGCATGTGTGAGGCCCTGGGTTCAATCCTCAGCACCACATAAAAATAAATAAATAAAGGTATTGTGTCCAACTAAAAAATAAATATTAAAAAAGAGAATATAGGGTGACATGTTAGAAACACCAAACCTTAGGTCTGAACTAAATCAAGATCTGAATAAATGGTCTCACTGACCAGAGTTTTACTGCATCAGCCAATACTTGTCTAGGAGCTTTCTAAAAACTACCTGCATCATTTCACTCCAAAGCTCAAGCATAAATAATACCTTCCTGTTAATTCTCACATCACTTCCATGCCATTCTTCCAAAATTACTACAAGACCCTCCATAATCTATTCCTGTTCTGTTTAGTCAAATTTTCTGTCAGTGTTCCTTTACACATCCTCTTGTCCAGACAAAACACCCTCTAAACTCTGTAATACATCAACAACATCTTCAACAAACATATAAACCTTACTTTATCCAGATCTACTTCTCATTCCTGCTCATGTCCCACCACTCTATGAAGTCTTTTTCCACGATTCTGGTTGACTCGTACTTTTTTCTAGTTGTTATCTTTTGTGTATTGGATTCATTTCTCTAAAATAATTTGTTAATTCCATGATTGGCATGCCCCCATAGCAATCTTTCTTCATTTCTGTAATTTTTATCATTGATTATTTCTTTATAGAAGTAGTTTACAAAGCACCCCTAAATACAAAATCCCATTTGTCAGTCACATCCATTCTCTAGGCTTGTTTTGTACTACTATAACAAAATACCACAGACTGGGTAACTTATAAGAAACAGAAATTTATTTTATATCTGTTCTAGAGGCTAAAATGTCCAAGATTAAAGCTCCACCGTTTTGTTGTCTGGTGAAGATCTAGTCTCTTCATTCAAGGCAGCACCTTGTATTTTCCATCCTCTGGGGGAAATTAAATACTATGGTATCACATTACATAAAGAAAATGGCAAGAAAAAACAAGGGATAGACATTTTCTTTTAAGCCCTTTTATCTGGGCACCTAATCCCATTCATGAAAGATGAGCTTTCCTTACCCAATCATCACCCAAAGGCCATAATGCCCAAAGTATTGTTTCAAAATGAATTGTGGAGGTGACAAAATATTCAACCCATAGCACCGACCTTATGAAATAAATTTTGATTTTCTAAGTTACAAAATAGTTATTGAATATCTGATACCTGCCAGGTACAATGGATGGAAATTATTTCCATTTTTTTTTACAGATAAGAAAACTGAAAATATACTGTGAGGTAAATAGACATCTGTGAACTTGCACAGCTAAAAAGTAATGGATCTAGAGATCCAAGTCAGGCTTATCATTCTATATCCAAGATTCTATTATATGTTGTATCTCCCCAAGAATAAGCCTTAAATACTTTTTAATTAAAATAAAAGATATTTCATTTCCTTATATTTAGAAACACTTATGTGTTATTATTGAGATCATTGGCAATATGATTAACAAATATTTTTGGAAAACCAACTGTTTTCTAGATAGAAAGAGTGTATACCAAAAAAAAAAAAAAAGTAGACATACTCTACTAAGTGTTAAGTGAGTGGCAGAAGTATCGCAAGCCTTCTGAGAAATACAAGTTTTGTGAGTTAGGGTGGACCTGGAAGTTTCACAGGAAAGTTGAACTTGGTGGTAAGCCTTGGAAAACAGATAAATTTTGGTAAAAAGAGCAGGAAAAGAGAAAGAACATTTTAAAGGATGAAATAGTGTAAGCAACAGCATCTCGGGGTGTTGCAAAAGCAGGTCAGGCATCACTGGTTTGGATCAATAGTAAGATAGAAACTTTTAAACCAAATTTGATAAGTGAAAACACAGCTGGTATTGAGGATTAAAAGAATTTGATAAAAGATAAACAAATGAGAGACTGAGGCCTTGAAATGAGGTACTGGAAATGATAGCACTTTATAAACTGTAAGTCACTATGAGTAGAAGTAACTTAAAATATAAATGTTGTTTTTGTTATTTCTATCACAGAGTAAATTATTTTACTTAATTACTGCTGAGTTAATCATTGGGTGGTGAGCATTTCTATAAACCAATCAATGGCATAACTTTTTTCCATAAAAGCTTTGGAATATATATTTAAAAAAAAAACTTCTTTCATTTCACATTGGTATGAGCTTCTTGGAAATTCAGAAGGACCTGCATTAGCAAGTGGGTGACTTCCTGCACTGTTAGTCCTTCACTCTTAAGGAAGTTTCTTGGAGGAAATGAGTTTAGGAAAAGTGAATATTCATTAAGCAAAAATAAATAACATTTGACAGAATGAGCCAGCAAAATTTATAATCATCTCTCATTTTGGACAGCATTTTGATCCCATTGGTAATTTACATGGACTCATTTTCTTCTCATTCTGATTCTGAGAAATGAGAAGAAGTTATATTGTAATTCATTATAGAGTCAGTCTTCAGGGCTATGGAGCCAAGGTTCAAATACCAGTTTTGCAACTTCCTTCTATTTGATTTAAAAACACCCGTCTGAGCCTCAGAGAAAAAAGGATAATCTCTACTACTTTGCAGAATTATCATGAGAAATGAATAAAACATGCATATATGGGGTCTGGTGTGTTCCTCAAATATATGTTCCTGTTTGCTTCCTTGACATTCTAGAGCATGAATTTGAGAGTCCAAGAAGGTATTGTCCCAAGTATAGGAAAATTATCCATGCATTCAACAAAAGGGAATTGAGTTTGCTGTAAATGTCAGGCTCAGTGGAAGGAACTACATACAGAACAAAAAAAAATCATTACAGACCAAGAAACCCATATTTTCATTGACTTCCCAATTTTTTCCTTCCTACTCCTTAAAAGGAAACTGCTCTAAGGAAATGATTGGTCTACTCATTCCTACTGATGTGTCAATGAACTAAAATTCTTCATGAATGAAAACTCCCAAGGAAAAGGCGGGGGGTTAGCTTAAAGATAGAGAACTAAGTGTAGAATTCTGGGGGATATAAATAAGTTTCAGGTTCTTCTGAAATTGTACATTTTGAATGAAGGGTGGTACTCTTATATGAGAACAAAATACCAGAGCTAAAATACTTCTCAAATAATATTGCCTAGAATAATGGTCATTTGCTTATTCTTCCTTAAAGGAAGAGAAAGGAGAAGCAATGGATAATATCTCTGGAAATCTTATTCAGTAACCTCAAAGCCTATGCCTTTTATGAACCATTGTTAAGATTGATGGGGGCACAGATCTGTTGGTACATGCAGAGAAATCCATCTCCAGATCACACTAGTATGGTCCTTAGGCTAAGCTAGTTGGCTGAACATTATCTTTTGTTTGAAGAAGAAAGTCATTTATTTGATTGCCTTCCCAGAAGTTCCTTAGACTGAAACTATCCCTCACTTTCTCCAGAAATGCCCTCCCTCATGCATATGGTTACTGAGGGCAATAATTTTCTACAAATAAGACTTTATCTACTCCCTGGTGATAATTAGCTAACTGAAGGATGGGCATCTGACCTAACCTTGTACAATCAGAGTCCTCACTTGGATTTTCAACCAGGATATTTCAGCTCAGCTAGACTTCAATTATAGAGATGTTAGCAATGGCTATGTTCTCCCATGTGGACTCAGAATGGATAAAGAGGTCTGCAGTGAGAATAGAAGGAACACACATGCCAAGAGAAGGAGAGACAATAGAGGGAGAAAGAGTGCTGGCAGCATTCAGTATCTTGTTCTAATTGCTTCCAAGGCCCAACAGAATTCTTTAGGCTTAGGTAAAAAGAGATCTGTAGGTTGTTATTAATTATTTTCTTTCTCTTTTTTTGCTTAAGGGAACTCATTTGGCTTCTTTTACTTGCCACCAAGACTCCTAACTAATAAAACCCTATATTTACCAAAACCAAAGACAAGTCATTAGTGGCCTTTTTATATCTACAAAATCCTACTATTGTGCAACTATTTTCTGCTTTTATTTATATTATTGTCACATACAATTTTAATATGACAACTTGTAGGTCCACATGCGGTTTACATGGTTGAAAGCTGTAGAAACTAAGGCAGATAGAAGTACAAGGACTTATTGAAGGTCAGCATCAAAGCTGGAACACATATTGAGGTATTATGATTTGGGGTCATTCATGAACATTGTTGTTTCAGACCAAGGTGGAGGCCTTTTACTTTGAACTAGTGACCTTCATTCATAGAGATAGCAGGTTAAAATAGCAAAAAAAAAAAATATTTCCTTAAAACCAACTTACTAATAAAACCTATAGTCCCAAAGCTACTATCATAGCATGTGAACATAATCATTTTTAGTCCAAGGCTGTCAAGACATTCATTTCATGAAATATTTCATGTTATAAAGTAGTTGAGAACACAAATTATGGAATGAAAAGTTGTTTGGATCTTGTCTCCATCATTTTCAAATTGCATAATATTGAGCAAGTCATTTAAACTTGTGAACCTTAGTTTCCCCACCTATGAAATGAAAATAAAAATACCTTCCCAAAGTGGCAGCAACAGCTAGGGTTATGAGCATTCTGGGCTGTGGGCTTGAATAACGACACTATTTTGTGCCTTCCACCAATAAGGAGACTGCAAAATTTATCTTGTAGTGTGCAGGACATTACGGGACCAACCTACAGTCTGAAGAATTTGAACTTGAAAAGTTGCTGCTTGATCTTAGAATCCAGAGCAAGAAGAGATGCTACTCTGATCCCATATCCTGTCAAGAGCCCTGGGCTTTAGGCCTCTTTTGTGTGAATTGAAGTTGTCTGAAGAAGTCACATCTATATTAAAGATCTTGCAGACTGTTGACTTTGGATGACTAGATAATTTTGATTGTAGAGAGATGAAATCTTGTAGATATAGAGGCAAAATTATCTTGGACAATCTAGGTCCCTTTAATATTTACCCACTTTCAAAATCTGCATCTGGCTTAACATCCTTTTGACTATTAGGTTACACTCTGGAATAGATCATTAAATTTGACAAAACTCTCTCTTCCACCAACCCTAAAACAAAGAATGCTATAATATCTAAAATATATAAAAAGTACTTCCCCCAATCTACTGTAGCTTGCCTACTTAATGCCCTCACCAACGTATTTTTTTATGTTTTCATTTCTGATTTCTTTGCTCTGTGACTCTAAAAGTTTATGTAGTCCCTTTCATGGCACAACATGTAATTTGGGATAGCTTGAATCTGTGTTCCTAGGCCATAGTCACTCATATTTGACTCAGAATAAACTATTTTCTGATTTACCTTAAAGCAGAATTGTTATTTTACATGGACACTTGGAAACCCTCTGACATTCAGGATAAAGAGAAGGAAACAGGACTGGTGGAGAGTGACCCAGGAAGTGGCACCATTAAGAACCAAGGGCTGGAAGCACTGGAATCAGGCAGATGGAAAAAGAAGCAGAGAATCTAAAGGAGTTACAGAAAAAGGTAGAGAAGCACATGAATACAAGTTCACTTCCAGTCAATGTTCTCCAAATGATCATATCCATTGAGAAAAAGATGGAGGCTAATACATGATCCACGTGTGTTAGCAATGTGAAGTATAATGTAATTAGAAAGGTTGGAAGCACACATTCACTGATTCAGTCAATTGTGTTACCATCATCTGACAAACAGTGGCTAACCCAAAGGGTTTGCAAATATAGAGTTTTCAGACATTCTTCTAACTGCTTTATATGAATGAACCTATTTGATCCTCACAACAATACTATGAGAAAATTATTATTATACTCTTATTTTACAGATGAGGAAATAGAAGCTCTGAGAACATAACAACATGTTCAAGGCATACAGATAGTAAATGTTAAGAAGCAATATTTGAACCCTTGAAACATGGCTATAGAGTTTATATTACTCTAACAAGTAGTACTTGGATAGCATCTGTGACAATGAGTCATTGAGCACTTGTCCAGCTATAGATGAATCCTTATTAGAATAAGACATATCAAGTTGATTCCATGAGCCTATTACTGAGCTTGGACCACCAACTAAAACAGTCCCTGCTCTTGATTCTGCACTGATTTTAACAGCCTACTCTGAAGTTCCATCTACAAAGACTGAGTTAGAAAGACATTATAGTATTCCCCTCATTGAAAAGGTATCTATTAGAAGTAAGAGGTAATAAAGAGAACCAAGGGGGAAAACAATTTTAAAAAAGGAAAAACAGAAGATTGGGGTAAAAGAAATCTCAGCTGAACTTAACACAGCATATAAGAATTAGATGAAAAGATTTCAAATGTCTAAAATGCTGAATATGTCCTAATTGTTTGGATTTTTAACAAAATACAAATTTTTGCAACATTGAAAATGATGAGTTTGGTTCAGTTTATATTGTGAATTTCTTTAGGGAATCCCTAGCACATAGTAGATGATGTGAAAAGGGAAATTGTTCATTGAGACTTTCTATGTATTTTGACAATGGAAAGAGCCCACAGAGATGATATACAAATACCATTTAGAAGTCAGATGCTATAAGCTCAAGAGCCAGGTTTCAGAGGTTTCAATCCTAAATCTTATCACATGCTACCTGTATGACATTGAGCAAGTTTCTGTATTTTCTGTGTTTCTCTTTACTCATATTTAAAACAAGAGTAATAATAGTACCTTTCTCACAGGTCTGTTCTCAGGATTAAATGAGTTCATTCATGTAAAATGGAAGAATGACTGAGCACATAGTAAGCACCATTTCTATTAAATTAGTTACTTTGTGTGAGGCTCTTAGAAGGACAGCTACCACACAAAGTTATGTAGTAAATGTTAGGTGTTAGTGTAATCTGTCCTCTGTACCCTGAATATTAGAACTACAACCTAGGTATTTCTTGATGAGGCCCTTTGATTTCAATCTGATCACATAATCAAATTGATCTCACAATACTATGACATTTGTGTTCATGTTCTTGTCCTGGTTTGTTATCTATGACTGGGGTTCTTTTAGCAATTTTGAAATTGAGTTTTGGGGCACTTTCATAGCACAATTGCATTTGGGAAAGCAGGTGACTAAGGAGTGGTAATTTTGGAGACAAAGGGGCTATTGCTGATAAATGGTATTTGATTGTTGTATCTGAATACATTTAGTCTCAGATTTCAGTTTACTTAGAAAATAAAATAGCCATAATTGGTATCCCCTGCAACTCTATGAGAGTCTAATCAGTTTTGATCTGTTGGAAAATACTGTTTGCTTTTCCCTATGGGTTTGTTCATAATAATTCATAATTCTAGTATACACAAGCTTGAATCATCTCTCTAAATCAAGGAAAAGATTTTCAGCTGACAAACATCAAGGCACTGTTTGTGATTCATTAGGTAAAGTGTAAGAAAATCTTCTAATAACCCTCTACTTTCCAAATTATGAGAGAATGATGCACTTTCCATTCATAGATTCACATTCCAACTGATACAGAAGTTAAAGAAAGTTTTTATGTTCACAGTTTGATTCATGTCATTTACAAATAGTTAGCTGCCATGGATTAAAATGGAACTAAGAAGAGGCTAGGTTTGTAGCTCAGTGGAAGAGGACTTCCCTAACCCATGTGAGACACGGGTTCAATCCTCAGCACCACATAAAAGTAAAGAAATAAAATAAAGGCATTGTGTCCATCTACAACTAAAAATATTAAAAAGATGGAAATAAGGGGCAAGGGCATTTTCTCAGGGGCTCATGAAATATGTCATACTTTTCTGTGGGGAAGGCATATAGAGGAAGCCAGAGGGATGGATTGGAAAACTTTACCTTTATCTTGTCCTCTGTGTTACTCCTTTGTAATATCAATGCCACCCATTTCCAGAAGCAGCTGAGAGAAAACTGGGCTACAGAGAATTGGTTCCAATTTCATGGTAGAGCTAGTCCAACCCTAACCAAAATTCTCATTACCTGTAAGTAATTTGTGTCTCTAAGGATAAGGTATCACTTCTTGAGGGATACTAATCATTGAAAATTTCTGGTGTAGAAAACAGAATTCTGATCGAGGAGAATGCTGACCCTGTCACATATTTCTGTATCTGAATTGTTCTATGACCTAGGGAAACTCACATCAGTTTTCAGAGACTTAGATTCTTCTGAGCAGTAGAGATAATAGTTCATATTCTACTTAACTCTAGAATTTGCTCTCAAAACTGACTGAGGTATTACATGCAAATGTTCTTTGTGAACTGTATTGTCCTATACAAAATAAGGGTAGTGTTATTTGTTGCTAGAGATTGATGATGCAGAAACAGAGAGAAGACACCCCTCCTCTTTTTTAATCCAGAGAAAAAATATGAATGTAATTATAACCATTAAGTGGGTCGCCTCTCCTAGCTTTGAACTCTACAGGGATATTCTGCTACTATGGAAAATAGCACTGATCTCAATTTTATCTTTTGGTCGCAGGCAGTTTTCCCTGGAGTGTTCCATTCTTAAGGGCCCATAGGTAACACATGTTGTCTAGGTGATGATCATTTTTTTTTTTTTTGCTTTTGGCAACTAATGATTCCATCCTCACTACCTATTGGAGCCAAAATGAATATAATCCAAGATTCCCTTTATATTGCCATCTTTAAGCATGTATCATGCAGCAAAGAATGTTGCCAAGGACCTTTCTAGTGTAGAGTGACATTATGTCTCTTTGCTGAAGGAACATTGACATGTGAATGGGGAGTGAGAGGGATTTTGTAAAATGTCCCCAACTGTTCACCTCTGCTTCATATGTTTTCAGATCTTTTAAATGGTAAAGTTTAAACTTTGAATTCCAATGTTGTCCCTGGCACCTGAATTGGGATTAAATATCTTTAGGCATTTTGAAAAATAAATAGCACTATATGGATGGTACCAGTAATTAACTATTGCCTAATGCCTGAGAGGCAATAAGACATTTTGTTTGGTGTCAAACAGACTAGGTTCCAAGCTCTAGCTCTACCTCAATATTGTCATGGTTAAAATGGAAATAATGGTGTTGGATGCAGTGGTTCATGCCTGTAATCAAAGTGGCTGAGGAGGCTATGGCAGAGGATTGCAAGTTAGAGGCCAGCCTCAGCAACTTAGTAATACAACCAGCAACTTAGTGGGACCCTATTTCAAGATAAAAAGGACTTGGATCTATTGGGCTGGGGATGCGGCTCAAGCAGTAGCGCGCTCACCTGGCATGCGTGCGGCCCAGGTTCCGTCCTCAGCACCACATACAAACAAAGATGTTGTGCCCGCCGAAAACTAAAAAATAAATATTAAAAAATTCTCTCTCTCTCTCTCTCTCTCTCTCTCTCTCTTTAAAAAGAAGGACTGGGATATAGCTCTTGAGTTCAATCCTCACTACAAAAAAAGTTAAAATTAAATAAAGTGAGAATAATAACAAACAGTAATGTTTCCCTTGAAGAGCTGTTGTAAGGATTATAAATAATATACATGCTGTCATATAATGGGCAAATAATAACAATAATCCTTATTACACATTTACTTTACATTCAACATTTATTTGTTTTTCACAGCAAATCATCATGAAAGAAATTATTTTATTTCCATTTTTTGAAAAAGTAAAATAAGGTCCAAAGTGATTAAGGTGATTAATAGGAGGGGTTCCTGGCATGGTGGTGCACCACTGTTATCCCAGCTAGCCAGGAGGATGAGGCACTAGTATCACCAGTACCAGGCAAGTATCAGCAAGTTAGCAAAACCCTGTATCAGAAAATCAATAAGTAAAAAGGGATAGGAATGTAGGTCAGTAGTAGAGTACTCCTGGTTTCAGAACCCAAAACCACAAACTAAAGAATGGAAATTCATTTTATTTTTCATCAAATGTAACTTTATAACTTTATTGCAAAATGCTTTCTCTGTAAAACATTCAGTAATGCCTCTGCTTTCCAATATCTTTTCTACGTATTATAGATAAACAAGGCAATTTACAATGACTTCAGAGAGACAACTGATGTATACTGATAAGAGATCAGTTGCAGTTTTAAAAGACATCTAGGTTCATACTACCAGCACTACCTCCTATGAGCTGACTGATCTTGGACAAGTTACTCAATATTTCTGAGACTCAGATGTGCTCTTTACAAAAAAGAAATAATTTAGCAAGCATGGTGGTGCTTACCTGTTATTCCAGCTACTCAAGTGACTGGGGCAGGAGAATCAAAAATTCAAGGCCAATCTCAGCAAATTAGTGAGATCCTGTCTCAAAAAATAGATAAAAAGTTCTGGGGATATTTCTCAATGGTAGAGTGTCCTGTGTTTAATCCCCAGTGCCTCAAAAAAGGTTGGGTATAAGTCCTACTCCCTAGATTTATATGTAAATGTAAATAATTATCAGTGGCCCACAATGGTAGCATGTCACAGTGGAGTCATAGTGAATTATCACTAGCAACCAGATAGCAGAGATGTAGGAAAAATTCTCTTTTTCTTATATCACTTTTGTAATATGATTACATCTAACATTTTATACCTATATTTTGGTTAAATTGAACATTTAGAGCTCTTACTCCCAGTGCCTAGCTGAGTGCCTGGCACATAGCAGGAGCTCCCCATATTTGCTGAACAAATAAACAAAAAATTGAATGAATGACATTTCATAAAAGAGGGGGATACTACCTGGGAAGGAGAAAGATCTTTAGCCATAAAATTAAGACACATATCTGTGATAACTGCTTTAAAAGAGATAAGAATAAAGTGCTATTTAAATTAACTGTGATTAACAAATACAGAAAAGCTTCTCAGAGAAGTCAACAGTTCAGCTGTGTTTTGGAAGGTAAGTTTGGATTTGGTCATGGAGAAATAACATTTCAATAGAAGAGAACAGCATGGTCCAAAGGTAGTCAGGTCTTGAACAGTAAAGGTATATTCAGATGAAGCCTAAGAAGTCTGAAAAGATTGAAGGGGTAGAGGTTGGCAGGAGAAAGAGGTGGGACAATTGGTTGCAAAGAGAGATAAAGACCTTACTGTGATCAACTTTAAAAGCTAGGCTATAGAACTTGGACTTGATCCGTAGTCCAGAGGACTGCAGATTGGCAGCCCACAAACTGATTCTTGTCCATAGACATGTTTTGTTTGGCTTGCAGAGGGTTGGCCTGCATGATGTTTTCAAACCATCTGAATTAGAAGCCAACATTTTTAAAAAATCAGGAGATTTCACATTAAAATCTGGAATGCTGTTGTTCTTGAAAATAATGGAACATCTGGAACACTGAGGCCACATTCCTGCCTGGCAACAAACAGTTAGGGCTGAGTGGTGGCTGCTCCCTTTTGATTGGGCATCTGCTCTCTAGTTGGCCACTGCCTCCATCATGCCCTTTTGTGTCTCTAATACCAGGCATTCCTCATTCAGTTTTTGTTACTTCATATACATTTGAGTTTGAAACCCCTGGTGCAGGTGATTAAAGCTTATAGAAGCAAGGTTCAATATTACCAGAGTTGTCATTTAGGAAAGAACTCTGATTCTAATTCTGTTGATGATAGTCTGGAAGAGGGCAACTAGGGAAGAAGTTAAGAATGGAGTTCTGGGAAAGGATGAGAGTGAACTTAAACATTGAGGGGGGGGGAATGAGAAGAGAAAATATTCTTTAAGTAGAGGAAATGCTGCTGTCCACAAATCAGAAGAAGGTAGAACTTTGAGGGTTTATTCATAAGTCCTGATCTTCACTTCCAGCCCAGCTCAGAAGTAGTTATTTAAATAGTTTTTCACTCTTGTTCCTGGACTAAGAATGAGCTCTTCACAGGCAGTGTCCACAGTGTTGTATTCATCTGTGAATCTCAAGTGCCTAGCACAGAGCTTGGCAAAATACTAAATCTTTAAATAAATATTCATTCACAGAATGAATTGAACGGATTCTCTGATTTGCTTGTAATTTGAAAAAATATTTATTACATTCCTAAGCATGCTGAAACCACAAAGTTTTTTTGCAAACCCCCAAAGCAAAACTCCCAGTTTAGAAATAGAATTTTAATTTAGTGGAAATAAAAAACATTAATTTATTCAACAGATAAATTTATTAAGCAGTCCCAAGGATTCAATGATAAGCAGAAACCAACATGATCCCTGATCTCTGGAAATTTGGAGTCCAATGAGGAGAAAAGATCATGAGAAGCCCTTTGAAAGAGAATACTGTATGGAGGAAGAGAAATTGAATTAGTTTAGGAGGTCCAGAAAGTTTTCCTGAAACTGCAATATGTTTGGCATAAATTAGATTATGAGGAAGAAGGATGAACCAGCATTTCAAATTGAGGGAATAGTATATGAAAAGGCAGGAAAGACTAGGGAGCATTTAAGGAACAAATAAAGGCCCATATAAGCTAAGCTTAGAAAGCAAGAGGAAAAGTGATATGAGATGAGGTCAGAAGGCTTAGAGAAGCCAGATTATGTAGGGTGTGGTTAAAATTTTGAGCTTTTATACTATGAGCAAAGGAAGGCCCATGACAGAATTTAAGAAGGGAAATGGCAGAACTAGATTAGATCTTCTAAAAGAACCCTATGTACAAACATATATTGATAATTGATAACTGAAAAGGTCCAAAGGTAATTTATGTGGGTAAACAATAGCCTTTTCAATGAATAGTGCCTAATGCAGGACATTGTATATAGAAAATCCAATATCTACATACAAAAAATAACTCAAAATGTATCATACACCTAATTTTACAATTGAAAGGTATTATTTCTAGAAGAAAACACAGATAAGAATTTTTGTGATGTGATCTTGGATTAGAAAAATATTTCTTAAATCTGATACCAAAAGCATAACATATAAGGGAACAAATTAATACATACAACTTCATCAGAATTAAAATTGTCTGCTCATCAAGAGACACTGGTAAACCAATGAAACTACAGATAGAAAACATTGTTAAATCAAAATTTTGATGTAGTCTTTCTTTGATGAGTACATAACCAAAAAATTCATAATAAAATAAAAACTAATTTTTAAAAATAGACAAAAATTTTTAGACTTCATTTTAAAATGTACAAATGGAAAACAAACACATGGAAAATGCTGTATATCATTATTCTTTGGGTAAATGCAAATTAAATGAAAAAATCTTTATCCATCTAGATTAGAATGCAAAAATTAAAAAGACTGATCATACCAAGTGTTGGTGAAGATGTGTAGAACAGGAATTCTCATAAGAGAATTTAAATGAAAATTTAAAATGGTATAACAATTTCAGAACAGTTTGTCAGTTTCTTAGAACTGTGACACACCCATTCCATAAATAAGTATTTTATTTACCAAAGGGAAATGAAAGCATTAATACATATGAAGGATTTTGTATAAATATCCATAGCAACTTTATTTGTAACAGCCTGAAACTGGAAAGAACTCAAATGTCTATCAGTAAGCAAATGGATAATCAAAACTGTGATGTAGCAACACAATGGAATACTGCTTAGCAATAAAGAAGAAAGAACTAAGTAGTAGTATATACAATAGCTTAGATGGATACCAAAGACATTATGCTCAGTGCAAGATAAAAGACAAAAAGTATGTATTGTGATTCCATTGCTATAAAATTCTGGAAAATCAAAAGTAATCCATATTGACAGAAAGCATATCATTAGTTGCCTGAGAGGGTGGAGTATAGGACAGGTGGAGAGGAATTACAGAAGAAACTTTTCAAGTGATTTACATTTTCACTGTCTTGATTAGGTGATGATTTCATGAGTATATATATATATATATATATATATATATATATATATATATATACATATATATATATATATATATATTTTAATTAACCATTTGTATGGCTTTAATATATGTAGTTTATTACATGTCAAATGTGCCTTGATGAGGCTATTTTTCAAAAATCTCTGTGTAGAACCAATTGTGGTAAAATAAGAGTGGAAGGAAAGAGACAATTTGCAGTGGGCCAGGTAGGAATAAATAGTGCCTCAAACTAGTTTGGCAGCAATAGAGATGAAAAGAGTTTGGTATATTTGAGAGATATTTAGGAAATAAATGTTTACCATTTTCCAGAGGTCAGCTGATTCTAATTTTAAAGAGCAAGGAACTAAGGTAGATTCCATTAACAAAGCCCACTTGAAGTTGCAAAGACACCAATAGCAGAACTTACTCTCAACTAGACCAACCTGAGAGCACACCTCTAAATCTATTACAGTTTAAAAATTGCAAATGAAGGGGGAGGAGAAAGAAGAAAGCTGATGTAAATACAGAATTTTTGTAATATTCTTAAATTCATGCCTGTTTATCTTCTTAAAACAATGGAAGGAAAATAAGATTGAAGATGATGGATCCGAGTTCAAAACTTTCAAATAAAGTATGCATATGTCCCTAATATGCTCAAAGTAGTTAACTTTCCTTATAACACTTGTGAATAGTTTGTTCTACTTTAAAAAATGTGATCCATCAGATTTTTTAGAATGCTTTCCTATTTATAAATTTGTTCTCTGTATATGATACCTTTAAATTGCTACATCAGCCTTCTGAAGGTAAGTAATATTGGCTACAATTTTCTGATGAGGAAAGTGAAGACAATTTTTGTGCTATTGAGACAACACAAACTTTAGACTTCTTCAGATGTAGGTTTGGCTGCCATTTATTCAAAAGGTAACTTAGGAGAAATATTCCTCTTCTTAATTTGTTCATGCCTCTTTTCTTCTAACTTCCTTCCTCCATCTTGCATTGTTCATTCACTGCCATTAATACCTCACTTTAGTGTCAGTCCTCAGAAAAGTAGTTCTTCTGGTTCTGAGATCTATGTTCAAGTCATCCTACCATACTTCCAGCTGACTAAATTCCCTTTGAGCAACTCTAGTTTAAAAGTTTGGTGGGCTTGAGGTTGTGATGACCATTCAAATAAAGTTACAAATTGTCTGTGCATTGGAGTTATATATTCCTATTTCCCATTAAAATAAGGAATGGAATTTAGGCATGTTACAATTTGGCATCATATGGATTGTATGACTGCTTCTTTACCACAAGGAGGGATTTGTGAGTCTTCATCAAAAAGGGGGGGGGGTATTATTGGCATATGTCCAGGGAGGTCTGTAGCTATTAATGTCTAAGCTGACAATTTTTCACCTCCTCAGGTGAAAGGGTCCTCAGGCCTTAGTATTCTGGAATGTTCATTTATAGCCATTTACCAAGTGTTCAGGAGATTGACAGGTCTAGCTAAAATAATGAAGAAGACTGGCTCAGGTTCTGCTATTATGGAACACAGAACAAATTATGTCCTTGCTTCTACTTGTTCATCTGTGAGATAGAGCTGATCATGTCCCCTCATTTTTGCCTTCAGATTTAAGTTACCTCTTTTGGTCAAGTAAGTAATGCCCATAATACTTCCCTGTGAGCAAGATAAAGCAGCAATCCCTCTTTTCTCTTTAGAAGTCTGTAATATTCAAGTCTTAGGGAAAATCTATGTAAGCCTTCTGGGACACAGTGGTCTAAGGAATATAAAAGCTAGGGAGGCCAAAGGCCTTCCTATGAGAAAACATTGCTTATAGGTCTTCCCTTTCATTTCCTCTTTTGTTACATTCCCACCTCTGCTCCATCTTTACACAGGGGCTGTGAAACTCCTCTGGAAGGAGAGTTGCAGTCCCAGATCACTCTCCACCCTTAGCTGCCAATCAAGAGGAAGAAAAGCAGCCCTACATAGGTTCTATTCCTTGGATAGTACAGTTCAAAAGTTTAAAATATGCAAAGACATCTTGGAAACTCCAAGAATACAAACAAACATTTGCAAAGCTCTGGACAAAATCAAGGGTCCACATGTAAATGTCAAGCAGTTGCTGTGTTTTGCGTTGTTTGCCTGTTTGAGTGTTTTTGTACTATGCAACTTTGGATAGGTGTGAACTGCTGGTTAGAGGCAATTCTAGACAGGAAGAGATCAGAGAATACAGCAGGAATGACCTCTGGTTCCTAGGGCCTAGGGTTCCCAGAGCAAATGGCACCCTGCCATGAGGCCCAATCTAGCTCCATGTGGTAATCACAAAGGTTTCAGCAAGTACCAGCGGGCTAGGCTGTAGCTTGCTTCTTAATTTGTAGGAGACAATATTTTCAACGTGCTCCTGTCGCCCCTTCTCCTCACCACCCCAAGCCTCTGATTTGGTACTGGGCTTTGGATTCAAATGTGTTGAGTGCTGGCCTTCAGGAGATCCCGCAGCCCTGTCCTCAAAATAAAGCTCCAGGTTAAAGCTTTTGGCCAGGCTCCTGAACCCCGGTATAGGAAAGTAAGAGGTATTCCAGGAGCAGGGGTCCTCCGGGGCTAGAGCGAGCCGCTCCTGCCCTCACCCACGCTGTGCCAGCACTTGTTTCTCCAGAGCCACTGGGCGCTAGCTTGCGGGGAGGGGAGGGGAGAAAAGGAGAGGGGAGGGGAGAGAGAAAGGAGGTGGGAAGGCTAGGAGGCCGGCCTGGCGGGGGCGGGACCGACTCGCAAACTGTTGCATTTGCTTTCCACCTCCCAGCGCCCCCTCCGAGATCCCGGGGAGCCAGCCTGCTGGGAGACACGGAGGGTCCGGAGCAAACCTGGAGGCAGAGGAGGCGACGGAGGGAAAAAGATCTAGCTAGCCGCTCCAGTACCGTACAGGAGCAGAAGGGACGCACCGCGCCACCCCAGCCCGGCTCCAGCGACAGCCAACGCCTGTTGCAGCTCAGCGGCTTCGAAGCCGCCGCCCTGGAGCTGCCCTTTCCTCTTCGGCGAAGTTTCTAAAAGCTGCTAGAGACTCGGAGGAAACGAGGAAAGTGCCGGGTAGGACTGACGGCTGCCTTTGTCCTCCTCCCCTTCAACCCCCCCACCCCAGGTCTCCTCTCCCGCAGCTGCCTCCGCCAGCTACTCTTGGTCTGCCCCCCCTCCCACAAACCCTCTCCCCTTCAACCCCGTCGGCCCAGCTCTGCCAGCCAGTTTGCAGAGAGGTAACTCCCTTTGGCTGCGAGCAAGCGAGCTAGCTGCACGTTGCAAAGAAGGCTCTTGGGATCTGGGCGACTGGGGAGCGCTTCAGCACTGCAGCCAGGACCTGACTCCTTAGCACGCAGGGAGGGCCCCTTGGTTCCCCACAATCCCCCTCTACCTCCTCCTGCTGCCCCCCCCCACCGCCCCCGTGAGTGCAGAGCCAGAGATCAAAAGATGAAATGGCAGGGTTTCAGTAGTTGAAAACAAAACCAAACAAAACCAAACAAAGCCAAAACAAAACAAAAAGAAAATAACCCAATTTTTATTTGCACCTGCTTCACTGGACATTGAATTTGGAAAGCAGAGGACCTCCCTCCCCCCAAGATTTGAGCATCTTTTGAATCTGCCATTCAAGTATTTAGAAACAGACTGTAAGCCTAGCAGGGCAGATTGTGTCCAGCGCGTATTTTCCTCAACACAGGACTTTGAGGCTGTCAGAACGCTTTTTTTTTTTTTTATTGTTGTTGTTGTTTGTGTGTTTTGGTTTGGTTTGTTTTTTGCTCCTGCAAGTTTTCTTTCCCGGAGCTTCCCGCAGGTGGACACCTAACTGCAGCGACTACCGCATCATCTCAGCCTGTTGAACTCTTCTGAGCAAGAAAAAGGGAGACAGGGTAAGGGAATTAAGTGGAAGATTCAGCTTAGTTTAAGGATGGAGGTGCAGTTAGGACTCGGGAGGGTCTACCCCCGACCTCCGTCCAAGACCTATAGAGGAGCTTTCCAGAATCTGTTCCAGAGCGTGCGCGAAGTGATCCAGAACCCGGGCCCCCGGCACCCTGAGGCCTCCAGCACAGCACCTCCCGGCGCCCGTTTGCAGCAGCAGCAGGAGAGCAGCCCCCGGCAGCAGCAACAGGGTGAGAATGGCTCTCCCCAAGCCCACATCAGAGGCCCCACAGGCTACCTGGCCCTGGACGAGGAACAGCAGCCTTCACAACATCAGTCAGCCCCCGAGGGCCACCCCGAGAGCGGCTGTCTCTCAGAGCCAGGAGCTGCTACCGCCGCCGGCAAGGGGCTGCCGCAGCCGCCGCCAGCACCTCCAGACGAGGATGACTCAGCTGCCCCATCCACGCTGTCCCTGCTGGGGCCCACTTTCCAGGGCTTAAGCAGCTGCTCCGCGGACCTTAAAGACATCCTAAGCGAGGCCGGCACCATGCAACTCCTTCAGCAACAGCAACAGCAACAGCAGGAGGTGGTATCCGATGGTAGCAGCGGGAGAGCTAGGGAGGCCGCTGGGGCTCCCGCCTCCTCTAAGGACAGTTACCTAGGGGGCAACTCCACCATATCTGACAGTGCAAAGGAATTGTGTAAGGCGGTGTCAGTGTCCATGGGCTTGGGTGTGGAGGCATTGGAGCATCTGAGTCCTGGGGAACAGCTTCGGGGAGATTGCATGTACGCGCCGCTCCTGGGAGGTCCGCCCGCTGTGCGTAGCACTCCCTGTGCCCCGCTGGCCGAATGCAAAGGTTCTTTGCTGGACGACGGCCCAGGAAAGGGCACTGAAGAGATTGCTGAGTATTCCTCTTTCAAGGGACCTTACGCCAAAGGTCTGGACGGCGAGGGCCTGGGCTGCTCTGGCAGCAGCGAAGCAGGGAGCTCAGGGACACTTGAGCTGCCGTCCACTCTGTCTATCTACAAGTCCGGAGCATTGGACGAAGCGGCAGCGTACCAGAGTCGCGACTACTACAACTTTCCGCTGGCCCTGGCTGGGCCACCGCCCCCTCCACCACCCCCCCATCCGCACGCCCGCATCAAGCTGGAGAACCCGCTAGACTATAGCAGTGCCTGGGCAGCAGCCGCAGCGCAGTGCCGCTATGGGGACTTGGGAAGCTTGCACGGCGGAGGTGCCGCGGGACCCAGCTCCGTATCGCCCTCGGCAGCCGCCTCCTCTTCCTGGCACACTCTCTTCTCAGCAGAAGAAGGGCAGTTGTACGGACCATGCGGCGCAGGCAGTGGCGGCAGCGCAGGAGAGGCAGGGGCTGTAGCCCCCTATGGGTACACTCGACCACCTCAGGGGCTGGCAGGACAGGAGAGCGACTTTCCTGCACCCGATGTATGGTACCCTGGCGGCGTGGTGAGCAGAGTGCCCTATCCCAGTCCCAGTTGTGTCAAAAGCGAGATGGGACCCTGGATGGAGAGCTACTCCGGACCTTACGGGGACATGCGGTAAGTTTCTCCTCCCCAAAACGTCACCTTTCTCGGCTCAGGGCACAGATTCGCTATGCATTCTAAGATAGCTAGCCACTCCTTCCCACGCGAGCATTTCTACTAACCTTGGCAGAACTCAGACTGGTTCCTTAGGAAGGGCTGCACTAAATTTGGAGCCCTCCCAGGGACTCTGGGCCCGCCAAAGTTTGGAACTGAGCATCTGAATACCTGCTGTGCGCACTGGGTGCTGGTTCAAGCCCTTTCATATTCCTCGACAACTCCTCATTACCATCTGGTACTCCAGGTTCCACAGGCTTTAAATTAAAATTCGATTACACTGGACTCTTTCACAGATAAAGCCCTTAAGCCCGCCAGTCCCTTTTACCTCCTCTTCTCAAAGTCCTGTAACCTCCATCAGAATGACCGCAGTTTTATCCTCTTGGGGTCTGCTAGCATTCACCTTCCAGTCTGTGCATGGCCGGTCTTGACAAAATAGAGGTAAAAGTGCTGGACCAAGTGTTTCCTAGCCCGCCTCCTCCAAAAGGATAAAACGGAATTCCGGGTTAGGGAAGCAAAATGCCTCTGGGTGCTGAGGCCTCTGCGTGAAGGAGTGAGGTTCCCTTCCTTGGAAGCAACTGGGGATGTGTTCCAGGGTTGGGAGGTCAGCAGAGAGAATCCAACCAGGAACGTTTGGAGCGGGTAAAAGGGCAACTTTCTTGGTAAAGACTGGACAAGATTTACCCTCACAGGTTTCTCAGCATTGGTTGACTTCTGTTAGAAGTACTTACTTCTTGGGTCGGTTTTCTCTTGTAAAGTGTTTATTTTCCCTGTGGATTATAACAGATCCACAGCCCCCCACTGCAGGTTTGCTTCAGATGTATAAAGAGATGAATGTTCTTTTAATGAACAATGTTACTAGATTTGAGTCTGACTTGTAAAAGTGTTGGGAAAAAAATTTGTAAAGCATTTCCTGCTATTCCAGTATGCTAAAAAATCTGTATTGGGGAGGTAGGAGTCAGGCTCTTTATTATAATACTTCATTTAAGAACGTGCTTGCATTTTAAAACATGAGTTTTACTGCTAATAAATGGAGTAAGGATTGTTAAGTAACCTATGATCTATAATTTTGCCTGAGTTTTAATTAGGACATGAGAAATGTGGCCAGCAATTTCATCTTGTTTATTAAAGTATTTTCTTCACTGAAGTTTTTGAGCTTCTTGGAGACCATGTTGAAGATATTCCCTACCCCCCACCAAGTTAAAATATTCGTTTATCTGGTGAGAGAGGAAGTATTGATTGGGGAATTAATTCTTCGGATTTCTCAGGTGCTGAAGTCCCTTGGACTTCTGTCTTACTTTATGTTTCTGTAGCAATTTTATTTTATCTATGACTTCTCCAGATTTTTTGGTTAGACTTAGCATATTTGTTTGATGACTTAAATCTAACAATTTGCCTCCTTTCATTGATGATTCTATTCTTGGAAGGTTGATAGCACAGGGTCAAAGAGAGAAAAAGGAGGATAGGAGTTCATAAAATATTATTTTCTGTATTGTTGAAGAAACAGCTTCTTATCAGGCTTTACATCTTATTGGGTTATTAAGGTTTGGCTTACTGGATTTTCAAAGCGTTCTTTTGGTATTGTCAAAGTATTTTCTAGATAATTTACGGTGTTTATTTTTGCAATGGGTTATGCTGTGGGATAAAAGGTCTTCTTCATTTTATGAGAACAGATTTACTTGGTAGGGTTAATTTTTGGGGGGTTTTCATTAGAGAACAGAGTTCCTTTTCTACTGTAATTATTTTTCCAAGGGGAAATTGTCTAAGCTGCTTCTTGACCTACTGTGATGCTAAATTGAGTCACTGAAACCTTCCATATTCTGTATAATTCTCCCCTGTTGGGAGAGAGGTATGTTGATATTCACTCAACAGGGAGGAAACTAATAGTTCTACATATTTGTTTAGGGGTAAGTGTCTTTGAAAATAGAACCTAAATTTTCAGTGAGTGGCTGCAGAGCAGGGAGTTCTTCCCATCAGGTGTACGGTAAGCTTGGTGATTTTATCACAAATCTTAATGGAAAAACTTTTCTATTAGGAAGATCATCATACAGTAATGCCTCCTTGACACTGTTCAAATTAATGAGCACAATTATAAGAACTTAGCAGAACCTGAAGAAATTTTTTAAATTATTTAATCTTTCCTGAATTTAATTGCTGCACTGGCTATAAGGAGTTCAGTAAAAGGGAAAACTGATGTTACTGTCGTGTGGGTTGACAAATAATTTTCATTTCTAGAAGATAGAAAATCCTTAAGTTACTTTTTTGGGAAATTAAACAATTTAATCAGAATCCCTCTTTAAAAGTTGAAATGTTTTCTTACTTTCTCTTTCTTTCCCTCACTTTTAAGAGCACAGTTTGGTGAAATGCAAAGGGACTTTAAAAACCAAAGTCAGTTTTTTTCCCCTCTATATTGCGTGTATTATGCGCTAAATTTGAGTTTAAAAATCTCAAAATTCTAGAATGCTTCCAATAAACTGTTAGGTTCCTTCTTTTCCAAGTGTGTGTGTTTGTGTGTGTGTGTGTGTGTGTGTGTGTGTGGTCATGTACATTAGTTGGTTAAGTGGAGGGTTTTTTAAAACTTTAGTTACTGCTGCAGTAACTCTATGTTCTTATATATCAACAATGTTTCTGCTCAAAGAAGGTCAGAAGACAGCAGTGGTCCTATTTTTACTTAATTTAGAATATGGTTTGTGAACAGAAGGAATAATAAAAAGTGATGAAGCTTGTTTGCGACCCGGATGATATTTTATGGATCTGTCTTCTCTCAGAGATCAAACAAGGCTATACAACTTTTTTAGCTGACCACTGGTCCACTTGACAGATGTAGGCCCCTTCATATCTCAGCAAGAAGCACAAAAATATGGCAAACATTTTTTTCTTGGGAGTTGGGGCCAAAAGGAGACCATGTAGAGTTGGGATTTAGAGAAATTATCCAGAATGCAAAAAGAACATTTTAATTTTTCTCTTGGTTGTGCACTCCAGTCTCCATAATAGGTAATATTTTTAGTAGTGCTTTGAGATTGGAGAGTCCTGCCTTTAGCTATTACCTTTTTTCAAAATATGGAATTTTATTAATTCCTCCTTTTATTTCTGCTCCCCTCCCCAATTGTCAAGCAGCTTTTATGTCTATCTTATAAAGACTAATTTATCTGTTTTGTAAAGCAAAATTTTGCTATTTGGGCCTCAGTTTCTGATGTCTGGCTCCAAGTAATCAGAACATGAGACCCAAATAGCCACACTGAGTGCACCCTGTTTGTAAACATATACAGGAGGTAGCCAAAGAAGGACCCTCTTGCTTGTCCACAGACTATCTCTCTCAGCACAGCCAAAGGTTAACACATTGGTGGGGGATGTTTTCAGAGAAGCTTTCAGCCTTCCAATTGCAGGGTTACTTTGGGGTGCTTTCTTTCCAGCACTGGTTTTACCTTATCAAACTTTCACTCTTTGAGCTGCAAACTATAAAATAATATATTGAATTTGCTGGCATATTTAATTTTCTTCGTTAATATTAATAATAACTTTCTCATATTATGTGTATATATATTCTTTTAAAACTAAGAATTCCTTGGTCTCCTGACTCGTACATGTATAGTAACCAACCTTGATGGGATCATGTGAGTTGAATGTAGACAGTTTTATTATTAATACTGTTATTGTTATTAACAATGGTTATATCAACATCACCGGTTTCATTTGGAACTATGTTCAAGCAGGGATCAGAATGCAGGCTGATTGTGGCAAAGAAAGGGGCTTCTTTTACCACCGAAGCTGAAATCATAATTCTGAAAACTGAAAAACAAACAGAAAAATGGTTTCATGAGCTTGACTGGAGAGGGTAAAAGGAGATCTTTCTCTAACCCCATCTCCACCATTTTCTCTTTGTCTGCAGCTTCCTCAAGTGCTGCCTATCCCCGATTTTATTTTATTCCACTCCTTTCATGCTTTTGACATTGAAATATAGACTCTTCTTCCTACTTCTCAGGATATTTTTCTCATTACACCTGTGGCATGCTACTAAAGAATTTCTTTTTAAAAAAATCTGCAGAGTAGGAGATCAGATCAACCCCAGCACCTCTCTCTTAAGAGTAAATGACATGAGCCGATTGCAAAATGAATAGCTGGGCTTTTTATCTTGAGGTTAGAGCCTGATTCAGTAGTTTCTGAGGGAGCAAAAGTAGATGACTTGAGGACTTGGAAATTTAATGAAGTATTTTGCTGGCTGCTGACTTAGTCTTAGTGTCTCTCTCTTGATCTCTGTCCCTATCAGTCCACTGGCCCTGTTGATAGCCTTCTCTTAGTCTCTGAGAATAACTGGACCCTTTCTCTTGCTACACAGCTCTGTCTGGATCGGACTTGTGCAATGCACCTAATCTGCAGGTGAGGGTACTCATTGGAAGTGTCCAACTGAGCTAACCTGCTCAAGCTCTGTGTAAATCAATCATTTGAAAACAATGGGAAAATCTTAAATAAATTATTCTACTCCAGACTTCCTCCCTACCAACATTCCACTGAGTCCTGGGATATTAATTCAGAGGAATTAATAAAATCCTAAATTCAAAGCTGACTTTAAAAAATTGCTTGTAAAGTTATGTGCAGTAATCAGCATTGATTACCCTTCATCATAGGGAAAATTTTATGAAATCCTAAAGTTACGTAGTCTTTTCAAAGAAAAGACTCAGAAATTTCCAGTTTATTCACTAGCCATTTTGTAAGTTTGAGTGACCACGAAGGTGCTTAGCACTCACCTCTTTGCTAGGTGGGGGAATATAAATAGTTGCATTTTCTATGATATTTGTTTATCATGCGGGGAAACCTCTCTGGAGCAGAACTTACATCATTTTTCTTCTGGAAGCTTCCCACACGATTCTGATGCTTTAGATTGTTGCTCAGTAAGGGCTATACTCAGGGACGGCTGCAGAGAGATGATAGCTGACAATTTATTGCTTGTATACTCATGAGTGATACCACCCCTTCTCTCTCAAACAGATTACTGCTGACAACCTGCAGGCCATATCAGGGTTGAAGGTGGCTCATTTAGAAAAATTTATAGCATTAAAATTCTGGTCGCTGGAGAGTGCTGTCAATTAAGATCACATAGTATTGAGTTTTATTTTGTTAGTAGTGTTGAGTTGTAATTTACAATCTGTAGTATTCACCAATGTGAAGTATATAGTTTGATGGTTTTTAGTATACTTAGAGTTATGTGCAAACTACCATAATTTTAGAACATTTTATTCACCCCCAAAGGAAACACTGTGCCACTTTGTAATCACCCCCTTACCTAGTCCCAATACTGAGCTACCACTAATCTACATTCTTTCTTTATGGATCTGCTTATTATAACATTTCATATAAATGGAATCAAGCAATATGGGGGTCTTTTATGACTCACATTTTCCACATAGAATAATGTTTTAAAGGTTCAAACTTGTTGAAGCACATGTCAATATTTCATTATTTTTTATAGCTCAATAATGTTCCATCATATACCACATTTTGTCTATTCATCAGCTGATGTACATTAGGATTTTTCCAACTTTTGGCTGGTATTGATAATACTGCCATGAAAATTAGTGAACAAATTTTTTGTACAAATGTGTTTTTTTGTTTTTTGGGGGGTATTACCTAGGAGTGAAATTTCTAGGTCATATTGTACCTCTCCATACTTTCTGAAAATCTGCCAAGCCATTCTTAAAAGTGGCTGCACCATTTTACAAACCCACCAGCAATATATAAGGGTTCCATTTTCTCCAATTTTGCCAATATTTGCTATTATCTCTTTAGGATAGCTATCCTAATGGGTGTGCATGCAATGGTATCTCTTTGTGGTTTTGATTTGCGTTTCCAAATAATCATCATGTTCAGTATCTTTTCATGTAATTATTGGCTGTTTGTATACTTTCCATGGCAAAACTATCCTTTCATATACTTTGCTCATTGTCAGGTAGGTTATCTTTCTTTATGATTTAGTTGTGTTTAAATGTGTGTGTGTGTGTGTGTGTGTGTGTGTGCTTGTGTTTATGTGTACACACACACATATATTCTTGGTACAAGTTCTTTAACAGATAATTGTGAATGTTTCCTTATATGTTATGGGTTGTCTTTTTGTTTTCCTGAGGGTATTCATTGAGGCACAGAGTTTTAAGTTTCATAAAGTTCACTTTATGTATAATTTCTTTTTTTGCCTATGATATTACTATTTTATGTACGAAGGCCTTGCTTGATCAAAATCACAAGGATTTATACCTGTGTTTCCCATAAAAGTTTTATAATTTTAGCTGTTTGTAGTTAGGTCCTTCATAAATTTAGATTTAATTTATATATGTGATGACAGCAGAGATCCAGATTCATTCTTTTGCATATAGATATCCAGATATGGTAGCATCATTTGTTTATGTTTCCTCATTTAACTATCTCAGCATCCTTTGTGTAAAATCAGTCAAGCATAAATGTGAGGGTTTATTTCTGAACTCTCAACTATATCTCATCAATCTGCATGTCTGTCCTTATGTCAATATTACACTGTCTTGATTACTGCAGGTTTTAGTAAGACTTGAAATAACAAAATGTGAATCCTCCAACTTTGTTCTTCTTCAAAATTGTATTGGCTCTTGCAGTTCCCTTGAATTTTCATCTGAATTGGAATCAGCTTGTCGTCTTCTACAAAGAGGCTGGCTGGGATTCTGATAGGGATTGTACTGGATCTGTAGATCGATTTGGGGAATATGGTTTCTTAACAGTATTGTCATCTAGTACATGATTGTGTGATGTCTTCCTATTTATTTAGGACTTCTTTACTTTTTTCAAAAATGTTTTATAGTTTTCAGAACATAAGTTTTGCGCTTCAGTTATTAAATTTACTCCCAGGTATTTTATGCCACTATGAATGAAATTAAAATTATTTTTCTGATTTTCTTTCAATATTGTCCATTGCCAATGTGTATAAATATAGTTAATATTAATTTTAAAATATTGATCTCATAACTGCAACCTTGTTGAAATTACCTGAGTGTGAATATCTCTGGAATTATTGCCCTGAAAGTTGAACTATGCTTCATTTCATCCTTTATGAATGCTGTATGGAGACACTAGTGTCAGTTTTACTCAGGTGAAAATTAGATCTGGTAATGCCATCCCCTTCCTGGATGAAGAGGACAATGTTTCTGCATATTTAGCTCTTTGGGAAACAAAAGAAATGAAGCCTAATTAGGTTTGTACTGTTAATAGTCTTATTTTTTAGAATTTGGATTTGGGAACTATTAGCAAGGGAGTAAGGAATAATTATGACTTCTATGTGGAAAAATAACATGAAGAAGTAACGAAGATAAACTAGGCCACAGAAATCACTAGTTATATTTGGCTTGTGTTTAGGTTTGTGTAAGCAGCTAAAGTCATAATTTTATGTTTTTATATGTTGTCCTTTGAATAAAGTAAATGTCACCACTCCTTCTGGTGTGTATTTCTGGATGGAGAAATGGTTGCTTTACTATCATGCAATTTAGGCTTCTTTTCAGGAATGCACAGCATAGCCATGAAGCAGAAATAAAGTTCTTCTCCACAGGGGCTGAACTTTGGCCTCATTAATACTTTAGACTAAGAGTCATAGCTATAGCTGTAGTGCTCTGATAATGAGAAGTGAACTGCAAGCTACCGAGCAAAAAGGTCCTATTTGACCTCATGGCTAGCTTTAGAGATTACCTCAATAAAGTGTCATTTAAAAAATCTGTCAAACCACTTTCCACTAAGCACCTGCTGTATGCTTAGCATCTGTTAGAAGGAGGCACATTAGGGAAAGGCAATACAATTGAGAGAGAATCTTGAGGTTGCTGCTTTGCAGGAGCATTCAAAAAAAGAAAGAAAGATAAAGAAAAAGAAAAGAAAGGCAGCACCGTGATACTAATATGAAGTGATGCTAGTTTTTCTTTTCTTCTTTTTTTTAAATGTAGGCATTTCAACAAAGAAATGGACCGATATAGACAGAAGTGGCCACCACTATGTATTACCCGTGGCTGCCTCTAATCCTTTATGGACATAGGTAGGGACATGACTGAACTCAAGCAATAAAGCTATCTTGAGGTCTTGGTGAATATTTCAAGCAATGGGACATTATATCTCTGGAAAGATGAGTGAACTATCACAGGGGTTGAAATCTATTTCTGCTTATTCAACAGTGCTACTCTAGTCAAGTTAATTATTAGTTTCTTCCTCATTTTCTTGGCTCTATAATTGCACTTGCTGAGAACATGTTTTGATGTCTTTGATTGGACAAGTCTGTGATAATATGAGTAATGAAATAAAGTTGAAGGTGATTAATGAGTCTTAAGTTTTGTGTGAGAGCCAGTGAAGATGCCAGTGTGGTGGACAGATGAAGAGTTATTCTTCTGCTTGTAAGTTTTCCATTAATTTTGGTGACTTGTTTTGAAGCTCTAAATGGGTTTTGAAATGTTGGTTAAGGGAGGTTCAAGGAATAAGGGACACATGACAATCGTTTTCTTTTAAGAGCTTTTCCGAATTAAATGATGTAGCTTTTTGAAATGGCCCACCACCTAATCTTGGGCTACATTTTCTAAAGATTGAGTAGGTTCCTGGCTTGTGAAATGTGGTCCCACTATGTGGCCACTAGGGGGACTACAAGTGTCCCATGGCTGGATGTCCCTGGGAGTGGCCAACCTCCTTAGGTGGTTTCAACATACAGCTAAGGCTCAGGATACTTTGAACCAGAACCCCCTAACATTTAACAATAAATAAGCTACTATGGTATTTATTATTTCATGTGGGATGTTCTTTCCAAGAGTTTCAACCATTTTTTGGTAATACTAATTGACCCCTTGATACTGTTTTCTGCATATAGATCAAGGAGCAGTTACAATTTGCAGTTTACAAAATATTTTCATATTCTTCTATTGAATTTCATTCTTATTTCTGCCCTATAGAAGTTACCAGAGTTTAGAGTAATATAATACTATTATATAATCAGTATTCCTATTATAAATATGCTCAGAGAGGCTAGGCAACATGCCTACATTTAAACAGCTTCAAATTGGCAGATATGGGGTTTCAGTCTGACTCTTTCTTTTTCCAGTCATGTGTTACTGCTTATTGCAGACTTTTTACTTAATAGATAGGAAAGATGAGATTCAGAGAGGCAAAGGAATATAACTGGTATCAATAATAGAAACTGGTGAAGATCTTAAGGCTTTTAGATTTTTTATCTACCAATCAGACTGATGGGTTGGGTTGTGTGAAAGTTCTAGGTGTCAATATCCTTGCTGTTTTAGTTTTCAGACTGCATTTATTCAAAAAATATTCATTGAGCATCTACTATATGCCAAATTCTGCACTCAGCATTGGTGATGTAGCAATAAAAGGCAGACAAGAATTTCCTTCATAGAGCAAAAAGTTTAGTGAGTAGAGATGTAGAATATATCAGAGGATGATAAGTGTCATGAGGAATAACTTAGCACAGGGTGGGAGGTAGATGATGATGGTAAAAGGGAATATTTTATATTTATTGGTCAGAGAAGGCCTTACTGAGATAATGATATTTGAACAAAAACCTGAAAGAAATGAGGAAGTCAGCTATGTGGTTATCTTGGGTTAGAATATTCTGGGCACAAAGGCCCTGAGGCAGGAGCACAATGTGAAAGAGGACAGTGAGGAGGTGCAAAAGCCTGGGTTATAGTCAGTGGGGAGTGATAGATCATGACACCAAAATTATGTGGGGCATCATTGGTATTCCTTAGGACTTTTGATTTTACTGAGATTTTGAGCAAATTCACATGATTTGACTTGTACTTCAACAAGATCCTTCTTCATGATATTTATTTGTTTACTTTGTGTGTGTGTAGAGTAGAGCCTTTGGGGGAAAAAAGCAAGCAAGGAGGTGAAGCTACTTCAGTGATCCAAGTGGGAAATGATTGTGGCTCAGGCTAAGTTAGTAGAGGAGATAAGAAATGATTTGATTTTAGATGTATTTTGATGGTAGAGCCAACAGCATTTACTGACAGATTGGATATTTATTGTGTAAAAAAGAAAGGAGACAAGGATGGTTGCCAAATTTTTTGTCTGAGTGACTGGAAAAATGAGATTGCCATTTATGAAATGATGAATATTTATGGAACAGGTGCATGGGATGGAGTAGGAATCAAGAGTTTCATTTTGGACACGTGCAGAGTTTGAATTATCTGGTGAAATCTTGGTGGCTTCTTGTCAATTTAGTTTCTTGCAATGCCCTCAACTTTCCTGTTTTTTAAGGAGATTAAAAGGAATCTCTGCAGATCACCAAGGCTGTGTTCTGTCTCCTCCCCCTTTTATTTTATAGTGACCTATAGAATGACAGAGACCTATCTTAAGTGAAACAACAAGACGGTAATAGAACTAGGGCATAAACTAAGTACTTTTGGATTCCAACTCTGTGGCTTTTTTCTTATTGTTATTCTGAGGCCTCATTCAGGAGAGTGATTCCTTTCCTTCTTGTCCCAAACTTTGAACCAGGTAATTAAACTAAATAATTAATCAAGAACTGGAAAACTACATTAATTGGCTGCTATCCCCAATCACACCAAATTGTCATTATCATTGTGCTTTTACTGAACCACATATCAAAATTAATTAATGCTGAAAAACATTGAGCTTTGATCAAAGCTGGGACCTATTGAGAACATGAACAAAAATGGCCTGATATGCTAGAATTTAGAATTTATAGATTTTTAGAGACCATCTTGTCTAGCTAGTTCTTTTTATATGTGAAGTACCTGAGGCACAGAGATAGAAAAGGACTTAGCCAAGGTCACACAATCTAGTGCCTGAGCCTGGTCAGAGCCTGTTTTGAAGGTTAACTGTATGTTATTTCCTTAGAAAGTTTATATTGGAAAAGTGATTCCATGATCATAACAAAGAATTATAAGAGCAGTTATAGTGATAGCACTTAATGTTTTAGTAAATCAAATATTGGAAAACCACACACATTGGCTGCTACCACTAGTCACACCAAAGTATCATTATTATAATCTTTTTACTGAACCACATACAAAAAATTTAATCCTGAAAAAAAAACGCTGAGTTTGATCAAAGCTGGAACCTATTAGGCAACCCAAACAGAAATGAAGTGGAATCATAGAATATTCATTTAAAACTCACATTGAACTGGAGAAATAGGTCTAGAGAGGTTAAGTAACTTGGCCTAGTTTCAGCTAGAAAGTAGCAGAACTTATGTGCATCCCCAGGAAGTCTAGCTTCTAACCTCGAGGTTCTAACCACTCTTCTATACCAGCCATTGACCTTTACCATCCAAAAAGACTAGTGACTGAGGTGACTTTATTATACACTATACTTATTATATTCCAATGCTCCTCACTAAGTAGTTGAGTAGTCTGAAGGTCAAAGTGGGGGTAGGGACAGAAAGGAGTAGTAAGAAGTAGATAACTTATGATAGGGATTTAAAAACAGGATTATATGAATTATTGAAAAGGGCATAAAGATCCTTAGGTGATTGAAAATTCAAAGCCCACTACAATCCTGGGCAATTCAATGTCTGCTTAAACAGGAGAATTATCAAGGTAAGAAAAGGCAAACAGTCAATTTTGAAACTCTTTTTATGCTTTACATGTGTTAATTAATTTGATCCTCAGAAAATTTCCAGTAGGAAGCTACTTTTATCATTCCCATAATACAGATGAAGAAACAGACACACAGAAAATAAATAACACACTCAGGATTATAGAACAAATAAGTGAAAGAGGCTGTATTAAAATCTAGGCAGTGTGGGGATGGGGTTGGGGCTCAGTGGTAGAGTGCTTGCCTAGTATGTGTGAGGCACTGCATACGATCTCCAGTACCACATAAAAATAAATAAATGAAATAAAGGTATATAAAAAATAATCTAGGCAGTCTAACTCCTCAACTTAAGCTCTTTTCCACTACATTAGGGAAAGGGCAGAAAGTTTTCAAAGTGCAAAAATACTGTGCCTGAACAAGGATGAGAAACTCTCATTCTTAATATACACAACTTCTCTGAAGGGTGCTTAGAGAGAAAGATATTTACTCAAGATCACATGGTGAGTAGCAAAAAAGTCTTTTGAACTAAAAACTCTAGCTAGCTAGACCTTTTTTCACTCTATCATTCTGTATCTCTTCTCACAATGACTTGTCTCCTTCCATTCCTCTGCCTGTATCAACCTGCCACTTACCTTTAAAAACTGACTTTTGCCATCAAGAAGATTATGCAAAGATTTGGGAGTATAAACAGAGTCTATCTCCTTCCAGAGATTGGCAAAAGGAAATAAATGCCAGTAAAGGTAAGCATATGGAGTTTAAAGTAAGAAGGAGTACTTCCAAGTTACCAGCAAGATGCTTCCTTCATCTCACTAGGCCCAATTGTGTTGTATATACAGGATTTCATAGGAAGTCATAAATGCTGATGTCAAATAACATTTTTGTTACTATGGAAATGAAAGCTGCCTACTGCAAAAATATGGCTACTGTGAAAGTCTGCATCTACCCAGGTTTTCTTTTGAATAAAGTGCAATCTTGCTGCTTACAAAATGGTAACAACTTACACATTTCCTTTTAAAATTGTCAGTGGCTGAGGGAAATCACCTTTGCAAACTTGTCATATTGGGACACTTCTCTAAACCATCCTCTAACTTCACATTAGGTGAGGAGATCACATTAACTACAAGTTGAGAGTAAAGTTGGAAATATTTCATGTTTGATGTTTGGTGGCAAAAAGGATTCCAAATCATGTTTTATGTGTGTTTACTCAGCCCACCCCTCCTTCCCTTTTATCTTTGTTTAAAAACCAAGGTTAGCAAGTGTGTAGGCTGTGGGAGTTTCCAATTGTTCATCTGAAATCTGTTTGATCAGCCTTTTAAATAAAAAAAAAAAACAAGTTAGACTGAGATATTTTACTTATCTAATAATAGACCAAAAATCTTGACCATGCTCTTATTTTCAGATGGCATGTTGTTTGATTTGGACGTTTACTGGGCCTTGGTGAGGTGCTGGAATTACTCAAAATATGCCAGGTCAGATGTGGAAATGAATGGGATGGACTCTTCTCTGAGGACATCTTACCCTTTTAAGCTCAGAGTTCCCCATCACAGCTGACCTCACAGTGTCTGAGAAAAGACAAGCTGGAGACTTTGAGAATTAGGGGGTGGAGGGATGTATCATGTGCCAAAATGTTCTCAGTCATTCCCTCTACTGAAGTTCAGATTCTTATCACTTCCTACCTGCTTAATGCAGTGATCTCATGTCTCCCCTCTCTGCTGCTCTCTAAATCATATAATATTCATGCCACCAGACCTTCCCAAAGTTTCCTTCCAGTCCTGTCAGTATCCTGCTTTAAACATCCATTAGACAGGCTTGGAGCCCTGTCTGATTTATTTCAATATTTTCAGTGTTTGGCACAGAGGAAGCCTTGCTGAGCAGTTATGTAATACATGATTAAAATTTCAGCTCCTTGTGCTGGGGGTGTAGGTCAGTGGTTGAGCACTCTCCTAACATGTGCAAGGCCATGGATTTGAGCCCCAGCACCACAAAAATCAGGAGGGGGGGAAGCTCCTTTCCATTTGCTTATAGGTTGAAGTCCAAATTTTTTTAGTCTGCTGTTCATGTCTCTTCATGATCTGGCTATTTTTCCAGCTTGAATTCCTATAATTCCTGTGCAAAAATCTTAAATTCTAGCCAAATGGATTTAGTCACTATCACTTTAAACCATCCACACTCTTCTTTCCTCAAATTTGTTATTTTTCCTATTATCCATTTAACCTTGAATTCGGTCCCAATTTTAACAGTGTCTGTTTTCTAAGCTTAGTCCAAATACAGCCTCCTTCAAGAGAATTTTCTCATTCCCTATCCCAAGGGGAAGTGATCTCTATGACATGATATAGTTGAAAGAATATTGGTTTCAGTTTCCTCATTGTAAACTAGGACTAGAAATCTGTAGTTTATAAGATGTTTAGGGGAGATCAGCTGAGTTGATGGATATGAGGTACAAATGAAGTATCAATGCTTATAAATACGTTTGTCCCTTTATTCTTTCTTCATCTGTAGTTCTGGATCCCTTGAACTATAATTATTTGCACGTCTGATATAGCCTTCTAACATACTTGTTCTTTAGGGCAAAGGTTGTTTCGTGGATATCTCTGTACAAGATCTCCAACACACAGAGATTAGAGTGTGTTACATAGTAGATGTTCTTTATTAAGCGATTGTCTAGAACAACTGATGGATCATAAGTTCCATTAAAAGAAATATGGGATTCAGAATAAAAGAGATGATTATCTTGCTCTGCTAAATTCTAGTATTTGCAACATGGTGTTTAACTCCAATATTCATGGGGCATTGAATCTTATAAAGCATGGAGGAAATGAGATGCTGGGATAAATATGGTAAGGGAGGCAGGGAGAAGTAGACATAACTAGTATCTCAATATATCCTAAACACTGTCCTGGAAGTAAAATGGATATTTTTTTCTGTAGTACCAGAAAACACAACATCAATGAGGACAGATTACAATTTAGTAAAGGGAAAGTTTATCTGAGAGTGATTTCACCCTAATTGAAAGTTGACAAATCAGACCAGATGAGTTTGTTTAGCTTATTCAGGGTGCCTCCGTGTGTGTGTGTGTGTGTGTGTGTGTGTGTGTGTGTGTGTTGAATCACTTGCTAACATTTCACATGCAAATTCAGAGTGTGTGTGTGTGTGTGTGTGTGTGTGTGTGTGTGTGTGTGTGTGTTGAATCACTTGCTAACATTTCACATGCAAATTCAGATTTTTCACCTTTGGGAATGAAAATCTGGCAATACTTGACCTTCATTCCTGCCAGGCAATGACCTGATGGAGGTGAAAAGCCACTGCTCCTCTAGATAGAGCATTAGCTTTCCAGTTTGTTCAAGCACCAGTAACCTGCTTTCTTTACTGAAGTTACCTTACATTTACAAATTTAAATTTGCCACCCATCTCAAATCAGAGACCTGGGGAATCTTGAGAGGCTTCCTGACTCCAAGAGCTTTTGCACTTTATGCAGGAGGGGTTAAAAATACAGGGGTCACTGCAATCAGAGCAAACTTAGCTTTTAAATCTGGTTTAGCCATCTATCAGCTGTGTGACCTCAGGTGAGTACTAACCTCTCTTGATTCTCAAGATCTTCCTCATCTGTAGAATGTGCTCCTTACAAAGTTACTGTGAGGATGAAATAAGGCAACTTAATTAAAAGGCATGACACTTCAGTAAGTGCCAAAACATTAGTTCCCTTTTTCTTATTCATCATTCCTTGTCTATTGGCAAGATGGCATAAGTAGTAAATTCACCCTCATTGAATGCATTAAAAAAGAACCTGGACCTTTTGGGAACCATGTGTAGGGCAGAGGTTTGGACTCAAATGATTTCTACAGTCACTTAAAAATTTAAAAACTTATAAATGACTCCAAAATGCCAATCTAGATGATTTTATAATGCCTTGTGTAGCTAGGGATTTTGAATAAGTAACAAAAGAGCTGAAGGGTCCTTGAGAAAGAAGCTGGGGTCAGGGCGAGCTAAAATAAATGTTTGGACTGACATTTAGGCATAGGCTTTGGCATCTAACAGCCTTTGGTTTAAATCCTGGCTCTGACTCTTGCTGGATGTGAATTCTGGGCCACTTCACCTCTCTTTTCCCTTATTTCTAAAATGAAGATATTAATCTTTTCCTCATTGGTTTTGGTGGAGAAAAGTGAAATAATAAATATGAAACATCTAGCCCAGTACCTGGCCCATAGTATAGGCTTGAAAAGTTGCACCTGTCCTCATTATCACCACTATTATTATTATTGTTGTTATTATTTATTAGACTAGATAAGTAGAGTTCAGGGAAACTACTTCAGCTATAGTACATCAGCTTTTTCCTAGGCCACTACTACCCAGCCCTCCCTTTCACAAAGCTCCCAGTTTCCAAAATGCTTTGGCTAGAATGTAAGTGTGAGGTCACTGCAGATAACAGGGAGCCTGATTTGCTTTGGTAATGCAAGTCATTAAGTTTCTTCCCTCCATGCAGCTGCAGCTCTTTTTACTAGTTGATGCTTGCTTCAGATTGCATGACTGAGCTAGTTTGAGAAGAGAGGGAGAGTGAGAAGATCTTTTCTCAGCCAGAGGTCATGGTCCTCCACAGGGAACAGAATGACCCAGTGCAAAGTCTGGGCTCTTAGTGAGTTCGGATCCTCTATTTTTCTATCAGTCACTCCGTTACACACATTCGTCCCCTTCCCCCACAAATCACTGGACGGTAATTTCCTTGACTTCGTCTGTGGCCTGGAACCATCCCCCTTCTTGTCCCTGTGATCCACACAGCTGGCAAAAGGCAGACAGCAGAACAAAAACAAGCCTTTTAGCATAGAGAAAGGGAGCTTCACAGCAGTCCTGAATTAGCTTGGGAACCTCATGTTAACAAAGGACCTTCCTGACCTCCTTGCAACACCCCAAACAATTAAAAAAGATTTTTAATGACTGTGTCTCAGAGAAACTCCTTGCCTAGAAATATTTAAAGATCTGCTGAGTCATTTAAGAGCAGCCTGAGAGATCACAAGAGGCAAGGACTATATCCCAGTCTATGGGGGAGTAAGTGGAGAGGTGAAATCTGTTTGGTTTTTTTTCTCATGGGGATGAAAAAACATGACCCATCTCTAACCCACACAACTCTAGTGATCACCTATTAATACTTCTTTTTTATCATATTTGGGCTCCTCAGTTTATAAAAGAGTAAGAGTGAGAGGTGGAATACTTTAATCCAGTGTGTCTCTTATCTGGAATTGTAAATGTGCCTGTTATTGGTAGCCAAGAATGACGTGAAAATGTCATCTTGATGTGTTCATTTCCCTCTTTCCTTTTCAGTTTCTGGTCACATGCATTGTTACCATGGTGCATGCCAGTTGCTGGAAAATCATATATACACACACACACATATGTATTTTTGTATATACATGTACATACACATATACATATGTGTAGATATATGCATATACACACATATTTCTATATGCACACATACATACATATACACATGTGCGTATCTATCTATCTATCTATCTATATATATGCACATACACACACATATATCTTGTTCTACTTTATTCTCCACTGCACTTCTGAATTAATTAGTGTAAAAATCAGCCACTAACTATAGTTCACTGTAGGTACACATCGGGTGCCCTTAGAGCCAGTTGTCTCCATGGTTTTCATCCTGTTATCCTGCAGATCTGTAAGTGGGTAGAATCCAGAGCTTCTTCTTGGTCTTGGCCTCTTTGAACCCTGTTTGACAGACATGAGGCTTCTTTCTTTTTCAGGGCATTTGTTCTTCTCTTTGTTTACCTACTCCATGTTGTTTCATTTTCTTTTCCCATCTCTAGCATATTAGTCTGCCTCTCATATCTGCAATAGCCTCCCACTCCACTTTCACAATGCCATCTCTATCACTACCATCTAAACCTTCCTCACAGCCCCCTTCTTCTGCTGAAATAACCTCTGGGCAGAGGATTCAGATTAGACCAGAAAAGATGATTCCTGGAAGACTTTAAAAATATTAATTATTAAGAGCTTTTATCATTGGTCACTATGAATTGTTCACCAGCCATGCTAAGGACCTAGATGAAATCAAGTAATCTAAAAGTTGCTTGGAGCTGGTAGGGGACCTAGTTATCTGCCTTTGTTTGTATTCAGTTTTTAGATGGTTTTCAGAAGGTCAAGTTGGAGGGAGGCTTTGTAATAGCCAGTTGATATGAGGAATGGGGGAGGATGGGAAAACGGGAGTGGAACCACTGGACACATTTAAGCCTAAAATATTACAATCTCTAGGAAGTATAATCTACCTGAAAATCCATCAAGCATATTCAGGCACATAATTTCTTTTGATTCTCATAAGAAGCAAACTTGAAAGTAGGTACATCAAGAAGCAATATCTCCAGTTTGTGCATAGGAAACTAAGGCTAGTGGCAATAAAGGGATAGTCCAATGTAAATCAGAGTAGAAGTGGTAAAACTAGGATTTGAATTTTTATCATAGGTCCATTTTTTTTAAAGATTTGCATTGTTTTGTGCAGGAATTAAACCCAGGGCCTTGCACATGCTAAGCAAGAGCTCTACCACTGAATTATATTCTAACCCTACAGATTTGCTGCTGAATAAATGAATGAACAAGTACATATGTAGACTGGGATCATTCTTCCTAAGTTTTGATTAAGGATTTGGTCCATCCTTTGTGGAACATTCTTTTAATTCTCAGCAATGCCATTCTGGTTAAGTGATAACATTTTTTTATTAATTCACTAAGTAATTCTTTCATTCATTAATGCATTTCTTGAATGCCAACTTTGTACCAAACCCTCTGCTGGATTCCAGGGTTACAAAGAGGAATAAGAAACCATCTCGTGACTCAAAGATCTCATGGACTGGAAAGTGACATTTCAGTAATAAACATTTAATCAGCTGCTAATGAAATGCCATTAGCAAAATCTCAAGTTATATCCATCATACATAGTAAGTATGACCATTATAAGAACAGAATTGGGGTGTCTTTTTCTTGAGAGATGATGATGAAGCCTTATGAGTAATTGCATTTTAATCTAATCTTGTCTTCCAAAGAACAGAAGTAAAGTGATTCATTCTGTTTATGCATGTGCTGTGTATTCTAGTGTGTGTGTGTGTGTGTGTGTGTGTGTGTGTGTGTGTGTGAGAGAGAGAGAGAGAGAGAGAGAGAGAGAGAGAGAGAGAGAGAAAGAGAAATGGGGAGAGGCTAGATGCACGATAATGGACAGGAACTGGGAAATCCCTGAATAGGATCTATAGGTGACTTAGGTTCTCCTGGTGAATTCAAACACCCTGTGTTTGTGTTGTACATAGAGGGTAAGGGTGTCAAAGATTGTTGTATAAGAGCTGATTTTAGATTTTTTCCAGGTAAATAGTTAGCTGACTGAAATAATAACTCGTTTTGAAAACCTGACACTCAAGGCACTTTCCCACCATGGTAATCAGTTTCTAGTCAAATGTGCCTGTTTTTGAGCATTTACCTCTCAGTGCTAGGTGCTGTTAGATGTTGTCTCTTTTCTTGTTTAATCTTTACTCTGATACTAAGTAGTTCTTATGAGCTCCATTTTATGGATAAGGAACTGAACTCCACAGAGTTTAATGACTTATTGAAAGTTACACAATGAGTACCTTGGTGGATATGGGATTTGAATTTTGATTTTTCAATTTTTGTCCTCTGGTCTCTTCTGTTTTCACTATTCCAAACCACTTTAGCTTTATTTTTCATAGAGGCCATTAAATCTACCCTCCATTAGCCAAAGCCTCTTGCCTCCCTTCAACATAACTCTTCTCTAGCATGTTCTTAATAATCCTCTGAAAGGTTTTACAGCCTTCCTGGGTACTGTGGTTCAGAGTCTTAATCCAGGCTCTTAAGTGCCTTGGTTAACTGTAAAATGGAAAATCAAAGTCACAGCTAATTCAGGAAAAATGAGTTTGGGATGTGTATTTCCTGGGCAACTTGTCATCTCTTTTTTATTTCTTTAGCTTCATAAACTTACCCACAATGTTCCCTGAGGACTAAGAGTTATGGGGATGATGGAGAAATGCTTCCTTCTTTTCCTTTCCAAGAGTCCTTCAGCCAAGTGCTACACCTCCTCCTACTTCCCTATTCACTCTGCAGAGATGGCAATGAGAGGTAGACATGAGTGCCTTTCAGCCCTGAGTTCATGACAGAGCTTTCTTTCCCTCTGGCTCGACTAAGGTAGGAGGAGAAGTTGAATGGATACCAACCAAGAGTATCAGGACTAAAGAAGAAGCCTGAGGTCCTTGAAAGAACAGTGGACCTATGCTTAAAACACCAGACTTTGTGGGTTACTATCTGCATTCCTTATCTGTAGATTAGAACATAAATTCTAATTTTATAAATGAAACATTAATTCTAAAAGTATTTTGTAAACTTGGAAAGGACTTATAGATTTAAAGCATAGCTGTATTTATTATCGCAAACTGATGCTATATTTTGGCAACCAAACCTCATTCTCTTTATCCTAAAATCCTGAGCATGTGTTGTTTCAGGGGTGGGTCTTGCCCCTGTACCATCCACTTTATAATCATAGTAACGATGGGCTGCTTCTGCATTGAGCAAGTGTGAAAGTTCCTTCAAATGCCCCTCTCACCCCCAAAGCCAATCTTATTTATCCAAACAACATTTGAAGCTCATTTCAAGTAGACATGTCTGTATATGGGCTTTTTTTCTCCCTTCTTTATATATAATAGGCATTTGTTGGCTTGAAGAAAAACATTACTCCTCTTTCCATTCCCTAGGACTAATTGTGCCTCTCCTGTAGACAACATTTCAGAACAGTGTTGAAAAGAGTACAAGCTTAGACCAAAGAATCAGAGGTACTAAGAATTAAGAGAGTACCCTAAATATTAGTCCCTTTTGTGTAAACTGGGTAACTAAAACCCAGACAGGAAAGGAGATGAAACCAAGTTCACAAAGGATGTCATTGGTACATTTAGGCTGTAAATCTGGGTTTTCTTCTCCAAGGTCCCTAGTAGATGCCCTTTCTAGCTCAGATATTTGTTGATCTCAATGATTCTGACTCTTTCTACTATACTGTGGATGATGGGATCAGAAATCCCAGCTTGGATAAAAGTGAGAGTATGTGCCATCCCTTCTCCATTGTTTTAATCTAGGGGTCTGGCAGTCAGGAGTACAACCTTCACATGTACTATTTTCACATCAAAAATAATCACATTTTGAAAATTGTAAATTAACAAAGTAGTTATTAGCATGGCGAGAGTGTGTTTCTTTATTTGACCCTTCCCCTGCCTTCAATTCACTATGCCCAGCAAAACGTTTTATCCGCTCTCATTTGCCAAGCTGCTCTTTTTTTCCTGTAAATTCTGAGAGCAGAGTGGTTCTTCAGAGGGAATCTCCTTCATCTTCCTGCCTGTTCCAAAGCCTTCCCCAAGTTTCTGGAGGTTGCCTTTGTATAGGACTTTGTACACAGCACCAGGGAAATGAATGCAGAGTGCTTGTGGTATCCTTTGTCACTTTTCCCCTTGATTTTCTGGCCTCATAGGTGGAAGGCTCTTCAATTGAAAACTTAGAACTCATTATCTATGGTAGTGAGTGTAATAAAGTTTAGACTATGACCTGCAAGATGCATCATTATTTATTAGGCATCTAGACTAGCTATCCTGGTAAACTGTTTTGTGTGCAGCAATTTGGGGCAAACTACAGTGTGTGGGGATAGTGTTGGTGAGTTTGAGAAATTCATTATTATTCTTACCAGGCCACCTTTTTCATTCATATTGGCCTGCCTGCAGAACATTAGAGACAGTAATTAATGTTCCTGGAATCCTCCAGTTTGCAACTTTTATACAAGTGATGGTTTGGGGTTTTCACACATGTGTGTTTGGGCTTGATATTTGCATGTGATTATGTACCAGACCATGTATGTTTATTTTTGTGAATCTTAGAATTTCTGAGCAGTTGTGACATAGATATCTAGCAATAGTTTCTTGCTCTGTGTTCTTTGCTAGTGGGATCATGTCGCTTGTACCTGTGTCTCTGAATAAGCATGTGTACTGCATCAATGTGCCTCTGTCATTTTACCAGCTCTCCTAACCTTGTATCTCTATGCTCTTTTTTTTTTGTTCTCTTGAGTTTAGATATATGTCTGTCTTTGTGGGTATCTCTCATTCCAGACGCACCTTTCATAGTGTCTGTATGTATAGCTGTTTCTTACTTACTATATATGGATCTCCCTGTCTGGTATGTTTTTTATTTGTGTGTCTCTGCACAACCCTACTTTGTGTGAATATTTGAGGAGGATAGTAGCCCTTCTTTGCATGTCTGCTTCTCTGTGTATCTTCTTCTTTGTTCCAAGGTTCCCATCTTCATGTGTTTCTGCTTTGATGCATCTATTTCTTATCTGAGTTCATGTTTCTCTCAGCATGAATCTGTCTTGCTCTTCTGGGCCCTTGAAATTTCTCATTTGTTTTATGTTTTGTTTATATCGGTTGAAATTGGCCTCTTCATCTTTTTCCATGTACACATCTTCCCTCCTTTTAGTTTGTGTGCAATAACACCTACCCCCCCCACACACACACAAACACAACTCTGGCTTTATTTTTGGCAGAGTTTATATGTGTGTTTACTATCAGTTGTGCCAGCTCTCTCTTCCTATGTCATCATGTATGCATCCCTGTATCTTACTGTTTCTGCCACCAGGTATTTCCATGTAGGTGTTTTCTGTGTGTTGCCTTTTGTCTGTTTCTGTGTCATTGACTGTATGTCTGTAAATACATGCACCTTGATCTTCTAAGAAATCTAACTGTTTTTTGAAGATTCTACTAGATTATTTTGTGAGATAGTTCACAGGTCTTGTTTTTAACCTTCTTGATTACTTTCTGGCTTGCCGGCCGTCTTGGTGCTTAGGTGGTGTAGATACATAGTTGTGCATAATTATTCATAAGTGATGTTAAAAGATCAGTTAAAATTAAACATATTATCTTAATTAATAGGACAGATGTGTTTAAAGAATTGTTGGGAAATTAGTAGTATATAGATTGTGAAATCTTTCATGTTAAGTTTGCTATGTCAACGAATTACATTTAAAAGTTTGGGGTTGGATAAGATGCTATTTATCCTTAGATGAAACTCAGCATATTGATGGTAGAGCAAGTACTTAGTTATACCATCAAATCCAGTTTGTGTTGTTTAGTGCTGGGCTAGGTGTTACTTTCTGTTTTTGTTTGGCTTTTTGTTTTGAAGAGTTCCACAAATGACATGGTGAAAGGTATGGTGCTTGAGTCAAAGCTCCATGTTCATTAAGATGTAGAATATGATCTGGGCACAGTGGTATATACCTGTAATCCTAGCACCTCCAGAGGCCAAGGCAGGAGAATCACAAGTTCAGAGCCAGCCTCATCAACTTAACAAGGTCCTAGAGACCCTGTCTCTAAATAAAATATTTTTTAAAGGGGCTAGAGATGTCACTCAGTGAATAAGTGCCCCTGAGTTCAGTCCCTGATACCAAAAAGATGACTGAGACAAGGCCATTCTTCTTATCACATGGAGCAAGCCAGGGGCCCAAGATGAAGTTCACAGAAAATGAAGAGATGAATCATGGAAAAAAGCTTTGCAGAGCCACATCTTTCCTTGTCTTGTGTCCTGTGTCCCTACAAGGAAGGTGGTAGGGGTGGAACAGGAATAAGGAGGAAGCCAGCTCTTTCTCTTCTTTCTGGTGAAAGGTCATTTCGTATATTCACATTTTCTGTTTTTTCCCCCATTTGGCTTCTCTTTCTTTGCTTGATCATGTTCTTTTCTGATCTTATTTGACCATGGCAAGAAGGAAATCCCAAAACGTGGCTTACCCATTATTATACCTTTTTTCTTAGTAAGATGTCAAGGAGAGATTTTCTAAATGTCACTATAATTTGCATAAAAACTGATCAAGTAATATGGACAGGCATCATTTATGACAGGTCTGTACCCTTCACAAGGTTTATATTGTGCTTACTAAGGGCAGTTATGATTTCTGTGATAGTAGCCTGGGTTGTGTTGTCAGTTTATAAACAAAATGCCTAAGACTTTAGTCCCTTTTTTACTCTAGCAGTCTCTGAGAAGAAAGTGGTCACTAATACAAGACTAGACTTGGTGCAAACATCTAAAGTAACTAGGTGTAGGAAATTAATTTGGAATCCATCTAAGGGAATGCCTATCTAGAAGTCAATTTTTTTTATGGTTAATAAAGAGAATACATATGTTCCATGAGTATTTTAATGTGAGCCATGAGTATTTTAATTTCCCATAAGATTATTGGAGAGATAATTAAAATATTCAAAATATTGAAAAATTAGTAAATATTCTAGACATACTATTTATATAGTTACTTATATACTATTCATATACAATTAAACCATTGTATCTGTTTTATTATAGCAGACTCTTAGCTTAGTTTGAATGTAAAATAAGGCAACAAAATCAAGGGATGGTGGAAGGGATCTATCTTATTTTATAGTTCAGACAGTTGAGTTTTTATTTTGTATGATATCTTAAATACAGAGGAGTCTGTGTGACTGGGTTCTAGTTAGAATGTGGAAGTTTAGCCTGGCACCATGGAACACGTCTGTAATACCAGCAGCTGGGGAGGCTGAGGCACGAGGATTGCAAGTTCAAAGCCAGACTCGGAAATTTAGCAAAGCTGAAAACAACTTACTGAGACCCTTTTTCAAAGTAAAGAATAAAATAACTGGTGATGTGGCTCAGTGGTTGAGTGCCCCAGGGTTCAATCCCTTGTGCCAAAGAAAGAAAATAAATGGAGATTTGTATTTTGGTTCCACATTCTGATCAACTTTGATAGTTTCCAACCTTAATTTACTCATTTGTATAATGGTCTTAATAAAACCTCTCTCAGCAGTTACCAAATGACTGCATATGACAAACTTCTCATTTATTTAGGGAACAAATAAGGAAATAAGGATGGGTGGGTGACTTTTTCATAAAGCAATATTGCAAGATATTTCTTTTGCAGCAAACTGTAGCCATTAAGTTTTGTTTAGGGAGATAGTTATCAGGTCTGATGCTGCCTTTTCTGGGGAAGGACAATTTTGTGGTGACAAGGAATTATCACTTTTCTAGGGTAAAAAAAATTGTCCATTTTATAAAAATTTAATCTTGTTTAAATACTTAAGTGGCACTCTTATGACCTTGGGTGTATAGTGAATTCCTTACTTTTTATTAATTAATTGTAAAAATAAATCTAAATCAACATGTCTGGTAAAATCTCATTACAGAAATATTATAAAAATTTTTATATTCTAGGAGTTGAGGTCCTCATCACCATCTAATTCATTGATAGAATATTAGACTTTAATCTAGTATCTAAGAGAAAATATACCTTCTTGGAGTGTATTGTGATTTTATTTGAAATGTCAATTCATATTTTTTCTATTTTACTGGTGTGATCAAAACTGGTTGTGAGTTCTAAGTACATCAATAGACTGCAAGGTAAGCCTTAAAACATGAGGAATTAAAGTGATCCAAACAGTGTATCAAATACATCAGTCTTCAGACAGGAAACTCTGTCATGTACTTTCCTAGTTCAATATTATAGTTGACAATAGTTAAATATCCAAATCAGCATTCTAAAAAAAATTGTTCCATTGTGCCTCTTTGTACTGCCTCAGCTTCTTTATTGAAAAGATATGATATACATATAAAATGATCTGACATTATGATCCTCAAAAGAAACCAGTGAGGTGGGTAGTGATCTTTAGCTTTATTTTATAGAACAAAGAATTAAGACTTAGACACATAAATTAACTTGACTAGATCCTACCACTAAAAGGTGATAGAATTGAAATTTGAACCTCACAAATAATTATCTCCCTAAAGGTATTCATTTTATGAATGTATGGAAATCTGCCAACCAGCCTTAGTCTCTGCTGTCTGGGATTAACCATTCTACAAAGTAGAAACTAGAAGGTCATTCAGATGAAGTGTCTACATATCCAGAGGGCCATTAATAATGCTCCAGTTAAGGAAAAGCAAACAGAAAAACAAAATACTTCAACTAAAGTACTTCAGAAAGCACTTGTGAAACATTTAACCTTGGATAAGTTGGCTTTGAAATAGAAAGGTGAAGGAGTAAGATGGAGGCACCAGTTCTTCCCTGGACTGGTATTTATTTACCTTGCTCTTCTGACATTGGGTCAACAGTCATATTTGTTCTGAATGGTCCCAATTAATTTCTTTCCATTTGAAGACAATATATTTTACACAAATTGATTGGATTTCTGAGGTACTATATAGAGTACTGCAGTGATTGGCTTTTAAGAGTCCCTTCCAACTCTTCAAACCTGTGACATATTCTCAGGATCTTTTGATCCCAGTCCTTCATTTGTGATATCATTTATCTCACCTTTGTGATTAAGGACTGAAAACTGCAAGCTGACTTACTACAAATATGGACTGACGCTCCTGCCCCATCACCCTTTGAGTTACAATTCAAGGGTGGCATTAACATCTCTCATTATATAGAGAGAATGTGAAGATCAAGAGTGGCAAAGGGGCTTTCCCAAGGACATAGCTATTGTCAAATGAGATACCAGGTTTGAATTTGTAGAACCCATGGTTTTTCTCCTAACATCTTAGTTTAATGTGAAAGTTTTGGGAACAATAATTTATTAAAAGTAGAACTTTTGGTAAACAAATAAATGCATATGTAATTGTAAAAACTTTATTGCAGCACCACCTAAATTCATTGCACCCTCCAACCAGTAGTATATGTTCCCTAACTGGATTAATATTGCCTTGAATCTTATAGTCATTGAAGAGGCCCAAATACTTTTTCTCTCTGATCCTATTTCCCCCCGTTTGTGATGCATGATGGAAGAGAAGATTACTGTGGTCCCTGTCAACACAGTGGATCATAGGATTCTTCTAAGTGCTAACTTATTTCACTCTAGCTATGGAAGGCCCTATGGGACACTACCCACAGAGGGTAGTTTCAAAAAAAAAATACTGGTGATTAAGCATGTTTCCTTCCTAATGTATCTTCTAGAAGGTGATGAGTTCCAGGTTTTTCAGAGTTAGATTACAATCCACTTCTCCACCCATCCTTTCCATCAACAGAAGCAGCATCCATTTATACACTTTTTAATAGAAAAGTACTCCTGAGAATGCCATTTGTCAAAATGGAAATATATTCAAATATCCCAGTATCCCATTGGGCTAGTTTGAAAGTGTGCATGCATCGTGTTCTCACTTTTGGCCTAGGCTCACTCCCCAACTAGTTGAGAACTTTTATGTCAACCAGCCATGAAGCCTAGGGAATAACTTTCATCACATCTTTTTTTGTTGCCTCTCGCAACATTGAAGAGCTTTGTAGCAAAAGTCTACTCTGTCATTCCCATAACGTTGGTAGTAGTATTGAGTTAAAGAAGAACTTGAATCCAGTGTAGTGTTTCCCAGACTTTTCTTATAGTTGCTCCTTAGCCTTTAGAAAACAAATTCTACAGAAGTGCTATAGTTAATCCAAACAAAGGAAGAGATGTCAATAAGCCTTTCCTTCTTCTTATACGTGTGACAACTTCTGATTAGTGACATTAGAAAAGGTAAGAAAATGTTTTGTTTTATTTTATTTAAAGAAATATGGATTGTGCTGGGTGTGATGGCACACACTTGTAATACCAGTGGCTTTGGAGCCTGAGTCAGGAGGATCACATGTTCAGAGTCAGCCTCAGCAACTTAACAGGACCCTAAGCAACTTGGGGAGACCTTGTCTCAACTTAAAAAATAAAAAGGGCTGGGTATGGGGCTGGGACTGTGGTAGAGCCCTTGCCTAGCACATGTGAGGCACTGGGTTCGATCCTTAATACCACATAAAAATAAACAAATAAAATAAAGGCATGTTGTCCATCTATAATTACATTTTTTGTTAAAAAAAGGCTGGGGATGTGTCTCAGTGCTTAAGCACCACTGGGTTCAATCATCTATCTATCTATCTATCTATCTGGATAGTTCATAGAATCTTTACTGATTGAACTCACAGAGTCCTTATGAGATTTCTGCCTACTTTCAGGTTCACTGAATAAATATAGAGAAAGACAGGTGTGCTGAGGGTATCAAAGTTAGGCCAAGAATGAACACATTCATTCAAAGCTCTGTAAACAAACTTACTGGGTAGTGTGGGAACAGTGAAGAAGTAGTTGTAATTTATTTGTTGACAGGAGAGGGAAAAAGAAATGAAAAAGCTGCAACATCCATCCATTGAAAAGAAACCTTGAAAGAGGTCCAGAAATCCCTAGAAATCCTTGACTTCTTAAAAGCGATAAGTGTTTGTTTGTTTGTTTTTCCCCCTGACAGTCTTAGAGGTCAGAGAGTTTGCTTTTCTATTTCAAAACACTGAGTGGGTGTAGAAATAATTGTAGGTAGCTTAACTCTGGCCATGGCCAGAACTTTTGCTCTGTCTTTAGGGTCTGTATGGAATTGTCTAAATGAAGGTGTGAAGATTCTATGACTTATCAAATTGTATAGTTGACAAATAGAACTTGCTAGTAATTTGTGCCTAACATTTTTGACCTATCTTCTGCTGTGCCAATGAAGGAGCTACCATATTCAGTATGTACATGAGACAACAAGTCCAGGGAATTGTGTTCATGAATTTAATCATGAGTTGGTTCCTTGGAAGCTGCAGTTCAAACATTTGCTGTTTCTTTTAATTAACGAAAGTTTTATTTGAAAAGAAAACCACAGAAAGGAAGAAATACAGGCTGGCAAGTAACTTCTTTGTGATATACTTATTCAAGGTTGGATTCCTTGGTCTCAGCCTCAGAGGTCATGTTTTTGGCAAAATGGCCAACAGCAATAGAGATTTTATTTTCCACAGTTGATCTTTAGAGCTAGTTTGATAAGAACTGGTAGAGACAATTTTACTTAAGGAGAAATGACAGAGGAGAATGGATATAGGTGGAAATGGCAGAGTGTTTTCTTCTTTATTTATATTTTCTCTCTTTAAGAAAAAATCATTGATGATAGATTTCCATATGAGGTATATTGTCTTTGATATGAAATTTAGATACCATAAATCACACCTATTTAAAGTATATGTATAGTTCAGTGTTTTGTGAGTTAATCATAGAGTTGTGCAATCATTACCAAAATCAATTTTAGAACATTTTCACTATTCCAAACAAACCTTGTAGCCATTAGCAAATACTCCACATTTCTCCCATTTCCTCCAGCCCAAGAGAACCATGAATCTACTTGCTGTTGGTATATATCTGCCCATTCTAGACATTTCATATAAATGAAATAATGAATATGTGGCCAATTGCATCTGACTTCTTTTATTCAGCATAATATTTTATGCTAAGGTTGATCCACATCACAGCATGAGTCAACAATTCATTCCTCTTCATGGCTGAATAATATTCCCTTGTAAGAATTAACCACATTTCCATCAGTTGATCAACATTTGGGTTGTTTTCATTTTTTGCTATTAAAATTGGTATGATGAACATTCATGTATAAGTTTTCACTTGAATATTTGTTTCTATTTATTTTGGGTATATATCTAGGAGAGGAATGCTTTGTCAAGTAACTTATTATCCTTGAGGAATTGTCAGATTTTTCCAAATAAATTGAAACTTTTTATATTCCCTTCAGCAGTATATGAGAGTTTCAGTCATTTTTTTGTCCTTTTTAGTTTTTCTTAATAATAATAGTAGGTGTGTATTAGTATCTCATTGTGCACTTCCCTGACAACTAATTATCCCCAAAATAATGTTGACTATCTTTGCATATGCTTATTGGCTAATTGTATATACTGTCTTTGATCCTTAGGTCATTTCCAATTTGAATTGTATTTTTATTTTTGAGTTGGAATATTTAAATATATTTTGTCCATGTTTGTCTTTTAAAGGATAATGTCTTAAGGTTTGCTTTTGTTTTCTAGTAAGCATTTGTGTTATTTTACTGGTGTTACAATCTTTAACTGAATTTGCCACTTTGCTGGATATGAATGCCAACAGAATCTGAGTGACCTTGGCTTCCCTGCTGAGAATGCAGTCCAAGCACAGAAATGTATCAGAAATTTACCATTTAAACCCACCACCCCCATCCTTATCTGGGGCAAGGAGAATTGACATTTAAAGGTCTTTATTTTTGTTTTGTTTTGTTTTTAACTTCAGCTTACTTGGGTTGGGAGTGAGGGGATATGAAATTATCATAGAAAAATGAGAATATGTTTTATTCAAATTGGCATATTCAAGTTGACACGTATGGTGGGTGATTTGACTGAAGAAACCTCTCATTTGAAGTTCTGGGATATTTCAAAGTACCAATAAGACCTATCCTATGTGTACTTACTTTATGCTTGGGCTCTTATGTACTTGTGGGTGAAACACTGGACATGAATTGTAATCCTCTCTACCTTACTTTTTTATTTGAAGCAATACACATCAGTGATTTAAAAGCAAAGTAACTTAAATTGTAAAGTCATGGAACCCCATATCAGAAAAACAAGAACAGTTTTTAAAATTTCACAGACCTGAATTTCAAATATTGATTATTTTATTTTTAGCTGTGTCACTATGCAAGTTATTTTGCTTCTCTGAATTATGATTATTTATTTATTATTATTATTATTATTATTACTATTGATGTTGTATATAAAAAATCAACTTCTCAATCAAACTATTGTGAGGAGAAACTGAAATGATGAGCATAAAGTGCCTGAAACATACTAACTAGTTCAATAATCTAGTTACTATTTTGTGTTTGAGGATAGGGATAAATAAATGAGTTTATGACACTGTAACTTAATTATATAGTTAGATCTGGGCTGATATTAGGGAGTCCGCAGACAGAGTAGGTTGGGAAAATGAAATAGCACTTATTTTCCATTTTATCTAAGCATAAGTGCTTAGTAATTATTGATAGTTTGTTTTCTTGATTATCTTATTTTTTAAAGAAACTATTAGCCAGGAAAAAATTCTTATAATAATAATAATCTCTTACACTTACACATTGTTTAATGCTTGTAGAAGAGTATTAAATACCCTCTACTTACTGTCTAATCATTAATGTCCTCTAAAACAGATATATAGTCAGCACCAATTTTATTTTTCAAATGAGACAGTTGGGGCCCAAAGTATTTCACAAAGTAATTTGGAGACAGTCTGAACCAGAGTCCAGGTCTTAGCTATCAGAAAAGCTGTTTTTCTGTGGTTTGTCATGCGTAGTGGGGATATATTCTTTTAGCATCTTTTTATCTTGAAGGTCCTTTTAGTGATTTACTTTCATCAAGGCTTTTTATGGTTTGGTTACATGTTCATTATTGTGTCTATAGCATTTTCGTTGATATCATAACTATTCTGGTGAAAAAATCTACAGAAGATTGGTGAGCAGCTACCAATCACTTTTAGGGCTGGTTGACTTTTTATTTAGACGATTTGCCAAGCTACTTTATTTTATCTAAAAGTACTACTTCAGGTGAGTGGTGTGAGGTCAAAATAGGCACTTGGAATAAGGTAAGGGCTGTATACATGGATGGAAAATGTGGTGGATGATTATCTAGCATTATTTTCATTAATGTCAAGGATGAAGCCCTTGAAATACGTTTCAATAAGCATTGGATAGTATTAAAGATATAGTTATAGATTTTGAACATGAAATTCATAATTCTGTAATTCTCCATTTTCCTGGGCACATGAAAGAAAATTAATGAGCTTCAGGTTTCTATGCAGTTATTAAAGCATATTTAATCTGCTTTGAGTTTATTCTCATTTTGTCCTACCCCACCAAACTGTATTTCTTTCCTATTTTTAGTTTACAATCAGCAAGTAGGTTTGTTTTCCTTCAGCAATCATCACTGCAAACATTTCTAATATTTCATCTGTTAGTTCAGCCAATGTAAAACAAAATGGCAGTACAGAGGAGGCTGAAAAAGGTGAACTGTTTCCTTCAGTTTGCTCCTCCTTTTCCCAGTTGGCACATAACCCTGATACCTAGTCAATAATGGTGTGGCCACTTTTTGTCTTTTATTTGCCTTTCCTTAGTCGCTGTTCCATTGGTTTTCACAGACATTTGTCAGAGCCTGTGTACCCAATTCCATCGGATTTCTCAGTTCATCTTAAGCAGGTTGATGTCTGTCTTTTTCCTCAAAATTCCCCAATGAAAAGGCATATCCAGGGTAAATTTAGTGTCTTGCAACTCTGAGAGGAATTTCTTCCCAAACACTAATGGAAAAACTCCTTCATCCAGTTGTTTCTATTGTGTTTGAGGAGAGGTGAAACAAAATATGAACAATAAATTTGTATACAATAATGACTTTTAGAAGTAGTAATTCCTTCATCAAAAATAAAAAAAAAATAATGCAGAACTTTGGATTTATGTATTACAACCATTACTCAGCTATAGTTTAAGAACAGCTATAAATATTAATTTTGTAATAATTATATTTCATAATATGTAACTTGCAAAAAAAAAACCTGTTACTAATATTTTGACCAAGGGATGAAGTGTGTTTCCTAGTTACTGATATATAACTTGAATTTTTGGTGTACTTCTTATTGAAGCTGAAGGTATTTCTATGGTTGGTCCTTCTGACTCTTTAGATAGCAACTTAAAAGGCCCTTCTTCAGATAGTCCTTCCTTGAACACTCTATTTCAAGTTGCTGCTCCCATTATTTACCATTATAACATGTTATATTTCTTTTGAAGCACCTTATTCTATCAGTATAAATGATTATGCTTATTCACTTGCTTATAATCCATTTTCATCATAGATTATCAACTCTAAGGGCAAAGACCATGATCTTCAGCACTGAGTGTTTTCAACTAGAAGATACTTGGTAAATATTTGTTGAAAACAAATCATAAGAGACATATTTTAACTCTGAGTTGAATAAGTCTAAGCCAGGAGTTCTCAACCTTGGTTGCACATGAGAATCACTAATGGAATTTAAAACCATATCAAGGTTATCCCAATTTACTCATTCATATTCTACAGGTCTAAATTTCAGCAGGCATAATTTAAAGGACTATAAATGATTGTAATGTTTAACTAGGGCTAAGAACAACTGGTTAAGTAGTATAAAATCAATTTACTGGATGGAAGACTTTAGACAAGACACTTTGTTTCTCTCTGATTCCAGTTTCCTCACTTGTAATGTGGAAATGATAATAACTCATGGTGTTATTTATGTAGGTTACATGATATATCAGAGCTCCAATGTCTAGGAAGATATTTGACATATAACATATAATCCCTGAGTATTTGTCAACCAACCAGTCAATCTCCTTTCTTCCTTCTCCTCATCTCTTTTCTCTTCCCTTCTCCTCTCACGTCATTGTGAAATTGGTATGGCCCAACCATAGATTTTTAATTCACAATACTCACTGAAGAGTGTTATGGGAAAATGAGGCACATTGCCTTAAGAAGTTTTCAGATACCTCTGCTAGAGTATGTTTTAAGAATCATTACTTATTATAAGAATTTCAATTCAGTCATCATTGAACATTTACAGAGTTGCATATACAAGTGTTTTATTATACCTAAACTTATGATGTTATGTCATGTTCAACTCTAGTTTCCAGCATGTATCTCTTAGTCTAGAAAGAGTCTTCTTTGCAGGTACAAAATTGTTGCTATTATTATAAATGGCACATAATGATTATACCAGCTATAATTTTTGAGCACATCCTATATGCCATCCACTATGCTAGACAATTTGTAGTATTTCTTATAATCAAGCTTCAAGGTAGTTAATATAATCTCCTTTTACAAAAGGGGAAACTGATCATGGAGAGGTTGGTTTACATAACCAGTAAATGGCTAAGCCTAGATTGGGATGGGTGTGGGTGTGAAGAAAAAGGAAGCCTATAAGAAAAGCGATAGAGATGATTTGTTAGATACGTAATTTTACAAAACTCAAGGAAGGGACTATGTGAAAGGTAAGTTGCTAGCTATTGGAGTGAGTGCCAGAGTATAAATACCTGATTTACCTTAGGATTTAGACTAAATTAGCTGTTTGCTATCCAAAGTCTTCATCTCATTAGTTTGAAATAATCTTCCCTCAACACATTTCTAATTTTCAGATTTAAACCCATGGCAAGACTAAATTGATTTAAAGTTTACCTTCCATTCCTTACAAATTTAGGGTCACATCTCTTTTGCAAAACTCTAGTTTTAAGTATTTGCACATTTATACATATGAAATCTTTTCTTAATCTGTGATGTTTCTTATCTGTTCAATGGTGAAGGGAGTTTTAGTGGAAAGGTTTGATATACTATCAATCCAAGGTCTAAGTTTCCTCAACTTTGACCCTGCTCCTTTTGGCCAATGACCATACTGACAGTACATAACACTCTTTTTGTTCTAATATTATCTTTGCATCACATTGATTAGGTGACCTGGCATCTTCAGAGCACTGATATGGGGTTCCTCTGTTGATTACCAGGAAGCATCAGGTGACATTTTCTCCATAGGGAGAGGGTGCTTAATATGTGTCAACTTTGGAAAAGGCAAGATTGTTGGCTCAACATTCTGGACACCATGGCCTTTGATTTCGTCTGTTTCAGTCTTTGTTCATGCCTAGCTTGTCCTGAGCAGACTGATATTTTAGGTCTTTCTATTTACTTTGTGTTATATTACACAAAACTGAAGGTATGGGTTCTTAGCCATGAATGTAAAGCTTTTGTAAAGCAAATGAAACAACAGAGTGAAGAGTAGTCTACAGAATCAGAGACAATCTTTGCTCGCTATGCATCTGACAGAGAATTGATACCCAGAATATATAAAGGCAATCGCTTCTCGGCCTTTTGACTAAGATGAAGTGCACAATATATAAAGGCTTCAAAAATTTAACACCTAAAGAACAGATAAATCAAATCAATTAGGCAAATAAGCTGTACAAAAACTTCTCAAAAAAGTGGTTCAAGTGGCCACTAAAAATATGAAAAAAGAATCTTATTTTTAGCCATAAGGGCAACACAAATACAATCTACATTGAGATTCCATTTCAACCCAGTCAGAATGACTATTGCAAAAAATAAATAAATTACAAGTGCTGGTGAGGATGTGGGGGGAAAGGAACCCTTATACATCACTCAGGAAATCAGTGTGGAGGCTCAGATATACCATGTGATCCAATTAGACCACTCCTGTGTATATATCCAAAGGATTCAAAATCAGCAATCAAAAGATATACCTGCATACCCATGTTCATTGTAGCACTATTAATTATTCCAATTTATGGAATCAGCCTAGATTCCTATCAACGGATAAATGGATAAAGAAAATCTGGTATATATAGAAAATGGAGTATTATTCAGCCATCAGAATAATGAAATCATGTCATTTGGAAAATGAATGAAACTAAAGATCCTCTTGTTAAAAACAAAATAAGCCAAATTTAAAAAGATAAGTATAGGAGAATAATAAAATCCAATTTAAAAAGATGAGGTGGAGGTTAGAGGGAAGATGGATAATATCCAAGCATTTTGTATGTACACATGGAAATGTCACAATATGTAACCCATTAATTTGAACAATCAATATGCACTGAAATTATCATCATAAATACTCCTAGGAAACACACATCGATTATAACAGGGCTAGGATGAAGTTCAGTGATAGAGCACTTGGCTACCTTGCACAAGGCCTTGAATTCCATCCCCAGCATGACAATAATAATTATTATGATTATTATTATACCAGTTTTAATTCCTGGAATTTATGATTCATTTGATCTGGCAGTGAGGGCAGGAATCTGTATTTTAAAATTTTATTCAAATTGCTTTGATATACAACTAAAGTTGAGAATCTGTGACTGAACTTGTTCACACCCCCAACCCCTGCAGTACTTTCCACAAGTGGCATTTGAGTTAGACCTCAAAGAGCAGATAAGATTTCAATATCAAAGCATGAGTCAGCACCTGGGTATGTATCTCAGTGGTAGAGAGTGTGCTTAGCAAGACCCCGAGTTTGATCCCTAGTAACTAACATACACATACACACACATACACACACACACACACACACACACGAGTAGAAAGTGAAGATTTTTCACATGGAGGGAACTTGGAAGAAAATTTGCAAAACTTACAAAATATAGCAGCAGCTAGAACTTGTGAAAAAATTTTTTTCCAACGGAGAAGTATCTTCATTTTTGTTCATTGCAAATAGCAGGGCCCTTACATGGGAAAAGGAAAAGATGTGGTGCTTATCAGCTTTGAATACCTTTGTATGGAACCCTTGATACATCTCTATGCTTATTAAAAATGTCTTTATATAAAGGTGATTTACTTATGAACAATAGGTCACTGAAATTTATGTTCACAGTTAGAGGCCTTGAAGTATAGGAGAATTACTTGTTTCTTCAAGAGATCCACTATTAGATATTTTTCCTATTATAGATAACTCCAAGAGAACCACATCCTACTCCATTTCATTTTGACTTATGCAAAATTTTTCAAGCTCCTGAAGTGGGGCTCATTAATAAGGCAGTGATCTTCAGTTCTGTTGCAAAAGCCCGGGAGTTGTAAAAGTGGTAAAAGGAAAATGCTACTGACAACAAGAGCTCATCACCATGGAGCTAAAAGACTGTGTGAGTGCTTGATATTTTTCTTGTTGTTGGGTAAGTCTGTGTTTGTACTGATGCAATGATTTGGAGGTAGATGTCCAGTGTGAATCATGAGGTTGGGGTTGAATGTTGGCTGCCAGTGACCACTCTGATAACCATCTTGGTTCTCCTTTAGATAGAAGCCTATTCAAGTTTCAGATCTTTCTGTATTTTGTGACATAAATATGGTACACAGCAGATGTATTAAACAACCACAAAGAAACCAATTAGGGCTCTTTAGTGTGTGTCAGAGTGTAGTCATTGATGGTATATAACTCCCCACTTCCACAAAGACTGAGGGAGAGTGCATTGTTTAGTAACTGCATCCTACATTTTGCAGGTAGAATTGAGGGGCACATGTTACCAGTAAATTTAGTGGTTCTTTGGGACTTCTTAGCAATCCCAGCAGAGCTTTCCTGGTGTCAGTTTTGTTGTAAAGTTTAGGAAATACACATTGCTATTACTTTGTTTCTGTTTGTATAGCAAATGTAAGGTGTAGGCTGAGCACACACCTAATGATCCCAGTGGCTCGGGAAGCTTAGGCAGGAGTATGACAAGTTCAAAGCCTGCCTCAGCAACTTAGTGAGTCCATGAGCAACGTGAGCAACTTAGCAACAACCTGTCTAAGTAAAACACAAAATAAAGGCTGGGGATATTGCTCAGTGATTAATCACTCCTGAATTAAATTCCCAGGACAAAAAAAATAATAGGGTGCAGGGATAGTTTGCCTCCTTGATGAAGGAGAAATTAGCTAAAAGATAAATAATACAGGGTACAGTTCTCTCTCCAGTTACTCTAGGAGTATTTTCTGGTGTTTTTTGGTTCAGTAATATACGCTATTATTTGGGGATACTAAAGATGAATAGGTAGTGTATATTACAGGGATCACTGAGGCCCCCTTTCCAAACAGAAATTCCTCATCCTTACCACTCTTCACACTCATTGACCCAGGGTATATTTCATAAATAAGGGAGAACTGAAGCTGCCTCTTAAATAGAGTTGGATTTCATGGTAAGAGATGTAGCTCCACAGATAAGACTGGCTACATTCTTTGCAGAAGAAAATGAATTGGGTAGGTTCTGGTGGAGGTCTTGAGTAAGTACTTCTGGAGATAAGCTAAAAGAAAAGTAAGTTAAAATCTTGACCCAGAAAGAACTCTTAAATATATTTATTCTATTAAAAGGGTACTTAAATTTGGATTCCGACACATTTATTTTTGATTTGTGGTTTTGCCATTTGCAAGAACTTGAGTAAGGATTTTTTGTTGTCGTGTTGTTGTTTTTTTTTTGTATGTTTTTGGTACCAGGGATTGAACTCAGGGGCACTCGAACACTGAGCCACATCCCCAGCCCTATTTTGTATTTTATTTAGAGACAGGGTCTCACTGAGTTGCTTAGCGCCTCGCACTTGCTGAGGCTGGCTTTGAACTCATGATCCTCTGTCTAAGCCTCCCAAGTCACTGGAATTACAGGTGTTGCACACCGCGCCCAGCTAGGATTGTTTTTAAGTAAGATGCTTTATGGAGCCATGTACTCAGTAAATATTTGAATCTAAGAAAATTAACTGCCCTGCTTTTCTGTTTTTCAGTGGTCCCTCTTCATGAGAAAACCTGAGAACCACTGATATTCTTTTCTCAGAAATCAACCTGTCAGGATAGAGACTAGAAGAAATATAAGAAATAAAAAAAAGTACATTTCTAGTTTTCCCCATATTATCTTTACTTCTCCAAGGCTTCTCTGTTTACAAAGGTGACTTATTTAACTCTTGTTGGATATAGAAGGTTCTTTTTCTTTGTTTATACCCCTTTGGGGTTAGACAAATTATTTTCTAGTTCTCAGCTAACTTTACTCACAGTAGCCTCACTGGAATCAATTCAGCAGTGAGAATTTATCTCCTATTTGAAATAGTAGAAGAGTTGATAGCAAAATAACTATATCATGGGCCTAAGAACTATCATTCAGTATCAGCCTTATTAGCAAAAATCAATAAACAGTATGTATTCATTTTCTATGGAGTGGAACAGTGAAGTGCATCATGGGATGATATAACTTGTTATTTGATTTCTTTATAAACATCAATTTGGAGCCCTGTGAATCTCGTGGTGAACATTAATGTAACTCAAATGACTGGCCTGGTCTGCTCATTGCCCTTTTAAGGCTATCCCTAGATCAAGAAGTCTGGGATTACTTGACCCTGAGGTTCCAGTAGTTTTTGAAGACAGTGTATTCAAGGCTTTCAGATGTGCCTGAGGCACCACATTCACCTTTTGTACCATGACCACAGCCTACCCCTGACGCTTGTAAGTAGGTTTAGAAATCACATATCAGTCCATAGCACAGCCAGTTAGCTCTGTTGTATCCAAAGCACATGAATCACCACCTATACTACATTGATAACTTATAGTCTATAATTCTGTGTCAGAGATTCTGTGAAAAACTGGGAAGGCTAGTGATAGGCATCTTTGGTATCTACATACAATCCAATATCACCAGAACCTTTTCTTTATCTCCTTTTTGCAAGTCCTCCTTGCCCTCAGTTGAATATCTACTATTTCTACTCTGGTTCCTAGTGTTTTTTTCCCAAGAGTACTTGGACTCTAATACATTCATACATTGCTAAGTGATAGGGATACATTCTGAAAACTGTGTTGTTTTGTCATGTTGCAGGCATCCTGGAGTGTACTGACACAAACTAAAATGGCTAGGATGTCACTACATGATATAATCTTAGAGGACCACCATCATGTATGCGGACCATTGTTGACTGAAATGTGATTAAGCAGTGCATGACTGTAGAAGACTCTTGAAGGAAAGAGAAAACTTTCAAGATCCAAAATAATGAATTACTTAGGGTGGGATTTTAATAATTAGCAAATGAATGAGGAATGCATATTTCAGGGGAAGATGATTTCCTATGTACCCCTCAAATCATGGTTGAAGATGATAGATAGCCTGTTTCATCTCCATATAAGAGCATTCAATTTCCTGCTACTTTCTCCCTTCTTCTTCCCCTCAACCCCACATGTGTGCATGGACACACACCTTGTGCTTCAACTACACACAACTTTCTCACTATTTTCTCTCACTTCTCTATGGCTTTGAATGTTCTGCTCCTTTTGTCTTCTGTCATATAACAGGCACCCTGTAAATGTTTGAAGGTTAAGTGAATGATTTAGTGAATTAACTTCAACCTTTTGGCCTTCCAGTTTTTCCTGTGAAAAAGAGCTGAGTGAAACTGTTAATTTTGGAAGATGAGGTCAGGTGGTTGATAGGTATAAGCAGAGAACAATTATTATTGAGACATAGGGAGCTGTATAGATTCTGTACATAAAATTCAGTGTAACGATGGTCTCAAATATAGTAAAAGCCCACTCCAGGCCCAGTTATAAAGTTGATCTTAACTGTATTGGTTCTTTTTTAAGAATGGGCTAAGAAATGATAATTCCTTATTTTTTTTGCCTTGTTAAAAGAGTGAAGTTGCAATAGTGTCAATTTCATTTCATTTGTTGATTTCCTTTTCTTTCCTAGTGAAAATATAAACACACTTTTACTTTTCTGTAGCTCTGTCACATAGAGATCCTTCCTTCCCATTATCATATTTAATATTCTGAACAACCTTGTAAAACAGTCATTCTCATTTTCCAAAAAAGATAACTAAAATTCAACTAGATGAAGTTGCTCTATCTATTGGAACACACTGGATCAGAAAGTAGGCAGTAAAATCAGGGGGGATGGAATGCCATGTGTGATGTTTGCTAAATGTGTACATCATTTGGTGAAAGCCAGCCATGATTTATGCTGGATAAGTATTTAGTAATGTTCCTTTCATTTATTTGGCTACCCATATGCTTTCCAGGGGGAGGCAAGCTAGGGCAGGTACAGACAAACAGCCATAAAGATTGGGTGCTTTCCTTTGAAGTTGGGCTGCCTGTTTGAAAAAAAATACTTCTTGGTGATAGAAGATGGCTGGAGTACAAATTTTATTCATCACCGAATCTACATGGATGAACATTTTCCAAATAATCACTGAAAAGTCCCAGAATATTTTCTGATTTATACACACTCCATGAGCATCACCACCACATTTGAGATGTTAGGAAATTCTACCAGAATACTTATGAGGATGCTGGTATAGGGGAAAAAATGGAATGGAATTTGAAACTGGTTAGAGTTGGGTTTTAGTTATTTACAATGTGATGTTGGGCAAATCATCTAGCTTATCTAAACTTCATTTTACTTGTCCTTTGAAGTGGAATTTTAAAATGCCGTATTTTCTGATTGTTGTGAAAAAAGAAGATAATATCCAGCATCAGTCACAAAAAGCCATTCAGCAAATATTATCTCTCTCCTTCTTCCCACTGCAGTCCTGTCCCCAGCTAGTGGCAGAATCCTGCCTATTGCTCCATGCTGAGATACATAGCTCTTGAAAGAACTGATTGTTGTTCTTCATTTCAAGGCCCCCTGTGTTCTACCTCACCCTCCCAATTCTGGGGGCTTCCAAAGTGGACAGGTACAGGATGTTCTGTGGAGCATCAGAAGCTGTTACTCAATCTCCTGGCCAGCAGTCCCAGTTGCTCTTTTCACATGCTCCATATGCAGGCGTGCTCCTGTTCTTGGAGCCCACAAATGTGTCACACATTACTCTGCTTCTTGTACCCAAATCCATCTCAGGGTAAAAAGACCAGGCTCAGTCTTGTCCAGTGAGCAAATCTTCCAAGTTGCCCTTGACCCTATAACCTTTTGATTAAAAGGAAATGCTTTAAACTCATTGGACTTTATATAGACTAGAATCAGATGGTCGTGCCTTCTGTCCTCAAGTATCCCAAAGCACTTTGTAAGGCAATGTGACAAGCACTGAGGCCACACAGGCCAGTGCAGCAGCCGCCACCCAACACTTCACAATTAGTCATGCCTAGTCTGGGATCATCAAGCTTGTTTTTATTGGAAGAGCAAGAAAGGGAGGGAATGTTAGTTGGCAGTTTCCCTACGTACCCTTTATGAAAGCGCCCTTGGCTCTTCAAATTTCACCTGAATAACCAGCTCAGGCAAATTTTCCACTATCAAAAAGCAGAATGTGATGGTGTGAAGCTGATGCCAGGGTGACACCTCTGGACATTGGCTAAATAGGCTTTGCCTCACAAATTTCAGCCTACTTTTATCCCTTATTTTCTTTTTTGCAGCTTGCTTTCTTTCCTCTTCCTCATGTCTACATGTTTTCAAGCCAAAGTGTAGTAGTGTGTCTTTTAAAAAAAATTGTACTTGTAGTGGACAGAATGCCTTTATTTTATTTGTTTCTCTTTATATGGTGCTAAGGATTGAACCGAGTGCCTCATACGTACTAGGCAAGCACTCTGCCACTGAGCTATAGCCCCATCCCAGTTGTGTGTCTTTTTAGAAGGTTCCCTACTATTTCCACTTTTCTTATTCCTCACTATCATACCACTGCTTTTATATGAAGGAAAATTTTGGAACTGAAACTACAATAGCTTAGGCTTCTTTCCTACTAGTAACAATCAACACACTTGTAACTACGTGCTCAAACTTGTCTTATTCTACTTAGGTTGATGAAGGCAAGGGCCATGCCTGTCATGCTTATTCTCTCTTGGCGGGCACAGTATAGCAAGTCCTCAAAAATGTTTGTTAACTATAAATTAATGAGTGTTTAAGAACTCCACTGCTAGTATCTTATCTCTTGCCATGCTAATAAGCAGCTGACCCAGTCTATTTGTAGGCTGCCTCATTTTCATTTCTACAGCCCACACAGCTCAAGGCCTTGCTAAGAGTGTGTATGTTTAAATTAAATTAACTCCCCTTCTCTAGGCTTTCTAATTGGTATGAATTTGAGGCTAGGCTTGCATTGACCTTTGTCCTGACTGTCAATAGAGTCCTCCTTTCCCATTGTTTTTACTTCTGAAGCCCATAGGAGTTCCTCATGCATAAGTTTATCATTGATATACATTTTGAGGGTAGACTCAAACTGCCATCTGCCTCCTAAAGATCACTGCCTGCAACCTGCTAAAACGAGGATTACAGGAGCATTCTCAAGGCAGAGAGGCCTAAAATTAGACATGGCAGCTGTGTTTTTGGTGTGCAGGCGGGTGGGATACAGGCAGCCAGTTTCTCTTCTTTTTCCTTTGCTAATGCAGCCTATTTCTCCTCTCTTTCCTCCCTTACTTTCACAACCAGTGGGTGGAGCCAAGCCTTTAGGGGAGGAGTTTTCTCCTCACACAGGCCCTTGCCTAGTGACTATCTGATACTTTAGTAAAGAAGTTTAGAACACACCTGGTTTGCCACTCTTATTCAAAGTTTGGTATTTTTAAAAGAGAAACTTGGGGCTTGAAGAAATCTTTTCTTTTTTCCTGCTGTTGATTTTTGAGTTTTTTAAAGCTACAAAGTCCAGACTATCTAAACTCTGATTCTCTTAATTTCCTCTGATTATGTTTCCTTCATCTTCCAGTGTGTTTGATGATCAGCAAGAGCCTCATCTTTGTTCAACCCTGGATAGTGATAGAGTCAAGAGTTTGGTTTAGACCATAAATAATGTGAGAACTCAAGGACTATGTTGATGTGGAGGAGGTGAAGACATTTTTTTTCTTTTCCTTTCAGGGTTAAGCAGAAAGAACTTAGACCTCAGAGGGAAAACCTTGAATTGTCAAATATAATCAGTGAAGAAGACTAGTTATTTGCTATAATCACAGTTGCTTAGGCTCTCTCATCTGAAGATGTAGGGTCAAGCCCTGGTATACCATTTAATAATCTCAAGACTTGTGATTGAACCTTTTTGAACTTTAGTTTTCTTCATCTGTAAAATGAAAATGATTATAATAATTACTTTCACAGGGGTGCTAAAAATAACTATCTCATTAGGGATAAAAGTAAGTTAGATAAGAGATGGGGAAACATTTTGTAAATGGTAAAATGTTATACACTTAAAAGCTATTATTCTTTTCCTTTTAATCTCTATTCTCTATTTCTTGCCTTTTGTATAGCATGGGTGATTTAGATATAACTTTGTGGTTGAAGAATGGACTGAATGTCCAATTAAGGTCTCCTCCAAATGAACAGTTTGTTTTCATACTTGGGAAAGCCTGTAAGAAGGAAAAGTATAGATTGCAAACTTAACTGTGCTTTGCACCTGTTCCAGACTAGCCCATGTAAGAAAATCATATTGAAAGGCAAAGAATAAATCTGGACTTCATCAGTTTTGATAATGTGTCTTCAAGTGTAATCAGAGATGTTGTTCCTCCATTTCATGCTGGTATCTAACCATTGTTCAAATAAATAGTAAAATGCAAATGACAGGAAATTGGCTGTTCTGAATCCTCTTTGTACCTGAGGTAACAATAAGCCTGTAATGGTCACTGTGACCTTTGGTTTTCTGTTTTTGCGGTCTTACACTTGTCTCAGGACTTTCCTTCTGCTTCTGCATTTTATGTTGAGATTTCTTCTAGGTATCAGATTAAACTTTAAATCAGCCAAGTATATGTGTCTGCTCTATGGGCCTGAAAGAAATTAGCCTTAGTTTGTGTGGAGATGTCAAAGTTGTGGGCAAGAAATAAGCCTAATACTCAAAAAAGAATTTGGGACCTCAGCTAGAGCATAGGAAAGCAACCTGCTAACTTCTTACAGTGGACACCAATTAGGATAAGATGGGTGGGTGGAAAATCTGCTAACTGTCTGGATGGGAGAGGATACAGTCAAAACATGTCTCTCTGAAGCTGAGAAAAAAAGAAAGTGAAAGAAAACAGAAAAAGTGAGTTTAGAGGTAAACAGGATATCATATTAGAGTGTGAAAACCAAATTGAAAATTATGATTTCTCTTAAATATATTTTATGTCTTTATTAGTGCATTATAGTTAAACATAATATTGGGATTTATTTTGATATGATCATAATGCATATAATACAGTTTGTTCATTTTCATTCTCCAGTACTTCTCTATGTTCTCCTCTCCTCCCTCCCCTGATTCCCTCTATCTACTGGTCCTCCTTCTATTTATTTATTTTTTAATTGTTACATTGTAATTATACATAAAAGTAAAATTCACCCTGATGTATTCTACATATATATATTGTATAAATTGGTCAATTTCATTCCACATTTTCCCCCTTACCCATCCTTCTTCCTTTCCCCTCAACCTTATCAATTTTACTGTTTTTCTTTTTATTTTCATTATTTTCCCTTAGTTTTCTTTAGCTTCTGCGTATGAGAGAAACATTTGACCCTTAACTTTCTACATTTGTCTTATTTCACTTAGCATGCATGATGTTCTCAGGTCCATCCATTTACCAGAATTTTTTTATGGCTGAATAGAACTCCTTTGTGTGAATACATATATGTATATATATGTATGTATGTGTATATATATATATATATATATATTTTTTTTTTCACATTACATTGTCTTTTTTCATTCCTGGATTGATAGGCACCTGGATTGGTTCCATAACTTGCTTATTGTGAATTGTGCTGTTATACACATTGATGTGACTTTTTCCCTATAGTATGCTGATTTTAGTTCTTTATGACAAACTGGGATCGCTGGGTCTAAACTGGATCCATTCCTAGTTTTTAGAGGAATTTTCATACTTCTTTCCAGAGTGGTTGTACTAATATTGTACCCAATAAAAATCTATGAGAGTATATTTTTCCCCACATCCTCAGCATTAAGAATTATTATTATTATTATTATTATTATTATTATTATTATCATTATTATTAGTTCCTTGATGATTGCCATTCTGACTAGAGTGAGATTCCCTGTAGTTTTCATTTGCATTTCCCTGATTGCTAGATATGTTGAACATTATTTTCATATATTTGATAGCTATTTGTTTCTTCTTTTTAGAAATATCTGTTTAGTTCTCTAGTGCATTTACTGATTAGATTATTCGGCAGGGGGATTGGTGTTTTTTGAGTTCTTTATGTATATTCTAGACATTAATGCCCTGTTGGGGGTGTAGCTGGCAAAGATTTTCTCCCATTCTGGAGGCTTTCTGTTCACATTCTTAATAATTTCCTTTGCTGTAAACAAGCTTTTAACTTTGATGGCATCCCATTTATTGATCCTTGGTTTTATTTCTCAAGCTTTAGGAGTCTTGTTAAGGAAGTTGGTGCCTGCACCAATATGATAGAGTGTTAACCCTATGTTTTCTTCTAGCAGTTCTAAGTTTCTGGTCTACTTTCTAAGTCTTTGATCTGCTTCAATTTAACTTCTGTTTTCAGGATGAAAGGTAAAAGTTATGGTTCCATTCTGCTACACATAGATGTCCAGTTATCCCAGCATCATTTGTTGAAAAGGCTCTTTTTTCCAGCATATATATTTGGCACCCATGAAATGATCATACGACTACACAAATGTGGATATTCCTGTGTCTTCTATTCTGTTCCATTGGCCTTCATGTCTGTTTTTTTTTTTTTCCAAAACCATTCTCTATTTGTTCATATAGAAGTACTCCTTTCAATTCCAATTACTATAGGCTTACTTCCCTTATACCATTCCAAGGGGGAAAAAAGCTGAATAATTAAGATGGGCTTCGCTATGTGGATCATGCCCCTTGGTGAGTACTATGCGCCTTCCACAAGCCCAGTTAAGCCCAACAGGGATCTCCAAGGAGGCAAGCTAGTAAGGATCCATTGCTATTAAATGGAGGTAGGTACAAAAAACCTGTTAGAATTAATTATCCAAACGTAAAGTCCTTTTGGGGCTTGGTAGAATTCCTAGAAAAGAGCCAAGAGATAAAAGCCCAGGCAGGAAGGACAGTGTAGCCTCAGTGACATTCCCTAGTTTCTGAGTTATCATTGCCCCTTCATTTGTTACCACTTCTAACACCATTTGTAAAATAATTCTTTCCTTAAGTAAGCAAGACATGCAGTCTGCTAAATTACCAAACATGAGATGTGGAAAATAAATCTCAAAGGGAGTAGTTTTCTCAATTAAGGGGTGATTCTTTTTACAGAACTAGGGTAGAGGATGTGAGAAGAAGAATAAACAATTTTATATGCTTAATTTAAAATATATTATATCCAAATACAAAACTGTGGGAGTTGATGTATACCTTACTGTTCTCTTTGACTGACTTGAGGTTTATTAGTAAAGAATGTGTGATTTGAGTTTTTGTTAAAATCAGCCACTTTAGGTTTATATGTATATGTGAGGATATATGTTCACTAATTCCAGTCTGACACAGGCTAACCAATAGGGAAATATGTAAACTCCTCAGATATTTCACATGCTAAGCAAACAATATAGGACAAACCATGCTTGCCCAAGGGGTTAATTTGGGAACAACTATCCTCCTCTTCATTTGCCAAAAGATTTTGAATAAAGTCTATTTTAAATAAGAAGCCCTATAAATGCACTTCAAATATGATTTGATCTATATACATTCAAGTTACTCTTACCTTTTTAGAAGGTACTATGTAACATACACACTTATGTAACATTAAGAGTTTTGGAGTTATAACATAAGTTGTGAAAAAGCACAATTATGTAAGCCAGTCCCCCCAAACCAAAGGCCAAATGTTCTCTCTGATAAGTGGATGCTGATCCATAACGGGTGGGAGAGAAGCATGATAAAAATGGAGGAACTTTGGGTAACAAAGAGGGAGGCTAGAGAGGGTGCATGGGGGCAGGAAAGATGGTGAAATGAGATGGACATTATTACCCTAGGTACATGTATGACTGCACATATGGTGCGATGCTACACTGTGTACAACAAGAGAAATGAAAATTTGTAGTGCAATTGTGTCCAATGAATCAAAATGCATTCTGCTGTAATATATACCAAATTAAAATAAATAAATTAAAAAAAAACACAATTATGGAACTCATACCCTAAGTGATGATTCACTTCATTTGTCAGTATTGAGAAATTTCAAAATGAGTTCATTACTTTTCACATTAAGTTCCCTATTGTTTTTTTTTTCTTTTTTTAAATGATATACTTAGGGAAAACCTTTTTATCTATTAGGACTTATAGGTGAGACTGAAAATTAAACTATTTAACCTATGCCAGTATCAACTACTTATAAGGATTTCTATGGGCATCTGTCACTGTAGAGATTTGAGCATCTCCTAAAGAGAATGGTTAGCGACCTCTAAAACTGTGTCAGACTTATTAAGTTATTACTAGATACTGGTTTTGGTGCTTCATGTTTTGATAGCATAGAAGTATAAATAAGTTTTAGTAAAACAAAACTTAAAAATTCCAGGGAAAATGCCACCCCAGCATTTTTATTTGTAAAAAACAAGTAAAATGGTGCCAAGGAAAAATAATGTAATCTAACTACCCGCAAAAGTCTACAGTGTAACTGTTTGACTTTGATAATGCTATTCTAACACTATCTGTTTCAGTCCATTCCCACTCAGCTGACTTAGGAATCAAAGTCCCAATGTTTCATCACTGTTAACACTATTGTTTTACTTCTTAATTTATTTCTTAAAAGGCACAATGTCTTAAATTCCTTAACCTCCTTCACATTTGATTTCTTTTGAAACTTTTTACCTTGTCGTTAAGGCCCAAGTGATCATTTTTGAAATAGACCTTTATCTTTAGCTGCTTCTTTGGAATCTTTACCTTGCTCAAACTTCTGAGTTTATTAGAATGGCTGTTTTGAAATTGCTGTAATTGGTAACAGGAGTAAGTTTTCTTTAAATTATTTCTTAGTAATATGTTTGTTTTTAAAGATCCACACTATTTTGTTAGGCAACAAAATGTTAAAAACTGTTTCACAAAGTGATGGCAAATATTACATAGATTCCTCCTTAGTTACAAATGTTCTTCAAGAAGTGAAATAATATCTTTGACAGTTTGAATGTTTTTACAGATTACAGATCGGTTTGGTTTTATTTTTAGAAAAACACAAAATAAGTTTAAGATGGAGGTTAATTAATGAATTAATCAGAGAGAACTGAGGAATGATTTGCTTATTACACATTTTGTCAAATTTGGGAAAAGGAATGATTTCCAATGTAAGGGAACAATTATGGATATATTGGCCTTATTTTATCACAGTATATGTGATCAACCACAATTCCTCCTCAGATAATGTCTTTATAATAGTTTTGTTTAAAAAATAAAAAGGTTATCTTTATGTTGATCAACAAACATACATATTTTAATGAGGCAATAATCTGCAGATTAAAATTAATAACCCACTATACTAAACCAACACCTTACAATAGTGGTTATTTTTTAACCAACAAAATCAAGACATAAATTTGCATCCTAATCTGTGAGAAAAACTGAACTATTGCCTTATAGAACAAACTCAATCTTAAGCTTCCTCATCCTCTTATCTGGTAATTAAGAAATGAAAAACCGCCATGCTTTTTTCAATTCCTGATGATTTCCCAGTGTCAAATGCAATAGAAAGAAGACAGTTGCCATTTCAAATCTACAGAATTTGTGACTATAATTTAGACTAGAATATCTGTCAAATTACAGTGGGTCTCACCAATGCTTGAACCTGCCTCTAAAATATTCTAAGTAAACAGATTCCTTAAAAATTCTTAACACACACCACCAGTGAATCTCACCATCATGTACATACAGAAGACAAAAATTAAAGAAAAACTATAAGTAGATAGCAGAAATATCTGTACACTAGAGAGAAGGGAATAGGGTGGGAGGAGGGGAAGGGAAGGGGAAGTACTGGGCACTGAGTTAGAACAAATTATATTCTATGCTTTTATAATTATGTCAAAATGAATTATGTTGTCATGTGTAACTAAAAACAACCAATAAAAAAGTCTAGCTTGAGTACTTAAGAGTACAATGCAAAAGGATTATTGATGAGTGCTATGTCACAGTTAACTCTTATTCAGTTTAGAAAAGCTAAAATATTCTTTTAGTCTAGAAAACTTCATACCAAACACATACAAATTTACCAGCAAAAGGATCTTGGGAAAAATCATGGCATCTTTGAAAAATATTTTAGAAAGATTATAGTACTATGTTATTTGTAAATACAGTACAATAGAAAACATAATTGTGCTTTAATAAAGCTATCTTTATACTTCAGTCTTAGATGAAAATCATTTTAAAACTAAATGATCTTTTTTGTTTACTAGTTTGTTGTATATTTCCAATAGAGTGCACAAAATTAATTAGCTTTTCTGTTTCATAGTTCATTCAATATCTGATTTGGCAGTAGGTTTCATAGATGACTGTTCTATCTGTTCACTTGTATTCAAGAGAGAAAAGCCTTTCATTGTCAGTTTAATTACTTCTGATAAAAATTTTAACTTTTCTGGTGTACTCACCTTAGAGAACTAGAGAACCTTCACTCTTTTTCTTGTTTTGTTCTGAATACCCTGATATTTTTTTCTATCTTGAGTGAAAACATTTTAAAGAAGGAGACTAAAATAGATTAGTAAGTTACAATTAGAATAGTGTAGCTCACTGGTTCTTCACTGGATTTGATTTGCCCCCCTCCCCCCTTCTCCCCTCCCCCTCCCCTCCCCCCACACTTCTGGGACATTTATCTTTGTCTGGAGACATTATTTTCAAGCCTGGGGCAGGGACTGGACACTGTTCTACTGGCCTCTAGTGGGTAGAGAACAAGGATGCTGCTAAGCATCCTACAGGCCTCACACAAAGACAGGCCTCACGCAAAAACTATCTAACCCAGTATGTCAGGTATATCAGAATCCAGGAAACCTAGAATTAAGTCTCAAATCTATCGTGGACCACAAAATTATTTAGCATATCTATGACCTCATTATCCTCAATTGCAAAATGATAAATTGAATTGTATGATCTTAAAGAATTTTGAAGCATTTAAATTTTATAAACCTATAAAACACTGTAGTGACTTCTTTCATCTCAGGAATGGGGTTTCTTTAGTGACCCCATATCTTTTTTTTTGTCAGTCCTGCTAGATAATATTTATTTACTTTGTTTCTACAATTTTTATTTTGAAATTAAATTATCTATATATTAATAGGTAAAAAGCATTTAAAATGTGTTTTACACAAAGCGGTTGAGATTCGAAGTCCCATTTTAGATTATTTTGAATTTAAAAATAGTTTACCTTGGCCTCCATAAGCAATTAAACAAGAAACACACTTTAAGTATATTGCATGTTCAGAGGATTCTGCCTTTCTCTGAATTTTCAGACTGTGTATATTCAGTTCTTCCAAAGTGTAAGAAGCTAGTCAGATGGATAAATGGATTATCATGCCACATAATCTTAGAAAACTCATTTTAAGCTCATTCAGATTAGTGGACACCATATATTACATGTCATTTGTCTAAAAAGACTTGTTGGATCATGGCTGCAAGACTCTCACTTGCAAAATCGCATGTGGTGATATTTACCATAAAATGGTCCCTGATTTTCACTGAAAAATCAAGATCCCGTTATGGGGAACAGTTGTAGCTCCCTCTTATATGCCAAACATTGTTCTCTGTTCTGAAACAATAGCTAAGCTTTATACCCTGCCATGGAGACTATGTCCCACTCATTTCACAGTGATAGATACAGAGAAATGAGTGATTTGCTCCAAATTGTATGCTAAAAAGTACAATGAACTGGTTTGGATTTGCTCCAAATTGTATGCTCTGTGTGGGAACTGGTTTGGAAAGTCCTTTCATCCAAATTTAGGAAGAGCTTTTTTTTTTTATTAATTTTTATTGTTGGTTCTTCAAAACATTACATAGTTCTTGATATATCATATTTCACACTTTGATTCAAGTGGGATATGAACTCCCATTTTTACCCCGTATACAGATTGCAGAATCACATCAGTTGCACATCCATTGATTTACATATTGCCATACTAGTGTCTGTTGTATTCTGCTGCTACTTCTCTCAAGCAGGTATTAGCAAACTTCTTTGCAGTGACCCAGATAGTAAATATTTAAGACTCTGTGGGTTACATGGTCTGATAAAATTGCTTTACTTTGTTGTTATAGCACAAAAGCAGTTATAGATGATATAGCTAGGTTCTAGTACAAACTTACAGAAAGCACAGTAGGTTGGATTTGCCTTTCAGACTATAGCTTTCAGACCCCACTCTTGGCTATTCTCTAAGGTCCTATGACCTAGCATGGTATCTCCATTTACTTTCTATTTCACTTGTGAGAGAATAGCTAAGTTCATTAGATGCCTTTAATAAGAACACAGTTATACTCTTGGGATACTCATGTTGTCAGAAATTAACCTCCTGAACATTTTTAAACCACAGGCTGGGCTTTGTTCTAATCTATTCCCTTATGGCCCCATCTTTGGAACCCTTGACAATGAAACAAGAATGCTTTCCAGAGAGCTGTATGATATTGAGTGGAGAACAGTTGGCTCATACTAGCCTATGGACTATCTATTAACTGTCTTAGTAACTATTTTGCAAGGTAATCCATGGTCTTTCCTTTCTATAGAAAAATATTTGCTAGTCATAACCTAGAAATTGTAGGTATCCCTTGTTTTTAGGTTAGATGTGTTTCAACAGGATCAGCTAGCAAAGATAAAATAGAATTATATGACTGTCACTTATAATTGGACATGAATTCTTTGGGGATAAAAATCATTTTAGCAGATAAAATATGCTTTTGGTGAAAAGAAGCATGTCATAGTGATAGTACATTTGAATGAAATTTTGATGAACTTTACTACCAGCTTTAACGAAGTGTTTTAGATTTGGGCAAATAATTTTCTCTCCTAACCTCAGTTTATTCATCTTTTAAATGGGACTGTAAACATATTTACCTCTTAGAGTTATGTGGACAACTAAAGGAAATAATGGATATGAAAGTGCTTTAGTGCCCAGCATGGTTCCATATGAAGACAAGGAAAAATGTGAGGTGAGAGAGCCATTGAGGCAAGAGTTCAAGAAGTGCTGAAAATGTCTGCCTAAATAAGCAGATGTTGCTGCTTTTGCAATACTTGGTTAACAATTAGTTTTGATTATGATTAGAAAAGTAATCTCTGGTTTTGTTTGGCTTTTTGTTGACTTTATGCATAATTAAGGGTACCTGTTTACCTTTCAAAAATTAGTTCAAATATTGTTTTATAAATATAAAATTATTTTGCTCCAACTGGAGCCATAACCACCTTCTTAGCTACCCCTTATCCTGTCCTCACTGTTTTTTTTTTTTCTTTCTCCATTTTAACCTACTCAGGGCAAAGTTTCAGACTAAGAGTGTCTTCACAAAACAAGCATGGTGTCAGTTTATTCAATAAGCATTTCCTCTGTACCTGTGTGATGGATGGAGCAGAATTACTGCACTCAGTGAACTTAGTCTAGACCCATACTTTTCAACTAGTAGACTTGTATGGCATTGGAACTCTTAAATGTCACTAGTTTAAATGAAAATGTAAAGGACAGAATGGAAATGAAGGTAGAGGAAACTAACCAGAGGAAGGTACCCAAACAAACCAGAAACAGGTATTTATTGGGAAAAATACCTATAATAAATAGGTCCAATAAGGCAAGGGGGTCAGAATGGTGCATATGGAATTAATTATTCCTATATATTCTGATTTAAACTAGGTATAGCTTTGGTAAATATAGTCTCAAATCTAAGTTAACAAGGTTATGTTAATATGCTATAGCAATGTAGATTAAATAGGTACTCATCCTAAGATTATTGGGCAATGAAGATAATTTGGTTATTTTTGCTGTATGGAAAATACAATACACTCAGTAGATGGATTCATAGCATGGTGAGTTTACCTTTGAAATCAGACCCTGAGAATGGGTTTGAGTTCAGTAGCTAGTTTGGAAGGCTGGATTCAGGGCACTTAGTTAAAAAAGACCATTGGGACTATTGTTTAGTCTCCAGGATTTTGTTTTAAGTGTTAAAACCTATAGTTCTTTTCCAGTAACCAGTAACATTTGGCAACATTTTTGTGTTATTAGTTCATCAGTAGTCAAATGAAAAAGAAGACTTTTTAACAAACTGTGCTTACTTTGAGATTTTTTTCTGGCAACCCAGGATATTTTTTGGCAAAAAATGTGTTATTATATTTAATCTAAGATTCAAGAGAAAATTGTGTGTTTTCAAAGTAAGTTAAATGAATATTTTTAGGTAGATCATCCCCCAAACACATGAGATAATGGGCTGTGTAACAGCTCATAGTCGCTCCTTTTTTTTGGTTGTTCATTCAATAAACTAGGGAAGAAAAGAACATTTTGGCCCATTCACTCCCCAAATAATTACCTGTTTGTCCAGTAGAGTTGTATTTTTGTTAACTCAGGGATTGAACCCAGAGGTACTTAACCACTCAACCCATATTTATATATATATGAGTGTGTGTGTGTGTGTGTGTGTGTGTGTGTGTGTGTGTGTTTAAATTTTGAGACTGGATATCACGAATCTTTTCAGGGCCTTGCTAAATTGATGAGGCTGGCTTTGAACTTGCAATCCTCTGTCTTAGCCTCCTAGGCCACTGGGATTATAGGTATACACCACCGCACCTGGCTAGTTATAATTTGATTGATTTCAAATGTTATATCTTAGAATAGGCATCTAAGATTTTCAGGGTTGGAAGAAATCTTAAATGCCATCTATATATTACAACTTATCTTTGGATTCTTGAAATTTCCTTGCAGTAGGAAATACTCAATACAGATTAGGTACTCCACAAGGTAATCATTGAATTTTGGGGGAGAATTTTTGTGCTCATAGAAGATAGTTTTAGGTTTATTATTTAAGACAGACTTAAGAGTTTATGTAATTTACCTCTTCATTGTTTTTATTATTATTATTATTAGTTATATAATTAATAATAATATAACATATAATAATAATAATTATATAAATATATAATTATTTATAAAATAACTAAATAATAATTTAATTATTATTATATTATATTATTATTAGCATATGTTAATTGTATATGTAATGGGATTCATTATGATGTTCCCATACATGAATATGACCTGCATTGGGCAGGTCCATCTACCTTCATTCTACCTTATCAACACCTCCTTTCTTTCCCTCTCCCCTTGGCAGCATTTCTAATCCTTAATAGTCCCTCTTCAACTTTCAGGTCATCTCATTTGTTTTTTAAGTTTCCACATATGATACAAAAACTGTGCTATTTGTCTTTCTGGATATGACTTGTTTCACTATTGCCATCAGTTCCTTTTTTTGTTTTGGAAAATGACATATCATTCTTCTTTATGTATGAATAATACTCCATTATGTGTGTCGATTTGTGTGTGTATGTGTCTATTTTATCCATTCTTCTGATGATGGGCACCTACACTGGTTCCAAAACTTGGCCATTGTGAATAATGCTATAATAAACATCCATATGCAGGTATCTTTTTCAGATGCCAACTTCGTATCATTTGGATAAATGTCCAGGAATGGTATAGCTGGATCATATGATTCTTTTATTTTTAGTTTCTGGAGGAGACTCCAGACTGTTTCCCATAGAAGCTGTACTAATTTACATTTCCACCATTAGGAAATAAGTGTTCCTTTTCTTTCCACATCCTCACCAGCATTTTTTATTTTTGTTTTATTTTGTTTCAGTAGCCATATTAACTGGGTGAGATGGAATTTCAATGCAGGTTTATTATTTGAATTTCCCTGATAGCTAAATATATTGAGCAATTTTTTGATTTTGATGTATTGTGCATGTGAATTTCCTATTTTGACAAGTGTCTATTCAGAAATTTTGCCCATTTTTACTAGCTTATTTTTAAGATTATTTTAGTTCTTTACATACATAAATCCTATATAAGATGAAGAGTTGGCAAGGATTTTTCCCATTCTATAGGTTGTCCCTTCACTCTGTTGATTTTTTTCCTTTGATGTGCATAAGCTTTTTAATTTGATGGAATGCCATTTATCAATTTTTATTTCTGTTTCCAGTGCTTTTGAATTCTTATCTAGGAAAACTTTGCCAGTACCAATATGTTATAGTATTTCCCTTATGTTATCCCCTAGTAATTTAAGTGTTTTAGGTCTTAAGGTCTTTGATGAGTTTTGAGTTGATTTTTTTTTTTTTTTTTTTGTACAGAGATAGGGTTCAAGTTTCATTTTTTCACATGTGAATATCTAGTTTTCCCAGCACCACTTGTTGAAGTGGCTGACCTTCCTCCAATGAATGTTTTTGGCACCTTTGTTGAAAATCTGTTGGCTAAAGATAAATGGATTTATAAGTCTTAGTTAAGCATTCTGTTCCATTGGCCGACGTGTCAGTTTTTATGCCCAAACCATGCTCTATTTGTTATTATGACTGTATAGTATGTCTTGAAATATTGTGATGCCTCTAGATTTGCAATTTTTGCTTAGGATTGCTTTGGATATTTAGGATATTTTTGTTTCATGTCTATTTGAGGATATTTTCTAGTTTTCTGAAGAATAGCATTGATATTTTGCTTAGATTGTATTGGATAATATAGCCATCATAAGAATAATATTTCTTCCAATCTATGAACATGGGATTTATTTCTGCTTTTTGGTTTCTTCTTTAGTTTTTTCCTTCAGTTTTTAAGAATTTTTATTATACCTTATACAGGTCTCTCATGCGCTTAGTGTGAATAGGGTCATGTGATTTTTTTATTTCTTTCTTAGTAAGTTCATCATTGGTCTATGGAAAAGTTACTGAATTTTATTTGTTGATTTTTGTGTCTTTCTACATTAGTGAATTATTGGTTCTACTAGTCTTTGGTGGAGTCTTTAAGATTATCTGTATTTAGAATTATATGCATACAGGAATATTTTGATTTCTTTCCTTCTTATCCATATGCCTTTTAGTTCTCTCTTTTCATTAGTTGCTCTGGCTAAAATGTTAACTACTATATTGAATAAAATGGTGAGAGTGAACACTTTTGTATTGTTTCTGATTTTAGAGGAAATTCTTTCAGTTTTTCTCCCTTTGATATGATGTTGGCTAAGAGTTTGACATATATGTCCCTTGTTATATTGCGGTTTGATCCTTCTACAATTTGTTCAGGGCTTGTATCATGAAGTATGTTGAATTTTATCAAATGTTTTTTCTTCATCTTTTGAGATGATCATGTGATTTTATGCTTGATACTACATTTCTGAGCTCTATTATGTTTATTGATTTCCATAAATTGCCCTATACTTGCATTCCTGGAATTAAATTAAATATGGTAATGTTAAATGATCTTTTTAATGGGCTGTTGAATTTGATTTGAAATCTTTTTTTAAATTTTGCAATCATTTTGTTTAGGATTTTTACATGTGTATTCATCAGTGATATTGGTCTATCAGTGTTTTTTTGTTGTGTCCTTGTTGGATTTTGGTAGCAGTGTAATGCTGGCTTCATAGAATAAGTAAGGAAGGGTTACTTTCCTTCCTGTTTTGTGGAATAGTTTCAGGAGCAGTGATTTTATTATTTTTTTTCAATTTTGATAATTTTCAGCACTGCTTGTTTTTAGCTTTCATTTACTTGAAATATCATCTGGTAATGGGCTTTTCTTTCTTGGGAGGCTTTTCGTTACTTGTTCAGTCTCATTAATTTTATTGGTATATTTAGGTTTTTAATGTCCTCTGTGTTCAATTATGGTAAGTCATATATGTCCAGAAATTTGCCAATTTTTTTCTAGATTTTCCAATTATTGGCATATCTTTTTTCAATATATTCCATAATTATCCTTCTTATTTCTCCAGTATTAGTTCTAATACCTACTTTTTTCACCCCTTATTTGTTTGTGTCTTCTCCTTTCTTTTAGTTAGTCTAGCTAAAAGCTGGTCAATTTTGTTTATCTACTCAAAGAACTCTTTTCATTATTTATTTAGACTTTATTTCATTTAATTCTTCTCTGATCCTTTTTATTTCTTTCCTACTGTTGATTTTAGTTGGTTTGTTCTTGTTTTATGAGATCTTAGGATGTATAATTAGGTTATTTATTTAAAACCTCTCTGATTTTTTGATGTAGGCACCAATTGCTAAAAAGTTCCCTCTCAGTACAGCTTTTGCTATTTCCCATAACATTTGTTATGTTATGTTTCCATTTGTTCTTGATTCAGAGAATTTTAAAAATTTCCCCTCTGACTTCTTCAGTGACCCACGATTCACTCAAAGTGTCATGTTCAATCTTTATTGTATGCATAATTTCTGCGTTTTCTCTTTCTGTTGATTTCTAATTTCACTTCATTGTGATCAGAGAAGATGAAGATATTATTTCACTTTTATTTAAAACTTGCTTTGTGGTCTAACTAAAATATTCCATGTACTGATGAAAAGAATGCACATTCTACAGCTGTTGGATGAAATATTGTATGAATGTACATTAAGTCAGTTTGACCTATAGTGAAATTTAATACTGATGCTTATTCTTTTGTAGGTGTGTGTGGATGATATATATATTGGTAAGAGGGTAGTATTAAAGTCCCCTACTATTATTGTATTAGGCTTTATTTCTCTCTTTATGTCCAGTAGTGCTTTTTTTATAAAAGTGGTTGTTCTGATATATGGTACATCAAAATTGGTTATTGTTGGGCTGGCGTTGTGGCTCAGTGGTAGAGTGCTTGCCTAGCATGTTTGAATGCACTGGGTTCGATCCTCATCACCACATAAAAAATAAAATAAATAAAAGGCATTGGGTCTATCTACAACTAAAAAATATTTTTAAAAATGTATGGTTAATAGTAGGTATTCAATAATTGACTAGATGAATGAAGACATTTAAAACAATGGTTATTGTAATAACTTCCTGACAAATTGTTCACTTAATCAACATATAGTAACTTCTTCTCTTATAACTGATTTTGTTTTGAAGTCTATTTTGGTGAATATAAATATAGCTATTCCTGCTTGTTTTCAGTTTTCATTTTTTTTGGAATATCATTTTCCATCCTATAGTATTGCTGGGATTTTTCCCCAGTAGTATATACTTATTCAATGATTTATTTTTAATTTATATTTTTAGTTATATGTGAAAGTAAAATGTATTTTGGCAGAATATGCACACATAAAGTACAACTTATCCTATTAGGTTCCTACTCTTGTGGTTGTACATAATATGGAGTTACCCTGGTCATGGACACAAATACAAGGCTAGGAAAGTTATTACCAATCAATGTTACTATCCTTCTTATTCTCCCTGCTCCCCTCACTCCGTTATCTCCTGTCTAGTCCAATATATTTCTATTTCCCTCCCCAACCTCCCATGTTTTGTGTTAACATCCATAAATTAGAGAGAACATTCTTGGCTTTTTAATACATTTACTAAGCTTGTGCTTTTGAGGGAATTCAAACTTTTTACATTATAGGTTTTTTTTCTTGTCATTTTGGTGATTTTCTTCTAATTGTTTTAGATGTTCTTTGTTCATTTCTTTCTCTTTTATTCATTTTTGAGTTTTTATGATTTACTATTTTGCAAGTGTGGTATTTTTATTTCTTTTTTGTTCATCCATGCTTCTAGTGGGATTTGTTCTTTCACATGCTCTCTTGATGGACATTCCTCTTTCTTCTTCTGCTGTGTGTAGGATTCCTTTAATGCCTTTCATGATTCTGATCTAGTTGTCTTGAATTCCCTTAGTTTATGTTTATCTTAGAATGTATTTATTTACTTTTTCATTTTTAAGGATGGTTTTGGTGGATATATCAATCTGGCTTAGCATGTTTTCTTTTAGGACTTGAAATACATCATTCCGTATCCTCTTGGTCTTCAGGTTTTCTTCTAACAAATCTGGTGCTTGTGTAAAGGGTTTGCCTCTAAATTTGATGTGGTGCTTCTCTCATAAACTTTCTTACTCTTTCTTTGTCTGCACTTTTGCAATTTAACTGTAATATTTTGTGGAGAATTTCTTTTATATTCATGTTTCTTTGGAGTTTATGCCTCCTATAGTTGGATGACTATTTCTTTCCCAAGGTTTGGGAATTTTTCTCCTAATATTTCATTGAGTAGGTTTTCTATGGCTTCAACCTTTAGCTCTTTTCCCTTGGTTATGCTGATGAACCAGATGTTTGATTTTTCAATGTGTTGAACTGATCAGATCTTTGATTTAAAAAATTCTGACAACAGTGTAGATAAATGTTGGTGGTGAAGGATGGATTGTGGTGAGGCAGAGCCTGGAGACTAAGTGACCATTTAGGAGGGAAAGATAGTGAGAGATGATAAAGACATGATGTAGAGGAATGGTTTGGGGAAAGGAGAAGAGTGGGAAGGTTTTAGGGGTATAATATATATAAAACCAAAGTGAGGCCCAAGGGTTTTGTAAGGTCCCAACATAGGTCACCATTACAGAGCTAGGTTGTGTCAGAGGCAGAATCAATACCCCGAGTGTTTGGCTCTAGAATTCATGCTTCAACATTATAGTATAACCCTGAGAGGGTTGACAATAGTAATGGTCAGGGTAAAGAGCTCTTATGCATCATACATTTTACAGAAGCAACCCTCCCATTCAAACCTGCAGTTGCTCTTTGACAGAAGACTAAGATTTGGGTTTGTGTGTGTGTGCACGCACACACACTCATGCACATACACATCTCCTGTAAATGAGAATGGGAAGCAGATTAGGCAAGGCCACTATAGTCGGGTCTGTGAGTTGTCAGCCCTCACATGCTCCAATGAGACACCTTAAAAGCATGGATTAGTTTCCATGGCATCACTACATTCTAAAAATCTAGGGTCCTTTGATAGAATAGGGTGACTCCATTTCACTATGGCTGAACATTACTTTGGGCATCTATGTTTCTTCTGCGTCTATGCTAAAGATTTGCCTACTGTCTGCTGGTGAATCTCTCTGATTCCTAGCATGTATAGACTGACCCATTGGGAAACATGTAACATTGTAACATTTACAGAATGGGAGCATTTGTAATGTGATCCTAGATCTACCTATATAGAATCCTCTCTGTGTGGTGGGGTGCTTGTTACAAATGGATATTTCTTGAACCCACTTCAGTGGCTTAGAAATGTGAATAAATATTTATTGAAAAGCATAGGTCATTTTTTTCAACAAACCTGAATGTTTCATGCCCTCTTTAAATGTTTGAAATCTCCAAATAAATTAGTCATTGTGCCAGAATATCAAAACAATTATGTTATTGCATATGTTTCTTCTAATGATTCCTTCTTTCATGTAATCTGATGTATATTCCCCTGTACCCACACTGCTCGATAACTATCAGTACTTCTAAACCCTTTCCCTGAAGAATGAGAGTAGGACTCCATACTATTATTAAAAATTCTTTCTCTTGACTCAACAATGTGAGGGCGACTGTAATAAGAATATATCATGTAAAAACGTTAATATTAGTGTATTAAACTACCGGATACATTTAGGGAATTGTACAAATTCTTTAAATTTATCTTACTTCTGTGAAGCTCTTTATTCCTGCAGAACAGTTTTCTCTGCAGGCTATATTTGTGTGCCTCTAGAGGAAGGTGTTTAACATGGTCATGGTAACTGGGGAGTGTTTTTAAAAATTTCTTTCCAAGGTTGATGACCATGGCATCTTTGGAATAATCTCCTTCCCTTTATTTCTTCGTTGGCCAGTATAAGAAAGGGAATGTTGTGGTCTAGAATTGGTTTAATGAAGTCCAAAAATAATTCGGAAGGCATTCCCTTCCCTGGAAATGAGTTTGGTAAGAATCTCCCTGCATTGGAGAGCACCAAAATCTTAGCCTCAGGCATTCCCAAAGGATTCTCCCAGTGTGACCTGTGTTAAAGAGGACACAATTGGAATTGCCTCTTAATTTTAAGAGATGTGTACATGGTTATTGGATGACTCACCCTTTTTGCTTGGATGGTTCTGCTTTCATTGTAGACAGACTTTCTGGAGGGCCAGCTTGGCATGCACATGTATATTCATTCCACCCTCAAGCATTTTTTGTGAGAAAGCATTTGTTGAGTGGTTTGCCATCTTGTTTTACAGCTACTTTGCAGGCTATGAAATGGTCATCTGGTCTCTTAATTTTTCTGAGAAAAGTAGTTTTCTCTTTCTTATCTTTGTGACTGCCAAGTTATATAACTCAGGGAATCCAGGTGACATCTTTCCATCTCTCTATTCAGAGATGAATAAGAGATTACACTGGACCATTCATCAAATCTGAGGTTTACTAGTTTGTATTTGCCCCAAATTGGACATATAATATTATTTGTTTGGTAGCCTAAGAGATCATTGGCAATGCTTCTTTGAAGTGAATTAATCCGAAAAACATGTAAGTGTCTGATAAGAGCCAAACATTGTGCTAAGCATTATTTTAACAGAGATGAGACAAAAATCTGTTGTAGGAATTTGCTGTCTTGTAGAAAACACAAATACTACAGTATATATGAGCATAAATGCTGAATATGTGATTAATTCTGAGAGAAAAGACTGGTAAGGGAAAGTTTTTAAAGGCAGTCAAGTAAAAGAAAGGCACTTGAGACAGAAAGTCTTTAGTACATTGAATTTGAGGAAATGGTGCATAGTCCAGTGTGCTTCAGCAGAATGCAGGTAGTTGATAATATTCCGTCGGATCACAAAGAGCCTTGAATGTCATCCTGAACTTTCAGGGTCTGGCTGGTTTTACTTAGTAAGATGTTTTAGAGTTTTATCCATTTTACTGAAAATTTCATAATTTTGTTCTTTATGGCTGAGTAAAACTCCAGTGTGTGTGTGTGTGTGTGTGTGTGTGTGTGTGATATTTTTTTTTATTTATTCATCTGTTAATGAACACCTAGGCTGGTTCCATAACTTCATTATTATGAGGTGTGCCCTTGTTACATATGTGTCACTATAGTATGATGACTTTAAATTTTTGAATAAATACCAAGGAGTGGTGTACCTGGGTCATACGATGGTTCCATTCCTAGTCTTTCAAAGAGCTTCCATGTTTATTTGCTTAGTGGGTGTACTAATTTACATTCCTAACAACAGTGTAAGTGTTCCCTTTTCTGCACATCCTCACCAGTGTTTATTATTGTTTGTATTTGTTATTGCCATCCTATCTGGAGTAAGATGAAAAGTCACTGTAATTTTGTTTGTAATTTCCTAAATTTTTAAAGATATTTGAACATTTTTAAAATAGTCACTGGCCATTTGTATTTTTTCTTTTGAGAAATGCTTGTGTATTTCATTTGCCCATTTTAAATTGTTTTATGTTAATTTTTAAAATTATTTTTATATTCAGAATATTAATTTTTGGTCAGAAGAGTAGCTGCCAAAATTTGTTCCCGTTCTGTAGGCTCTCTCTTCATGTTCATCTCTCCTTTACTTTGAAGAAGCTTTTTAATTTGTCAATTCATTTATCAATTTTGGTTTTATTCCTGAGTGTCAGGAATCTTATTGAGCAAGCTGTTGCATATACCTGAATGTTAGAGTATTCATCTTATATTTTATTATGGCCATTTGAAAAGTTTTTGGTCTAATTCTTAGGTCTTTCTTCCATTTTGAGTTGACTTTTGTGCAGCACTAGAGGTAGATATCTGGTTTCATTCTTTTACATGTGTACATCTAAATTTCCAAGCACCATTTGTTTAAAAAGGCAATCTTTTCCCCAACATATATTCCTGCCTTTATCAAGGTTCAGATGACTATATCTGTGTGAATTTGTTTCTGTGTCTTCTATTCCATTGGCCCATGTTGTCTGTTTTTATGTTAGTACCATGCTGTTTTTGATACTATAGCTCTGTGGTATAATTTAAAATTGGATATTGTGATGCCACCAGTATCAATCTCCTTGCTCATTGTTGCTTTTGCTATTCTGGATCTTTTATTCATCCATATGAGACTTAGATCTGTTTTCATTCCTAGTTCTCTGAAGAATTTCATTGTTATTTCAATGGGGATTTCATTGGACCTTTATCACCTTTGGTAACTAGGTTATTTGACAGTATTATGTCTGACTATCCAAAAATATAGAGGTCTTATCATATTCTAGTATCTTCTTCAGTTTCATTCTTCAGTTTTCTATAATTTTCATTGTAGAGACCTTTTAATTCCTCAGATTTATTCCCAAGTATTTTTGAGACTAATGTGAAGCAATTTTGAAATATACATTATTATTGATTATAGTTCTGTGCTGCACAGATCTCAAAAACTTATTTTCCTGTCTAACTAAAACATTGTAATCTGTGAAATTTTTCATTGTTAGCCTATGAATGTCTTAGAAGTATTTAAAAATATTTTGCTATTTATTAAGCAATTCTTATACACACTGTGCATGAAATGAATTCTGCCTTTTCCAATATTAGTTTCCTTCAGCGAGGCTTGTCAGTTATCAGTTTATATGTCCTTGGAAGGATTTTTAAGCAGAGGCATGCACTGGTAGGATGTGCAGTTTAGAATGATGACTTTGGAAGTGATATGCAGAGTGGTGAAAACACAGGAAGTGAGATCATTCAGGAGGCTGTTGCCTAAACTGAGCAGTATGTGGGTAGAATAGTATGAACAATATGTGTTTCAGATGGTTCTGGTGTTGGTATTGACTGAAAATTTAGTGAAAGAGTCTTAAGTGTTCTGTTGGCTGTTTGTGCACATTAACATACATGGATACAAAAAGATCACATGGTGTATTTGAAAACACTGTGAGGTTGGGATTAGTACACTTAGGTACAAGCTATGGCACTACTTTATAACCAGTTGTGCATTCATAGGCATACTCTTGCTGCTCTTTGGTGCTTGAATTCCTTAATTATAAATGGGAAATTAAAACTTTCTAGCTCCTTCTTTGAGTTATGAGGAACAAGTGAGAAAGATAGTGTGAACATGTGATAGATAATGTGCTATATGAATATTGGTTCTTGAGGCAGCTGTTGTTAATTGACTGAGTATTGAGCCTACCTCACAGGGTTGTTGTGAACATCACATGGGATAATGGACTTGAAAGTATTTTGCTAACTTTGAAGCGTGATTCAAATGTTAGGAATTAGTAAAAATAATAAAAGGGGAACAATTCATTCTTCATCCAGATGTTTTGTCTCCACTGTGACTCATGTGCTCATTTAGAGCTGTGCAGATGAACTTCTACTTAATTTGCACAGACTAGAGTTCCACATGGAACAAAATCAAATGAGACCAAAAATTTCTGTGCATTGGCTTCTCTGTCAGATTTTAGCTCTGGAACTGAAAGGACACCCATTTTGTATGAGCTGCCACTATGCTTGCACTCATGTCTATTCCTGTTGCTCATGTGCCTGCAGGATTTGGGTCCAGGCTCCAAGATCTCACAGGAAATCCTAAGATTCCTTCAAATTTGTGGGACATACCAATCTTCAAATTTGATGACCATCGGGGCCACAGGTTTTTTAAAGGCTATCAATCAGCATGAAACAAGTCATGATCTGTAAATCCAGTTTCATACTGCTTGTGGTCAAAGGAAATATCCTAGCAGGCAAAACCCAGCAGCGTTTGCTATTTCCAGTGGTGTTAATAAACACATGAAAATTCTGCTTTGGGTATCTATAAGATGGAATATGAAGATGAAAAATCAGTAGTTCTAACTCCTATCCTCCACATTGCAAGATAAAAGATGCCTTGAATAATCTTCTATCCTATTGTTTATTTTAATAACAGAAGTATGTTCATAGCTACATATTAATTCCATCTCCATTCTCTTTTAATTTCAGTGAAACCAGCCTAGGGATGCTCTGGCTTTGGCTTTCATGGACCATGTCATACTTTAAAACATTTTTGGTAGGGGTATCAGGGAGTGTACTCAGTCAGGGGCACTCAACTACTGAGCCACATACCCAGCCATATATTTTTTTTGTGTATATTTTATTTAGATACAGGGCCTCACTGAGTTGCTTAGTGTGCCTTGCTTTTGCTAAAGTTGGCTTTGAACTTGAGATCCTCCTGCCTCAGCCTCCCAAGCCACTGGGATTACAGGTGTGCACCACCACACCCAACTAAAACTTATTTTTAAGAAAACAAAAATGAGGCAGAATAATTCCTATCTCTTTGCTCTTGGCAAAGAAGTGAAGTTTCGAATTATATAAAGAAATTCTATATTGGCGAACTTGTTGAACCAATATTAGTGAATCTAATGCATTTTTCGAATTTTGTACCATAAGTGTTGAAAATCACACCTGCAATGTAACCTTTTAAAAACATTTAAAAATTTTAAAAAATGAAAAAAATAAAAACAAGTAAAACATATCACTGGTTATCTGATCTTCCTGCCAAAATTCACTTTCCTGTTTGTAGATTTAACCACTTTTATTTTCTATATTTATCCATATATCCATGTTTGAGTGGCTCATGATTTCTGTGCCCAGCCAGACTGCAGCAGTTTTATATCTTCTTTATATAAAACATAAAATCTATATCATGGCTTACTTCTTTTTGATTTTTGTTTTTTGACATATGTAGTTTTAAATTTTGAATTGCTTTCTGGTATACCAAAGAGCTACACCTTTAAATACAAATAGTTAATCAAACATACATTTAAACTAATTAAAATTAAGGCAAACTTAAATTTCAGTTTCTTAATCTTATTAGCTAGAAGTCAAGTGCTCAATAGCCACATGTGTATAGTGGCTATGGTTTTGAACACTGTAGATATAGAACATTTCCATCAACATAGAAATTTCTGTTGGAATGTGCCACTATAGAGTAAATATACCTTAGTGCACCAAACTATTTTAGTTCTGATAGACGACTAAGCTACTTTTCATTTTTAGATATTATGGATAACTTGGCAGTGAATGTACATATGCCCATGCCTATTTGTTTTGGCTGAATTTTTTCGCAGGATCAGTTTCAAAAGCAAAATTATTAGGTCAAAGAGAATGAACACTCTTTGGAACCTGTAGTGCATTGCCATAGTTCATTCAAAAAGGTTTATATCAACTTAAAGTTCTTTTAGCAACATATATATGATTGAACTAGTTTCTGTGTAATTTTAATAATACTAATATGATCGATTTAAATTTTTATCCTACTATTTTCATTAAGATAAAATTATGTTATATTTGCTTTACATTTCATTTGCTTTACATTCGATGATGCCTTTTTTTCCTTGTATAGTACTGTATGTTTACATTTTTGCCCATATATATTTTATTTCTTTAGTGTCTTCCCTATAAATTTGAATGAAACCTCTCTTTCTCCGTCTCCTTCTTCCCTCCTCTCTCTCCCTCTCTATCTATATATATGTAAATTTTGCCACCAATAAATCTTTTCAAATACTTTTCATAAAATGTATTCCTGTTATATTCTCTAACATTAGAAAATTTTAAATAAACACCAAAGTTTGTGAAGATTTTTAAAGACTATTTTGTACTATTTTTAAATTTAAATTTGAGTTTCATAAAAGGAGACAAAATAAGATCATTTTTCGTTAAAGGATATGACCATTTAACCCTTGTCAAATTCAAGAGACATGCAGATTTCTGTAGACCAAGGGAAGAGGGATTCATCATTGTATAAGTATTCCCAACACCCTATCCTATATTGAAATTTAGAACTTAAGGACTTAAATATTTTTAGGCTTGTTTAGTTTGTTCCTTCTCCTTACAGCATATCTGAATAACCTGAGACAACCTCCCAAGGGAAAGTTCTTGTGTTAATCCACAGGGCTGAGAGTATCCAGTATCCCTTTTGGTCCTGGACCTGACACCTGGGAGACCCAGAGAGGAAGTCAGTGGCATTACAGCTCAGTGTTAACGCAGTTCATACATCACATTAATAAATTAATGTCTCAAAAGTCTCTTTTCTGGTAGGAGGAAGGTGACAGATAGAATCATTTGGTAGGGTGCTTAAAGTTTGTTTGATGGGTTCTATTAATTTTTTTACCTAATAATAATAATACCTCCTCATGGTAAAATAATGAAACTGAACAAAAGGATATAAAATTATAAAGATTTTACTAATGACTCACCCATTCTCTGCACTACTCAATTCTACTCCTCAGAGGTAACCAAAGAGACCAACTTCTTGTGTATATTTCCAGACATTTTCTGTGCATTTAAAAGCATGCATATATATTTAAACATGTGCATATTATTTTTCACAAATTCTATCATACTAAAATTACTCTTTTATAATTTTATTCCTTCACTTAATAAATCAACCTTATTTTACATATTATTTCAGCTTACATGGATCAATGTTAATTTTCTTAATGATTGTACCATTTTCAAATTGTATGGTTGGATTGTAATTTATTTTGTCATTCTTCCTACTAATGGATATTTAGTAGTTTTTTTCCTAACCTTATTGATGTTGAAACTAGGGCTGCAATTAACATCCTTAAGAGAGAGTATATATGGTGCTGAAAACAAGTGACTCAGGAACTAAACCAGTTTGGTTCATATGTTGATGCCACCACCTCTTTGCTATGTGGAATTGAGCAAATAACTTCATTTTTTCTTTTGCTTCAATGTCCTCATATGTAAAACATAAATAGTAAATGATCTTTATTCCATAGGGCTGGTATAAGTTTTTGAGTCAATAATGTACATTAAGGATTTAGGTATTGAAACCCATTATTTTGTATAATTAATATGTATTAATAAAGAAAAACTTTGTTATTTATGCAGTAAGTAGTGCAATCAGCACTCTGAAATTGTCAGATAATATAAGTGTATACTTTTATTAGCATACTTTTGTACATCAGATAAATTCTTAGATGTTAAATAGTTGAATAAAAGAGTTTATACATTTTAAGTGCTGGTTGATAATACCCTTTCCCTGCCAAAACCTATAAACATTGGACATTTTTCATTTTTTTAATATTTGTAAATCTGATCATTAAAAACAACAGTATATCATGACTTCAAGTTGCCTCTCTTCAACTATGAGTGAAAATGATCATCTTTTCACATGTTTATTGGCCATTTATATTTATTTCCACTTGAACTGCCTGTTCTTGGCCTTTACTCATTTGTTGTTGTTGTCATTCTTTGAGTCTTCATCTGTTTCTTATTGACTTGTGGAGCTCTTTGTATATAAAGGAATTTGGCTCCTTGTCATGTGTGTTACAAATACTTTTCCCTATTTATCTTTCAACTTTGTTCATATGTTTTCTGATCCAGCAGTCTTACATTATATACTACAGTTAAATTCAACAATCTTTTTCTTCATGGCTTCAGACTTTGGAGGCCATATTTCAAAGGTCTTCTTAGGTGGGATTTATGTAAACCATGTTCAGTAAGTATTTTTGCTAAAAAGACTCTTTAATAATGGACACGAGAGCTAGAGATAACCATAGAAATTGCCTGATTCAACCTTAATTTCTTTATATGTTTTTAATTTTATGTTTTACAGGAAAACAAATTTAGTTTCAAGAAGGAAACTGACTCTATAAAAATTCCACAGTAATCTGATAGCACAAGTATTGACTGGATCTCCTGGTTCCTGATGCCTACTGTAGTGATAATTCATTTCAACAACAAAGGCTTTCATATGTAAAAATACATATTTAAACAACTCAGAGATATGTTTCATTTTGAAGAAAATATGCAACACACTTTGAAACAAAGATTTATTTTGTTTCTCATATAAATTTTCACTTAGAGAAACATTACAGTATGAGCTATGTCAACATAAATCACACATATGTTGGTATTTAGTTGAACAAATGAACAGATATTCCAAACAAAGGATCATGTTCTTTTTTACCTCCTTAACTATTTTAGTTATGAGTGGGAATTGGATTTATCTTAACAGTAATTAAATATAATTTTATCTGATATAAAAACTGAAAAGCATTGTGTTGGCTGCTAACTGCATTCTCACCTTCCTTTCCCTGCTTTGGCGAAGTCTGGGATTAAATCTAATTCCTTTTAAGTTGCTCAGGATCTTAGTCAGTTTGACCTGTCTTGATTGCAGAAGTGCCCAGATAATTCCCCATCTTAAAGCTCTCTCATGGTTCCTCAGTGTCTGTAGGATGAGATCCAAATTGCTTAGCCTAGCTTACTCACTGCAGCTACTTGATCTTCACCACTAATGCAGAGCCTCCCAGCCTTATTAATACTTACTTTAACATTTGCTGTTTTCCTGTATGGGACAACTTTCTTCTTTCCAATCTGCCTGCCCAACAAAAACAATTTAAATAAACATTATTTTTGTGTATTCTATGAGACCTTTTCCAATCATTCTACTCCAAGACAGAGGTTTTCATAAAGGCAGGCATTCTGGAATGACAAGTCAAGGATCTTGGTAGACCTTCTACCCAGCAAAACATCTATTTTACTGATAAAAATTATCCAAAAAAGTTCTCCAAATAGTGTTCTAAGGTCATACAGTAAGAATAAAAAATTTATTTAAGTAAATCTATTATATCTTAGTAAGAACAGCAAGAATCTATGATATGTGAACAATAACACACTCTTATACTCGCTCCTCACTCCCTGTGATGGAATATATTCTAGAGACAGATATAACCAAGAGGATAAATGCTCTCTCTCCTTCCAACTCCTATCTAGGGAAAGGCTTTCACCCTCAGTGGTGTTGGCTGCCAGCATCTCCTATGCCTCTAACCATGCATTGCAGAAGCACTGTTTTAATAATGCAAAGCTGAGAGCAAAACCCTTTCTACCCCTACCTTCTACTCATGAAGGCTTTCCCCCAGGGGTGTGTTCATCCAAGAATAATTGGCTGTGCATACTTGTTTATATATATAAAGTGAAGCCTCCATACTAGGAAAGGCAATCCTGGAGGACTCATAACCAGAATATTCTTATAGAGTTGATAGTGGGGGTGTGTTCACTCTAGGAGAAGCAGGTCTCAATTTCACTGCAGTGACACAAAGGTTCTGTTGTGGATGAGGGGAAAGAGACATGTCATTAGGACAGAGAGCTCTGAAGGTCTTCCTGAGATGATTGACTTTATTTGAAACAGATCATGAGGAAGTCCAGTGCCTGAGGACACCACTAAAAAAATGAAGATCTTGGTTGTGAGAAATTAAGAATGAATTGGTAGTTCTGTGATACTAGTAGCCATAAGCCAAACAGCAGACCAACCAGATTACCAGAAAACTAGGGGCGGCGGGCGAGTCAGCTAAGATGAGTATTCATAGGATCACACTCATTGCTGGATATATGGAAAGTTATGCATATCTGATCAGGATGTGGAGCAGGTTCTAAAGTATTCCTAAAACCATGCATGGAACCATTAGTAAAATAGAGAAGGCTTTAAGCTGAAAAGGCTTAGGCACAATCCATGACAATTGATTATATTTTGACCAAAGGGGCCATCCCTACAATGCCAGACTTAACAATAAAATCACATTTTGTCCCCAGTGGAATAAAAGAGTGTACCCTCTTAAAAGCAATTAGAGGGAGAACTTCTGAACTACTTGTCTCTTGCTGAATGTGGTGCAAAATCCTAGTCTCTGAATTGTGGGGCTGGGGCTGTCGCTCAGTGGTAGAGTACTTTTCTAGCATGTGTGAGGCACTGGGTTCTATCCTCAGCACCACATAAAATAAATAAATAAATAGATAGATAGATAGATAGATAGATAGATAGATAAAATTTATAAAAATATATACTTAAAAAGTCTCTGAACTGTGAAAATATTCGCTAAGCTACATGTACATCCAGTGGTAAAGGGTAAATATCTGAAATAAGGCAGTTTAAGAAAAACCTCTGATAAAAAACTGGTTTATGTAAATCCAGAATTGACCAATAAGAAACCAGGTTAAATGATTAAAAACAAGGAAAGATTTGAGCAGAAACATCAGAAGTTTCACAATCTTGGGGAAGCAGAATCACATAGTTAGTTCAGCCAAGTCACTACACAAACAAATGACATAGCACAAGATAAAAAAATATATCTCAGGAAGGGGTAATCTGGTATCCAGAGTTATGATATAATATCTAAAATATCCCGTTTTCAACTGAAAATTACAAAAAAGTATGGCCCATAGAGGAATTTTTTAGTTAATAAAAGGTATTTATGAGAAAACCCAGATGTTGAACTTTCTAGATAAGACTTTAAATCAGCTATTTTATTTTTGTTGATTTTTAGCTTTTTAAAATATGTGCATTTTAATTGTACATATCAGTGGGATTCATTATGCCACATTTTTACATACATTTAAAAATTTGATAATCTCATTCCCCAATACCTTTCCTTTTCTTCTCCCCCTTTCCCCACTTGATACCACTAGTTACTGGTGATGCATTCAATTTCCCCAAGTATTGAAGCTTGAACATTGGAGGAAAAGCAAGCTTAGAAAGCAAGTTTTGTTTAAAGAATAATAACACAGACTACTCCCAGGAGGAAGAAGGGGGCCATAGCTGGTATCCAAAGAAGTGGGAGTGTCCTGCCCCTTTTAGAATTTTTAGATTCTCTTTGCTTTTCTGCCTTCTTCCTCCTTATCTCTCCCCATCCTATGTAGAGGATCTACCAAAAGGTGGAAAGCAAATGGGAAAGGGGGAAAAGTCAAATGGTTGAGTGAACTCAGGCAGTAAGGTAACAGCCAGGAGGTATCAATTAACAACTTTTACAACTCCCTGCAGGGAGGAACAATTCCTGTGGCAGGTTACCTCAGCAACAGATTTGAGCAAGAGCAGGGAAGGACTCAGGAAGAAGTAGGGGGTAGGGCAGCATTTGATTTTTTTTTCCAACCAATCCCCATCTTCTAGAACAGACCCAATTATTTATTATCTATATTGACTGCCTTTCTGCTTCCTGGCTTCACCCTGACCCTCTGCTGTTCTCCCTTTTAGCTATTATTATTTAAATTAATGCATTATGCCTATATATAAGCAGGATTCACTGTGGTGTAGTCATACATAGACAGAATAATTTGGTAGATTTTTTTACCCAGTACTTCCCCCATGTCCTCCCCCTCCTGCCTTCCTCTCAGTTCTCTTCCTCTACTCTGTTGGTCTATCTTCAACCTTTCTGAGATCCCCTACTTTTTTTCCTTCTTCTCCTTTTTTTCTCTGTTTCTAGCTTCCATATATGAGAGAAAACCTTCAACTCTTGACTTTCTGAGTCTAGTATATTTCACTTAGCATAGTGTTCTCCAGTTCCATGCATTACCAACATATGACATGATATCATTCTTTTTTATACATGAACTACTTTAGATATATTCAAAGAACTAAAGGAAATGTGTCTAAAATAATAAAGAAAGTACTATAATAATTTCTTACCGAATAGAGAATGTTCATAAAGAGAAATTATAAACAAAAAGCAGAGGAAAATTTATAACTAAAATGCACAATAATTGAAATGAAAAATTAACTGGAGGAACTCAAAAGTAGATTTGAGTTGGCAGAAATATTAAGAAATTTCAGCATAGATCAAAGAGATTATGCATTTTATAGTAGAAAGGAGAAAAGAATGAACAAAAATGAAGATAGTAATATAAATACATGCAATGAGAATATCATATGGAGAAATGAGTCTTTAAGAAAAAAACTATTATTAGAAATAAAAAATGACATTTTATAATAATCAAGGGTCAATCAAGAAGATATAACATTTATAAACACATACTTACCTTACAACAGAGTCCTAAAATAGATGAATCAGAAAAGTAGTTCAATATCAATAGTTGGAGAGTTTAATACCTTTCATTCAAAAACAGATAGAACAACTAGACCAGAAAATCAGCAAGGAAATGGAAGATGTAAAACCCTTCAAAACAACTCGACCTAACAGACAGCTATTGAGTACTCCACCCACCAACAGCAGAACACAAAGTCTTCCCAAATGAAGAGGAAACATTATCCAGAGTAAACCATATAATATGACATAAGACAATCATTTCATGTTGCAAATATACAGTCAGGAAAGCAAGAGCTGAGGTTGTGGCTCAGCGGTAGAGCACTTGCCTACCACGTTTGAGGCCCTGGGTTCCATCCTCAGCACCACACATAAATAAATAAAATAAAGGTATTCTGTCCAACTAAATCTAAAACAAAAATAAATATTTAAAAAAGCAAAAATTTAGCCTGTAGAATGGGAGAATATATTTGCAAACCCTGTATCTAGTAAATGACCTCATACAGTGTATGATAAAAATGTTACATGTATGTATGAATGTGACACAATAGACCCCACTGATCTGTAAAATTAATATGCACTAATAAAAAAGTTCTTACTAGCTAATAATAAAAAGATAAATAACCCAATCTGAAAATAGGTTACAGAGTTTAATGGCTATTTCTCCAAAGAAGATGTATACCATTTATGTAAATGAGAAGATGCTCAATATCATTAGTCATTAGGGAAATGAAAATCAAACCACAATAAGCTACCATTTCACACCCAGTAGAATGGCTATTAAATAAATGTAATAATTAAATGGAAAATAACAAGCATTAATAACAAGTGTTGGCAAGAATGTTAAGAAATTGGAACCCACATGCACTGCTGGCAGGAATGTAAAATGGTACAGCTGATTTGGAAAAATATTCCAGAATTCCTCAAAAAGCTAAATATAGAATTACCATATGACAATTCACTCCAAAGTATCATAGGTATTATCAGTTTCATTCTTATGAATTATCCATGAGAATTAAAACCACATGGCCACATAAAAACCTGAATGTGCATGTTCAAAGAGGCATTAATAATATTAGCCAAAAAATAGAAACAACTCACATTTTTCTCAACTGATGAAGAGATGACTAAAATGTGGAATATCCTATAATGGAGTATTGCTCATCCATTAAATAGAGGCAAGTACTGATAAAAGCTACAACATGCCTGAAACTTGAAAACACTGTTAAGGAAGTCTGTCATGTATGGCCACATATTATATGATGGTATTTATCTGAAATGTCCAGACTAGACCAATTCATAAAAACAAAGCAGATTAGGTTCACAGCAGCTGTAGAGGGGAGGATAGGGAGGGACTGGTAAAGGTATGGGGTTTTACTTTGACGTGATGAAACTCTCCTAGAATTGGATAGTAATTAAATTGTACAACTCTGTAAATACACTAAAAACCATTGGATTCTACACTTACATGGATACACTTATGTTATATAAATTATATTCCAATTAATCTTTTAGAAATTTGGTCTTCCCCCCTCCATGATCTTATATCACTCTGTAATATTCTTGTTTGTGAATTTCTTTCACATTGCTTTTAATAACTCTGTGATCCATCGTCACCTCAAGAGACAGTGTCAGTGGTGGCCTACTCTGTAGGTCCCTGGCCCATAGAGTGGTTCAGTTGCCACCTTGTTAATAGATGTGAAAACTTTGGTAAATATAATGAGCTCTAGCAAATAGAGAATTAGCAGTTTTATCTGTGCAAATCTTTAAAAGACCAATTCCATGCTTAGGGGAGACTTAATATATAAAATGTGCTTCTTCCATAAGAAGCATAAATGAATTTTAGCACAGGTTTATCTTAACACTCTCAATTCTGATTTATACCTTTATAAAAGTATGATTTTTCCCTTCCAAGTTCCCCCAAATATTTGATTTTGTTTTTAGATTTAACTTCCATCCTAGGCTCACCAAGGATGGAACTCCAAAATTGGAGTTTCAAAAAAGAAATAATTTGCTCTCAGCACTGGTATACAATGGAATTAGTGTAAATCAATCAGGATTTCTGAATATCTACTACTAGTTGTTAGTTGCAAGGCTTTATTTTGGCCTTTTGTGATATAATGAAAGACTACCCAATTGGTCCTAAATTCTAATTATTGCTGTGTTTCTTCCTAGTTTCAGAACCTTAAGAAAGGTACACACTTCCTCTGCCTTTATTTCTTTATCAGTCAGATAAAGGGGAAGTTGGATTTAGGTTAACCTCAAGCACTCAGCTGAGTTCTCTGGTTTCCCTTTCCCTCCCTCCCCTCAACCTTTCCCTCCCCACTCTTTCTCCCAAGGAGGACACAGAGATACTCTGAGAAGTGTGACTCATTTGAGTGAGCTCTCCAATGAGTATAGAACCATGATGAAATACAAAATCACAAACCAATTTTCCTTGTCCAGTAGAGGAATGTCAACTCAGCAGGACTTTGAAATCAGACAGATCTGGGCTGAAATCCTAATTCCACCACTGATATTGGGGCAAAATCAATAAAGCATTTCTGAGTTCCAAAATCTTCATCTGGAGAGTTGGGCATATTTTCAGTTCTGAATAGTTTGTGAGACTTACATTAACATATATAAAGGACTTTCCTCTATGACTGCCTCATGGTGGGTGCATTGTAAGTACTGATTGCCTTTACATTTTGCAATTAAAAAAAAAGATGTCTAATATCCTAAAAAATAAAAAAAAAGAGAGAATTCTTCTTGGCTACACACATATTTTAGAGCAAGGTAGATAACTGGGGAGAGAGAAAGGGAGATTGATTTTCATCACCCCAGAAAGGAACCCTATGGTGGTTAGCAGCCATTCCCCATTAACCCTTCTTCCTAGATACTTGCAACATTGGTTTCCTTTCTGTCTCTAAAGAATTTCCTTTTCTGGACATTTGATGTAAATAAAATCATAGAGTATGTGATCTTTTGTGACTTGCTTCTTTCACTTAGCATAATGTTTTCAAGATTCATCCACAGTATAATATGTATCATTACTTCATTTCTTGTTAGATAATATTCCATTACTTGGATATATTACATTTGGGTGTTCCATTGATCATGTGGCAGACATTTTGGTTTCTTCTGCTCTGGTTATTATGAACAATGAACATTTCTGTGGACATGTTTTCATTTCTCTTGAGCATATATTTTGGAATAGATCTGCCAGGTCAAACAGTAACATTTTAAGAATATTTCAGGTTTTCCAAATGTTTGCAGCAATTTATAAGAATTCCAATTTCTCTACATACAAGCCAAGCCTTGTTATTTTTTTTTTCTGCCTTCTTTATTATAACCAAACTAATGTGTGTGAAATGGTATCTCAGTTTGGTCTCCAACTGCATTTCCCTAATGACTAATGGTGTTGCACATTTTTTCATTTGCATAACTTCTGTGTAGAAATTTCTAGTCAAATCTTTGCCCATTTAAAAAATGGATTATTTGTTTTTGTTATTGAGTTGCAGGAGTTATTTATATATTCTGGATTCAATACCCTTATTAGTGATATAATTTGCAAATACCTTCATTCTATTTACTGCATTTTCGTTCTTGTTGGTATCGTTTGCAACAAAATCATTATCAAATGTAATGAAATTCAGATTATTGAATGTTTTGTTGCCTGGGTTTTTGGTGTTATATTCAAGAAACCATTGCCAAGAAACCAAAGGTCATGTGCATTTTGCACAAATGTACATCCATCATGTTAAGAAAGTTCATTCCTATGCTTAATTTTTAAGTGTTTTAATGATGAATTCTCAATGGATTTTTGTCAAATGTTTTTTTTTCTCTTATCTACTGAAGCAATTGATCATACTGCTGTTGTCTTTATTTTTACTATGGTATATTATATTACCTAGTTTTCAAATATTAAACCAAGCTTGAATTTCTGAGATAAATCCCTCCTTGATCTTTGCTTATGATTCTTTTTATTTGTTAGTGGATTGTTTCACTAATATTTTGTGAGTTTTTTTAATTTACCTAAATTCAAAAGTGATATTGGCTTGTAGTTTTCTATTTGTATGATATCTTTGGGTTTGGTATGAGGGTAATAATGACCTCACAGAATTAGTGGGGATTGTTCTTTTTTTAAATTTATATATAACAGAAGAATGCATTACTATTCTTATTACACATATAGAGCACAGTTTTTCATATCTCTGGTTGTATACACAGTATATTCACACCAATTTGTGTCTTCATACATGTACTTATATCTCCAGCCTGTGGGGAGTGTTCTTGCCTCTACTGTTCTTGGTGATAATCTGTGCTAAACCCTATCTAAACATTTGATACAGTTTGCTGGCAAAGGCATCTGTATCTGGACTTTTTTGTGTGATTTTTTAAAATTAGTAATTCACTCTATTTATCAGAGGGCTATTCAGATTTTCTCATTTTCCATGCATCAGTTTATGTAGTTTGGGTCTTTCTGAGTATCTTTCCACTCCATGCACATTACCTATATTTTGTAATAAGTTGTTCATAGTACTCTCTTTTAATCCTTTCCAAACATTTTTCTAAAGTAGATAATGAAGTCTTCATTTTCAATGCTCAGTTTAGTAATTTGGATCTTCTCTCTTACCAGTCAAACTTACTAGAGGTTTGTTAATTTTGCTGATCTTTACAAAGAATCAATATTTTATTTCATTTACTTTATTTTTTCATACAGTTTGTTTCATTTATTTCCACTCTAATTGCTTGCCATTAATCTTTCTTTGGCCTGCTTTCTTTGTTTTTAGTTTGCTATTCTTTTCCTACTTTTCTAAGATGGAAGTTTAGGTTATTGATTTGAGATCCTCTGTCTTTGCTAATACAAGCATTTACAACTATAAATTTCCCTTTAAGCACTGTTTTAGCTTAGCTGCATCCCATGCATTTTCATTTTCATTCATCTCTGTATTTTCTCATCTCCCTTGTGTTTGCTTCTTTGACCCAGTGGTTTTTTTAGGACTGTGATCTTTAATTCCATTCACACATTTGTGAATTTCTCAAATTGCTTCCATTATTGATTTCTAATTATTCTCATTATAATGAGAGAACTTGAAACATTTTTTCTTGACTAAATTATTCTCATATTCTTGCAAGCCTTTGTTTCCTTGCCAGAGTTCTGGAAGAGTTGATTTTTACAAATTTAGATAGTGTTTTCCTTGCTTTTAGGAAAGGGCACATATATTGAAGTCCTCTTTCCATCATTCTGGAAGTCTCATCTTCCAAGTCAGGTTTATTTTATGTGATGCAAAAATCATATGCACACACACACACACACACAAACACACAAACACACACACACACACACAAAAATAAACGAAGAAAAGTCACTTACCTCTTTATTTATTCATTCATCCATTAATTCCTTCATTCAGTAATCTGTATGTTATAAGGTAGAACTTTGCTAAAGGATGGATATGTAAATATGATAAATACAGAGCCTCATCCTCAAGGAGCTCTCATTAGCTCATTTAAGGCTAAAGCAAGTGCATAAATAGTTAATGCAAAGTGTGGCAACAGAAATGCTATAAAAGTCCAAGTTGGTAATTACTATTGGAAGAGAAACTCTGTTTTGCCTGTGGGTATTAGAGGGTAATGTCCACCATGTCCTAAGCCTCATTACTGACCAAGCTAGACATTTTACATGTTTATCAAATATTTAGTCTGTAATCTACTTAGAGATCAGATGGTAGTATCTATGAGTCTCATGTATACAAAAGCCTAAAACCTGATATGCAGGGTCTGCTTTGTACGACATACAACCATGAATAGAAATATTACTTGTCACTATGCATCAGCCATAGAGTTACTGGCGATTTCCATTTTTCCTGAATTTTACATCACTGACAAACATGCCAAGACAGCTGGAGGGGTGGTAGCAAGACTGTTTTTATCAGAGTGTCCCACCAACATGAAAAATCTGTCATTTTCTCCTGGTATCACTATTAGAAATGAAGCTGAACAGATGAATCCTTATTATAGTCATGTCCTTGCACTTCCCAAGTCACATCTGCTATCTTCTCTGAGCCAAATTTTTTTCCAATAGCTTCCTAGCCATCATAGCCAATCAGCCATGGAAGAATTAGCCAGATTGTTTTCTGCAGTGTCATCAGATCTTAGGGCTGTGAATTGTTTCCACATTTTCTGTTTCCGGAATCCATTGTCAGGGAAATAGGAAATGAAAAAAAAACAACAACAACAACAACAACTGATTCCAATTACATGTTAAATCTTACTAGACCAATATTTTCCTCACAACCTCCATTTGAACATTTGATATGAAAGACACCATTTACTTGAGGGCTTACTATGTGCTAGACACTGGGGAAGGCCTTAATACCAATAATTATTATTGCAGGTACATAGTGTATTTTCATTTTACAAATGAAAAAGCCAGAGATGCCATGTCACTTAACAGTTTCTAAGATCACATAACTATTAAGTAGCAGAGCCAGGATTTAAATGCATACCTGGCTAACTATAAAGATACATAGCACTGTCCCTTATTGACTTTCAGAGATGCATGGCCCTTATAGACCATCTATCCAGTGCTTTTTCAATGGTGACTGCACATTAAACTCAAAAAGCAAGTTTGCATAAAATAACAATGTTTCTCCCCACATTCCCTACTATGATTTAATCAAACTTCCTTAGGGGTCCAGGCATATACTTTTCCCAAAAAGTTCTCTAAATGATTTAATGTTCTGTAAGAAATGAAGCTCACTGACTTAGTCCAATGTCTTTATTGTATAGGGCAAACTTTCAGGCACAGAAAGGGATTAGGAGAAACAGTTATTTAGAAGCAGAGCTGACACTAGAAGTCAGGTATTATGATTCCTATGTCAGAGTTCTGTTGCAGAACAACATTTCTACTGTCATTTTGCACAATAATTTCTCCCAAGGCCTAAAATCAGAAACAGACAACCTGTGTTAATCTATATAACCATTTTCAAATAATTACTCAGCTATATTCCACAATCCTTTTAAAAGATAGTGAAAGCATTAAACAGTAAAGCAGCTATCAAAATAGGTCTCATCCATTATAGGATTACCATCTTGCCAGAAGAGATCAACAAATATTTTTGAGCACTCTACTATCTGTCAGACACTGTGGGAGACACTTGGAATACATTACGGGTTCACAAATACAAATATCCTTTTCCCATATCTTAAGTCTGGTTTGAAGAGATTTACTGTCATTCAGAGAACGTATTCCAGATTTTCACAGTTGAGACAAATGAAACACACTTTCTAGAAAGTTAAAGCATAACAAGAAGGAAAAGAAAAGGCATATGGCACAAAGAACTGAGTTCTAATTCCAGTACTACTGATAACTAGTCATGTTAACATAACCTCCCTGCTGATCAGTTTCCTTAACTATAAAATGAGGGGAATAACTTTCCAGACTCAAAAGGGTTTTATAAAAAAAGCATTGGATAATATGGGAAAAGGCCTAGTACACTCAAAATAAATGATAATTTCTCCATGTTTTCCTTATTCCACTCTTCTTCCCTTTGAAATTATGAATCTAGAGCATTGAACTCAGAGTTCAGTGAGTTCTGAAATCATGCTGTCTCCTATGTGCCTCCTCTATCAAACATTACCGGTTAAAGCAGCAGCTACCACAACCTCCTTACCTAAAACTTACAATACACACACAAAAAAAAAAAAAAAAAAGAAAAAGAAAAAACCTCTCTATCATTAAAGTTCTTTTGTGAGTTTGTCTGAGACAGAAAAACACAGATGATGTAGCTGAAGAAATGTGAAAAATGTTCAGCCAAGTGTCTGAGGACTTCAGAAACCCAAAGAAGGAAGATAGCACGATGTGAGCAGACACAACTTGGGTAGCAATGAAATGCTGATGAGATTCCAAGTTCAGTCTACAATTAGGCAGCCAAGGTTAGACATTTCATATTGGCTCAGAAAACATACAGGACCTAGAAAAACAGCCCACTTTAAATACCCACATTGTTGGAGATGCCAATAACAGAGCTTACCTTGATCTGTTAAAACCTATGTACAATGAGACCCAGCCTGATGACAAACAATGCCAGGGATTAACTAGACATTTGAAAACAGTATCTTTCTCCCCACGATAAGAGTTTGATTTTGATTATGTGGACAAGAATCATTAGCAGAGATTAAAAAATCCCCAACCCCATCTCGCTCCAGTATATATTGCAACATACAGCACAATAACAACAGTTGGTATTTACTGGGTGCCTATATGTCCCAGCTACTATATTACATATTTTATAGTTCATTCTTTACTACAAATGAATGAGGTAAGTGTGATCCCCATTTTATAGAAAGGAGCTTTGAGGTCCAAAATCCTTGAACATTCTGTTCAAGATCTGTAGACAGTAAATTGATTTGAACTCAAGTCTCTCTGACTCCAAGATTAACTGTTAGACTATAGTTTATTTCAGTGGATGGCAATCCCCAATGACTCAACCCAGAAAACCTGAGTCATTCTGGACTTAATGTAATACACTTCCTCAATGCACCACACCTACACCACCATTCAATCAGTCAATCAGTGACTAATATCTGTTCATTTTACAGGCTAAACAGTTCCCCTACACCAGCATGTGTACATGCACATGAACACACACGCGCATGCGCGCGCACACACACACACACACACACACAGACATACACACAGCCTTGCTTCAAAATAACCACAGTTGCCTTATTCATATCCTTCTACTTCCTCTGATTCTCATACAGGACCTCAGAGGAGTCTTATCAGAAATATCTGCTTCTGGAACTTTCTCCCTAATAGCTCTCAATTACTCCCCAGTAGCTTATAGCAGTGGACCTAACTCACTGATGTGTTAGAAATAGCTGAAGAGCTAATTAGCAATATAGAGATGGGATCCCTTCCTTACTTAGCCATAACTCTAGGTCTGAAGTTATAGATCAGAACTGAGTATGTGTATTCTTATTAAATGACCAAGTGAAAAACCTCTTGGCCTACAGAATACAAATTCAAAGTGCTGTCATGACATTCAAGATTTATTTCTAGCTCCTTATTTTGTCTCCTCCACAACCTTTTCCAAGTGATATTTCAGGGGTACTACCCTGTTGCAGTGTAATCCTGTTGGTTCAAGCCCCTCTGTCGTTATTTACATTGCCACTTACTCCAACTTGATTAACTACACCCTGCCTCAAACCATCAGTCTCCACTTCTACATCATCTCATAATTCAGGTCTCAGCCCAAGAGATCATCACCTATTCCATGAAGTCTTTTATGATCATGTCCCCACTTGTGTATTCCTCTTTCAAAGCACCTATAAATTATGATATCAGAAATAATCTGTGCACATGTCTGGTTTCACCTTCCAAGTAGCCTTCATTGATGAACTTCTGGTGTCTATCCCAGACCCTGCCTGGACACTTTCAGCTCAATTCTTCTTCTTCCTCCCTTCATTCTCAAGCCACAGAACAGAGTTTGAAATCAGCCATGTTACCACTCAAAAAGCACCTCAATTTGAAGGTTAAGATAAACTTTGAACAACTTGTGAGTCTTAAACAATGCTAAAGTAAATGACACAATTTTTTTTTAAATCTCTCTTTTTCTCAAATATACAAGATTTCACAATATCCATTTACTCTCAGTACATCTTATGTTTTGGCCACAAAGTTCTTCCTTGTAACTAATCCCAATCTCTCAGATTGTTTTTCTTTGTCTTTGTTAGAAATAAAGAATGACCACTTGCCATACTACTACCTTACCTTTGCTTCTATATTACAAATAAACAAAAGGGTGAGTAAACTGCAATCTAGGATAAAACCTGAGAAGGAAATGTGTCATATTTGGCATCATAAAGATCTAGGTAAAGGTGAAGTGGTTCAAAAGTGGTGGAACTCTCATTGTTAAATAAACACAGATAAATTGTTCAGCTTGATGAACAAACTCTTTCCGTTCTACAAAGTGATCATGTGGTCTCTGGCATGGTACCTTCCTATTTCCTTTTACCAGTATGATGAAGAGACAAATCAAGGCCAGGCAGAGCCTGATTTCCCTTATCCCTTGTCACTGCTTACTCTTCTTTACTGTTTCTACTCTGGAATTAGCCTTAGTATACTAGTCTGGAGTTAGAAGCCTGGAATTCCACTATAAATTCTGACACCAACCCACTGCATGACCTTGGGCTAGTGACCTGTTTTTTGACCCTCGGTTTTCTCATCTTGTAAAACCCACATTTGTAGAGCACTTCAAGCATGTAAAACACATTCACATACATTTATCTCGTGGGATCTGCACAAATGCTGTGTGAGGCAAACATGAGTCAAAGGAAGCTTGAGGAGGTTAAATAACGAATCTAAAGTGGAACAGCTAGAAGAAAGCAAGGCTGCAATTTGAAGTCTCTAATATACCAAACTGCCTTCTGATTATCTATAAAACAAGAAGGGTAGACTAGAAAATATTTAATATAACAACTTTAACAACAAAAACAATGTGTACAACATTGCATACATTTATGAATGCCAGCACACTCATTGGCATCCACTCTATCAATAAAAATGTATTTGATATATTTCATAAGCCAGGCACCATTAGACTGGGGATTTAGTGATAAATGACTCAGATAAAGTCCCTGACTCAAGACGGTTTCCATTTGAGGAGGCAGTGCATGAAACAAGCAAAGAAAGAGTTGAAAAGAACAATTTCTGACAGTGCTAAGTATAGCAGGGCAAAAGAAGACTGAGTGGCAGAGCAGTATCTTATGTCACTTTCCTAAATTCACTGCCACATGGGGATTTTTCATTAATCTCATTGCCAGACTAGCAAAAGAAAGCAGATGAGTTAGGTGACTTAGTTAGCAAGTCTGCAACAGATGGGCCTAGATACCATAACTGTTGACTATGTTTCATGCTCATTCCACTCTGCTGCCTTGTTCCTGGCACTTGTTTTCTAGGATTCCATGATTTAGACTCCAAATGACTGACTCTTGAGTACTTGGTTTGATAAGGCCTTATCTCTGAATGATGAGGGGAATGAGGCTAAATGCTTTCTGATCGTGAATCACCAGGCACTTAGCTTTCAAAACAGGACCAAAGTGTTTGTTGGTCCACTTGTCTCTACAGTTCCTTGAGAGTAGTCTGTACTTATTTTTTGTTTTGTTTTGTTTTCTTTTATTTTCCAGTACTGGGGATGGAGCTAGGTGGTTAAACACTGAACTATACACCCAATCCTTTTTAGCTTTTAGTTTGAGATAGCATCTTGCTAAGTTGCTGAGGTTGCTCTCCAGCTTGCAATCCTTCTGCTTCAGCTTATGGAGTCACTGGGATTACAAGCATCCTCCATCTTGCCAGGCCGCAACTAGTTTTATTCACTTTTTTATCTTTAGTGCCTAGTGTGGGTTGGTCCCTATTTAGTGTTTCTTAAATGTTTATTGAATCTGTGAATGAATGAATAAACAAACCAACAAAAAAATGAATTTACAAAATTTGCAAAAACTGGGTTGGTGTGTTTCTGGCAAAAGGAGTTAAAGTACCCTCAGTTTCCACACACACCTCCAAAGTTTCAGCTACTTTCTTCTGGGAACAAACCAGCATGGCAAAGATATTGGTGGGAGCTGGCAGTGAAGGAGGAGGAAAATAGAGCATTATCTTACAAGAAGAAAAACCAGGCCAGCTGAAAATGAACTGCCCTTGTCCAAGACATAGTTAAGAGAGGTCTGTGATATGCCTTTCTTGTTCTCTCTCAGCCTTGAAAATCTACAATATGTGCCCTACACTTCTTAGACCGTGAGGAAATAATGGATCTGAAAAGTGGCAATTCTTGACTTCTTCACAATTTGGAAGATGAAAAGGACAAAGGCTAGAGTGGTCTGGAGACCTTTCTTGGGGCTAAGTAATCTGGACTGCCTGGCTCTTTGTTGGTTTTTTATTAAGTGTCCTAATTTCAGTTTGCCCAGATGCTTGTGCTATATACATATGAAAAACAGAGTGATATCTCAATTTCTCCAAATGACTTGGATGGAGACAGAAAAATACCCATGGAAAGGAAGAAACTAACTCTTACCATACATTATCACTGCAGTATCTGTAATCATACTTAATGAGCAACTAGAGTTTCTCATCTATGAAAAGGGAGTATTCACAATATCTACCTATCAGGTTGTTATATAGGTTAAGTGAACTAATCTATGTCAGGTGTTCAGCACAGTGCCTGGCATAAAATATGTATGCATTGCATAACAAAATAAGCTACTATCACCATCATTGGTACTATTACTATGATCATCTATGTGCAGTTATATTTTATCTGCTTTCACATTAATTATTATATGTATCTTCCTGACAATATTGCATGTAGGGATTATCACTAGTTGAGCTGGCATTTGCAGCTTGACAGCTTCTAGCAATACACTTTTATTTAATTAGTTGTGCAAATTTGGAGAATACCAAGTGGTGTTCTGGATGAGAAACCATCAGTTCAATGTGGCACTGCTTGTGCTTCATGCCTGTGAACCCAGGTGCCCTGCCTCTGGATAATAAGTAAGCGGGTAACCCTGGGGAAATGGGAGGAAACACAGTACCACATGCAGATTCTGCACTTGTTCTCAAAGCAAATCTCTGTTGCTGTGGTTGAAATTAAGACCTTACAGAAAAAGGTCTTAATTACAACTTCCGGAGTATTTTTTCTTGTATTATGTGCTGTTATAGTCACACAAAAGAATGCATGTAACATATAAGTTAAACAGTATAACAATAAAATGAATGCTCATGAGCACTGATTAACAGAACAGCAATTTTAACAGCAGCATTGCATCAATACTACTAGAATATAAGCCCTTTGAGGGCATGGATTTTTGTTTTGTTCACTGCTGCATTCCCCAGGACTTAGAATGGTGCCTGGTATACAGTAGGGAATTAATAATATTTTTAAAATAAATACATAAATTCACTCATATTATCTTTCTTTGCATCATCTCCTCCAGCCTCCCCTCACAGCTAATCATTATTTTATATTCCAGGTTTATTATTCCCTTGTTTTTTGATGCTTATTTCACATATATATTTCTAAATAACACATCATTTTCTTTGGCTGCTTTTAGAAGTTTAGATGATAGAATTATATGTGTGCTATTGTGAGTTAGGTCTGTTATAAAACATTAGTATGTGGGATTCACCTATATAAAACTTTATCCAGTTCCTTATCATTGCTGAATTGTATTTTATTAAATGAGTGTCCCATAATGTATTTATCTTTTCTCCCATCAGCATAACATTTACCAGTTCAGCTTTTATAAACAAAACTGCTATGAGCATTCTTGCATGTGCTTCCTGGTACACATGTGCATGAGTTTTTCTAGGATGTAAACTTGCGAGAAGGACTGCAGCTGGAATTTTCATTTCCAACTCCCAAAGGTTAGCCCAGGAGTCAAAACTGCAGTGTGCCCTTTGTCCGCACTAAGCCAGGGTCAGTGGGAGTGCTGTTCAAAATATTTTGAAAGAGAGAGAGTTGAAAACTAGTCTGGTGAAGCCAGGAGTTATCTCAGGCCTCTAGACAAAGGGAGATATAGTTAGTAAAAGCCCAGATTCTAAAATTCTTTTCATTAATTCTCTTCTTCTATTTTTACAGTCTTTTTTGTGCAATGCATGCTTTATTAAACTCATGTCTAATAAAATGTTGATTAATTAACTTAGTCTTTCATTGACTATAAATTTGATTAGATTATTGTATATAATAACGATATTTAAAATTTCACTATAGATGAAAATTTGTATTATTATAATTTTTTTTTACATTTTTATTTTTTTATTTATTTTATTTTATTTTTTTTATTGGTTGTTCGAAATATTACAAAGCTCTTGACATCTCATATTACATATAATAGATTCAAGTGGATTATGAACTCCCATTTTTACCCCAAATACAGATTGCAGAATCACATCAGTTACACATCCACATTTTTACCTAATGCCCTATTAGTAACTGTTGTATTCTGCTACCTTTCCTATCCTCTACTATCCTCCCTCCCCTCCCCTCCCCTCCCATCTTCTCTCTCTACCCCATCTACTGTAATTCATTTCCCTCTTTGTTTATTTTCCCCTTCCCCTCACAACTTCTTATATGTAATTTTGTATAGCATTGAGGGTCTCCCTCCATTTCCATGCAATTTCCCTTTTCTCTCCCTTTCCCTCCCACCTCATGTCTCTGATTAATGTTAATCTTTTCTTCCTGTTCTTCCTCCCTGCTCTGTTCTTAGTTGCTCTCATTATATCAAAGAAGACATTTGGTATTTGTTTTTTAGGGATTGGCTAACTTCACTAAGCATAATCTGCTCTAATGCCATCCATTTCCCTGCAAATTCTATGATTTTGTCATTTTTTAGCGCTGCATAATACTCCATGGTGTATAAATGCCACATTTTTTTTATCCATTCATCTATTGAAGGGCATCTGGGTTGGTTCCACAGTCTAGCAATTGTGAATTGTGCTGCTATGAACATCAATGTGGCAGTATCTCTGTAGTATGCTCCTTTAAGGTCTTCAGGGAATAGTCCGAGAAGGGCAATAGCTGGGTCAAATGGTGGTTCCATTCCCAGCTTTCCCAGGAATCTCCATACTGCTTTCCAAATTGGCAGCACCAGTTTGCAGTCCCACCAGCAATGTACCAGAGTACCCTTTTCCCCACATCCTTGCCAGCACTTGTTGTTGTTTGACTTCCTAATGGCTGCCAATCTTACTTGAGTGAGATGGTATCTTAGGGTGGTTTTGATTTGCATTTCTCTGACAGCTAGAGATGGCGAGCATTTTTTCATGTACTTGTTGATTGATTGTATGTCCTCCTCTGAGAAGTGTCTGTTCAGGTCTTTGGCCCATTTGTTGATTGGGTTATTTGTTATATTATTGTCTAATTTTTTGAGTTCTTTGTATACTCTGGATATTAGAGCTCTATCTGAAGTGTGAGGAGTAAAGATTTGTTCCCATGATGTAGGCTCCCTATTTACCTCTCTTATTGTTTCTCTTGCTGTGAAAAAACTTTTCAGTTTAAGTAAGTCCCATTTGTTGATTCTTGTTATTAACTCTTGTGCTATGGGTGTCCTATTAAGGAATTTGGAGCCCGACCCCACAATATGATAATAATAACTAACATAAGGTCTACCCTCATAATAATATTTAAGTGCACAATACTATATTGTTAACTAGGCACAACTTGATCAAGAGACCTCTAGAACTAACTAACCTTACATTACTAACCATCCATCGAACAATTCTCCATTTCTGTTTCTTAAAGGCCCTTACAAGAGGACTTCTTATTTACTTTCTGCAGGTTTCCATTTTGTTGCCATTTTGATATTTATTCTGTGACCACATAATAATATTGTTATCATCTTCATCTCAGTTACACCTACATACTTTTTTGGTGTGGAACCAGGGATTGAACTCAGGGACACTCAATCACAAAGCCATATTCCCAGCTGTATCTTGTATTTTATTTAGAGACAAGATTTCACTGAGTTGCTTAGCACCTTGATGTTGCTAAGGCTGGCTTTGAACCCACGATCATCCTGCCTCAGCCTCCCGACTTATTGGGATTATAGATGTTCACCACTACACCCAGCTACCCTTACATACTTTTATGCTATTGAAAAAAATAATCCTGCCTTTGAGGTGCTTTCACATCTGCAGAAAACTGAACTGTATATCATTTACTATATCTTACTCTTCTTTGCTCCTTGTTTTTCTTCTCTGCTAGAGAGTGAAAATATCTTGATCACCAGTATCCCTAGAACCTAATCTTGTACCTCATCCATAGGGGTAGTGCCACATGTTGAATTGAACCAATCTATCTAATCTCAAACTTCAGTCTCCATAACGTGGTTTTCCAGTGATTAAGAACCTACATTTTGGAGTCATACTTACCTAGGATGGAATTCTGGCATTGCAGTTTATAGACTTGTGATCTTGGGCAAATTTACTTAATTGTTCTGAGCACCAGTTTCCTCTTCTGCAATATAGGGATGATACAGAGCTACCTGGAAGGGTTGTTGGGAAAATTAAATGAGATGATTATGAAATGGTCTGTCATGTGGAGTGCTTAAATACAGATTCGTCTGATTTTATTTGAACTGTTTGTGTTACTTATACAAGTCAAAAAGGTGAAGAGAGGAGGTAGAATCTTTTGTAAAACTTTGGCTTCTCCTTGTTTCAGGACTCAGCATGGGAACACATATTTTACCCATGGAAATGGTACTTTAGTCCAAAGAAAGACATTCTTTGCATTTGTCTGAATTGTAGGTCAGAAGTAAGTTCCATTCTTGTGAAATGCATGGCCTTGCTAGTCTTGATTTAGTGGTTAGACTCTTGATGGCATTTTACTTAGGGAAGGACAGGGAAGGCTTGTAAGGAGAGTAGATTGGCTACCTGTTTATAGAATATTTCAAGTGCTTTTTCTTGTACCTAGGATTTGAATAAAGGCTGATATTTATCTTGGAGATTCAGTAATTGTAAAGTGTAGCCTAAGTGAAAACTTTCTTGGCTCTTGCCCTGCCTACACGGGGGGTTGAGTGGAAGATAAATATTGATCCATTTTTGGATTCCGATGCATGTGTTAAGCATGATAAAAAACAAGCCATTAATAGGAAGTAAAAACAAGTAGTGGGAAGATGATAGGGTGAAGAAAACTGTTGGATTTGGAGTCAAACCATTCTGAGCTGTCCTCTCCATGTCTTAACTTTTTTTCATCTGTACAATGAATATACTAATGAGAAAGTATGCTTGTCTTGACAAGTTGTGGAGTGTTGAAATGACCCAACACACCAAACAGGCTCCCATTAAGTCTTATTTTCCTCACTAAGGAAGAAGTACTCATAAAATATAGGAGTTATATTCCTGTGGTTGAGAGTTGGGCAGTTGTCATCTATCTGAAGCAGATTAACCGCAGGTGGTCACTGAGTTTTACTTACGCTTAAGCATAGAACATAGGAAAGACCTAAATTGACCTTTGGTAACTAATAACCATGTTCTATTTGTTCAAACTAGAATTAATTACAATGGGAGATTAAGAATTACCATTCCGTGAGGGTTTTGGATTGACTTTCTTGCCCTTCTCTTTCACTTCCACCTAGAAGAATTCAGGCACAAATATTCTTATGGTTAGGCAGTCAACTAGGTGACTTCTGAAGTTCTATCATTATTCAAGGAACCTATGAATTTTGTAATGGCCAAATGTTTTGATAACAACCAAAACAATGTCCAGCATCACTGTGTATCATTTCTCAACAAAAGCTTCAGGCCTACCTAGAGATTCTGCTACTTAATTTTGTAGAATGGGGCAGGGGAATATGATCTGGAGAGACTTTTAAGGGAAATGAAGGAATGGAAGAAAAGACCATTGAAGACTAGCTTGATAAGACTAACTGTGATCCTTCACCTGTGTATTCATCCCATGGACCATTGTCTGATTATCCATTGTCTGACTTATATTGCCACTCATAGTAGAAACTCAGTAGAATGGGTGATATTATCCCCATTTTATGGATGAGATTCCAGGGTTAGAGAGCTAAAGGAGAACACATCAAACTGTTTTGATATTTGGTGTAGTTTGGCTATAGATCTTGTTTCAGATGAGATAAAGCTATAGGATACTGTTTAATTACTCTGAAAATGTTGCCTGACCACCCACTTAAATTAGATAACTTAACCTCAGGTTTCCTGCCTACATTCTTGACTCATATAGACATTTCCTATGAGACTGGTAGATCCCAGAGAACTTTCCTAAATCCCATAGCAGGATCCAAATGGTCTGTCTACACCTGAGGAAACCCTACAAATACCATCCTTAGAAGAAATCCCAGGAAAATTCAGCTTCACGGTAACTCATTTGAGCAATGAATAATAGTAGTTTATGCATACAGTTTATTCCTTAAGACTTTAGGATTCTGCCCTCCTATGTCTGCTACCCACTGACATGTTTTGCTTTGTGTTTTGTGTGTCTTTCTAGTTTGGAGAATGCCAGGGACCACGTTTTGCCCATCGACTATTACTTTCCACCCCAGAAGACATGCCTGATCTGTGGGGATGAAGCTTCTGGCTGTCACTATGGGGCTCTCACATGTGGCAGCTGCAAGGTCTTCTTCAAAAGGGCTGCTGAAGGTAAAGCCTTATGCACACTCACTTCTATTTCCCTCTCTCCTTTTCCTCTCAGAGTGACACATTCCAGGGCCCAGGATTTATGTTGGTGATAGGGTCATTGGCAGGGCTGTCTTATAAAACTCAGAAGCCCAAAGAAGCAGATTTTCCTACTTGCTGGTCTCCAGGCTTTGGCTCCCTTGGTTGTACAGGCAATACAGGCAATGAAGGTGGTCCCAGCTGGTGCTTGGTGTTCGGTGGTTCCTAGGAATAAAAGAAAAATTAATGATTTGAAAAATGTAATTTCCTTCCTGCTTGTTTTCCACTCTTCTGCCTAGTGAGGGAAAAAATTGTCCTTATTAGAGAGGTTAGAAGTGGAGAAACCCCAACTGAGTCCCCAGCCTGTTCTCAGTGGTGAATATAAGACTGTACCTCGGCAAAAGACTTCCTGGCCTCAGCCCCAGAAAGGAAGTGTTCTCGCTGTTCAGCAGACCATCAGTCTCTGCACCTGCTCCCTCCTGCTGCTGCCTCCTTGGGATCTCTCTTTGCATTAATAGCTCCTGAGTAGGTAAGAACCTGGAGTGAAGAAAGGCTTTTATTGTCCTCACTAGAGGAATGACCTCAGGGCCTCCTCATTGGTTCAGAATCTCAAGCTAAGTAGTATTTTATATCTATCTAAGTAGGCTGAAATCCTGGTTGCTTAATCCTATTTCACTTGAAACAGCTCATGTCTGCTCAGCACTCAGAGGTGCTCCTCCTATATCCTATAGGATGAATTGCCATTTTCAGACCTATTATACATTCTAGTGACTCTGTCCTAACCACCTGGGGCTTAAGCCCCTATTTGGTCAACTTTACTCCCCTCCTTGTACTAAGGGCTTCCTTCTCAAAGGGACACTGTACACCAGCCCACACAAAGATTCTCTGCTATGTGGCCAGATCTGATTGTTAAACACCAGTGTGCTCGCCTGCCCCATGTTCCAAAAAGCAGCTACTTCCTGCCAAGGCCTTTTTCTCTTCCTGGTCTGGAAGAGTCAGAGTTCTAAGTCACAAGCAAGACAGAGAGCCTTTCCTCATGTAAGGGCTATAAATCCTGAGGACAGTCTTAAGAGAGGTATGTAGGTCACACCTTTCACCAGGAATGTGCTGATATCCATCAGAGGGCAGCAGAAGTACTGGAGAGTTCTTGGGTTCAAGAGGAAAAGTAGAAGTCTGGCATGGTGGCACATACAATATGGCAGGCGTGCATATTGCTGTAATCGTAGCAACTTGGGAGACTAAGGCAAAAAGATTCCAAGTTCAAGGACAGCCTCAGTAACTTAGCGAAATCCTCAGCAACTGAGACCCTGTCTCAAAAAATAAAAAGGCCTGAGGACATGGCTCAGTGATAAAGTGCCCTTGGGTTCAATCCCTGATACTGCCAAAGAGAGAGAGAGAGAGACAGACAGACAGACAGACACACACACACACACACACACACGCACACAGTGAGTGAGAGAGAGAGAGTGAGTGAGAGAGAGAGAGAGAGAAAACAAAGTTAAAAAATGGGTACCCTTTAACTTGCCTCCTCGTTGATAACCAATCATAAATGATGATGGCAGTTTCATCATTTTCTTCCAGTGCCCAAAGACATAAGGAGGCAATTAACATTTTGTTTTACTAAAAACATGCTTTATATTCCAACTATACCCCTGCAACTCTTCATGCTGGGCTAATACAAAGTTCAGGGCCCATTCTACATACAGGCAATTTCAAAAGACCTGAGAGAACTACCTTCCCTTCTTAACAGTACTTATGAAAGATGACTGTCAGCAAAGGAAGTAAGGAGAAGGTTCAGGGACTTTAGATTACCCCAGCTTTACCAGTAATACCCTGACACTTCCCCATACCCTGTCATCTGAAAGGCACTGTATCTGGGGCAGTGAATGGCCCAGAGAAGCTGTCTAGTATTTCAGCAAGTCCGGCACCACAGTAGTTAGTAGTCATATCAGATTTTGATATGATAGAAAATGAGTTCAAGTAAATATGCAAATAAACAAATTCAGTAATAAAATAGATTAGATTATACTAATGTGGGTTTTACAAATCTGGGTCACTAAATTGTTGTTTTCAAAAAATGGGGAAAGTGATCAACCATATTGTGAAGGGTAGATTTTGCTGTCACATTCTATTTCCCACATGGGAGATTTATGAAGAACTTAGGGCTGAAAGAAGGAGATGGGCAGAAGAGCATTTGGTGGGGCTGTGTACATGGGAGATGCTCTGCTATGATGCAGATCCTGGGCTATTTAAAACAGTGAAGAGAAGTGATGAGGTAGTGGATGGAAGGAATAACCCAACTTTCAGAGTACTTAGAAATCCTATAAGGTCTCAAAATGCTGCAGAATCTAGAATCACTTAAGTTAGGGAAACTCTCTAATATTGTCTTTAAGAAATTGACCATCTGTGAGCTCATGGGATCAAAATCACTTGAAAAGCCATAGACAGACAGCAAGCCTTTTGAGCCTATTGGTTACTTTGAAAAATGGACCCCAGATTCCAGTTTTGAGGCCTTTGAGGGACAGGAGAAGGGGGTTTAAAAATAACACACACAGATGTGGTGACACATCTGTACTTCCTACAACTTGGGAATCTGAGACAGGAGGATTGCAAGTTTAAGGCCAGCCTGGGCAATTGAATGAGCCCTTGTCTCAAAAAGGGCTGGGGATGTTAGCTCAGTGGTAGTATGCCCCTGATTTTCAATCAGCAATACCCAGTCCCCCACATTCCCCTCAACACACACACACACACACACACACACACACACACAAACACATGGAAAAAAAAACCCTCAAAAATAATAAATAATTGGTGTTTTGGTGTTTTCTTTCTCCTCCCAGCAGCTATAAAGTTAGAAGGCTTGAGTTTACTGCTGTCATTATCCTTATTTGAAGGCAGGGGACTGTCTTATTACCTAAGGAGAACATTTATTGATTTGTTTTCTTTCCATTTTTACAATGCATCTTTATTGCCCAAATAGCCTTTCTGAAGGTGGTTCTGCATTTGCCTTGCTTATACTTGGAATTCTACCTGTTTTGAGAGAGTAGGAACACAAATCTTTCTCTTTCTCATTTGTTTGTTGCTCTCAGCTAACTCATACTGAGTATTCTGAGTGTTGATTATCACTTTATTCATAGTTTTCAGAAATCTCTGGACTGGGCACAGGTACAAGAGTTAAAAGCCTGGTGTGTCAGACAGAAATGGATTTCTAGATTTGGTGGTTCATAAAGCATGAAGCTTTAATGCTGTCACTGGTGAAGAACTCTGCACAAAATCTAAGGTAATCTGGCCAGGTTCCCCCCCACCATGAGGGAAGTAGAGGGGGAAGAGCCCCACATTTTCCATTGTTAGTAATACCAGGGAATATGAATGAGGCAGGAAATAATTTGCATATTTTTGAAAGAAGAAATAATGGTATTAGGCCATAAGGGTAAAATCACTAAAATCTTTAGTAAGTTTCCCTTGAATGTGGAGGGGTATGGGAGTTGTTTGGGGGATGGGCTGTGGGTTAGTAAAAAGCATGAGTAAAAAAGCAGGTTTGTGGTGTGAGTAGGGGAATTAGAAATGAAGGGGAAGGCATGTAAGATACTATCTAAAAACCTAGGAAGTCAAACGAAGGTAATACCCATATAGAGCAACTTACAGAGATTTGGTTGTGTAACGTTGAATAATAAATTCCCTCCTTTCAACCTCAGTTTTCCTTTTGTAGTATAAGGGGAGAGGGTTGGACTAGATGTTTTTATAATGTCCTTTGGGCTTAGACTTTTTGTGAAAGTTGTACAAATATCATCAACTTTATTACAGCTATCATGCATTTATACCTGTGTACACTTTTGGTTTTGCCTTCCCAGTAGGTGGTAATCCCCAGATCCTAATTAATAAAGATGGTGCCAGAGCCAGCTAGAGAGCAAGCACACTATGCACAGTAGGGTTAAAACCCAGGACTCTGAGATTCTCCCTTGTGACCATGGCTGGGTAACTTCCTTTCTTTTCCATTTTCTCATCTGGAAAATCAGGATATGAATCCCCATCTCCCCCTCATCATGTTTCAAAGAGGGTTAATTAATTCATCATGTGCATTATGTGCTCAAGAATTTACTATTTTTCAGACATTTTCTAGTAAAACATTAGAGATTGTACATCCATTTGTTTTGTACACATGGAGCGCTGTTTGGTACACATCATAAAATTGAAACTGTAGTTTACATTCTGAGCTCAAAGAATTACACCATCCTCACTGATGTTTACAATAGGTCCCAATTTAGTTTCCTTGGCAGATTTTATATAAGTATGGCTTTGATTCTCTCTCATGCCCCAGGTTTTTGTGAGGGAAGAAATGTAAGTGAACCCATATTGAACTCTTTCTGTCCTTTAAATCCACTCTTTCCCACCTCAACTCATATGGAATTGAATGTTACCTCTTTTTTGGAGTGTTGCAGAGAGTTTTTGGTGAATGTTAGTTTCCTCTTCACTCCCTGACTTTTTCAGTAACATTTCCCAGGGGCAAATTAACTCTGCCAGGAGGATCTGCTTATACCTTCAATAGACTTTATCAGGTATCTTTGGCCAAGAAGTTGACTGGTCCTGACTTTGTGAGTCTTAGAAATCTTTTCACAAAGCTCCTCTCATCTTTCTGTTTCTCATTTTCTTAAAAAGTCACTGCCAGACTTTAGATCAGAGGTTGATAAACTTTCTGTAAAGGGCCAGGTAGTAAATATTTTAGGCTTTGCAGGTCACATGGTCTCCCTCCTCTCAACTAGTCAGCTCTGATTTTGTAATGTGAACTCAGCAATAGACAATACACAAACTAATAACTGGGCTCCAATAAAACTTTATGGGCACTGAAATTAGAATTTCATTTAATTTTCACGTTATGAAATAATATTTTTTTTACTTTCATCAACCATTAAAACTGTAAAACTTAATCATAGTTCTTACAACTCACAAAAACAGGTGGTAGACTGGATTTAGCTTTTGGGCTACAGTGTGTTGACCAACACTGAACATAGTTGTAAATCTGCATAATAATTTTTTTCTTTCCAGTCTCCTAATATTTTAGTAACTTTCTAGGTTATCTAATTTTGAAAATGCTTCCCAGAATGCCTAGTTCAATGAAGCTTCTTGGTCTTGAGCTTTCTTTGGGGTGGAAGGGGGCTACCAAGGTTGAACTCAGGGGCACAACCACTGAGCCACATCCCCAAGCCCTATTTTGTATTTTATTAAGAGACAGGGTCTCACTGAGTTGCTTAGCATCTTGCTTTTGCTGAATCTGGCTTTGAACCCTGCAATCCTCCTACCTCAGCCACCCAAGCTGCTGGAATTATAGATGTGCACCACTGTGCCCAGTGGTCCTGAGTTTTTTTTTAATAAACAGGAGAAAATGAACCTGGGAATGCTAGAATATAGATACTTTTTGATGAGCTAGTACATCACTTCCCCTTGAAATATGCAGAGGAGTAACTGAAAACATTTAACACATTTTCTAAACTTTTGTGTGATACTTTTTCTGTTATATGAAAAATATATGAATGAGTTTTGCTGGATGCCACTTATACTCCACATGGTAAGGAAGAATGGCTTTGGGGACTATCTGCTACCAAATGATATGAAAAAAAAATATCTGTTTCATAGAAAGTAGAGCCCATGTGGCCATCTGAATTGTGGCTCTGTCACATATTACCCTATGGTTCTCTGTACTCACACATTTTCTGGCTTAACTCTGGCCTTCCCTATAATAATACTAGATCCCAGACTTGCAGAATAAATAATTCAGCACTGTAACTCACTGCAGTTGGTACACAGCCAAATCTCTGTCAGTGCCCAAATTCGGAGTCATGCCAAGAAATTGCCATTGATGCTCTATAGTGTCCTATGCCTGCTTATTTATAGCATGTGCATTTTATTAAATGGTGATTAACCAGAAGTTGCCATAGCACTTGTATCATTATATAAATCTCTTTAATGTTTACATGACCTTTGTCATTTGCAAGAACTCTTAAGTCTGTTACCTCCTTCCATCATGTCTTACTGGTTTCCCAGTCCCTTATCATTTTGGTGGTGGGGTGGGGGGCTGTACATATAGTAAAACCTGAAGCTTCTTCAATTCTTCACAATAATCGCTTGGTGACTGTCAAACTCTGGGTAGTTCATTTGTGCAGTTGGCTTTTATTGCAAGGGTAAGTGGTAGATGTACTTTCTCTTCAGAGGTAAGAATTATGTATTACTTCTTTGGGCTTTAGTCCCACACCAGGAAACATACTGTCCCTCAAGGTACTTGAGCTCTACAAGAAATCATCATTGTAAAAATAATCCCTTAAATATAATAGCCATGCATGCATATTTTTGGAACTTGTTGTTCAGGTGTCCATGCTCTGTACCCTGCCCACTTCACAGTTACATAACTGTTGTTACCTTCTAAGGAGGCAGATGAACTTGGTAAGTAAACCCGTTGAAGAAAGAACTGGGACTGGGAAGTGGATAACTTGTTATAAAGAGAACAAGAATTAGAGTTCTCAGTCCCTTTGCTTCCATTCTGTGTAGTGACTCCTGAGACACCCTAGTAGAATCACTATACCTCCTGGCTATGCTAGTGCCTATGTGAACAGTGCACATCACATGAATAGGCCTAGTTGTAAATCTACTCATGCATTCAGTCAGTAAACATTTCACAAGTGTTTACTACATAGAAGGTATTGAGTTCACATACTCAACTATAGATCCTCTTTGAAGAGATTGTAGTCTGGTGATTTTAACCCTGGCTATCTGAAAAGAGCTTCAATAGCTGAAAGGCCAACACATTTACTATTCATTTGAACTTTCCTTTCACCTAGGACAGAAGGACAAGTCATTTTCTTGGTCTTCCATAGGTGCAAACTTAGAATTTCTAGTTGATCAACATGTAGGCACTAAGTAGTATAGCTGCAATTTGAACTTAGATCTTCTGAAGCCAAAGGCAGCATTTGCTCTGTTTTAATACAGCCTCCCCTCAAATATATAAATATACTAACACAAAGTAGAAAGGAAATATTATGCCTATGCAAATAAGCAAGGCAACAATGAAAAAGACCAAGAGAGTCAAGATATAAAGGAAGAAAATTCAGACGTACATATCACGGTGAGAAACTAAGGATACACTAAAGAGCACTGACATCAAAGGGAGTTTATCCTCTTAAGTAGGTGATAAAAACTTTAAACAGCTGGTAGTTTACCAGCTACTCTCTTCATTACCTCAGGCCAAGGACATGTGAGCCATTCCCCTTCTAACAACTCATAGTCATCAGATGGATGATACTCTCATCACACAACCAGAGAAGAAGAAGCACAATTTAATATCTGTGCTCATAAGAAGTTTTGCTTCATATTACCAAGCTAAGGGAAGAAAGTTCAGAGGCAGGATGTATGGATATAAATGGTACATACATGGCTCCTTGGCCTTTCCTCTGAGCCTTCTCAGTGGAGCATGCTGCAGTATGTCTTAAATGGAGCCAGGAACAAGAGAAATCCATTTTCTCCTCTTTTATGTCTGAAAACAAAGAATGCTGTCTTTTAGGACAGGGCTTAGAAATCACAGATTGTTATTTTTCTCTATCAGGGGTTTAACATTCTGTTCTTCCTTCCTCTCTCGGGATACCTTATTGTGAGGATGGACCTTGACTTCATTGTGGTATCTGAATTTGTACCCTAGAGACTGTGAACAGTTCCTTAAGTTAGACAAGCACATTCCTACAGTTCAAAAACAAGCTCATTTACTTTCAGGACAGTTGATTCAATCACAAGTTTTTTAAATGGAAATTCTTAAAAGATATGTTGTCCTCAGAATCACAGAATCTTTCACTGCTAACCTGTTAAATCTTGAAGGCAAGGAAATTGAAAATCTAAAAATCCAACCAAGCCATTTCATGGATGAGGAGACAAAAGCCCAGAGAAAGGAAGTGATATTCCCAGGTTTGTTTAATATATAAACAGCAGAAATTGAATCTGGTGTCACTAATATTTTTTGTCTGAGGTCTCACAGGCCAACCATCAGAGCCATGGAGCTTATTATTTTGAAACTAAGAATTATGTGAGGCAGCAGAGTAAGCATTTAGCATACCCCCTGACTCCTGCAAGGTGCTCAGTTCCTATTAATCCTCTCTGCTTCCACCATGATGTGAGATCATCCTCGGTAACTGTATGTCTTCACAATTAGCAAAAGAACAAGTGATAATAGCAGTGTATAGTGCAAGGTCTCTGTAAGGCATTGCTTGGTATGAGGATTCTTACAAAATCTATTGAATGTATATGCATGTATGAAGAATTTTAGGGGAAGATTTCATAGTTTTCTTATGATTCTGAGATGTTGTGTATCCTAGATATGACTACAGAACTCTGACCTAAATTTATATAAAGACATTCTAGACTTACAATGGGGTTTCATGACTATAGTTATATTCAACATGGCTACTGATGACTGGTTCCTTTCCCACATAGGATACATTTATTCAATAATCAGCGCTTATTGTGTACACTGAACCTATGCCAGGCATTGGTATAAGAGATAGAAGGTAGCAACAAAATTAATTTATTGAGCACTTAGTATACATTGGTTGCTGAATGGACATTTACTCAGTCCACACAACAATGCTACAATGTAGGTATTATTGTTATTACCCCACAATTTACAAATGAAGGGATTGAGACACAGAAGAATTAAGTGACTTGCCTAAATTCATTCAACTACTGATTATGAAGCAAATGTGACAAATGTTTATCAGTATAACAGAGTGGGATCAGTGATGCAGACTGAATGAGAGAGTACAATATATCTACTTGGAAAGTTTGGAAAGGTATCATAATTGAATTAAGGATTGATCTATATCTTTAAGGATGTATAAGACTTTTACAGGTACAAAAAGGTAGGAAGAGAACTTTGGGAAGAGGAAAAGGACTGAGAAAAGGACAGGCTAGCATGAAAGCAAGAATCTTGTTTGGGGTACACTGTGTATAGTCTGGAGGTAACTCTGGTGAATTCTTCAATTGGCCTTTTGTACCTGGCTCCATCTCCTTCCTGAGATGTCCATAACTGCCCTAATTTAGTCTCTATTCTTTTTGAAAGCAGGATTCTCTCCAGGTAGTAGAATATGATATAGTGCAAGAGCACCAGATGGGGCTCTGGCTCTGCCACCAAATCACATGTGGCCTTAGGCATGACTTTGTTTCTCCTTTGCAAGGGAAAATTGACATCTGACAAATGAAATGGTTTGACTAAATGATCTCAAATATTTTAACAAAGTCATAACTATCTAAATATTTAATATTTTAAAATATTAAGTCAGTGAATTTTTATAAAAACCCCAGATGTTTTCAGTGGTTTACTTGGTATGCAAGATTCCTGGGAAACAGGCAGAGCTGAGATCAATCCTTAGCTCCATGACTAAATAGATATGTGACCTTGAGAAAATCACTTAACTCCTCTGTGCCTCTGTAAAGATAATAGCCCACAGAGCTATTGTAAGAACTAAATAATATGCAACACAGTACTGAGATACAATAAATTTTTTCTCCTTCTCTTTGAGTGAAATCTTGGTCATTGACACACATACAATTAGGGAGTTCCCTGGGTAGGCAGTAAGTAAAGTTAGGTGATGGTATCTATGGCAGTCTCCTGAGTAAAGGAGGCCATGGATTAGGGTAAGATTCCTAGCCAAATACTTGTCTTCAGTGCTATTTAATTAGTGACCAGAAAGGCCAAAACACTTGTACAGGAATATAGAAAAAGTCAGTCTCTTCCTCTTTCTTCTTTGCCTCTCAGGACATAGTGGGTGACATTCCCCAGACAAACAGCAAATGTTCATTGTCTCTCCAGAATTCCAGGATTCGGACTTGAAGGTGTCAGAGCTCTCTTTGTACCTTTGACTCCAACAAGATAGGTCTGGCCCAGCAAATTGAAGTCTTAAGGTACAGGCCAGAAGAAAACTTAACAAAGGTCATAAATTATCCTCCATGATCTTCAGCCATTGGTTTCCCTTGTCCAGCCAGAGGTGTGTCTTAAAGTATGCTGAGGCCAGATTCAATAGAAACCTGAGCCAGCACCTGTGTAAATAACTTTTAAGGCTTCTTTTCCTGAAGCCGGATGAGTATTTTTTTTTTAAACCAAGCCAGATTATCTTTTATCTAGAGTTCTATCTCCTACATTCCTAGTACATTGGACCTCTTGGAGGAATGTGGCTTGGTTGTAGTGACACTGTTTTGTTTGTCTTTGGGGGTCATTTCTCTCAAAAACAGGGTGATACCTTGGTATGGCCTATGACTTTGCTGTGTTTAAAACAGAACTCTAGTGATAGACTGGAATCAATTCTATTTCCCATAGATCCTCCATCTACACCAATTCTCCAATTTTTATGCTTTTAAAAATCAATAGCTAACCAAAACCAGCTGGAATATACTGCTTATCTCTGGTTCCTACCTGAATTGCCTTCAGATGTTTTCCAAAACTCCATAAGAGGATAGGGAGTCAGCACCCTCCCAAGGGCCCTGACGGCCTGTCAATGAGCTGGTATCCAGTGCTTGAGGTCACTTAGCTTTGCAGGACTTCAGAATATAAGCAGGGTGGGTCCTTTGTGTTACTGAGGACTAAGAGCCTCTGACTTACTGCTCTCCCACATGGCCTCTTCTGCCACATCACTTGTGTGTTGCCTCTTTGACTCCCCAGATGCTCCTCTGTAGCTCATATGAAAAGAGTTTCCTTTGTCTCTTTTATAACTTGACAAGAACTAGCTAGCAGGCATAGGTATAGATTATGGTTTCTGAGGAGCAGAGACAGAAGTAGGTAACATAAGATAGGAGTGTGGAGCTGTGGAATGATTTCTCACTTGCTTAAAGAGCCCAACAGAACTGTTTAAGGTCTTGTTTGCTCTCTTACCAGGAGTCCCGTGGTGTAGGGGTGAAAAACTTGATCTTGATTTCTATATTGATGTTCCTTGACTAATGATGGTGTTATACCCAGATTAAACTATCATAAATTGAAAATGCATTTACTACACCTAACTTACAGAACACCACAGCTTAACAACACAGTTCTGTAGAGTATCTGTTGTTTACTCTTGTGATCATGTGGCTGACTGAGAACTGTGGCTCCCTGCCTCTGCCCAGCCTTGTGAGAGATCACCCCTTTGAGTCTTAAATCTATCACCACTAAAATAGCCATATAGACCATCATTTCTAGAGAAATTATATGAATAACTTGAGGTAAGACAACTTGAAATTCCTAGCATAGTGCCAGAACTTTGAAAATAAAATGAACCAATACTGTTGACAGTGCCTTCTGGAGCACTGCCGCAGTCTGGCTGGGCACAAACCACGAGCCACTGAAGCAGGAACAAACTTTATTTCTGAACTCCACCAGCACACCCTACACACACTCCCTGGGAATTCTCCTGAATGCCATGCGGCTCGTCCAGCAACCAGCAACCGGAAATATCTCCACCGGAAATATCTCCTCCAGAAATCCATCCTCCTGCACTTCCCCAACCAATGGGAACTCTCCGGGAATCCCCAGGAATCCCCGGGAGAACTCCAAAGTAGCGGCTGAGGCAGATAGTAATGCCTTGCCTGTCAACCAATACTGTTGGCAAAATGCCAGGGGCCATTCCGACTAGGCTGTGGCTCTCAGCAGAGCACGAATAAGAAATCACTGATTATCTTTCCCATGGAATTAAACAGTGATGCCACAGTAGCAATGCTAATGTGAATTAAATAATTTACCTGTTGCTTTTTTTCCTGGATAATTTGATAATAATCATTTTAACACACAGATGATTTTGCAGCCTTGCAGATGAATTTATTCCCAGTACCAAAATCTAAGGAAGGTGGACTAGAACAATGGCAAGGCAGATAGCAGAAAGCTTCGTGGGCCTGGGGCCCTAGCTAGAGTAAACATTAGACTGTAAGCGTTTGTATTCTCATAGTCCAATAGCACAGAAGAAGGAGTGGAAGCAAGCGGCTTTCGATTATACGTCTTTAAACAAGCATGTATTGTATCAAGTCCTATGTGAGCTCAGAGATGACTGTGAGCCAGCCATGTCCTCAGAGAGCTTCCATTCAGGGAGGCATGCCTTCCAAGATCAGCTGCAGATTTAGCACTGCACAAAGTACCTAAGTGCAGCAGAGACAGTGTTAATGAGACATGGAAAGGAAAAGCTGACAGGCATAGACCCCCTTCCCCAGGCCCAGAGATAACCTTGACCAAGGCTGGCATAGTTTGAAGGGCCTGTCCCCATCAGTAGGTCTTGAACCCTTAGCAACAATAAGCAACAATGATGATAATAATTAAAGCACCCAATGTTTTTGAACATTTGTTATGGCTTATGTACTATACTAAGTTCTTACTTAATTCTCATAACCCTATGATGTAGTATATACTCTTACTAACATTTTTACAAATAGAAAAGTGAGGCATAGAGGACTAACAGAACTGGAAGGCACCCAACTCACCTCATTTTAACAAGCTTCATGCATCTGTTATATGTCAAGCCTCATGCTGAGTGCTGGGGAGGAAGAGGTGAGCAAAGCATGATCTCAGTATAGTGGAGATGACAGACAGAGCACAGTAAAGCAGGTATATTCCAGGCCTTCTGCTTGATGCTAAGAACCCAGTGATGAATGAGATGTAGTCCTTTCAAAGATCTCAAACTTTAGTGCAGTATATAGATGTGATAAGTCATATGAGAAATAAGTTCAAAATGGGAGAGAGATTATGCAGTAACTGATGGGCTTAAACCAAAGCCCAAAAGAAACAATGTCATTGAGAATTATAGAGCAGCTCATTGATTTACATCTAAGCCCCCCCCCCCCAAAAAAGATACAGTTTTCCATATTTTAATTCAATTAATAGCTGTTTTTTTTAATTTATTCTATCCCTATTCCTCCCAGGTTTACCAGAACACTACAGAGGGCTATACTACAAGATAGTTAAAGTATTTTTTTACCCCAATGTTTATCCATACTTTCCCCTTGTTTTCCTTTATTCAGTCTGTCTCTTCTGCCTCAAGTGTCTTTTTCCACATCTCCATATCCTTAAGTCCTACCTTTCTCCTAGGCCCTACTCAAATTCCTCCTCCTCCTCCATTTTGATACCCTATCAAAAGGCACCCCACCCTCTCCTCTACTCTCACAGTACCTCAAGGGTGTCTCTCTTGTGGCTCTTACCACTTCCTGCTTTATCTTTCAGTAATGCACTTACTAATCATTTCCTTCTGCTGGTCTGAGCTCCTTAGTGGATGGTTCATTTTGCTGAAACTATGAGGTTATTTGAAATGCACTGAAAATGTATTCTGTAGTGCATTGTGCCTAGTGTGTTTCATTTTCAATCTTAAATTATACCACCTGTCTGGAGGTTTACATTTTTCTGTTAACGACTTTTTTGAAAGTTCCCCCATCATAACACAACTGATTAAAACTATATTAATTTCCTTTAGGTCTGGCCCTATGTGAGCATAATTTAGAGCCAAAGTTCAGGCTTCTTGTTGGAGACTTAAATTATTGACATGTTTTTAGGTTATATTAATGTCTTTTTTCTTTTTAAATTTTTCTGAGGATCCCATTTCTTTTTTTTTAATTTTTTCAAATTATTGATGGACCTTTATTTTATTTATTTATTTATATGTGGTGCCGAGAATCAAACCCAGTGCCTCACACATGCTAGGCAAGTGCTCTACCTCTGAGCCATAACCCCAGCCCTCAGCATGAGGCTTGACATATAACAGATGCATGAAGCTTGTTAAAATGAGGTGAGTTGGGTGCCTTCCAGTTCTGTTAGTCCTCTATGCCTCACTTTTCTATTTGTAAAAATGTTAGTAAGAGTATATACTACATCATAGGGTTATGAGAATTAAGTAAGAACTTAGTATAGTACATAAGCCATAACAAATGTTCAAAAACATTGGGTGCTTTAATTATTATCATCATTGTTGCTTATTGTTGCTAAGGGTTCAAGACCTTACCAGTGGAAATACCAGGTCATGTGTCAAACAAAAAAATAAATATATAAATACAAATAAAATCAAGGGTAGGAAGTAGGGGTTCTTATGTTATGACTCATGGATTTATGAAAGGCCCTTCTATTTGAAAGTATCTTTGTACCCATGATCTGTCATGATTTCTGAAACTTCCATGATATGTGAAATTGTTTTGGAATGCTTTGACTCCTGGGACACATTCAGCCATCTGTAGGAAATGATACTGGGAATTAGGTTGTTAGTATGTCTCTTAGTAGGACTCTGGAAGAATGGGAGACCTGTCTCTTGTTTTGAAAGGGAGAGTCCCCTATTTTGTTTAGGATAGTGTCTGAGCAGAAGACACTTATCTAGAATAGTAAAGTATAGATAAAGCATCAAATTTGTAAGCTCCGAGGACCCACGAATCAAATGAGAGCATTGAGCACTTGGTAAAATGAAAGAACAGGAGAAAGGACAAAGCAGGTTTTACCCGTTTTAAATTGTAGTCATTTGACTACTAAGGCCAACAGAAGCAGTGACATCAAGTTAAACCAGAAAGAGATGTACGCATTCTGTGTAACAATAGCTGGCTTGAGGTAAACTTGTAGGGATCGAGGCCTGAGGGGACATTCTCATCCAAGTCAGCTTCTTTGGACATCAAAATACCATGGTTATTAGAAAACCAGCAGGGACAGGAGAATTGAGGCAGCAAGACAGACTAGGCACACACAAGTTAGTTCACACCAGTCATCAGACAGGATTGTGACTACCTATATGGAATAGAGACTGCCTGTCCCTGCTGTGTAACAGGCAGATCTGGGGAATGACAGGGAAAATCTAGGGCACTGGAGGGAGGCAGATGACTATATTCAGCAATTGGTTGACATAACTGTCATAATTTGATGAATGTGGCTTCCAGACCCTCAGGTTTTATTCATTCAGTAGACACTGAAAGATCTGTTACAAAACTTTAAATTCCATATGGGAAAAATAAGAAGTTAGAATATGCTAGAAGGAAAGGTGACATGGAGTCAGGAAATCCACCTATTAAATTTTGGTCTTAAGCCTCAGTTTCTTCATTTGTAAATGGAAATAATGTAGTAACTGAAAAAATGAAAAGTGATAACACTCATGATATTACTCTGTAAATTGCAGTGTCATTTGTGTGTTTCTAGGGGTTCACCTTGCCATTGTCCAGGATAACCATGTCTATTTTTGAATAAATGATTACTTGTCTCTGACCACCCTGGAACCCTTGGCAAAAAGTTACCTTTGGATAAACAGATTTAATTGCAAATCACTTCACTGCTTTCTTTGTACACAGCTTATTAATATATAAGGCACATCTCCTTCAAACTGCACTCAACACCAGAATGATCATCTCTTTGAAGTACCTCTCAAGGCTCTTCAAAGTGAACTTTGTATATTCTAAATATATAGTGTATTTCAAAGATAACCTCCAAGTGGAATAATGCAGAAATAGACAATTGTATAGTTTTATTATGGAGATAATTATTATCTCCCAGCGAGTGATTCCTGGTCAGAAAATGGCCTAGAGACCATGGGGAGTGCCATTCCATTAAAGCTCAGTTTTGGATCTTAGTTGCAAGGTTATGAGAAGCCTGTGCAGATAAATTATAGGGTTTATGGCAAAAGCAAAACTGTCTCCAAACACAATCCTTTATTTCACTGTCTAGTGTTTTTAATCCCCAATATACATGAATTTGATTTGGCACTTAGAAGCAGGGCAGCTTTCTAAGTTGCTGTATACATTTTGTAGAATAGTGGTGATCTTATTGAAATTAATCTATTTCTTGTAAGTTATATGTATATGGGCTTTTCAGCCTCATCACTCTCAAAATTTATCTGTATCCTCCAGTGAGTAGGTCTCCTCAGTCTTTAACATACTTGTTTTGATTTCATGGATGGACATCCCTGCCTGGCTGACATGTGCACCTTGTGAAATTGCTTCCAGTGTTCTTTCCTTTGTTTTTTCCTTGATGACCAAGCTAACAGAGGCAGTAGTGGTTGTTGTTGGGATGACAGTGAAATGACATGAAGATGAGCTTTAACCTCTGGCCTCCTTTTACCTGTTCCAGTCACCATCCAAGGGACTTAAGTCAGCACTCTACAGAGTGGTCTCACCAAACTCTAAATCTAAGATTCAGACTGAATAACAGGATTCCAAACATCCATTATGGGTGAGGCGGATAAGACCTAACAGTTTGTTAAAAAAGGGTAATTTCTCTGTGGATTCTTTTCACTCTAATACGATACTACTTTTATGTAGAAAAAATTCATGGTCTTCCTTGACCTGTACTGCTTCTTTAAGAATCATGCTACAGGGAGCTCCCCTGACCAATAACATATGAAAGGATCTATCAGTCAATCATCAACTCAAATAATTTATATATATATATATATATATATATATATATATATATATAGAGAGAGAGAGAGAGAGAGAGAGAGAGAGAGAGAGAGAATGTTCAATATGCTATAAAGTGGGAAGACAAAAAGAATATGCCTTCCACTTGCCTCGTTCACAGTCTAATGAGGAAAAGAGTCATTTTTTTCCATTTATAGTGACCTATAACTTTTCATACACTGCTGGATATCTTGACATGGTAATGACACAAGGGAATGATTGAAAAGTGGACAGAGGCCAAGGGAAAAAGAATTAAATGTGGATATAGCCATTCTCAGGGCTCCATTTTGAAATACTGGGATTGCAGTTTCAAAGGGTTATTTTGAAATCACACCCCATGGCACTGCAGATAATAGAATCTTGCTGTCACTGGAGGTAACAGAATGGTTGGTAATAGAATGAAATGAATAAGATGAGAAATTGGGATGAGTTACAGTTCATTTTCTTTTAGCAAAGAGTCTACTTTACAAACCATGACAGAATAAAGTCACCACTGAACAAAAGAAGGCTAGCCATATGACTTCAGGCATGTTACTGAGGCTCTTTGGGTTTCTGCTTCCACATCTGCAAAGCCATTAATGGGATTTTCCTTTTCTATTTCCTAGGCTTGTTGTGAGATGATACATTAGAAGGGCTTTGCCAATGGGAACATACATTAAAAATGTATTCAATTGTTAATAGGACCTAATAAAGGTAGACTTGCCTTCATTAATGACTGGTATGTCCTTAAAAACCTCCACATTCTTTTAAATTAGGTCAGTTATGCTACACTTTACAAGGCTCTCTTGATTTCTTTTTCTGACTTCTCTCCCAGATACTAATTATTGGTTCCAAAAAGATATGATTTACATGCCATAATGTTCCTTTTTTTAAAAGTATACAGTTTTGTGGGTTTTAGTGTGTTCAAGAAGTTGTACAAAAATCATCACTATCTAATTTCAGATTATTTTCATTACCTCAAAAGAAAATCCTGTAACCATTAGCATATTACTCCCAATTTCTCTCTTCCCCCCACCCCTGGAAATCACTAATATATTTTATATATCTGTGGATTTGTCAACTCTTAATATTTCATATAAAATAAGGCAATCAAATATGTGGTCTTTTTATCTGGATCCTTTCACTTAGCATAATATTTTCAAGGTCCACCCATGTTGTAGCATGTATCAGTACCTCATTCATTTATTTGGCTGATTAATATTGCACTATATGGAAATACCACATTTTATTTATCTATTCATCATCATTGTGTTGATTTTACTCTTTGTCTGTTAAGACTAATGTTTCTGGTACTGGGGTTGTGGCTCAGTGGTAGAGTGCTTGCCTAGCATGTGTGAGGCACTGGGTTCGATTCTCAGCACCACATATAAATAAATAAAGGTCCATCAACATCTAAAGAATATTTTAAAAAGAATAATGCTTCTACAAATATTCATGTGCAAGTATCTGTATGTACACATTTTCATTCTGTTGTTTATATACATTGAAGTGAATTGCTGGGTCATATGGTAACTCTAACTTTATGAATAACTGCCAAACTGTTTTCCTCAGTGACTGCAACATTTTATATTTTCTTGTCAGTATTTTATCAGGGTTCTAATTCCTACATATCCTTGCCAGTACAAATTATTATGTTTCTGTTGTGGTTGTTGTTATTATTATTATTATTACTACCATCATAGTATGTAGAAAATTGTGGTTTTTCATTGTGGATAGCATTTTACTAGTAGCTAAAATGTATGTCTTTTATGTCTTTTTAGCCATCTGTGTATCTTCTATGGAGAAATAACAATTAATATATTTGCCTATGTTTTAATTAGATTATTTGTCAGTTAGTTATTGAGTTGTGTGTGTTTTATGACTTCTGGATACAAGCCTCTTATCATATATGTGATATGCAGACATATTCTCCCATTCTGTAAGTTTTTTTTTCACTTTTATAATGGTATCCAACCAAGAACAAAATATTTTATTTTGATGAAGTCCACTTTATCTAGTTCCTCTTATTATTTGTGTTTTTGTTTCTTATCTAAAAATTCATTGCCTAACCCAAGTTTGCATAGATTTATACGTATGCTTTCTTCTGTGAAATTTGTGGTTTTGGATGTTAAAATTGGGCTTGTTTAGTTTGAGTTAATTTTTGTATATGATGTAAGATAGAGATCTAGCTTCATTATTTTACACAAGTATATCCTGCTGGCCTAGCATTATGTATTGAAAAGAGTATTGTTTCTCCATAGAGTTGTCTTGATATACTTGTCAAAAAACTATCACAAATGTACGACTGTTTTAGTTTTTTTGTTGCTGTGACCAGAAGACCTGACAAGAATAATGTAGAGGAGGAAAAGTTTATTTTGGCTGACAGTTTCAGAGGTCTCAGTTCATAGATAGCTGACTCCATAGCTGTGGGCCCAGGATGAAACAGTACATCATAGTCAAAGGGCATGACAGAGGGAAACAGCTGAAAATGGGGCAACAGGAAGCAGAGAAGGGGTGCAGAGAGCATGTTCCACTCATCTTGGACCAAATATAAACCCCAAAGTCACCCCCAATGTCCTACCTCCAGCCACACCCTATGTGCCTACAGTTATCACCTAGTTAAACCAGATCAATGGATTAATCCACTAATAAGGTTCAACTCTCATAATCTAATCATTTCCCCTCTGAAAATTCTTAAATTGTGTTATAAAAGAGGTTTGGGAGGGTACCCCATATCTATTTGTTGTTGTTGTTGTTGTTGTTTTGATCATTTTATTATTTATTTATTTATTTATTTTACAGTAGAATGCATTTTGACACATTGTACACAAATAGAGCACAACTTCTCATTTCTACAGCTGCACATGGTGCAAAGTCACTCCACTAATGTAATCATACATGTATATAGGGTAATAATGTCTGTCTTTTTCTACCATCCTTCCCATTCCTACAACCCCACCCCAACCCTTCACTCTCCTCTACACAAACCATAGTTCCTTCATTCTTCCCTATCCTCTGGACCCACTATGGATCAGCAGACGCTTCATATCTGAACCATAACAATTAACCTTACATCTGGACTCTTAAGTTCTATTTTGCTAAACTGTATGTCTATTTTTATGCAACTAATCTATCCTCTAGTGATTTATTCCTCAGCCCCTTGATTATGAGGGATGCATTGCTTAATTTCCGCATACTTGTGAATTTCTCAAACTCTTCTCTGTTACTTCTATTTTTATTCCATTTTGATCAGAAAAAAATGTAGGACTCCAATCATTTAAATTTATTGATAGTTTTATAGCCTCAAATATGTTTATGTTTTACTGAACAATGTTTCATGTGCTCTTAGGGAGAATGTGTATTGTGGTCTTTTGCAGTGGAGTGTTCTATAGATGTCTGGTATATCTGATTTGTTTATAGTGTTGTTCATGTTTTCCCTTTCCCTAACTTCTGCCTAGTTTTTCCATTAATAATTGAAAGTAGGGTATTTAAGTCTCCAACAATTATTATTGGATTGTCTATTTTCCATTCATTATTTCTGATTTTTATGTTTTAGTTGGCTCTGTTATTAGGTGCATGTGTTTATCATTGTTACATCTTCTTAATGGAGTCAAATTGTTACCATTATAACATGTCCCTCTTTATCTCTACTAACAATTTTTGTCTTTGCATCTATTTTGTCTGATACTCAAATAGCTGCTCCAGCTGTCCTTTGGTTTCTGTTTGCAAAGAATATTTTTTTCCATTAATTTCTTTAACCTAGTTCTCTCTTTTATTCTAAAGTATCTCCTATAGACAGCATACAGCTATATCATACTTTTCATCCATTTGGAAAATCTCTTAATGACAGTGTTTATTTCATTTATATTTAATGCAGTTGCTGATAAGGTACAATTTGCAGCTGTTAAAACTCCTGGTTTGTTCTTGCTGATTTCTTTTGTTGTCTTTGCTGTTTGCTTGTTTAGTGACTTTTTAAAAACCTAACTCTAGATTCCTGAGTCTGTGGCAGAGTTTTTCAAAGTACTCTATGGATATTTCATTCCTGGTTTTCCCTTTTAAGCTTTTTCATGAGCTTGTTATTTACCCTAGTTGTTATCTACCAACTCATCCAGCCTCTATGTTCAACATTTGTCTCTGATTATTTCCTACAAAATCCCCCAGGGAAAAAGCTGTTCACACTGGGCAAGCTCTGAGTCAAGTTAAACAAACACATCCTTCAGAGTAGAATCTTCCAGGGAATTTCTAAACAGCTCAAATAATGAAAATTTTCTGAGAAAGGAGCTTTTAAAAAGCCCCATTCAGCCTCAACCAGGTTATACCAAGCTTCTAGTCTTCAATGTCGCCTCAGGCTATTGGTTTTCATGACTACCATGGAACTGGGGAGTGGAGATAGGCAATATGCAAGTTAAAATGCCATAAAACATGATATGCTTATCAAGATTTTGCAATTTTTCTTTTTAATATATGGTCCCGATTACTGAATATCATTAGCTAATTTCTATAGTTCTGAAAATGTTGATTCTGACTTTTTTGCCAGGCTTTTTTTTAATGCAGGACCAAATTTATGGTGTTCTTCATTCCACCATTTTCACTGATATCACTGCTATCTACGAATTTTTAGTTGAGCACTCCTCAACTTTCAAAAACTAGAATATCTACTGTGTTTAGGACTAATGGACTAATGTGTGTCCAGGGAAAATTTAGAGACAGGAGGTTTCCATATCTCACTCAGAATTAAAAGTTTTTGATCTAGGTCAAAAACCTATAAGGTCACAAATGATCTGTACTGTTATTACCTCTGGGACCTCATCTTCTACCATTTTTCTCCTTACTGTAGTTGCACTGGCCACTTGGCCAATACTTGGATATGGTAGGCACACTTCCACCTCAGGGCCTTTTCATCAGCCATTTCTTCTTCTGGAAATTCTCTTCCTTGAGATATCTGTATGTTTTATTTCCCCCACTTCCTTCAAGTATTTGCCAAAATGGCATCTCAGTGAAGCCTGCCCCCACCATTCAATTCAGATTTGCTCTTCTCCAGCCTTCTGTATCCTCTTTACAATGATTTTTGTATATTGTTCTTGTTGCTTTCCAGCACACCATTTAATTTCTTGATTTTTTGGATTTGTTATTTATTGCCTGCTTCCTCTCCTTCTGTAAACCCACACACAAAAATTAAAATGTATATTCCTCAAGATGGAAATTATTGTTGTCCACCTATATATTCCAGGTACCTGGGATATATAACATTGCCCAGCCCAGAATAGATAATTAATATGCCTTATTAAATAAAATGCCAGCATGCTTTCATGCAAAAGTAAATGAGTTTCTTAATTCTACATGGATTTTTCCTGATATCTAATTTGTTTCATGGGCATAGAAGGTAGTGTCTAACAGATTCTGGCACTTAGTAGGAGTTTAGTAATTTTTTACAGAATGACATAATATACACTGGGCCCCATTTCCAACACTTTATTTATCTAGTACTGTTGTATAAACCAAATGTTCCACCTAAGTGAACTTTCCCAAATAACTGATCTCCAAAATATCTAAGATTTAATAATTTTACATATCTCTTAATGGAATAGGTAAATTGCTTGGCATGCCTTCCAGAGCATAGCAGAATGACTGCAATTTAAGATTTTTGTTGATATTTGAGAAGTTATGAAAAAAGGATAGAAATAAGAGTCAGATACTTGGTTGTGGTAATGACTTCATCTTTTATTTAACTGTATGAGTATGGGCAATTCTGTTAACCATTCTGAGCCATAGTTTTATTATAGGTAAAAGATAATTATAACTTCACTGAATAGCTCATAGGTTAGTGTGATATTCAAGGAAGAAAATTTGTAGGAACACTATCTAAGTTGTAAAGCTACCTATAAATGCAAGTGATATAAATGTTTATTATTTGGGAAAGGGCTGAGTGTATATGAACTGTTTTCTATGTATGAAATTTTAGGGAACAGAAAAGGGGCATGCTCAACATGAAAGTGGTTAAGCCCAAATAACACTAATATTACTTTCATTTTGAAAATAATTTTTCATTCCTGATAATTGAAATTCAGCCTCTTTTAAACTGAAACTTCACACTTCTCATTGCTCTGGATTGTTAACAATTATTGTTATTTGGGAGCCAAGGATGACTCTTCTGTTTTCCAGGAAAATCTCTGGTGCCCTTGGTGCTGAAATGTGCTCCAGAATACATAGATCCAGAGCTACCTAGGGACTCTTGGAACAGTGGTGGAGGGGGGAGATGATATCATAACTCTTTGTCAGCTGATGTTACTCAAGTTAGCCCTGATGTGGTTTTGGAGGATTTTGTTTGTTCTCTTCTTGTTTTGTCATCAAGGAAAGCCAAGAACCATATACCTTTGAGTTTTTCTGATCTTTTGAATAACAAATGGAAATGATTAGTTTATACTCTTTACACTATACAAGAATTTTAATCTGCTGGCCGTAGGAGAACTTTATGTCATTTTACTCATTTTTGTCAGTAACTATTTTTTATTTTTGTTCATAATTAAGTTTATATCAACATTTTGGGAAGTTATAAATAAATTTATAAATTTATTTTTATATAAACATAATATTTTTACATATTTATAGGGTATAGTATGATAATTTAATACATATATACAATGCATAATGATTAAATCAGGTTAAAAAGAACTTCCAGCTCTTCAAATAATCATTTATATGAGTTGGGAATGTTCATACTCACATACTTATTTTGAAATATTACTATAGATTATTGTAGTCAGTAGTTACTATTATATGCTATGGAAAACCAGAACTAATTCCTCCTATGATATTCTTTTAGGGAACACAAATATATGGGAACAAAATGCATTATCTTCATAGCCAAGTGAATGATCTAGGTGGACCTTTCTCCATAGATGCAGTCTTTCTGACTCCTTAGACTCTGATGGTTGGAAGGAAAAGCCTAGGACTTCTTTAAGTACCAACAGTGCCCCACTAGTTTCCAGATGGCATTTTTCTGTTCATGCTTATGGGCCAGTTCTTGTAACTGGTCTAATGGGAGTAATCACCAAACAGCAGGCCAAAACAAGGATTAAGGGAAGGAATACTCAAACCTGTTTGGCTGTTTTAAGGTAGTTGTAAAAGTAAAATCTTTATTTTAAATAGAAATAAAATAGTAAAAGGGTGCTCTTGTACATTGCTGGTGGGACTGCAAATTGGTGCGGCCAATTTGGAAAGCAGTATGGAGATTCCTGGGAAAGCTGGGAATGGAACCACCATTTGACCCAGCTATTGCCCTTCTCGGACTATTCCCTGAAGACCTTAAAAGAGCATACTACAGAGATACTGCCACATCGATGTTCACAGCAGCACAATTCACAATAGCTAGACTGTGGAACCAACCCAGATGCCCTTCAATAGATGAATGGATAAAAATTATACACAACGGAGTATTACTCTGCACTAAAAAATGACAAAATCATGGAATTTGTAGGGAAATGGATGGCATTAGAGCAGATTATACTAAGTGAAGCTAGCCAATCCCTAAAAAACAAATGCCAAATGTCTTCTTTGATATAATGAGAGCAACTAAGAACAGAGCAGGGAGGAAGAGCAAGAGGAAAAGATTAACATTAAACAGAGAGGGAAAGGGAGAGAAAAGGGAAATTGCATGGAAATGGAAGGAGACCATCATTGTTATACAAAATTACATATAAGAGGTTGTGAGGGGAATGGGAAAAAAAACAAGGAGAGAAATGAATTACAGTAGATGGGGTAGAGAGAGAAGATGGGAGGGGAGGGGAGGGGGGATAGTAGAGGATAGGAAAGGTAGCAGAATACAACAGTTACTAATAGGGCATTATGTAAAATTGTGGATGTGTAACCGATGTGATTCTGCAATCTGTATTTGGGGTAAAAATGGGAGTTCATAACCCACTTGAATCTATTATATGTAATATGAGATGTCAAGAGCTTTGTAATATTTCGAACAACCAATAAAAAAAAATTAAAAAAAAGAAAGAAAAGAGTATGTTTGATCAAGGCTGATTGAATAGTTTGGAGTTTTTGTTGATTAGCAAATCACCAATTTCACATCCTGTTTCAACTGTAAATCTTAACTCTTTCCAATCCCCATGCCTTCTTAGATACATCATCCTTTCTGCCTGAAATGCCTTACCAACAATTTGTTTGCTTAGTAAAATTTTATGTTTTATCAAGATTAATCCTTCTGTGAAATACAATTTCTAACTCATCTTTAATCTCAGGAGTTAACATCTGTTAACTGTTAGCATTTATCTTTCTATAAAGATTTTCATCATCTTGTTTTTATCTTCTGATGGCATTTCATAACAACTGCTACTCTCTTTTGTCCAATTCATTTACACCTTCTGTTAGGTTCTATATATATAAACTCAGTAATCCACTATATGTATTTTACTCAAAATTTAGTGCTTGCTTGTGTGTGCCAGACATTGTATTAATTGGTTTTCATACACTATTTCATTTAAATGTCACAACAGATCTGGGTGTTCTTATTTTATTTTGCAGTAGGCAAAATTGAAGTCCAGAGAAGTCAAGTAACTTGTACCAAGTTACAACTAGTAAGAAACAGAGAAAAGATTTGAATAAAAATCTTGTCAATCTACCAAACCTCCCCTTTTTTTTTGGTACTAGGGATTGAACTCAGGGACACTCGACCACTGAGCCACATTCCCAGCCCTATTTTGTATTTTATTTAGAGACAGGGTCTCACTGAGTTGCTTAGGGCCTCATGGTTGCTAAGGCTAGCTTTGATCCTACTGTCTCAGCCTTCTGAGCCACTAGGATTGCAGGTATGTGTCACTGTACCTGGCCCCATTTCTTTTTGACTATATTATACTGGCTCTTTTATTTTCTTTAGTTTCCACTGATTCCTATATAAGTATTGCATCTTAGTCTTTGAGCACCCTTCTGGGGCTTTCCTAGAATCAGAAATGAATTTTGACTTCTTAATGCTTTGGGTCCATCACTGTATGACTTCCTAAGCAGGAGTTGTTCAAAATATTCTTTGAGATTTGTAGTGATTAGGAGGGAAGTTATTTTCTCCTTCTCCTTGCCCCAGATAGTATTGCTTTCAACCCCAGTGATATGTGATATGATAGACCACTTTGAGCCCAGTGAGGTAGCACCTATGCTTGACAAAAGCTTCTTGAACTTTTCTTAAAGTGGTCACACAGCTCAACACTTCTTTAATAGGGTCTAGACTTGAGATTTTCTTTCTAAATATTTCCCTTATCCCTATCCACCTTTTTCTCCTCCATTTCCCCATCCTTGTCCCCATCCTTGTTCTTCCACTTCCCTCCTCCTCTTTCCCCTTTCTCTCTATGTCTCTCTACCTGTCCCCCCATTCTTGTTCAGTATCATTTAAGTGTTTTGTAAGGAGTACACCATGATCACCTTGATAAGTTGCTTTTGATTTTTTTAAGAAATCAAATCAGAAGAGCACCCAAAAGCAGAGCACAATGCTTGTGTGTGTCTGAACTACAGATTAAATTGTAGTTATCAAATTTGATCTCAGGTGACTTACACTTTAGAACTATATAGGATGAAAAATATGAATAATTTGATTAAATCTCTTTATCATGGAGTACTTTATAAGTAAAAAAATTAAGTGCAGTCTTTGAGTGCTACACAATAAAGATTTCAGCAGGTTCTTTATTCAACTTTGATCAGCTCTTCCTAAGTTTCACATGATTCCAGGAGCATGCTCATCATTCTAATAATTCTGCTTTATCAGGTACCTATATTTTGTTAGATGCTTCATGTAACATTTTTTTAATTGTCACAGCTCTGCAAAGGTAGATATATTATACTCCCTATTTTGTACAGAAATAAAAGAAAGATAATCATAGAAGTTATATTATTCACTGAAGGCCATGCTATTTGCCACCAAAAAGTGGCATTGCTGGGATCTATAAGCCAGTCCCTCTGACTCTTATATCCATGTGCCTGTATCCACATGGTATTGCTTTGACAACTAACAAATATTAAGAACAACTAATAGAATCTACCATGTATGCCTGATGGTTCTTAATCTCTGTACTATTAATTTATTGAGAGATTATTGAATTCATCTAAGCACAGCATCCCATCATTTTATATGAAGAAATTGAACTTCAAAGGAAAGCAGTATTATTTCCAAGGTCTCATAATGAGCCAGTGGAGGTAAGGCATGACCAAGACCTCCTTGTCTCATTTCATAACTCTCATCTAATCTTTTGACTTATTACAACTTCATGTGTATTTATGTTACAGTAAATTACAAACTCCTAAAAGGCAAGAACTATGATTTCTCTTTCTGTCCCATAGACTTTGGCACAGAGCTGGACCATTGGACTTTTAGTAAGCATTTGTTTAACTGAATAATTGATATTTTGGGCAATAATGGAGACACCATTTCTGACCATGATAGAAGAGCCGCCTCCCTAATTACACAGTGTAGTGACTATAAATTGTAAAGTAGGGTGTACTGGGTAGAGCTGTTCTTGGTTTCCTCTATACAGTATTATAGAATCTAACCTTTTTTGTTGGGTAGATAGGAAGCCCAAAGAGAGGAAAGAATTATCCCATGGTCACAGGGACATTTCACAACAGAACTGGCATTATTTCAACTTACATTTAGAGCAGAAAGTGCATGTAAATAACAAAATTTTTAAATTAGGAAAGGTTAAAAAGTGAAAAAATAGTGCCCTCATTTCACAGATCTAAAATTCTATTTTACACACAAATATGCTTTGTTAGTTCTGTGTATGCTTATAGACATAATACATATATATACAGGCATACAAAATAAAGCAATTTTCTTTGTACACCTCATGTTCTATATTTTTTTCTGTGTTTTTAATAATTACTTCAGTTTTGGGATATTATTCCATATCAGTACTTCATATAGAACTACCTCACTTTTTAATGACTGAATTGTATGACTACATTATAATGTATTTAACTAGCCCTGTATTGATGACCATTTAGGTTACATCCAGTCTTCGTGCTATAATAAATGTTATAGTTTGTGTCCTCACATATGTTATGTCACACCTGTGCAAACATGTACTGGGACAAAACATATGTTTTATTTAATTTTGAAAGCCTTTTCCAGCTATCGTTCAGAAGGATTGACAGACTATCGTGCAAAATTTGAATTGGGAAAAATGGATAAATGACAGTTACTTTTCATTTTTTGAGAGCTTTACTTTCATGACCTTGAGGAAGTATATAGCCCAGAGATTTTTTAAATGATCAATCCCTACTCTACAACACATTTAAATGAGAATTCAGTTTAAAGAAATGTGATTTGTACACTACTGTTCAGGAACACATCTACTGGGCAAAGCAGGTGAAGATGGCAATATGTTTCTAAAATACAATTGAGTCTACACAGGCTGTGATCCCAATCATATTATCATACCTCAGAGGTGCACTTAAATGGAAGTGTAGGGAGAAAATAACAAGGGGGTCAGACTCAGCTAGAAGGGAATAAAACTACCATAAGGATAGAACAAGTGGTGTGGTCATATATTGGCTTTCTTGGGCGGGGGGAGGCTGGAAACTGTTTTGTGGTGATTGCTGATTTCCACAATGTAGTTATTCCTATCATGGCCCATTCCAGACTATAAATGTGATAATTCTGAATATGAATTTGGGAAGATGTGTTTAAAGTCTATGTTTCAAGTCAGTCTAAGCCAGCTCTAGCATCACACTGTGCAGAACATAAGGGAAAGCCGTGTGAGAACATAAAAATTTGGTCTCAACTAACATCTTGACGAAAGTGAGCTGGGCTAATACTCATAGCGTTTTGCTTAGTGACATTAGATCCTCTACTTCTCCCAGATGATTTATCCAAATCTGAACTGAACAACATCATCTGTTTGATGTTCCACATATTCCTTACCTAAGTGGCCTGAACCCCTCTGGTCTCCAAAGGAGGGGGAAAAAGGGAAGGGATTTTGTGAATTGGCAGGTGTGCTTTCACTGTCAAGTATTCATCCTGTTATGAATCTAGTGTCAGCTGCAAACGTCCATGAGAAGATGACTCCTGTGCAAAAATCCAACCTCAGCAGTTTTGTCCCATAGATAACCATTAGAAGCAGTGGAGGAGCTTTTAAAAACTTAAGTTGTCCTTAGTTTATCCCTCAATCAATGAAATCAGAACCACTGACAGTGAGACTAGGTGCCAAAATTTTGTAAATGTTCCCCCTAGTGATTCTTATTCACAGCCAAGATTGAGAATTACTGCCCTGAACAACCTGGTCCTGCCATCTGATCAACTTTTTCTACCACCTCCTCTCCTTCATTGCATGCTGGCTACACTGGTCACTTGGTATTCCAAGAACATATCAACTTAATTCATGACTTTCAGCCTGTGTATTTGCAGTTCCTTCTGCTGGGAATGTTCCTCCCCTGCCTCTTTGCATGTCTGGTCCCCTCCTATCACACAGGTCTCAATGCAGCTGCCACATCCTCAGAATCTTTCCGCCAAACACTCCTTCTAAATTAGTCTGCCCCATTCAATCACACCACCTTGTTTCATTTACTTCATTAAATGTGTCAACAATCTGAAAAGATCTAATGTATTATCACTCAATTTTTGTTTGTCTACTTCCACCAAAAGATACCTAACTTGAGGACAAACCCTTTGACTGTACTGTTCACTTTTGTTTCCTCCAACACCTAGAAAAGTCCCTGGAGCATACAATCAAAGATTATTCCTCAACTATCAGAGAAAAATTATTGAATTTTTTCATGATTAAGCTCAATAATGGATTCAAATACTTTAGAATGTTCAGGTTTGAACTGCAGAGCATGTCAATCAAGACTATTTGTGGTCTAGGTACCATCTAATTTCTCAGTCTCACCTTCTTCTGCTTCCTATCCTCTTGAAGAATGAGGTCTGTGTGGACCACAGTAGTTGGGCAAGGTGATTCTGGAGGTAGACGCTGCAGAGATAACTTTAGCAGAGGTGTGGTTGTGTGTGTGCAATAGGGGTAGAGGGCACAGGACAGAATGTCTTTGAACAGGACAGAGGCAAGTAAAGAGAGCACCATGGTTAGAAGAGGGCCACTGATAGAAACAGAATACATGAGCCTGTTACAGTGGCACACACCTGTAATCCTAGCAGCTCAGGAAGCAGGAGTATCTCAAGTTCAAAGCCAGCCTCGGCAACTTAGCAAGGCCCTAACAACTCAATGAAACTCTGTGTGTAAATAAAATATAAAAAAGGGCTGGCAACATGGCTCAGTGCTTAAGCACCCCTGAGTACAATCCCTGGCATAGATAGATTGATAGATTGATAGATCAATAGATAGATAGATATATAGATAAAATACATAACAGATTCAGAAACTTTACATATAACCCTTCTAATATATCTAATATAGTCCTTTTCTAGATCACTTTCAGATACATTCTGTATTGTTTTGTACAACTCTATGAAGTGGACAACACCACTATTTTAATTATTATTATTATTATTTTTTATGAAGGAGCAGGGCCCAGACATCCAATTAAAAATAAAACAGTGAAGCTGAGATTTCACACCAACCCTTTTGACTGCCAGTCTAGTGATATTTACATTTCCATTGTATGGAGCTTGTGCCACATCGTGGAAGGTACTAAACTCCAGGGAGTCTGGGTTTGATTCCTGTTCCTTTTAACTGAAGCTGCCCCTTCTCACTAAAGCTAGCTGTTAAGTTCAAAAGAAAGAAGTGTGCTTATGGGCTTCATGACCACTCTCAAGAAGCGTCTCTGTAGGGCATTAGCTGAGGACCCCTGCTGACGGCCCATCCATCATATGGTGTTAACTGCTACCTCTAGGTGGATGCAAGAGAGCTAACAGTCACATCCTTGGGGTCACAGAGATCCTTCCATAACACAAGAGACCTGCATTTTGCCAGGACTGTGTGCTTAGAGCTCTCTTGACTGTTCCACAGGCCCAAAAGCAATAACCTAGGAGAAAAAAGTAGCTAAGACTCAACCGTGCTTTCAAGAATTTTCAGTGAAATGCACCCTTGAGTGATGAGGCCAAAAGTTCTGGACTGCCTCAGCCCCATAAGACACATGACCATAAACAGACCTTGGGCTGATTCTTTTCAATTGAGATCACTCAGGAGAGGAACCCTTAACTATTCCTTCCTAAAAGATTGTGCTTTTGTTTTTCAGGAAAAACCCTTAGAGTCAAGTGAGTTGAGATTGGAAAAGTAAGATAAGAATGCAGACTGCCTTTAATCTCTTAGAGTCACACTCAGATATATTGTGAGATTCCCCAAAACTTCTAATGTGAATAGTAGGCTCTTGAACCCACCTTCTTTATGTGAGTATTGTTCTCTTACTGTGATCTACATCCCTTTCTTGTTGTATATCAGGGGATTTGCAATTAAAAGAGGTTAAGTGAGAAATCTCTCTCTCTCTCTCTCCCTCCCTCCCTCCAACCCCTGCATACATGTGTGTCTGTGTGTGTGTGTGTGTGTGTGTGTGTGTGTATTTACACATAATGACTCATTGAAGCAGCAAGGCTAGCCCTCAGATCTTCGACCTTTCTGCTCTGTGCTCTTCTTTATTGTTATGCCCTGCCTCTGTCTTTGAAGCACAGGGCCAGGGCCCATTTCAGAGTACATATCACGTTGACATCATCACTGCACACATATCATACAGACCTGGCTTGCAGTCCTGCTTCAGCTACCTACTAGCTTCCAACATTCAACATTTCTGACTCTATTTCTTTTCATCTCTAAAATAAGAATAGTAGCTACCAGGAAGATATGGGGCAAGAGTTAAATAAGATAACACATTTGTGGTCACCTTGAGGAATGCCAATAAAAATACAGTGCTTTCCCTCTTTGCATACCTCTTCTTAGGCAAGCCAAGCACTATTCTTCCTTGTCTCTCTGAAGAGGCAACAGGTAGATTTAGAACATATAGGGCATATAAGCAAGACAAGATACAAAAGATTTGTCAGGTATATTGCTCAGTTATACTGGTTAAATAGAAGGAATATGGCAGCCTGGATTGAAACAGTGCTGTATTCTCTGGTATTAGTACGCAGTTTGTGTCTTTCATTTCCTAATATATGAATTGAAGATAATGGTCTCTATCCTCTCTGTTGTGAAGAAGGCCTAGTGACAAAGAATATAAAGATGATTTCAAAATAAGAAAGTAAATTTGCAGAGAACATAGTGGTCAATAGACCAGAGTTTTAGTCCCATCATTGTTATTGACTCATTATACAATCTTGAGTTCATTCTGATCCTGGATCTCAGTTTCTCCATCTGTAAAATGATAATGTTGAACCACATTGTATCTGTGAAGGTCCTTGCCTATTCTGACATCCAAGGAAATCCTTACTTAAATAATAATACATTGGATCTGTAGGGTTATTTATGCTTCAAATGCTATTTTCCCTATTTTCTCTATTATCTCATGTGAGCTTAGTATTCATACTGCTGGAATGGGAATGAGGACACCTGTTTTTTGTCTCAATTTTGACAATGACACATAGTGTGACCTTAAGCAAGTCTCTTCCATTCTCTGAATCTCTTCTCCTCAATCTGTAAAATAAGGGATATGAAGATTGAACTAAAGCAGTAGGTTAATAAACTGCTCCACAAATCACTGGGTTGACCTACAGCCTTTCTCTAAAGGCAACCATAAGGCTATGCCTGTAGAGAAGAGGAAGAAAGGAGTGGATTGGCAGGAGGAGTTTCACATTTTTTATACCTGCTTCAGACAAATTAGGTTCAATTTTATCTGTTGTGTATATGGAGCTTCTATGTAATGTTTTTTACAAAGGTCACAGCAAAAGAAAAAAAAAACCTTGATTGGTTTCCTTTATGAAAGATTCCATATATAAATGAGATCAGGCACTATTTCTCTTTTGGTGCTTGATCTGTTTGTTTCACATAGCATATTGTCCTCCAGTGTCATCTATGATGCCATACATGACAAAATGTCCTTTATTTATTTATTTAGTTAGTTTTGGTACCAGGGATGGATCCTAGGGTCACTTGATCACCAAACTACATTTCATCTCCTTTTTTTAAAAATTAAAATTTGAGGCAAGATCTCACTAATTTGCTCAGCGCCTCGCTAAATTGCTGAGGCTGGCTTTGAACTTGTGATCCTCCTGACTCAGCCTCCCAGGTCACTGGGATTACAGGTGTGTACCACCACAGCCAGCTCAAATTTTCCTTCTTTTAAAAGACTGTATAGCATACTATAGTGATGAAGCCACATCAGTGTTTATAGAGCACAATTCACCAAAGTTAAGCCATGGAGCCAACCTAGGTGCCCCTCAATAGATGAATAAATAAGATGTGGTATAGATTCACAATGGATTATTACTCAGCCATAAATAAGAATGTCTTTATGACATTTGCCAGTAAATGGATGGATCTGGGATTATCATGCTAAGTGAAATAAGCCAATCCTATAAAACCAAAGGATGAATATTTTCTCTGATATGTGGACACTAATCCAAAATTGGACAGGGGGATGAAAAAAGTATAGAAGAAAGATTAGTGGATTAGACAAAAGGGAATGAAGTGAAGGGGGTAGGGATGGGACATGGAAAGACAGTGGAATGAATCTGACATAACTTTCCTAAGTACATATATGAATATAGCATGGTGAATTTCACCATTATTACATTCAGAAGGCACTAATTAAAACAATAACTACAAGTAGATGGCAGAAAGATCAATAGAGAAAAGGGAACAGGGACTGAGAGAGGGCAAGGGAAAGGGAAATACTGGGGACTGAATTAGAACAAAGTGTAGTCCATGCTTTCATAATTATGTCAAAATAAAGTCTATTGTATGTAAGTATAAAGAACCATCAAAAAGGATGAATAGTATTCCATTGTGTATATATACTTTTGTATGTTTAGGTTTTTTTTTTTCTGTTAATAACTATTGCAAATAATGCTGAAAAGAGATCAAATCAGAATAAACAGAAAATGGAGGTTACCAGGTAGTGATAGGCAGTTAATGGGGGCAAAGGATGATATTGGTTGAAGGACACAAAATTTCAATTAGAAGGAATTACCTTTGTGATATATTGAATAACATAGTGACTATAATTCTTAATAATGCTTTTTATGTTTTAAGATTGCTCAAAGAATGCATTTTGCATGTTCTCACCACAAAAGCATAATCAGGTGAAGTGATAGACATGTTAATTAGTTTCATTAATCTTTCCACAATATGTTCATATATCAAAACATCACATCATGCTCCATAAATATAATTATTTCTCAATTAGTTTTTTAAAACTTGGATATATGAACTCTAAGCCTCAGGTATTAAAAATAGAACCAAGCATATATACTGTTTGAAAACTTCATTTTTGTTGTTTTAAAAAACCAGTATGTTGTGAGCATATTTCCAAGTTACAAAAGAAATACATTGAGATCATCATTAATAACTGCACAGTGTTCCTTTGCACGAATATGAAATACTTTATTTAACCATTACCCTAATGTTGACATTTAAATGTCTCTAATTTGCTTGTTTAAATAATACTAAAATTAACTTTTTTGCGTGTTTTCTGATTATTTTCTTATAAAACATTCCTAGAAGTGGAATTTCTAGTAAAAGCTTGTCGATTTTTAATTTTTTGAAATTTATTACAAAATTACTCTCTAAAAATGTGCACTCCCACCAACAATACCTCTTCACAAATACTTAGTTATTCACCTTAATCAATCTGATTGTAAACATAATATTTAATTTGTATTTCTATGATTTCTAGGGAAGTTGAACAATTTTCATGTTTATTGATAATTTGTATTTCTTGTTTAATTATCTATTTATGCCTATTGCCTATTTTCTATTGTACTGATTATTTTTACATATCAAGGATAATTTTTCTTAGTTTGTGGTTTATCTTTAAATTTTATTATATTTGTTTAATATAAGAAATTTAAAACATTTTTGTTGAAAAATGTCAAAATGCTCACTTATATTTTCTTTATTTTCATGTTTAAAAAGTCATTTTCTACCTTCAAAATTTTTAATTTTCACCTGTATTTTCTAATAATAGTTCAGTGATTTCCTTTTATATGTATTGACCTCATTAATTCAGCTGAAGTTTCATCTTAACTAGTAATATAACTATTTTATTTCCAAATAATTAACTAGTTGTTCCAAAACAAATTTAGTGAATTATCCCATCCTTTCTTCACTGAATTGGTATTATGTATTACATACAGTATATCTGATTTTGGCTTTTCAGGATTCTTCTTTCAATTTACCTTCACTGGAACAATATCAAACTATTAATAATTGTTGTGGCCTAATAATATTTTAAAGAACTTGTAGGGCAATACTTTTTAAAATATTTTTTTTAGTGTTGATGGACCTTTATTTTATTTATTTTAATGCGGTGCTGAGGATTGAACCCATAGCCTCACACATGCTAGGCAAGTGCTTTACCACTGAGCTACAACTCCAGTCTGGACAATTCTTATTATTCTTCTTTCCCCAAATATCTTGGCATTATCACCCACTTTCTCCTCCAGATGAACTTTGGGACTATTTTGTCAATATTTTGTTTTAAGTTTTTTTTTTTAATTTGTAGATTTCATTGTGGGAAATCTTTTCTCATCTAAGAACATGGTATATCTTTCCATTTCATTCAGGTCTTTTCTTATACACCTCAGTAATGGGTTTTTTAAATTTTTTTTCCATAAAGTTTCTTCATTAGCAGTACAAATTGTGAGAACTTCTATATTCTTGGGTTTTCTTTGTAGGTTAGTAATAAGAATTATGGTTTGACCCATTCTTTATTTGCATGATGTTGACACTACAAGTGAGTACCTCTCCTACTTTCTTCTTCTACTCCAAATGGTATATTTTCAGAATAAGCGAATTAAAAGAAGTCTGTTCATGGGGCTAGGGTTGTGGCTCAGCAGTACAGCACTTGCCTTGCACATGTGAGGCACTGGGTTTGATCCTCAGCACCACATAAACAAAATAAAGGATATATATATATATATATATATATATATATATATATATATATATATATATATATATATAAGCCTGATTAGATGCTGATCTCAAATCATACTACATGGGCTCACCATGGGGGATAATGAAAATAATAGAAATTGGGAGCCTACAGAGATGAAATACCTAATAGATGTCTGTCACATGATCTCAGTTTCTGCTGGAGCTTTGAATTATGCTTAAGGAATATGTTGAGTGTTGAGAGACTAGGACAGAAGAAAGAGGCAGAACATCATCAGGAAGTCAAGAATTTCAGAGCCAGATGACAAGCAGAATTTTTCATGTCAACCCATTATGTGACCATTTACAGTATTTTAAGGGTTTGAGTTGTTCTAATAAGACAGTTACAAAGCATTTCAAAGGGTGGTCTGTTTGCGACTCTATATTGTGGCCTTACCTACTTTGATATTTGCCAGTCATTTCATAGTGACTTTTTGAGAGACCTTGAGTATAGGATGAATATATATAATTGTGTTGTTGAAAGGCAACAGTGTCAAAGAGTCGAGTTTAATATTTGTAGACTGTCAGCTGGATAGGAGTTTGTGTTCTGTGCATTAATTTTTCAGTCACCTGGACTATATCATGTCAGATAGGACCTTTTAGAACTACCTTGGAGCAGACCAAGATCCCACTTGCACAATTCTTTGTCACCTGAATAGAAATGAGGTCCATGAACTTCCTAGACAAAGAACAAAGATGCCTGCTACATTCAGACTGCATTGTGTTTAGAATGTGTTTGTTCACCACATGTCTCTATTGAATGCCATTTCGAGGTTTGTGCTGGCTCTACCACCAACTTGTTGTGGTTTGGTACCTTGTAATACTTTGTGTCCATTTCATAATGGAGGAATTAAGCATAACATTGGGGCATTTTACTATAAAGCTTGTAAGGTTTTTTTTTTTACAACTCAGAGATTCTTTGTTTCCAATTAGGCCTGATGAGTTAGAGTTACAAGGATGCATATAATTAGCATCCTAGAAGGAAGAGTCTTAAGAGTCCAAAGTTATAGTAGGTTGAAATATAATTCAAGAAAGTAGGGGCAGGCATTATGTAAGGATGCTACAGAAGGGGATTGTTTTAGTCAACTTTTTCACTTCTGTGACCAAAACATATGAACGATTTTAAGGAGGAAAATTTTATTTGAGGGCTCATGGTTTAGAGGTCTCAGTCAATAGGTGATGACTATTCTCAGTGCCTGAGGTGAGGGAGAACATCATAGCAGAAGAGTGTGGAGGAGGAAAGAAGCTCATGAAATGGTACCAAGAAGTGGAGAAGAGAGAGTTCTGCTCAACAAGGGCAAAATACATATACCCCAAAGGCAAGTCCCCAATGATCCTCCTCCTCCAGCCACACTCTACCTACCTACAGTTACCACCCAGTTGATCCCTATCAAGACATTAATGCACTGATTAGGTTGAGGCTCTCATAACACCATAATTTCATGTCTGAACATCTTTTATTATCTCACACATGAGTTTTGGGGGATTCTTCATATCTAAACCATAACAGGGATTCAAGTCTGATGTAAAAATATGGGTGTGGTGTGCCCAATTGTGTTTAAAATTATTTCTAATCTTTTGGGTTCATAATTTTGTGGATTGTGATTTGGATCAAACCAAGGATATAATGTCAGGCTAGAGAAAATCCCTGATGAACATAGATGAAGAAAATTCTTTTTTAAAAATTTTTAAAATATGTTGATGGAGCTTTCTTTTATTCATTTATTTATATACAGTGCTGAGAATTGAACATAGTGCTTCATACATGCCAGGCATGTGCTCTACCAATGAGCCAAAACCCTAGCCCCTGAAAAAAATTCTTAACAAAATGCTAGCAAACCAAATTCAACAGCACATTAAAAGAGTCATTAACCATGACTAAGTGGAATTTGTTCCCTGGATGCAAGGATGGTTCAACATATGCAAGTCAATAAACATAACACATCACATCAACAGAATGATCATCTCAGTAAAGGCCAAAAAATCATGTGACAAGACTCAACATTTTTTTTCCATGAGAAAACTCTCAACAAGTTAGGTATGGGAGCAATGATCTTCAATCCAAAATAAAGGTCATATATGACAAGCCCATAGTTTACATCATTAAGATCAGCAATGAGACAAAGATGCTCACGCTCACTACTTCTAGTCAATATAATACTGGATGTCCTAGTCAATTTCATCTTAATGATTCTTCTTTTCTTTATCACAGAACAGGATGTATAATCATCCTACAATACTTACTTTGTACTAGATTAGAAGTAAGCTTTGGAAATAAATCAAATGGGAAGAATTCTTGTTATTATTAAGAACCCTGAAAGCTTCAGCCAAATACATAGAAAATATATAAATAATAGGTAGGAAGTAATAGAAACTCAGAGATTTTACATTGGTTCTGCCATCGTTGGTGAAGTGATTATTCAATAGAAGTGGGTTGAAAGGAACCTTGAGTAGTTGTCAGCCTCATCCCTTGTCTCTCTCTCATCCCAACAATGCACTTGAGTTAGGGTCTAATTTTCAGAACTTCCAGATAAGAGATACCTTTCATAACTACCTTTGCAATCCTCAACCATTTTGTCACTATTAAATGTCATTTCAAAAATTAGATTCATTATTATGCTTCAAAAGGAATATGTAACATGTGAGCATCTGTATGTTACTGTTACATAATCAAACATATATGCATGTATTCACATATTTCAGGAACACAGTTTGCATATGTGTATATTCATATTCACACAGGTGTGCATTTGCATATGCATGAATAAACATTTGTGCAAAATATGTTTTTTGGGTTTTTTTTAATATTTATTTTTTTAGTTTTTTTTTAGGTGAACACAACATCTTTGTTTTATTTTTATGTGGTGCTGAGGATCGAACCCTGCGTCCCGTGCATGCCAGGCAAGCGCGCTACGGCTTAAGCCACATCCCCAGCCCCAAAATATGTTGTTTATGTGTATCATTGCATATGGCTTGCAATGTCAGTGCCTCTTTATAGCACCTTGAAGCACTTAGGAAAACAAAGAGTAGAGACCAGATGACTCTATATGTGAGCTACAATGTTACAGTCAGTTATTATCCTAAAAGAACAGATTGAAGAGAGAAGAGACCATTATTTTGAATAATTTCTTGCTTACATGTAGTACTCAAGCCCTTCAGATGAAAGACTGCAAATATATTATAGATGAAATTCAGTCATCCTTCAAGACTCCTGACCTAGCATATATTTTAATAATTTTCCAGTTCAACCCATTTCATATTATCAGTGGGGAATAGAGAGGGAAAAGTACTTGTCCAAGGCCATTTGGTGAGTTAATGATAAGGATGATTAAAGATCTAGATCTTGTGACTTCTCACCCATTGTTCTAATCTGGGTTGAATATTTTTATCCAACAAATGTTTTCTTCTGTTACTTCAGCACCAAATACCATGCCTGGCATGTATAAATACTCTGTGAATGTGAAATTAATATGCAATTTCTTTGGTTGTACTGGGCATTGCACTTATTCCTGGGTAAATAAAAAATAATGTCTATATTTTAGGTCACCTTGTTTCAAGTCAAGAGGCATCCTTGGAAAAAGTATGATCCACAGGTAAAAATATGGTCTGAGTTTCTAATTGAACAAACCCGGATTCATTTTTTCCAACTGGAACGTGCTTCATTCCTAAGGTTGGGTGATCTTCTTTCAGAAGTGGAATCTAAAACTCCTCTTGAAGTGTTATTCCATGCTCCTTGAAAACTGCAGTACAGGAACTAGTATTTTCTTTTGGAAGAAGAAATTTCTCAAAGAAGTCAAGTTCTCCTAACTTGAACTTATTTCAGTAATCATTGTGATGAGCTACTTTGGAGGAACATAGCAGCACCAGTACTGTGAAAGTGTCCCACTTCAAGCACACCACAGCACTGGAACTGAAATTACTGGAATTGGATACAGGGCCTGCTTTCTAGGAGCTGACACCCAAAGATTGAATGGCACTCATCCTTTATGTGAACATATTGTAGTCCTCAGTTTTCAGCAGGAAAAAAATGCTATTACCAAATTATGTACTCTGTTTATACAAATAAAATCCCTTGGTGCAACACTTAGAGTACTTTCTTGTTTGATAAATTTATGAATGATATAACATAATTTGCTCCATTTCATTCTCCAGCACTTCCCCTTTTCCTCCTGTCCTCCCTCTCCCTGATCCATTTCAGTCCGCTATGTATAAATATAATGCACTGATTGCAAACATAAAAAAGAGAATATCAGAAAATTTACTATGAACCTTAAAATTTGCTTACTTTGACTTGGCAATTCACCTTATATAAGAATTTATACTTAAAAAATGTACTAAATAAAAGTGCACAGATATGTACAATAATTTTCTCACAATATTATTTGTAAAGTAACTAATATTGCTTTAGCAATAAAAACATGTTCTTGAGAAAATGAGGTTAGGAAATGAAGAAAATGAGAAAAATAAAATAGAAATAGTAGAAACACAGAGGAAAGAGAACTGACTTAGAGGTCTTAGTTTCCTCACCTATTAAATAAAGGTAATAATAATATTTACCCCAAAGTGCTGCTGAGATTATTTATTTTATTAACATAGGCAAAACTCCTCACATAGACATAGTTTATGCTGTGTGCCTAATGTAGCAAAAATTTCTTCTTTCAGAGACCTCTGATTTATGTGCTTCTTCAGCAAGTCACTTCCTCAAAACTCATTCTTGGAATGAAACGGTTGTATGGGTGTGATTTTTAACGGTACCTTTAAGCTCTGTGGCCTGGGGAATAGAAGAATTTTTCATGTTTCAGAGTAGCTGAGGATATATTTTTGACAGGGGGGGGGGAAGAAGAAGGAAAAGAAAGAAACAAGAAATTTTTTTTTCAAAAGGAGAAAGAATTCTTTATTATTATAATGCTATCTTCAGGTTCTAACAAGTGGCCCTTAAAAGCACTATTTTGCTGATCTGGTTACTACTAAATCTGCTACATAAAATAACCTACTTTAATAGATATATTTCAGCACCTTATCTGCACACTTTAGGCTTAGTGAAGGGAAAAGAAAGATGAGCTGTACCTAAATTTATGTTTGGCTATGTTTTCCTTTCCTACTATCAAGTAACAATCATTCTTTAGTTTTTTTTTTTCCTTTTTACTACCACAAATACTACTTCTTTACCAAAAGAAGCTTCTTTAAAATTCCATTCTATTCAGTAAACCAAAGCACAGCAAAAAAATATGAGGAAAAATTAACTTTTCTTCCTCAAAGAAAGGGTGTTGTAAAGGGATGCACAGGCTTAGTGCTTTGGAACTGGGAAGTTCTGCAGGTTTCAGAGTAGCCAAAGATGTATTTTTGTTTATCTCTACTGATAACTATTGAATACACAGAAATTTCTGAGAGATGCACAGGGATATTCAGTCCATCCATGTTTGTCAAATGTCTACTATGTGCCAGGCTTATACTGGAGGCAAAGAAACTAAGTATTGAACAAAGTAGATGTTTTTGAGTGAACTACCAAATCTTTGAGTAACTATTATCTCGAGTATCTCTGAGACTCTTTCTCCTCTAGATAATGTAGACAGTAAGGATCCTTCTTCTGTTCTTCTGTTGACTTCAGAGGACTTCCTTTTGCTTGCTGTGATTCACTACACAAAGAGTGGACTTGATCTGTTATATTTTTATAATGTGCAAGATTGGGAGTATGAACATGAGCAGTTTAAAAATAGTAATCCCATGGAGTTCTATTTTATGGAAGTTTTATCTGTACTGGCGTTACAAATTATAAGTGTCTTATTAACTCAACTATGATTCCATGAATGATTACAGGTGTCAGTGGGAAGAAATGTTGGTTGAACCATGGTAAATGAATGATCATTTTCTTATGACCATTCCTTGCTTTTTATTAAAGACTGAGAATCTTATTTTAAAAACCATTGGATAGTACTAATAATGAAAGTATCAACAGGTCCTGTATTATTTCCCTTCTCAAAAAAATACCTATGAAAACCAAATAGTATAGCACCAAATTAAACCTGCCTATTTTTAGTTGTTAAATTCTGTGTGATCAGATTGTTTTGAACCATTGTTCACTTCTTAGGTAGTATATATCTCCATGCCTTTTTTACCTAGAAAATACTTTGTGTATTTCCTTAACATATATGCTATTCTTGTATTTGTTCTCCCAGGAAAACAGAAATACCTGTGTGCCAGCAGAAATGATTGCACCATTGATAAATTTCGAAGAAAAAATTGTCCATCTTGTCGTCTCCGGAAATGCTATGAAGCAGGGATGACTCTGGGAGGTATGATTCTTCTTGTCCTCTTTCTGTTTTCCTTCTCCCACCCTGTCCCTCCTTCACTCTCTAGTTCTCTTTCTAAATTAGACTTTCTTCTTTGATGCTTCCAAGAGGAACAGCTATGTTCTAGATGCAGGCTGACCTTTTCATATCCAATGTGGCCATCAGCCAGCTAGTGCCTACTTTACCTTTAACCACTCCACTCTCTACTCTGGAATTCAGCATAGAAGAAGGAGGTGTGAAGCAGTGATCAGGGGCCAACAGTAGATGAGTGAAGCTGGACTTGACTGGGCAGAGTTCCCAGGGGACATAATGGTACTAGCCTGATGCTGTTCAATGGTAGTGAGGACAAGGGAACTAAGGAATCCAGAATAGTCACAGGTGCAGGATGACCCAGGCACATACTGGCTTTGAACACCCAGGAATATCCCTCAGCTAATTGCTGCTGCCTATGTTATAGAGCCAGCCACCTGGAATGAGAAGCTGCTTCCCTTTGGAGCCTGTGACTAGGCTGCCAAATGAGCCAATTTCCTATCATAGCCTTTTAATCATTTCCTTTTATTTATAAATCTATTGATCATTTCCAAAAATATTTTTCTGTAGTGCAATAGCTTGAGAGAAGGAAGATACAGCTCTTTTGAGCATGACCCTCTAGCGTAGGCTCTCTGTCCCCTGAGCCTGTGTCTACCATGGGCACTGTCAATATTCCAGAATGGCTCGACACCACTTAAATGACACTTTTCCCTCTCCAAATTCTCCATTTCTTCATTTTTACATCTGCCCAATGCCAGGGTCCTCCCTGCTGCCTGCTGTTCTCCAAAAGATGCATCTTTCTTAAGAAAAGCAAGCTCATTAGTCTACTTTGATTTAGAAATGCAGCTCAAAGAAAGGCAAGCTTATTTCTGAGTGCCCAAAAGTACAGCCTCATACCTGATTATTCATTATCAGCTTGGAAAACCCAAGTGCCTGGATTCCAGCCTTCCCTCCTTCCCTCACAAGGCTAATTTAGAGCAATTGTCCTTCTCTGGCTTTCTGTGAGGTGCTCAATGCCTTGTCTGCCAATGTGCACATTTTTAAACACCAACTTGTTTTCTACCTCTGGAGCAGGGCCATGTGTAGTTCTTCATTTAGATAACTATATCCTTCCCTCCCCACAGCCAGTAGTATTCTTTAAGCTGACAAAAGTATCTCAAACAAATTGACCCAGGCTCCATCTCAGGCACTTTCAGCAGAAGCTTCTTAAGTAACATCTAGTACTCCCAGCCATGACAGGCAGATGCCCTGTGAATAGCTTTCTAGGCAGCCACATCAGATGAAACTCAAATATTAAACCAACCTTGTTTTTGTTTGCTTGGTGTTTGCCAATGAAACCCTGAAATTGTGATATGCAGTGGGGAGGAAGACACAGGACTAGGGTGCTGAGTGCAGAGGGAAAGCCAGGAAAGGTGACCAAGGAATCAGAAAAAGAATGGTTTTTTGTTTTTTTGTTGTTTTTTTTTTCATATGAATGTTGCAAGTCCAGAGCAAAGATTCTGATACACTCAACCCTCAGTTATGTGGCTTTCTGAGAATTATGTCTAAGACATATGGACTTCCGGGTAGAGAGACCTGTGGCTTGCCATCTACTGATAGGAATTGCAAACCTATGCTGATTCAGGTCAAAAGTCCTCAATACATGCAGGCTCAAATCTTAAGACATAACACTACATCTTAGCCAATATCCTCCATCATAAGAGAGTCTTGTGGCTTGATTTCAGTGAACCATTTTGAAAAAGAGCCTGTGTATAACATATAATTTCACTATACTCTAAAGCAGTCATATATAAGTTGGTAAATTATTGTATTGGAGAGTGGTACAGTAAGTTTTCAGATTGGTTTGTTGGGTAGATTGCTCAAATTTGAATGGGTGTGGTCAACACATGAAGACAAACTGAGAAGTGCTGTGGCTGGATTCCATTTCAGTTTCATTCCCATGATATTTACTTAGTTGTCTGTTTTGTGTAAAGCATAATGCTAGGCATTATAACTTAACTCTGGCAAACTTCATTCAACACCCACATGCTACAAGGATATTTGATGTGTAAATGGCCTTGCCTTTGGAGTCAAACAAACCTGGGTTAAAAGCCCAGCTCCATTATTTACTGTGTGCCCCCTCTGAGCCTCAATGTCCTCATCCGTAATTTAGAGATGCCATCCTCACTGTTACAGTGAGTAGAGATGACGTGAATGTGAACATTATCGATAAATGACAAAGTGCTAGACAAATGTGAGGGTTATTATGACAGTTAAGTCACTAGTAATTTAGCTGGGAAGGCTGTTCATAGCACTTCTAAGTGACTTTTATCCTGAGTGATTTGGCATGCCCTCTAACATGTAATAGCTCTACAGGCAGAGAATCACCAGAAAGCACTCTTGATCACCTAAAACTAAAAAAGTACTATCAGGATCCTGTTTGGAAGCTTATTTTAGTAATTAAGAAAATTATATGCTATGCTCAAGTACCATGTCAGTAAAAATCCAACTGTTTGCGTTTTTAAACCACCATTTGAAATAACAAAATTTTGCATTTTGCTGAACATATCCCTTGCCTTCCTCCCTTAATTTCCACCCCCCCCCCAAATTTACTGTTAACCTACAAATTCAGCCCACACCACACCTGTACTCAAACAATGGAGAAAAGAAAAGCATCAATACAGAGTGGCCCTTGTGAATAACAATAGACTTCTATATTCATAAGATTTTGGTTTAGCATAGACATTTTGATCACTTTGAAGAATTCATATAATTTCAGTCAAATCAAAATGATGTATTTTCCAAAGTGTCAACTAAGAATGAGTCCCTTCTCTCTTCTGAGGCTCATTATAAAGTTGGAATAGTGGGTTTCATTGAGGACATTTCTGGTGCTAGTAATTTTGGATTTTCTGTCTAAATCCATACAGGAAGGATTTTAAATTTACCAGCCAGCTACTTCTTGTATTGTCTTCCCACTGTTCCCAGAAGTATGAGTGCATTGACTTGTATAGTAATTTGAGCTATCCCTGTTCACAACTACATCAGAAACATTATATGTCTAAATGTAGACAGGATGGATAGATTATTGAGGGAGTGGAGGGTAGAAGGGCTATCTCTGTATCTTAGAGAAGCTGGCACTGCAGCTGATGGCTGCTTGGACTCAAGGTCTCAAGACATCTAATCTGGCTTTCTCTATAGCATTCCATTTACTGGTGATGGGAGCTTTGAATTCATAGATGCTTTGTTCCTTTTGCTTCTAAGCCTACATGCCTGTCCTTGCTTTGTCTCTTAGCAGTTATTTCTTGATATTTCTGAAAGGATACTGTGGCTGGTTGTATTCTTAGGATGATTCCCTTGAAGAATACCAGCAGGCTCTCAATGCCCATCCACTACAGGACTTTCTTTATACCTGGTTCATTCCTTGCTACTTTTTGAAAACCATATTATTAATTGCTTCAAAAATTTAAATCCCTTATCTATTTTTCACTTAAGAAAACACTTATGAATATCACTTTCCAGATACAGACCTTCCCTCCAGTGAATAAACTGTGGCTTTTCATAGTCCATATTTAGAATAAATACGCAACCATCTCTTCACTTTTCTCTGTACTTCCCAAGGATACACTCTCAGTCTCCAAGATGGAATGAGAAAAAAAATAATTGCCCTTCCTGTCATTTTCTCATCTCACCCTTCCTTCTATCCCACTTTCACCCCTCTTTCTTTTTGAAACATTATTTCTTTTTGTGTTTTGCAACTCTTGAATTGTCAGCTTTTAGTAAATAGCATTGACATCTGTTTATACCTTCTCCTGGACCATGGAAGGTTGTAGGCCTTTCACAAATTTCAGGTGGCAACCAAACTCCAGAAGAGAAGAGGGAACATGGATCCCCAGAGCATGTGAGATTCTGAGGTGTGCAGCATGTCCTTCAAAGGTTGAGAAGTCTCTTTCCTACTAGGAGACTGAATTCTTCATCTAAGTATCAAATATATCTGCAGGTTTTAACAATCTTTATGAATTCTCTGTTTGGGAGGATGGCCCAGGGACCCCGGGGAAATGGTCTGATTTCATCATGGATGGTATGAATACCCTTGGTTTCCAGTGTTGACGACAGTCCTGATGCAAGCTGTCTCCCCATTCTCCCTGTGCAAGAGAAATCCAGAATTGCTACTTCCAGATCATGTTTCCTGGATTCAAGAGAGTGATTCCAATCTGAAATACCATTTATGGCATGGTTCTTCACATCATTTACTCATCCATCTATCCACCATCCTTCCAATCAGACAAAAAACTAGTGTTTTCACCTTTCTATCCACTCATTTACATATGCATTAATTTAAAAAATATTTATTGAGTACCAACTATGTACCAGACACTGTGCTAGGCTTTTGAAGGAAGTTAAACTTGAATAGAACATGATCCTTGCTTTGAAAAGTTAAATAAAGGGAGACAATGATAATCAATACACCTTGGCTGTAAAGGATAAGTAGGAATTATTGGGAATAAGTTTAGTGAGAGAAGGGAAAGGACATTAAAGAATAAGAGCAGAGTTTGAATAAAGGCACAGAGACATGATAAAATGCATTGAGGAACTGAGAAACAGCCAGTAGTTTAATTTGGCAAGAGATGGGGAAATGGGGAAGGAATGCTGTAATCACATTGAAAATGAACTTGATTATTATGCCTAGAGGGTTGACTTCAGGCAGTTGCAGATTTATGACCATAAGACAGGCATGGCCACTTGTCATATTGCTTATTTGTATGTGTGATTTCTTAAAGGAATTTATGGCAGCATGAATCCTATTCTAGTGTGGGCTTAAGTTTTACAAATGGAGTCATTAGGCTATGTAGAGAGAAATATCTAGCATCAAATTTTGTTAAACACGTTGGATCGGTACCTGGTTCTAGTACTTTGTGCTTCAGATGATACCTACAAGGACTGACCATATACATGAGGAATAACTTATCTAAACCAAGGCTTGTATAAGGGGCAATACTGCATACCCCCCCCCAAATTGCCTTTGTCTAGGCCTGAAGTTCTTCATATAGGTTCTAAGAAAACTTTCCATAGCATACCTTATGAAAAATTATTTCCTTGACCAAATAAGTGAAGGAAACATATATTATGATCTTCTTGGGAAGATTTATATTGTATATTAGCATATAACAGGCCCTGATGTGTACTGCAGTAAAGTTACCTGACGAGCTTGATAACTCAGGATTCTTAAAATTAATTCAACCAGAGCACCCTTTTTTCACATAACATCTGTTAATATCCTACCAAAACACTGTTCGCTAGACTACATTTTATATTTTAGAAAACATACATACAGATAAGGACTCTGTGCTTAGGCAGACAATATGCCTAGCTTAGTTCATCTATTTTACAGATGTCATTGCTCACCAGGAGACACAGTCAAGAATGTGTTAATGATCAAGAGCAGACCATAGTCAGCGTATCTAAGTAATATGCATCAGTGGCTACTAAATCTACTAAAGTATACCATGTCAGGTCTGTAGCATTAATATCATACACAAAGGATAAGATGCAAAAGCCAAAGTGTAGCTATTGCCCAAGTCATGTAATGGTTGCAGGTACATAATCCTGACCCAAAAGTGTGCTAGATAAATTATTTCTAATAAATACAATGTTTCAGCTCACACAAAGTGATCAATAAACATTTTGGTTATCTGAACGTTCTGTTCTAGACTTTACCAGTTCTATTGTAAACAGTCAGATCAGCATCCCCACATCTACCCAGAACCCCAACATGGTGCTACTACATAATTTCATCACTAAAGTAGGAGGCCTAGAAACCATCCAATGATCAAATACCCTATACCTCCTGTTAGGCAACAATGTGTCAGAAAGAATTAGCAATGTTAAACTCAGTTACTGGGAGTTCCCTTCTCCTTTAACTCTCTAGACTAGAGCCCTAAAGGTTTTCAGGCTGGGGATAGAAGCAGTAAGTCAATTCTAAGAATTGCTGCTTCCTACACATAATTCTCAGATACTTGAGTGTGTCTGACAGCTCTATATAACTAAGGCAGGCAGAGAGGGGTAAATTGCCCTATGAATTTTGGCATAAACATGCACAATGTATGACTGAGCACTCATACCTCTGGGGTTCTTTCTTGTTTTTAAAACAAGATCTTGTGGTGTAGTGAAAATAACATGATTGACTCAGATAAAGGCAAACCTTGTTTGTAGTCCTGACTCTGCCACTTAACTGTCTTCATGACCTTGGGCAAATCCTCAGATGTTTCTGAGCATCAGTTTCCTCAGTTGTACTGTAGGGATAATAAAATCTTTCCTAAAGAATTATTATAAATGCATTAAAATGGTACATATTAGGCATACAATAAATACTATTGTACCCCTGACTCTTGTTTTGGATGAGATACACAATTTTCCTTGTATTCTTGTATTCTTTAGCGCAACTGCAAAATCTTTTCTTTCTATGCTCTTACAGTATGTCTTTTGGTTCTTCTTCTTGGTTCTTTGAACTCTGAATAACTCTTGAAACAACCCTTGATTACATAGTATATATTGCCACCTTCAGCTGGCCATATACATATTTGGTGACACTTTGGTGGGGGGGGCGGTGAGATATATATCTAATTGTGGTTCTCAAAGAAACTTCTACATGGAGAAACTGTATCTCTTCATTCCACCAAAACAAATTATCTGGGACAGTATATATATATATATATATATATATATATATATATATATATATATATATATATATTATACTCTGTCTCTGAGCATTTGCTTTTAGAGAACTATGGTTAGAGGTAATTTTTTTTCTTATCATCACAATTGATGATGCCCCATATCTAATACTCAAATGAGTATCTTGCTTATAAAATTTCTACTTAAAATCTTTGATTTTTTTAAAGTGCAATAGCAGTAGAGATTTTATTGTTGTTTACTATAGCTGTGAGTACTCAAAAATCCCTCAGTTGGTCTTGAGAGAGTAAAATGATGTCATATGCAAGATTTTCAAAGCTTGTAGTCAGAAAACTAAAGATTACATAGCACACAATAGGATATGTACACACACATACAAAGGCAAGTATTTTTCCAAATATAACAATTCAGGAAAAAAAAAAGGTGTTTTCTTGTTTGTTTGTTTGTTTGTTTGTTGTTTTTTGGGTTTTTTTCTTGCTGATAACATAACTAGTTGTTTGAAAATGTTCTATTTTTGCTTTAATGAGTGCCAACTCTTGTTATACATTGTAGGATTTAGTCCTTAAGATCACAAAAGTTTACAGTATTTTCTCCTTGTGCTTAACTCATTCAAAGACAGTTTAACGGAGAAAGATGTGTTTTTGGAGACTTTTGGACATCTTTGTAGATCATGTTCCTTAGAGGTACAACTAAGGGGGAAAGTAAAGGAACACTCAGAAATCAATAGAAACTTCAGATTATCTTTATTGGTAATATCTGTGAGACGACAGATATCTAGGAAGTTAACTGAAAATGGTATCACTACCCTAATTCATCTCTGTTGGAATCAAATTTTGTTCTTCTTATACGAGTTAACCTGTGCTAAACTATTTTAAATCTCTTAACCCAGGCATATAAATGTTTTCTTTTCCCCAATACCCTATTGGATGAATGCTTCTGTGGCTGAAGTGAGAATCATTGAGGAAATTTTAGCTTTCGGGTAGTCAGCAGTTAAAACAATGTAAACATGAAGCACCAATAGAAAACTTGGGCTGACATCCCCAGCATTTTAAAATTTTATTTAGAGACAGGGTCTCACTGAGTTGCTTAGGGCCTTGCTACATTGCTACGACTGGCTTTGAACTTACAATCCTCCCATTGCAGCCTCCTGCCATTGGAATTATAGGCGTGTGCAACCATACCAGTGAAAATATGGATCTTGACCAAAATGTAAGGTCACCGGTTGAAGCCTGCACAGTGAAGTGTCATTTTGGTCACAGTAACACCAAAAGAGACTGAGGACTCCTCCCCAGGATGGAAAATAAAATACAGAAACTTTGATTAGTGGGATATTAGGCAGACAGACATTAATTTGAAACATTTCCATTTCTAGGCTAAGAATGCTGAAGGTATTGTGACATTATTTGGCTGCTGCAAGAAATTCAGAAGACCACCAATAAGGAATCTGTGTTGGTCTCTGAATGGCTATAATGAAACTGTTTAATTATACCTCTCTTCCCTTCCCCACTCCCAAAATAAGTTCTTGCCCATTTGATGTGCAGAGAAGTACACATACACACACACAGAGACACAGACACACACACACACACACACACACACACACACACACAAATATATATAATATTTTTCCATTGGTCACTAATGCATAAAAGAAGATAAAATCTATAGATAAACAATTTTCCATTTTCCCATCTCGCCTCTATTTTACAAGTAGGTAGGAAAAGAAATGAAAGACCCATTCCAAAATGACAATCACCCTCTCACCCTAACTTTTCATGCTGCCTCCAGTGTCAGAGTACCTGACTTACACAACTAATTATGGAGCCTATTTGGTGCAAGTTCATCTTTAAGCTGCTACACTCAACAGTATCTCTCTTTCATATTAGAAAAATTCCGAGTTGGCAATTGCAAGCATCTCAGAACGGCCCAACACTGAAGAAAGGCGGTCCTGTCTCATTCAAAATGAGGGCTCTGGAGGGCTCTAGTGGATATCCTGGAAAAGTCTGGAGTCTGAAGCTTAGGAGCTTAGGAGTTGGAGTCTTCAATACAGACTCTGGCATTGGGGCTGGAGGCTACTCTCTTTGTTGATGACTCCCCCAAATGGGACTGATGTTGTTTCCCTACCTCACAGGGATGTTGTGAGGACTAGCTGTAGAAACAGTAGCAATTATCATTCATATAGTTTTGCATATTATGACTGGGGCTTCCTGTAAAGTAGTGTGGCATTGGAAGCATGTTTTTGGACTGTTCTTGGTCACATGCAATGATGATGGCAGCCAGACACTGCCTCAGGTGGATGCAGTCTTGTTCACTTGCTTTTCACAGTGTGCTGCTGGAAGAAACATTGCTGATGTGACTTAAGGTGCTACCTTGGACAAGAAAGCATTGTGCCTATCGCTGAGGCTCCTGTGGCCATCTTTGCTGGTTTCTCAGGCAATTTGTAGGGTTTTCCCTTCACATGTATTCTTCCAGACTCCTGCCAAGAACCCAGCTCTTAGCCTCAGGCCCCATCAGTGAGCTAAAGGTAGTAGCTAATCCACAAATGTTCAGTATACAAGGACCAAATTTCTGCTTCTGGAGAGGATTCCAGACAGCCTCTCCCTTAAAATCAAGAGAAGACTGGAGTCAGACAGTTTTTTCCATCTTACTAAAGTCAAGGAAACCCTTTACCTGACACTTAGGAGCTTAGGAGTTGGAGTCTTTACAGGAGTTCACACACTTGAACCTCTCAAGGAGGTAAACAGCAATGTCTGAGAAGCAGTACCTACTTCTCTTGTTCCCTCTTAAAATTAGGACTGTGTTGGAAAGTGGATCTGAATTTCCCTCTATATTCTGGCCTTAGCACTCTCACAATCTCTACTACTCCCATGCTTGCCTCTCCATCACGTGTGAGACCTTCCAAGACAGTCTCAAACATTACATTGAGATAAAAGAAGAGGTACTTGGAGTTTGTAATATCTTGCTCTTTCTCTGTCCCAGGGCCTCCATATTGAAACCAGTTCCCTTCTGGTGGAGATGGAGTCTTGTGATGCCAGAGGCAAACAAATATGAGAGGCAGAAATACTCTCCCTTCCTTGTCAAGTGCCTGCCCTTCCCATACCCTTCCTTCTCCAGTCTACACACACACACACACACACACACACACACACACACTTCCCCCTGACTCAGCAACATTCTGGAACAAAGCCAAGGAAGAACTTCAGGAGGGGGTGTTTCCCCCTCTTCAGGGCATAATTTTAATCTCCTGGCCAAAAAGAAGTTCCCTAATGTGGATTGAAAGGCTAATGTGGTTTATTTTTTAACTGCTTTCTATTTGTTTGAATGTCGCATATTTCTGCTAGTGAAATTTTCCTTTAATAAAACCATTAATACACCAATGGTATTTTCTTATTTACAACACACTGACAGAATTAATGCTGTTAACATTGGGACATTTTTTCTTTTTCTTTTTTCTTTTTTTTTCTTTTCCCTCTCGTTTGCTTTCCAGGTCATGCTGACCTGTTCAGCATGGGCTGTTTCACATTTGTTTTTAATGTCAGTTTAAATGTAATTGTAAAAGCATGTATGCTCTAAATTCATGTAGTTACTTTTTCCAGTGGAAAAGCCTGGTATGCAAAAGCATTTCCAGGCTCTGCAATTTCACATGGGCAGGGTTTTGGTAATGACCTTGTGCTCCTCACTCGGGATGGCATCTGGACAGTGAACCCCTTTCTTCTGGCTCAGTAATCAGAGAGAGGAGCCTTGGAAATAGTTTCTGCCAGATCCTGTGCTTTGGCAAGGATGTGCAGCATTGCATATCATTCTATCATTAATTACGTTTACTCCTCCGTGAACTAAAAACCATTAGACTAAATAGTCCAACATAAACCTTGAAAGATAAAATTTGATATTCTTTCCTCTGGCTATTCTTCTGACCCAGAATTGGGACTGGGAGGAGAATGAGGGTGTGGGGGAAAGGCTAAGGAGTCTTCTTGCCAGAGGGAATTTGGCATATACTTATTAATCCCACTTGGTTGCACCCCCTGCTAATCTCTGACTCCATGCCTGCCAAGGACTGGCTCTGTCCCTGCCTTTTGTCCCCGTTTCTTACCCACCCTACTCCGACTGCCACCATTGACCCTTCTCTCCAATAACATGCTACTTAACCAGAGGAAAAACAAAATACCACCCTAGAAGTTAGGATACCTGGTTCTAACTTTTTCTCTGCCAGAATCTAGCTGTGTGGCCTTGATCAGGACATATCTTTGGCCTTGGTCTCTTTATCTAAAAAAATAATGTTTGATTTTGAGAGAGCAGGATGGGTTAGAAAAGATCTGGGACATTCAAACTCTTTGGAAATGGAATCTTTTCTTCAAACAAAATCTGACATGGAGACCCCAAATGTAGGTACAGAAAAAAAGTCCTGTTTCTCTGGTTTCAAAGAACATGGGATATGTAGAGCCACTTGCTCAGGCCCACTTTGCCTTACTCTCAGGAGCCCTTAGGATCTTGTAGGATCCTTCAGGTTCTGCTACTACACCTGATTTGATGTCTGGGGAATCCTTCTAACTCTGATTTTCTCTTCCATTAGACATCGATCCTGGTGTGTAAACTCTGTTTTTTCAGTTAGCTTTTTCAGAAACAAATTCAACTTCTTGGGATAAATGGCATTAAAGTGGCATAATTGGGGCTCAGTAGCCAGCAATAGTGACAGCCATCATTGATTAGAATTTCCTCAGTGCTAAGCATTGTGCACATATTTCTTTCCGAAAGGCACAGTAATCCTGTGAGGTCGATCCTGTTTTTATATTAGGATTCTGAAACCTGTCAGTTTGGCCCTCAGTCTCTGGCTTGGTGCCAGATAACCAAGACATGAGGCCATATTTCTCATAGTTTGAACACTGGAGAGTCTTTCAGAATGTCCTCTAGCTGGAGATACATTCTTAGGAAAAAAATCATAGCTTCCCATTGGCACATACTTTCACAGGATTCAGAGCACTTTCACTGGGCTTATCTCATTTTCTCCTAAAAAATAGCCCTATCCACTAGTCAGGTCAGATTGTCACCATTACATAGGTGAGAAAACTGAGGTATATAAGAAATCAAGTGATTTGTTCAAGGTTGCACATCCACAGAACACTCTGATACCACCACCAAACAATAATAAGCTCTTTATTGCAAATAGAATTTTAAAACTTTAATGTCATTAGTGCATTCTGTCTCCTGGAATTTAGTACATTTTTTACCATGCTTCAGCCTTGGAAAGTCCTTTTGGTGGTATAGAATCTGCTTTCTAATCTCAGATATCATCATGGTGCCCATATTCCTTGAAAAACCTTATGAATCATGTACTGACATTATCCCCATTTTTACAAATAAGCTAACTGAGGTTCAGAGATATTGAGATTTGCCCAGAGTCACAAGGGTGGTCAGTGGCAAAGCCAGTGTTACAACTGAGGCAGTCTGAATCCAGAATCATTGTTCTTAACTACTACCCTTCCTACATTTGTAAGGAAACTAAGGCTAGAGAGGGTAAGGGACATTACTAAAGTTCTTTTGGAGTTCCCTTGGCTCCTGATTTAGTATTCTATGACTTTCCAATCTAAAACTCATATAGTGAGATCCCCTGACACTAATCCTAGTAAATAGAAAGATGGCTGGCATGATTTAAGCCAGAGGCCAAAAACTGCCTTTCCTCCAGGCAAAATTCACCTGCAGAATTTTGTTTGTCCAGAAGAGTGTTTGTTTAGAAAATTGACATAGGCTACCTCTAGTCAGGGCTTCAATCACCATCACTGTCACCAGACCTTCCTATTTACATTTGGCAGACTTTTTAACTCACTTATCTATCTACCTGACTTGTGAAGGTATTTGAGTTCATGACCCTTATATTTAAGCATTATTATATATAAGCACTTTGCACACACACGTGTTTGCATGTGTTCATATAAGTGAGCCTGGTATGGTTTCACAGAGAATTTTCAGCCTTGCAGCAAGCATGCTTTATGTTCATTTAGCATTTCAAATTACATTTAAGGTCTGAAGTTAGTTTTGGAGGCATTCAAGAGTTGAAGAAACTCAGCTACTGTTTTTCATTTCATACTGTTACCCTTCCCTCCCCTGCTATATCTGGTATCTGTCAATCCTGCTCTCTTCCCTTTCCTTTGGGTGATCTAGGTCACCTACAAGCTGTCCATTCACCCTTACTCTTTAGGAACAGAGATTCTTATGTACTGGGCATTCTTTGGCTTTGTTCTCATAAATGGACTAAGAATTAGGTGGCAACACCTGCATTTTACAAATGAAGAAACTGCATCTTTCAGAAGCTGAACAAAAGCCTCAGAGCTATTACATTAGTAATTGGCAGACCTGGGATTCAAACCCAGGATTGTTGCCTGATTCCAAAGCCTACTCTTTTGTCCTGTATTATCTTATGTAAGGAAAGTGTATTCATTTTCTGTTGCTGCATAACATATCACCACGAATTTAGTAGCTTCAGCATTAATCGGCTTATGGTTCTCTATGAGGTCTCTATGGTTCTCTATGGCATGGCTGGATTCTCAGTTGAAAGAATCAATTTAGTTCAGATTAATCTTTCTTACTGGGTGAGTGTCCTTCTAGGAAAAGTCTAGTACTTTTTAAGGCTTTATTTGATTAGGTCAGGTCCATCGAAGATGACCGCCCTTAAAAATCCCAACTGAATTAGGACTTCAATTACATCTGCCCAGTTCTTGCACAATAACATATAGATTACCTCTCAATTGCATAATTGCAAGGAGATGTGTACGCTTTAGGGTCTTATGATCTTGGGGGCCATCTGAAAAGCCAGCCCCCAAAAAATGTGATTCATTTATATTACAAATTCCATGATGAGATATGGAGAAGAACATTCTTGGCCTTAGGCAGAGGGATTTCAACTTTGGGAAGACTTTGGAAATGTCACCTTACCTTTACCTCTTCTGTACCCATGGGAAAAAAGGTATATATCTTGGGGTGGCAAGGAATGAGGCTATGGGCCACAGAGGGTAGAGAAGCTACAAATTAATCACATCTGCTTCCTCTTGGGAATGTACCATGGAATCTGATTTGAAAAATCTTTCTCTGGTGCTTTAGAAACAGCCCCTATAGAAGTCCGGTGCCCCAGGACTGGAAAGCGAGCTCCCCTAGGATCCAGTTATATCAGGCAGGGTGCTCCAAGCCCAGATATGGATAAGGAAGAACTTTGCCAAGGTCCTTTCTTGTCACCACTTGACCTAAAGGACAGGGAAATAATAGAGAAAATCACCATTAGTACTATCCAGTTTTACTGACCCCTTTGTTCTGGCTTCATCACTCAGTTTAAGGAAGTCAATGAGTCTCTGCCTTGACACAGTGGCTGGCTGGCCTGTACCTCACATGGAAGAGTTAGATTTGACTCTGGGGCTCAGGTGCAGGGGAAGGGTGGGGTGTGGGGGCAGCCTTCATGGAAGAAAACAAGGCCTTGGGCATTGAGTAACAGCTGAGACTAGCAAGCCTCATTGTCCAGCATTCCAAGTCATTTAGCAACATGCTGGCCTCTGCTATGGAGAGAGAACAGAGGATCCCCCGGCAGAATGAATGGAATCTGATTTCAATTATGTTCAGAACAGTCACCCTCTTTAGGCTGAGAGGCCAGAACACCTGGTGCGGCTTGGGCCACTGTGGCTATAGGAACAACACATTATCCGGGTCCTGGATGCAAGCGGGAATGTGGCCTCTCTTCCTCATGCAGATGCCTTATAGGTCTAGTGGAAGAGGATGTGAAAATGACAGACAAGTTTTCATTGGCACTATGTAAAGAAAGGGGAATTATTTCATCTTGACGGCTTCTCCCCACAGTCTCTGTACATATTGATCTTGATTGTAATGAGTTTGCTTCGGTCCACAAGTCATCACCCCACTGAGAACTGAGTCAGTGGTGAGAGAGTCGAGGTGACAGATTATATCTCACTGATCACGCCAGCGCCATGCTCTGTGGGTCCCTCCACCTTTTGAAAAAGCTCATGGATTCATCTGTATAGAATTCATTTGGATCCTTTTCTTCTTTATCAATAGCTTTAGTAGAATATGGCAAATGGAACAGCTGCCCCAGAGAGCAGTCTATATTCACAGCACTATTCAATAAAACTTTTGAGATGATGGAAATGTTCTGTATCTGTGTTGTGCACTTTAGCAGCAACTGGCTACCTGTTTCTTTTGAACACTGGAAATACATCCAGGGAGACTGAGGGATGACATTTTCAATTCTCTTTAATTTTAGTTAATTTAAATTTAAATAGCCACACATGGCTAGTGGCTACTATATTAGGCAGTGCAATTCTAGAAGGAGCTCAGAAAGGCACATACTGAGATAGTGCAGGAATGAGTTTATCAAAGAGAGAAACAATGCAATATGGATCATGTTAAATTAGGAATAAGAGCCCTGGTTCTAATCCCAGCTCTGCCACTAGGTCACCTCACCCTCTTTATGTTCAGCCTCCCCATCTCTGACTTGAAAGGTTGGACTAATATCTGAGTCCCCAAATGTCACCTAAGGACTTAATTTAATTTAGAATACCTTTCCAGTGGTAGGACAATAGTATGACACTCATTCCAATTCACTACAGTGCCAACCATTCTCCTACGCATATGTGCACACAAAAGTACCCACCCACTGAATTACCTGTGAGGATCCTGAGGGTATTTCAATCTGTGACCTCTGGATAATATGATTTCTATTGGACCCTTCCTGTTTTGTCATGCTGTGACTCTTAAGGCACTATAATATTCCAAATATGGTTTCATTTAGGCAGGTGACTGGAGTATTTTCATTGCTTCCTGTCTCTTCCCTTCTGGATATGATACTAGTTACTGAAGTTTGGAGTCAAGGGTAAAGATGAGTGGCAAGGAAGTTACAACCCCAGCAACACTCTTCAATTCTTCTTTTAGGCTTAAAGTTAAGCTTTGAGGCATAGGCCTGACATAGAAAGAATGTGTACTTTAAAGTCATCAGGGCAGGTTTAGATTATTGGGGTCTCCTTCTTGACAGCTGTGTTTACCTCAGTTTACACATTTGCAAACCAGGAATAAAAAACATCCCTGACCCCCTACCAAGACTGCTGTGGAATTAAATGCTTTAAGATATCCATAAATTGAAACACAAGAAGGGGAATCACATGGTCTGGCAACTACTAAGCTCAAGGACAGAAAGTACCAGTGATGGGGAGGGTGGGGTCTGCTTGTAAAAATTGCACAAGGGAAAAGATCCTAAAGGCATCACCACTGTGTGGAGCTGTGTTTGAGAACTCATGTTAACAATGGATTCACCAGACAATGAGATATTGTGGAGGCTAGGCCTCTAGCTCTAGAAGAAGATGGACTTGGCCCAGACCATACCTTCCAGCCATTGCCCTTGGTGGGAAGTAGGGGTTGGCAGTGGGTACTCATATCTCATTACTGGCTGTGCCCAAGCCCTGCAGAAATGATTGTTGAACAAGGTCATCTTGCACTCAGGGTTGGTTTCCCAGGCTTTCTTCTTATTTTTCCCTGAGTTCTTCTCTGAGCTCCTCTTGTGTTACTAACCCCATCATTGTCCTCTTCCCACATTGTCAGTACAAACATGTGATCCATTCTTGCATTGATTTACTGAGCAACACTATGATTGGGGTTTGCATTGCAGGACTTATTTTTCCAATTAGAGTTTAAAGTCAGTCCAAGATATATGTCTTTTGCTGCAGGAGGCAGAAATAGATGAGCAGTAGGTTTTCTTGTATTTATCAATTTAAATTGAGAAATCAAACTTGTCTTAGTTTTATACCATTTTAATTTATTACTATTTAAAAAGGATTAGAGAAAAAGTGGTTTATGATCCACTCTGGTGCATCTGTCTATGCTAGACTTCAGAGTTATGACCTTTTGAATTATTTATAATCATGTCAATAAAAATGCTAGGCAAAATAGCACAAAGTAAACACTGGAATGCCAAAGGACCTCTAGCTCTGTGTATGTGTATCTGTGTGCATGTGGTGAAGATGGTTCTTAAGGTTAGAGTTTTGGATTATTGTGGTTTGTTAAAAGAATGTTATTTCTATTATCCTTTCTAATAGCTGTCTCCTAGTATGGTTCCCAGTTTACAGACAGATGGTAAAGGCAGAGACATTCCATCATTTCTCTGATGCAGTTAGGGATTTCAGCTCTTCATATTTTCCCATGCCCTTTGGTAAAGAAGAAAATCACTATGTGTGTTATAGAGCATGTTCAACTATGGGTATAATTCTGACAACATCTGAGGCTCGTTACAGTGTTCAATGAGAAATAGTACACTAGAAAACTCCTGTTCATTGCACCCAAATTGTTATGATAGAATTTTGTAGTCTGAGAATGTAATGGACCATGTAGGCCATTTTTTTTAACTTCATTCCCATTTGATACTTAAATTCTCAATCATTGTACATCTATTCTCTGATAATCCATAGTGACATAAGTGCCTAGAAACTTTTCCATCTTCATAGAGCTTTAACTTTAGAAATGTATGTGTGGAAGCAAACTAAATTCCAAGAGGCTATACTAGATATCCAAAGAGAAAGTTTCATCATCCTTCAAGAGAGCTGTTTCCCTGGCAATTTGCTAGATATCCTAGACGTAGACACATTTACATCACTGTCTTAATTTACAGTGTTCATTATTTATATATTACCTATAAGATAAAGCATAAACTTTTAATAATATATGCATGCCCCTTTAAAAATCAACCATCATATTTGTGTTCAATCTTATAAATAGCCACTCTTCTCAATATGAAATATATATACACCATCCATATTGTTCTATAGTTATGTCTCTGCATAGTGTAATTCTCATCACTCTTCAAGGGCTAGGTAAGATGCCCCCTTTCATGTTAAGCATTTCTTAACCCCCAAAATTAAGTGATATTATTGTTTCTTCTCTTTTTTATGCTTCTATTGTAGCATTTACAAGTGTGACATTTTCTGGAACTGTTTGTGGGCATTTATTTATTTTCCATCAGATTGCACCAGTACCTATCCTTTTCTTCATTCAGAAAAAAGATCTAATAGTATATGTCTGTTGAATTAATTAATGAGTAATTGAATGAATGAATGCACCACAAATATTCATAAATGAATTAATGAAAGATTCCAAGTATGAATAATGAAGGCTGTATTCAGGCAGAACCAATTGCAAGGGTATATTAGGTGACCTGGCAGGAGGATCAGGGGAGAAAGAAAGGTAAGAAAGTTTGGGTTTAGCAGGAATTTAGGATGACAAATCATCTATTCCACCATTGTTGAATGATAACCTGTTATTAAGGAGTTTAGAGTCTGTGACCAGGGAGTATGAACATCTTTATTTTCTTAGCTCAGGCAATTTACCGAACAGGGTAGTTCTGCTGTATGCTTTTGGTCACTGATGATAAATTTAAGTTTCTTTTCCTTTTTAATAGCCCGTAAGCTGAAGAAACTTGGCAATCTAAAACTACAGGAGGAAGGAGAGACTTCTAGTGCCGGCAGCCCCACTGAGGAACCAGCCCAGAAGATGACAGTATCACACATTGAAGGTTATGAGTGCCAGCCCATCTTTCTCAATGTCCTGGAAGCCATTGAGCCAGGTGTGGTGTGTGCTGGACATGACAACAACCAACCTGACTCCTTTGCAGCCTTGCTCTCCAGCCTCAATGAACTGGGCGAGAGACAGCTTGTGCACGTGGTCAAGTGGGCCAAGGCTTTGCCTGGTAAGTGAAAGGAAACAAGGGCAGGGAATGACGATCATATTTAGGGAACACTCCTGTGGGCAATGTATTCATTAATTCAGGCAGTCCTCACTATTAAGCTATGGGGACAGGATTGCTATAATCCTCACTTTAAACAACAAGGAATTGAGACTCAGAAAGCAACAAGAAAGGCAGCATGATTTGAGTGTCCCAGATGGCTCATGCCAATGTACAGCTGTCAGATCCTCTTGTTCAGCATGCAGAATTGGTCAGCAAAAAGTACAATAATCATTAATCATATACACATACCTGCATATGCCTTAAGATGCTCTTACATATACAGACATATTTATGGCTAACTCCAGAGATAATCTTGATACTGACAGTGAATCTTCAATGTTACTTTCAGGAGCTATATCACAGGACAACTTATATAGTATGAGATGATACAAAAGAACACAGGGTTGGGCATTAGAACACTTGGATTCTTTTGTAAGGTACTGGGTATTGAACCCAGGTGTGCTTAACTACTAAGCCACATCTACAGCCCATTTTGTTTTGTTTTAATTTTTATGAGACTCTTGCTAAGTTGCTTAGGGCCTCCCTAAGTTGCTGAAGCTGGCTTTGAATTTGGGAACCTCCTGCCTCAGCCTACCAAATTGCTGGGATTACAGACATGTAACACAGTGCCCAGTAGAACACTTGTGTTCTAATCTTAGGTCTGCTGGTAACTTCACCTTCTCAGTCTGTTTCTCCAAATGTATAATGTGTAAGGAATGCTTTGGATGGAATTAATAGTTTTAAAATTTTGATTCAAGAAAACTTTAGTGCTCTATCATGGTGGAAAGAAAATTTATGTGATAGTGAAATAATTGCCAAGTGTTTGTCTAACTTCTGCTTGGACACCTCCAGGAATGGAAAACTCCCTTCCTAGGATATCTGTTGTTTGAACAAGTCTGATTATTAAAATATTAAAGCTTAAGGAAACTTTAGAGATCCTCTATCCAAGGATTCATAGACTTTCCTTTAGCAACCCAAATTCTTTATTTATCCAAAAACAATTGGAGATGTAGCTCAGTGGTAGAGCACTTGCCTAGCATGTGCAAGACCCTGGGTTCATTCCACAGGATCACAAAAACATTTTTATGCAATTACCATGAATTAATATTTATAATTAAACATCAGTAAACTAAAAATTAAATTTAAGAAGCATTGTACCCAGATACAAGTAAAGCTATTGATTTAAAGGCAATCTTTTGCCTGTGTCTCACTAACTCAGCTTGTCCCTCACTACTGCAGGTAAGCCCCCCTGTTAGTCTTGCAGAATCTTGTGGCTTCAAGTAAAACAGTTTGAAAACCAGTGAAGCATGTGCTCTATAAAGGTTCTCCAAATCCTGAGATTGTGATTCAAAATTCTTTTGAAATATCAGCAACCAAATATCCTTTTGTGAAGTCAAAGATTAACCTGCCTTCTAATAATACTTGCTATTCAGATGGAAAATTATAGTGAGAAGAGCAGTTACCTGATTTGATTCTCATAAGAATCCTGTAAAGTAAGGGTTCCTTCTTAAATTTTTCAAAGACAATGAAGCTCTGAGAAAAGAGGTGATTGGCCTACAGTTACACAGCCAGAAAGCAGTAGGGCCAGAACTTGAGACCCCTGATTTCAAACATCCTCCTCATTCTGTAACTCTGAGATTTACAGTGAGGGGTCAAATCCTCACCACCAAAGGCCACTTGGGTCATATGGTGGGCTTGCTATTTTCAGAGACATTGCATGTGGGCCTTCAAACTCCTACTTTGTACTTCTACCTCACAAAGCCCAGTTGTAGCCATTACACTGTCTCTAATATTTTCCCAGGTTGGAAAGCTGAGGTTATCTAACCAGTGTGATCTCTGGGAAAGAGGCCCAAGTCCTCTGGGTGAATATGTACTGTGCCAAAACTGAGAGTTCACACAGACAGGAAAAAAAATTACAATAAAGAAAAACGAGAAAGTTGTTTTAATTTTTATTATTTATTTACTTGGATGTCTTGATGTCATGTGTTTGATAGACATTTATAATTTAATCTTCCATGCATGGTGGTACACACCTGTATTCCCAGCAGCTCGGGAGGCTAAGACAGGAAGATCATGAGTTCAAAGCCAGCCTCAGCAAAAGCGAGGTGCTAAGCAACTCAGTGAGACCCTGTCTCTAAATAAAATACAAAATAGAGCTGGGGATGTGGCTCAGTGTTCAAGTGCCCCTGAGTTCAATCCCTGGTACCAAAAAATAGTTAAATAAATAAAATTCAATCTCCCTAAGCCATAACCAAATACTTAACATGTGTCTATTTATAGGGTGCATAGATTTTCATAAATGTGATCCTCAAAATGCTCCTCTGAATCACAGGGACAATTATTTCCATTTTACATGCCACAGCTCAAAGAGGTTAACTAACTTGCTACTCTGGTCACTTAATAAATGGAACCAAAAATTGAGCTCAGACCCTCTGATTGCTAATTCAGTCATCTTGAATATAATCTACTGCAAATAACTATGGCAGAATTTGTATAACAGGACCACTGGCTTTCCTTGGCTCAAGCCTTAGGAGGAAAGCCCTCTTCTTACATTAACAAATCTTCAAGCCAAACTCAGCTCACTATCTAGTTTGCCAGAGTAAATGATCTCTGACTCTGAGTCATTTAGAAGAATAGCTTTAAAAGAAAACTGATTACCACATTCATAAGGACTGCCATTCACATTGTCAATAATTACCTCTAGTTCAAGTAATTTATTCATCCAACAGATTGAATTCCTATCCTTTGTGAGGCACTGTGCTAAGCACCTAGTCAGATAAAATTTTTTTGTAAGTTTTCTGTGATGGTAATGTCTGGAAATTGCCTACTGGGACACTTGGCACATTAATAAATTCTAACTATAAATGAAAGCCAAGCAAATAGATTGTATGTACACAGTATATTTAGAATAAGATGTATCTGGTTTGGAATGCTAGCTATGTACTGGTTATGTGCCTGCAAGCAAATCACGTGTCTTCTTTGTGCTTCTTTCTTTACATTTGTAGTCTTGAGTTCTAGGCCACTTCTCTCACTAAGCTCAATCCAACCTACCACTACCCTTCCAAGAAGCTCATGCAGGGACCCCAAGTTTGAACTGTCTTCTTTGAAAGCCTTGACTGGCAGGTGCAGTACAGCAGCAAATATTTCTAAACCAGTCTTGCTTTGAGTCTGTTGTCCCAGACTAGATGTGGGCCTTCAAGTTTCCACAGCAGATTGCCAATAATGATTGGATTCTAATGAGAAAACAAAGAAACTGCCTCTGCTCCCTAGCCTGTTTGGTGGATTTTAAAACCTCAGAAGGGCTCCTCTCTAGTTCTCCAGAATACCCGAACACATTGCCAAATAGGTGTTGAGTGAATGTGTGCTTACAGCCATACCTTGAAAACCATGCTTTCTGAGCAGGCCATTGTGCAAGCTAGGCATAGAGTTAGATGTTATAATCAGATTATGCCTATAGGAAAACTGGCCATCCACAGTGCTAATTTGTGCACAGTCATTAGGTTTGCAAGCTGAGCAGTTTTCACTAAGGACTCTTAGTATGATAGTCATTTTTCATCTCTTGCATTAGTTTTCTGGTCTTTCACAGTGGGAGGAAGCATCTGTATAGACAATTTCTTTACTAACTTTATAATTTAATCTTCATCCCTCCATCATCCCTCACATTCATCCCTCACATTCACACACTTCACTAGATGATCACGATTCCCCCAGCCAAAGTATTGTTGTTTTGGGGGTTTAGGGTTTTTTTTTTTTTTTTTTGCTTATTGGTTTGTTTTCTGCTTGTTTTTGTTTGGGGGTGTTTTTTTGTTTTGTTTTGTTTTTGTTGTTGTTGTTGTTTGCTATCTACTGCCTCCCACTCCAGAGGTTTAGGGTACAAAATCCCAGGCCACTTTCTCAAGGAATCTCAGATATTGCCCTCGTGGACCCTGTATCTTGTCTCTTACTGGGAAAGGTCAGTCTCAGGCATTCTGTAATATGGAAAAGCTCCAGGCAGGAAATTGTCTGGGTTCTGAGGATCCAGTCAGTCTGTTAGCATGTCAGTATCATCAGGGTAGAAAGCACAGGTCTGGGAGTTGAGATTACACCCAGGGGTGGTGCTGTGAAAGACTCTAGCATCCCTGATCTCTGGAAGATGGGATCTAAAAGAAAAGGGAAGTGGAGATGTGAGGGTGTGCAGATGCCAACCAAGCAGAACAATATGTCTGGGTAGTGAAGTCTTCATACTCAAGCCTATGGCAAAGGAAGGTTGGTGACCTTGGTAGCTCCTGAGGTGGGACCTTCAGCAGTGGAGCAGAAAAAGCACTGGAACAGAGAATCAAAACACCTGGGTTCCAGATCCAGTTCAGCCACATATAGATTATGTGACCTTGACCAAGTCAGTTAATTTGTCTGGCCCTCAGGTTCCTTGTTGATAAAATAAGTGTCACATCACCTACCTTCCAGGGTTATTATGAGGATCAAATGTGGTCATCAATAGGAAAATGAGAAACTTGATCTGAAGTCAAGAAAGAATACTAAATGAAGTCAAGCAAAACAAAATTTCAGATAATTATGAATTTATTGGGGAAAAGAAAAGGGGATACTGGTAGGAATGAGGTCTGAGACAATGACTTTATAACTTTAAGCATTCAACTGTTTCACAATCTTCAGGGAACATGGCTATGTCTGTTCTACCCATGTGCTATTTCAGAGGTAGCTTCCAGAAGGGTCTGTTTTCTGAGCTTAAGGGAAGTCATTTGGATATTACTTAATTCCCATTTTTTCAAAATGGAAATAAAATTGAGGGCCCTTAACCTATTTGTTTAATATTTCTCAAATGCCCAGTTAAACACCTGAACCATGCTATGTACTAAGAAAGCAAAGATCAATTAGAAGATATGACTCCTGTCTTCAAGTTGCTCCAAGGCTTGCAGGCAGAAAACATGCATATAGATGGATTTCAGGGCTGCGAAATTATCACTGTAATTGGCTAGGGCTACAGTACTTGCAATGAGCAAGTAAAAGAAGAATAATTATTTTGCTTGGATGAGTTGGAAAACGCTTCAGAGAGGAGGTGGCCTTTGAGTAAAGACTTGAAAGATGAGTAGGTGTTCATCAGATGGAAGGCTTTTGGAGGGGGAACACATTCTAGGCAAGACAACTGTCTATTCAGAAGTAGCAGAGCTGTAGAGGCCTGGGAAAGGATGAAGTGTTCAGTACATTCTAAGTTTTTCAAAAAAGCTGGGACCTAAATTATCTGAAGGCAAGTTGCAAGAAATTAGTCTGGAGAAGCAGATTATAAAGAGCCTGTTTGTATATAAGTCAAGTAGGCTGAGAATGGCAAGAGTGTAGAAACTATTAAGTATAAAAGAATGGAGAGGAGGTGTTTGGGGTAGAAAGAAGGTCAGAGAAAAGAGAGAGAGAGCCTGTAGGTGGTTTAAAGAAGGCCAGTGGCTGTCAAGACATTCCTCCTATGTGATAATATATAGTAATATCCCTTTCCCAAGATTGTTACCAGGATAAAATCAAACTGTAGCTAAGAGAGCTTTGTAAACTTAGAAGTGCTGTCCATGTGGAAGAACTGATTATTACACTGTATCTTCAGAAAGGTGTGGTGATCAAGAGCATGGCCCTTGGAGTCTGACTACTTGGCTTTGGAACTTGATCTGCCAGTTAGTAGCCATATGATCTTGGGCATGTTATTGACCCCTCTGTGACCCATTCCTCCTGATTTGCAGAATGGGGATAATAAGAATACCTATTTTATTCATTGTCATGAGAATTAAATGAAGTAATATAAGTGCTCAGAAAGGAGTTCAATGTTCAATTATTGTTCTCTTTCAACTGACAATGGCCTTTTGGCCTCCATCATGATCTCATTTGAACAGTTCAGAGAAGTAGGGAGGGCAAAGAATATTATCCTTACCATATAATTTTTTTTATCACTCCTCAGAAGCCAGTACTGATGTTCCCTGGGACTTCTCAAGGGCTGCCTGAGTACTAGAGATTCTCAGTTCAGCAGAGGTAAAGACTTAGCTCAGTCTATCAATGTCTGCACTGACCACTGCCTTTGTGCCTTCTTTTCTAGGCTTCCGCAATTTACATGTGGATGACCAGATGGCAGTCATTCAGTACTCCTGGATGGGACTCATGGTGTTTGCCATGGGCTGGAGGTCCTTCACCAATGTCAACTCCAGGATGCTCTACTTTGCTCCTGACCTGGTTTTCAATGAGTAAGTATTCCTGGGACCAAGTCTCATATAGTTTCCTATTTTTAAAATAATAATAGAGATATCTCAAATGTTTTGTTATAACTAAATTGGATGGATATGGAGTAACTAGCCCATGGTAGGCAAGAAATTTAAAAAAGGAATCCCTTTTTTATTCCCCCTTTTCCTAATGATGATAATCTTATGTTTGCTGTCTGAGATCCTTCAATTGCATTGTGAATGGAGCTGGCCAGAAGTATTGTCCCAAAAACCTTGAGCTAGTTTTGCCACAGAGATTCTTTTCAGTCAGGCAGGAGTTGAGCTTCCCTCTTGGTCAGCCTTTAACCCAGAAGAGCCTTAAAATAAAACCTCCAGGCAGTAGTTCCTGGTAGCACAGCACTGCTATGCAAGAGAGAGTAAGTGTCCCCAGTTGCACTCTCTCAACCCAGCCGGCCCTGGTAGCCAGAATCTAAGAATAACCACTGGGCTTTTGGCATGACCTGTGTTGTGGTTTCCAAATCTCCAAAAAGTTACCTATGATGCCATCTTCTGGACAAGACCTTGAAAAGCCCCCCTAACTGTTCATGTCCAACCCCCATGCCCCTGCTGCCCTCCAGTGATTGAATCAACTCCCTGAGCACATGTTCAACCTTCTTTAGAGTCTTGAGACCTTTGGAGTGTTGCCCAGTGACAACTGGTTATTTTCTGAATCCTTCTTTCTTTCTTTCTTTCTTTCTGTGTAAGCTTGTGGCATCCCACTTCAGCTTTCTGGCTGAGTCTTATCCATTTTGTCCAGAGGTATCACAGGGCTACTCATGGGTCAGAGTCCTATATGCACCAACTCCCAGAGTTCCTGAACCCTATTGAGGCCTACTTCCCCATCTTATTATATTAGGGCTTGAAAAGTCTCTACAAACATCTGGACCAATGTTTCTCAACATGAATACTGTTGACATTTGGGGAGGAATTTTTCTTTCATTGGGTAAAATGTTCCTGCATATTGGAATATGTTTAACATCTCTGGTACCTGCCCACTAAATATTAAACATTTCTAACACCTACTGAGGAGACGGTGAACCTCAGTTGAGGGACAATAATTGCTGGCAGTCTCCTCAAAATACTAACAGAGGGACTAAGGCTCAAAGAAAAAGATAATGGGGGGGACTGGTCCAAGCTGGACCAACCCATATTCCATTCTCTCTGATTCAAAATCCTATCATTATCCCCATTTCCCCCTTCTTTCCCTTTTTTGCAGGGAGCATATTTTGTAAGGCTAAGGGGCTTGAATCCTAATTGTGACCTCAGGGAAATTACTGAACTTCTCTGAGCCTCAAATCTTACCTGTAAAATCTTAGTGTCACCTCCCTACATGTCATTTATTGAACACTTACTATATGCCAGGAACTATGCTCAGTGTTTTCCAATCTTCATTTCTCGCCTTATCCATTTTTGTATTCCATCTACCTCTGTTCTCCTTTCTGAATTCCATTCCTGCCTCTCCTTTTCTGACCTCCCATCACCTTCCCCTTTCCTTCCTTTAACTTTCTGTCAGTTCATTTTGCCCTTTTCCATATTTCTTTTTCCTTTCCCTTCTGAATCCCTTGCTTGCCTTTTCTCATTCTCTCTTCTTCATTCCCTACCTTCTCTGTCTCAGGAGCCTGCAGCAATATGCTAGGAATCCTTCATGCCAGCACCATAATTTGAGCGGTAAAAAGGTTGCAGTGTTGTCATCAACAGAGGCATGGAAGTATAGTGGACATCAGAGAAGGGCCAGGCTCCAGAATCAGCAGGTCTTACTGAAAAATTCCCCAGGGTGATGGAGCTTAGAGCAACACTGTTCTGGTCAATTGACTTGTGATACTATCTAAACACTTCCTCTTTCTAGTTGGAATTCAGCCTGAATTGAATTATTCTGCAGCACCTGCCCCCTTTTTTCTTTATCCAGGAGACCCAAGATCTGTCTGAAATAGGTTGCTGAGCTTCCACCCACACAATGCCAAGCCTGCTCAGCTTGTGGAACAGGCTAGTGGCTTGAGAACCAAAATGTCAAACCACAGACTTTAGGCTCCATCTGGGAGGTCTTTGTCCCCACCACTTAAGTGGGTGTCAAATCCCTTTTTCTTGACATGGTACACAATCAATTACTGTCTTATACACACACACACACACACATACACACACACACACACACACACACACACACACACACACACTTGATTTCTGAAGTGCCAAACCCGGAAGGCCTACTAGCAGAAAGATACTGTATCTTCCCTTACAAGCATGCGATGACCCGTCATGGGACAGAGGGGTTGCCTCCTCCTGAAGCCTTGGCCACTTCCTCATATAATTTATAGGTGATAATGTGATAATCTGTTCACAAGTCACCATAATAAAAGCAGCTCACATGTGTTTACAGCTCCCAAACTGTGACAAGGAACAACCAGCCTGTGAGGGAGTGGTCTCCCCTTCACCAGGAGACATTTAGATTCAGACATTCAAAAAACTTCCTGGCAGACATGGAAGCACTAGAACTCATTTTCAAAGGACAACGTGGAATCTCTATTGCTGCAAGTTTTTAAAGAAATGGTTAAATTTGTACTATGAGAAATGACTTTCAAACCAAGAGCTAGTCTGGGGCGTTGACAGGATAGACACCTGTGGTCACTTGCAAATCCTGTGTCCTTATATGAAGTGCTGATTGCTGGATCCTCTCTCCTAGAAATCCTTCAAGTTTGGCTGCCTTGGAGGCAGGTTCTGCATCTTTCTGTAGCTGGGATACTAGAACTGTAGTCAGGGAGACCATGTGCTTGCCCCATTGTGTTCATTTGGTTATGCTTTCCTGTCCCTGACTCAGGAAACAGAGGGGGAATGGAGACCTGGAAATTCCATGTGCTAACCCATATCCTGGCCAGGGAAGATGAGTAGTTAATTATCAGGATGCCAGGATTTTAGAAAAAAAAAAGAACAGATTTGTTCTTTGTCAATGAAGCACCAGCAGGACAAATAGACTTTTTTGAAGCCAAGGAAGGGAGGAAAAACTAGAGATATTTCCTCTGGGCTTTTTGGAAGCCTCCCCTGATTCCTCTTCTTCCTCTGTATCTCCTTCACAGGTACCGCATGCACAAGTCCAGAATGTACAGCCAGTGTGTCCGGATGAGGCACCTCTCTCAAGAATTTGGTTGGCTCCAAATCACCCCCCAGGAATTCCTGTGCATGAAAGCATTGCTACTCTTCAGCATAAGTGAGTACCTAGAGGCACAGGGAATGCCTGTGTGGTCACAAAGACTGAGGGGGGCCACTTTTTCCATCAAAATATTATCAGGGAGGAACCAGCTCCTGGACATTTCCCTTCTTCCCTCCCCCCACTACATCAGCATCCTTTTCTCCAACAAAGACCAATTTCATGGCTACAGATCAATTACTTTGGTGGACTCAAGCCTCCATCAAGTCTTAATCTACCCGTAGTCTCTCCTTAAGACTAGGTGTTTTGACTGATTCCAGCATGCCTCCGATTTTTTTCCCACATTTTCTGGGATAGAAACAGGCATGAACCACCTCACTGTGTATTCCTTGCAGAGTAGTAGAGCAGGAGGGATTGTCTCCTGGAAGACATTTCCTCTTCCACCAACAGGAGGAAGTCTATGTTAGCAGCTTGTTTGGCAGCCAAGCAGCCTTTCTTCAATGTCTCTTCTAAGAAGAGTGCTGTCTTAGCCTGTGTGAAAAAGAAAGCAGGCACGATTTCATATTCAGAGCCCTGTGTTTTAATTCTCTCAATCAGAGCTGAATGATGAACAGCATAAAAACTTAGATCCTAAGAAATGGGTACTTGAGAAGACTAGCAAAAGAAAAGTTTCAGTGAATTTTATTTGTTTCACTCCCTTCCGATTGGGTCCAGCTCTCCTTTTCCCTGAGATCTCCCTGGCAGATGAAGGCCCCAGGCACACAGATTTCAATTGTCAGGGAGCCAAGTAGATGGTTCCCTCCCTGTGGGGGTGGGGGTCAAGTTTGTGGTCAGAAAACTTGGTGCTTTGTCTAATGCTCCTTCGTGGGCATGCTTCCCCTCCCCATTCTGTCTTCATCCCACATCAGTTCCAGTGGATGGGCTGAAAAATCAAAAATTCTTTGATGAACTTCGAATGAACTACATCAAGGAACTCGATCGTATCATTGCATGCAAACGAAAAAATCCCACATCCTGCTCAAGGCGCTTCTACCAGCTCACCAAGCTCCTGGACTCTGTGCAGCCTGTAAGCAAATGATGGAGGGTGCTTTATCAGGGAGAGCAGCCTGATAGAGCCAAGTGATAATAGGCTTCTGGATGGCCTGGCACCACCTGTTGGGAGGTGCTTCCATTTCCCTCTGGCTTTGAGTGTGGTCCAGGAAGAAAATGCGATGGAGAAGAAAGGAACTCAGGTCACAGTGTCCCAGCTGGATGTTGTGAAAGGGGTGGAGGAGTGAATAGAGCAGTTGGGACTCAGAGAAGAAGCTTAAAGCACATGAATTCTCTAGTCAGACAAGATAGACCTGGATATTTTTCACCTCTTCCTTGAGTCATGTGCATGTGAATTTGCCTGTGTGTGTGTGTGTGTGTGTGTGTGTGTGTGTGTGTGAGAGAGAGAGAGAGAGAGAGAGAGAGAGAGAAAGAGAGAGAGAGAAATGGGGGGCCTGTACTGTGGAAGAGGAACACCCAGTTCTGAGTCACAGAGCTTGCAATGGTGTAAGAGATCTCTTGGGAGCCCCAGAGACAATTTAATACACACACACACATACACACACACACACACACACACCACACACACACACAGAGGCAAATTCACATGCAAGACACACACACACAGGCAGATTCACTCATGGGGCAGGACCAAGGATAGACAAGGGGACAAAATGCTAAAAGTCTTGGAAATCAGAGGTGGGGGTAGAGTCTGGCAGAAACCAACTCCTTATCAACCTTGTTTTCTCTTTCTCTTACTGTCCCCTGCAGATTGCAAGAGAGCTGCATCAGTTCACTTTTGACCTGCTAATCAAGTCCCACATGGTGAGCGTGGACTTTCCAGAAATGATGGCAGAGATCATCTCTGTTCAAGTGCCCAAGATCCTTTCTGGGAAAGTCAAGCCCATCTATTTCCATACACAGTGAAGCTTTGGAAGCCCCCATTTCCCTCCCCCACCTCAGTCCCCTTTTCCAATGTCTTCTGCCTGTTATAACTCTGCACTACTTCTCTGCAGTGCCTTGGGGAATTTCCTCTATTGATGTACAGTCTGTCATGAACATGTTCCTGAGTTCTATTTGCTGGGCTTTTTTCTCTTTTCCTTCTTCCCTCCCTTTCTCATCCTCCATGGCACCTTCACACTCTGCTCCCTGTCGTGGCTCCTATCTGTGTTTTGAATGGTGTTGTATTTCTTTAAATCTGAGATGATCCTCATGTGGCCCAGTGTCAGGTTGTGCTTGTTTAAAGCACTGTGCTGTGTGCCAGCCACACAAACATTTACTTACCTTATGCCACGGGAAGTTTAGCAAGCTAAAAGTATCTGAGGAAAAACAAACTAACAAACAGAAAACAAAAAAAAATTAAAAATTAAAAAAAAAACCCTGAGAGGACATTTTCCTCAAAATAAATAAATTAATAAGCAGAAATCCCCAAAGAAGCCAACAAGTCACTAGAAGGTAAAAATTGCAGGTCCATGGGGAGTCACTATTTTTGTTCATCCCCTCCCTCCAGGAAGACTTTAGCTTTTCCAGTGACTATTGCCATTAAAGGACAGGGTGACCCCAGAGAGGATCTGGGGGCACAGAGAGAGGAGGAAACAAGTAGGGCAGTTGGATCACCAGTACCTGCCCACAGCCTTGGTCCCTGAGGGCTAGACTGCTCAACTGCAGTGCAATTCATTATACTGAAAATGTGCTTCTTGTTTGAAAACTTGTCTGCATGTGAATGCCTTCCCCCTCAAACCCTTCTCTCTTTCAACCTCTGCCTCCACCCTCCAATCAAATTTCAGTAGCTTTTCAAAGAACTTCAACTGAAGTGTTCTCTTTAGACTAAACTTGACCACTTCCACTGAAGAGTCAGATCAGTGAGAAGGAGAGGAGAGATCTGACCCATTGGAAGGATCCTATAAATTCCAGTTCTGCTTTCCCATGCATGATCCAGGGAGGAGCTTGCATCTGGAGTCAGAGAAGAAGGAAGTGATGGCTTGGCTGTTCTGCTTAGGAGACAGTACAGTTGATCCCTTGATGCTACCTTCTATACCTCCACCTTTAAAAGACCTATGGACTGTATGTGGCCACAAGCTCCCTCCACCCTTCCTTGAGTGTTTTGTAGGCCACACTGCATTTCAGTCATGGTGGTAAAGCTTATTCACTTCTTTAGGCATGTTCACCAATTGTCTGCTAAGATCCCTCCACACTATGAAGGCTAGCAGGCCAGAAGCCCTGACATCTGTCTCTAGATGCTTGTAGTCTCAGACATCTTACCAAGTGTCTCTTATCAACATTTAGTTTGTTGGAGCCCTTAGACAAACCCAAAAGAAGGCATCGAAGGGATCAGACAAACTAGGCGTCTTGCCCTTGTCATCCAGAGATGAAACTCTCCAATAAATGGAGACATATCTACTTCCTTATTCAAAGCAGCTAAAGGGGCTACCCAGATCAAGGTGGAATACCAGGGTTAGAAGAATGAAGACACTAGATCCAGAAAACCTGAAATGCTCTCCTTGCCACCCAGCATATCTGCCTGAAGAACTCATGGCAAGAAGCAAGCAGACACCAAGAGAAGACTTTGACTATTAAATAAAGCCTTCAGAGGCAAAGCCTAAAGTCAGAATGGCACAAGTTTACTCAGCCCCCTCCTCTGATGCTGACCCTGGGCTCTGACATTGGCCATAGTTACTCAGATTCCCCACCATTGTTGCTACCTCTATGTCAGAGGGGCATGCAAGACCACTGAGACTCTCTACAGAACCACTGCTTCCTTTGGAAAGGTCTGGCTGTTGTGGCACGTATAGATAGGCTGCCACCCATAAACTCAGGGTATGCCCCTGGGTCACTGGTTTCATATAGTCCTTTGGCACACCTCTGTTCTCTGGACTTTGTTCCCCAATCCTGAATGTGGGGTGGGGAGGATGTTCACCTGTTTTCTCTTCTTGGCCCCTGCCTCCTCAATTAGCTCTTAACATCATTGGATAAACTCAAGAAATCAAGGGCCAGTCACCAAGTTGCCCATTTTAGATGGTTTACTCTGCTGGTTGAGAAGATAGTTTTCTGAGTGACATGATACTATTCACATGAGTTTCCATCCCTGATTTCTGTGTTGATATTAATAGCCAAAGGAACTTGCAAAACAGCTTCTTTAAATAACAAGGGAGAAAGGAATCTAACATGAGTGATATGCCAATCCAAGACTGGTGGACAAAAACTGAAGCTGATAGGTTCCTTTCTGGGATAGGATAGATTCTGATTTTCTTTGTGATGACACCATCTGCCCTATGTACAGGATCACTTTTTAGCTGTCTTAGACAGAAAAAAATAACATCCAAGACTCCTTTCAGTTAAGCTAGGTTACACTTTAATAGTTCCTTTACATCTGTTTTGATTTTCATCTTTTGTGGCACACGGATTCAATTATATCATTCTAATACCTCTCCTTGTAAATACTAGAGGCTCTCCTTTCCATTTCTCTATCAAATTTTTCATCTTTATGGATTTCCCAGTCTTGACTTTTGTCTTCATGAATATATGTTTTTCATTTTCAAAAGCCAAAAATCAGTGAAACAGCAGTGTAGTTGAAAGCAACAACAATTGGATTACTCTGAATTTCCAAATGACAAAAGTAGGGAAAAAGAGCCTAAACAAGGCTTTAGGCCTACTGTTTCTGCACTGGGGTTTGAGTGAGCAGAGGAGGTATTAGCTTGGCTTGGTTCTCCCACAGATGAAAGAAGAATACTTTTTTTTTTCTTTTGGTCATTGATGTTCCAACCAGTGTGACTGACAGAAGTCTCATTTCGCATGCACCCTGATCTACAAACAGAGTTGATGTGGTTGGTACACTGTGCTCACCTGTGAAGGACTGGCCACCCAGACCCACTCACCTGGTGAGCTAGAAGATGAGGATCACTCACCGGACAAGTCAAGGGGACCATCTCCAAAGAGGTGTGCAGTGTTTGATGGGGATGGAAAGTGAGAAAGAGAAAAAGAGGGAGCATCGTGGAGAAGGCCCCATCTGTGCTGGGCAGCAGATAGCTGCCAAGGTCACGAACTCTGGTCAAAGAATAGAGTCGTGTGGCAGTTTCAGCCTATTCATTGGGCAGCTCACTGGGTCTGGCCTCTGAGCTGACGTGGGGGTTGAATTCTTTTTCCTTAGATTTTCTATGCCACATACAATATCGTTGTTCTTGGAAAGTTCATTATTTTTTTAAATTACCTTACTCTGAGAAAGGGAGTTTTTGAAGGATTCTGTCATATATCTTTGAAAAAAAGAAAATCAGTAATGCATATATTTTTATGTATGTTCACTGGCACTAAAAAAAAGAAAAAGAAAAAGAAAGAAAAAAAGAAAAAAAAGTTTCACTCTGTCCTTTGGGTAGTTGCTGAGGTTAATTGTTCAGGTAATGAAATAATGTGCTGATGCTCAAATCCCTCTCTGTCCATACTCTACTTCTACATACATGTAGACACATAAACAATATATTGTATTTGACTTGTGCTTTCAAGAAAATGTCCACCATCCACATGACACTGACACTATACAAATGACCTGACTTTGAACTTTGAGTAGCTTCTAAGTGTTTGTTTCATTAGGCACAGCACAGACGTGGCCTTTCCCCCTTCTCTCCCTTGATATCCAGCAGGGCACAAAGGCCCAAGCCATCCCCTGTCTCCCTCCTTAACCGTATGCCAGCACTGCACTTCAGGAGACTCTCTCCAGACAGCCCAGTAAATATCCCTGCATGACCCCTGCATAGTCCTGGAAAAGCAAGAGGCTGACTACTGATTATTCTGTGCCGGTTGCCCAGGTGAGAGGGCTCTGGGCTGAGGGCATCGCTTTAGTGCTTAACCCACTTTTAGGGGGTTCACATGAACCAGGAATGCCAAAGCACCACATCAAATCCCAACTTAAAGTCAAAAGAAGCCATTTCACATGTGAAATTTCTTGGAAAAGGAAGTTCCTACCCCTGTTGCTTTTATAGGCAGATCTGTTCTCACCACTGATCTCTTTGAAAAATTTTGAAAGCAGATTTTTAAAAAAGACAGAAAAAGAGATGAAAGCGTCACATTATGTAACCAAAGATTACATTGTATCTGCTAAGATACCAAAATTTTTAAGGGCAGGGAGGGAGCAAGCATTAGTGCCTCTTTGGTAAGCTATCCAAAGACAGACTAAAGGACTTTGCTGGTGACTGACTTCCAAGAGTTTTGTGGGATTTTTTTCCCTTCACAAAATACATATTTAGAAGAGTTGAAGATAATTTGGAAAAAATGGGATTCTGGGTCCTTCATTAAGTGATTTTATAAGCAGAAGTAGCTTTCCTTTACTCTAGTAGTTGCTGAGCAAATTCTTGAAGCTCCATCATTGCATGGTTGGAAATGGAGCTGGTCTTGGCCACTGTGTTTGCTAGTGCCCATGTTAGTTTATCTGAAGATGTGAAGCCCTTGCTGAGAAGGGGAGCATTTAAAGGACTAGATTTTGCACTAGAAGGACAGCAGGCAGAAACCCTCATTTCTGCCCAGTTTGGACAGCACAAAAAGTTCTCTGCAGTTTAAGGCAGAAGGTTGAAATATATTGTAAATGAGTATTTGTATCCGTGTTTCAAAATTGAATTATATATATATAGATATAAAGTGTTCTAATAGCTTTACCTTTCTCTGCACCTTTATATTTGGTTCCAGGTCATATCTGATGCCATGTACTTGTGAGAGAGGCTGCAGTTACATTTTGGAAGCTCTCTCAGAATGGACAAGACACCTGGATTGATCAGATAACTAAGAGATCTCTGCCCCTATTGGGCCTAATGCACAGGCCTTGCAAAGGGGTAGAGGGGGGAAAAGGGTAGGGTATGTGATGTATTGCACTTTACTTGCCTAAGACAGATGAATGTGGAAAGGGTGGTGAAGACTCATTGGAACTGGCTATTTACCATAGGGAATACCCAGACATGGGGTCAAAAGCCCACCTGAATGATTGGCCAGTGGCCCCCTGATGGGACCTGAGTTATTGGAAGAACAAAGGGTATTCCTTGGTCTTCACCATTCTTGTGAGAGAAAGGCAGTTGCCTGTAGTTGGGAACCTGGAGCAAGTGCTCCATCTTTCAACCAATTCTCTCCCCTGCGATTGAGGTGCTCTTGCTACTGGGTGTCTGTGTGCTCTAATTCTGGTTTTGGATATGTTTTGTAAAGATTTTGAAAATTGAAAATGTGTTTTTCTCTGTTAAAACTTGTCAGTGTACTAGAAATTGTATCTCTGTAGGTAAAGGTCCATCCCTCCCATGGGTAGAGGTGTTTTTCTTCAATTAAGAGTTTGACACTGGGGTCTGTTGCCCAGAGCCTCCCAACCCTCAACCATTCCTAGGTGAAGGCAGAAAAATCCACATTGGTTATTCCTCTTCAGACATTTCAGCCAAGATCACACATCACTTGGAATTCTCCTAGTCCCCAAAAGAATGGTAGATATTTGAATCTAGCGGGTGGACTTTCAGAGTGAACAACAGCTTTTGACTGAGCTTTAATGTCACTGTATTAAATTTGGTTGAAAAGTATGTATTGATTGATTTTCAGTCCCAATTCATTATAACAGAGGTTCTGCTTCCTTTACTTGACTCACTATCTTTTAGCCTTTTTGGAATTAAATAAGAAGCTATGGAATAGGTGACCCTTGTGGCCCAAAACAGTTCTCACATAATCTACTTGGCAAAGACCATTACGTAGCTGCATATTCCATTGACCCCCAAAGACTGGAACCTACACATACGCATACCCCAAAGGAAAAACTCTTCCAAAATGTTGCTGCTTCTCTGGTGGTGCCCTTCTTGGCTGCTGCCTCACAGTTTGGGTCCCTGTAACAGGCCAAGCTGGCAGTCTCTCTCAACCTTAGCCCTTGGTGCTAACTGTCCTGCAGTGAAGTGCCTATGGGGTTGTTCTATTTCAGAAGCCACTTGGATGCTGAGAGCAGCCACCACTGGAATGACCCAAGGAAAGAAAGAGTGCCCCCTTAACCACCCAGTGACACCTTTCTGCTTTTCCCTAGACTGGACATTGATTAGGGAGTGTCTCGGACATAACATTCTTGTGCTGTCCTTGAGATTAATTTGGCAGCCCAAGGGAGCAGACTATGTAACCAGAGATAAGAATTAATTTTCAATGTTGAGAGGAAAATGAGAGAGAGCATTATTCAAAACAATTTTAAAAGAAACAAATTAATTTTGCTTGAAAGTTCTTTCGATAGGGCTTCAGTTCTTACAGTGGCACTTAGCCTCAACTGGGCAGCAGGACCAGCCCCAAGCGCTAGTGTTCTGTTCTCTTTTTGTAATCTTGAAATCTTTTGTTGCTCTAAATACAATTAAAAATGGCAGAAACTTGTTTGTTGGAATACATGTGTGACTCTGGGTTTGTCTCTGCGCCTGCTTTCAGAAATGTCATCCATTGTATAAAATATTGGCTGGCTGGTCTGCCAGCGAAAACTTGGCCACAGCCCCTGTTGTGGCTGCAGGCTCAAGTTATTGTTAACAAAAAGACCCGAGAAAAGCTGCTAATGTCCTCTTATCACCGTTGTTAATTTGCTAAAACATAAAACAATCTAAAATTTCAGATGAATGTCATCAGAGTTCTTTTAATTAGCTCTTTTTATTGGCTGCTTTTATTGAAGTTGAGAGTTGGTATCATGCCCAGTGGCCTTTTATGCTACTCTGATTTTCATATATTTGTAAAAATCTTCACACAGGGGTTATGAATTTGCCTTGCATTGACCTTAGCATAGGCTAACCTGGGACCACCAAAATCACAAAGGATCTGTGCTACAAAGCACAGACGGGCACTGGCAGCTCATCACAACCTTTCACACACACACACACACAAAAAAAACCCTGAGTTTAACAGCCAGAAGAGAGCTGCATAAAGCCCAGCTGCTCACCCTCATCCTCATCCTAGTGGGAGTATAAATTAATGGCATCACTGCCCAGTTAGAGCCAAGTTTCAGACAAAGAATGGGCACATTTGCCTCCTTACTTTTTCCAGGGTCGTACCATCTTTGACCATGCAGGTAAAATCCAAGTCAGCCTTCTTTTGTGTTCTTCAGTTCAAGCAAGGCCCTTCCTGTTGCCTCTTGGCACAAATGAGATGAGATTCCCAAATTGGATTTCTAGGCTTGATAGAGGCCATAGATGAGGTGTGACAGGTATCTTAGAGAATAATAAGAAAACTCTCTATGCCTCAGTGTCCTCACCTGTAAAGGATGGTTACAATGCCTCCCTCCCAGGCTGAATTGGGGATCCAGTGAGAACATATGTGACACAGCTGGTGGGCTATTTTCTCTGGCTATGCTCCCTGTTAAAATGCCAGAACCCCTGAGAGAGATTCCACATTGAACCATGTTTATCATTGACCACCTCAGAGACAGGGATTTCTCAAATTTTTTCCTGAGATCAGCATGTGATGGAGAGGAGCACAAAACAAAACAAAATCCCAAAACAACAGAGATTGCTGAGGTGTGTGTTTGTGTATCTAAGTTACAGAGAAAGAGGATGTATGTGTTTATGGGTTATATGTGTAAATCAGAGCCTGCCTCCAGAGAATCCCCCTGAGAATCATTGCTTAGGTCCTCTTCTTTTGCATCTACAGAGTATGATCTAACAGCAGCTCTACTTGGCTTCACTCATCAAGACAGAAACTCTAAATCAGCTCCTGTCTAAACAGACAAGGTGGCTAGCATCTATCATAGATTTTTCCAAAGAGTAGAAAAATACAGAAGCCAGGGGGTCAGAGGACACTTAACCTGTTGAAAAAAAGCCTAGAGGCAGGAATCCTGTATTTTCTCATGGCTACACAACAAATGCTTAATGAGGATTCTGGCACTAAGCAGTCCTCTGCTCTTTTCTGGACCTCAGTTTTCTTGTCTATATAATCAATGTGTGTTGGAAGGTATGGACAGCTAGATGAGATGAGAATTCCCTGCCAGTGTGGATACCATGGTTACTGCAAACTATGATATTTGGCTTTATCCTGACCTAAAAGGAAAAGGAGGGGACTTTTACTACCCCTCAAATACAATTTTGTAGTTAGAATCCTTATGTTTGTACTTAACAAACGTTTACAGAACAAATAAGGAGCAGAGAGTCAAAAAGCAATTGAGTCTTGTGTAAAAGATGCTATCCATTTCTTGATGGGTGAAGGAAGGGCTTAAAAGTGAGATAATTTGTTTACCACTGAGATCATCTCATAAATGGCAGAGATAGGAAGGACTTAATCCATGCACTATTTGTGCCTTCAGTGAGTTTACAGTCTATTAAATGCTTTAGGCCAGACCAGGCTGGAAATTCAACTTATCTATGCAACCCCCAATCCTTTCACATCCTTCCCTCCAAAGAAATTACGATAATCTTCAACTTAGTGTTGCTGCCTATAGAGCTAACAAGGATCTTAAGTGTTGTCTACAATAAATTTCTCATACTTCACATGAGAAACTGGGTCAAAATACTTACTGAATGTGATTGTAAACTAATGCCTGTGGCCAGGGGCAACCCCAGAGCCCCCAGTTCATGATCCTCTTCTCATGAATTCAGGCAGCTTGTCAAGGAAGTGGGACGTCTGAGAAGGCTTACCTGGCATACAGATTCAGAACCTTGAGGAGAGAGCTTCCACCCCTTGTGTGGCTCCCATGTGTGCAGACCAACACTCTTCACCCCAATCTCTACCCCGGCAGGTAGAAGATAAGGGGAGGTTTCTAGTGAAATCTAGGCTGTGACCCAAGTTGAATGAAGATGGGGCTGCAGAAGAGAAAAGTGCATTCTTTCTCACAGGAAAGACAGCAGCCTTGAAAGGGAAACTGCAAATAGGGAGGAGTTTGAAGGATGGTATCACTATCAGAGATGAGGATAGAAAAGGAGGCCTTAGCAAAGCCAGCTAAAAGAGTTCAGCCTTCATCCCTAAAATAAATGGGAGACATAGAAGCCCTTGCTAGCATTGCATTTCCCAGAATAATCTGACACATAATCTCATCTAAATCTCATAACATCCTGAGAAGGTAAGCAGGTTAGTGATCAACTGGTTTGTACAGAGGAAAACTGAGGCTCATCAAGGTGAAGTGATTTGTCCAAGGCTGCTGTTAAATAATTGATAGCCTGAAGTCTAAGGTCTCCTGATTATCAGTCTCCATTCTGGTTTCCAGAAGCCTGAATCTCCAGATTCCCAGTCTCCATCTCCTCACATCATACCAATCTGTCCAAGATCCCAGGATCTGCCATTGCAATTCTTTTTTTGGAATGCCCATGTCTGTATGATAACAGCATTCATTGCCTACTACCCCATCTACACTTGTCATGGCCTTCCTAGGATAACATTCCCTGTCATGGGGCCCCAAATTGGCAGGCAAGAAACCTCAGAGAGCAAAGGTAGCATCATCTTAAGAGGTAATGGCTGTGGTAAGTCAGGTAAATTAGTGCTCAGTGGGTTGTGGAGCTTCATTCATTTACCCAAACAAATAGGAAATGAGGAAATGCCAAGAAGAGACAGCATTTCAATTTCCTAGAGAGGTGACATCTGACTCTGGCCTTCAACAACAAGATAAAATTTCCCAGAAGAAGAAGGTATCTTGCTTGGCAGGCAATCATAGCTGAGAGAATACCATGCAGTAGAGGTAAGAGAGAGTGTGGCTTCTATTTTGGTGTAGTCAAAGTGTATGGGAACTGGTAGGGAGTAATTAGAACTGAATCTGAGCTAGGGCTTGTATGTCCTATTAAGAAGTAGAATATCTTCTGTAGGCCACTCATCTTCAGTTGCCACATGTGAAATATAATGACCTTACATGTGACATGACCTCAGTCAGGGGAGCCTAGAGAGATATGTTCAATTCCTGCCACACAGCTATCGTCAGCTCATTTCTCTCCCATTTAAGAAGCAAATATAAGTGCAAATGAGAATGACCATATTAAAAGGAAATATTTGGGGGCTGGGGTTGTGGCTCAGTGGTAGAGTGCTCGCCTAGCACATGGGAGGCCCTGGGTTCAATCCTCAGCCCCACATATAAATTTAAAAAATAAATAAATAAATAAATAAAGATGATATTGTGTGCAACTACAACTAAAAAAATATTTTAAAAAGGAAACATTAGAACATCCTATCATATTTTTAAGAAAGTTATCCATGAACTTCAGTATGTAAAATACTATTAACAATTATTTGCCACTCCTCACAACTGATTATATAACAGCAGTTGAGATAACCAAGATTTTTTTGTTTGTTTGTTTTGTTTTCTTTAAAGAAAGCTGTAACATAATAAGTTTGGAGAGGTGAAAACTATGCTAAAAGTTATTATGTGAGAATAATATAATAGAAGGTGAAGCAGAGAGTGGTTCAAGGGCAAAATTAACAGTGATGCTTATGGCCATAACAACATAAATAAAATGTATTGCAAGTTTACTATGTGTCAAGAAAAATGTATATAATTGTCATATCAACCCAATGAGTCCAGCCCAGTTGCCTCCTTATATAGATAAGGAAACTGAAGCTCTGACCCAACATTATTTCTGGATTAGACCCAAGATTATATCTAAGTAATAAAGCCTAAATTCAAAGTCAAGATTATTGCAAAAGATTATGATCTTGATCACTACATCATTCTTAAAAGGCTGACTGCTTTTCTCAAAGCCTTTGAAAAGAGGCCCAGGAAACTCAAAAGCAGGTAGTATTATGAGCAGGAATAAAGAAGGAACGATATCAAAATGTAATTATCTTCAAAACCACTCACGTACAAAAAAGAGTTATGTCTGGTGTACATGACCTCACAAATTTCCACACGGCCTCTTCCCCAAACTTCAGATGACTCTTACTGGGAGAAAAAATGTTCTTTTCTACCCTACCATTTTCTAAATGTCTTATAAATGCACTTGCCCCTCCTTTCTGTCTGGTTAGAGGTATCTGGGTACAGCAGAAAGCTGGATAATCAAAGAATCTATGAATATATTTGTTTATAAAGACAGGCATGGGAAAAGAGCATTGGATCAGGAGTCAGGTTACCTACCAGCTTCTGTCACTAACCGGCAGATAAAGTTATGTAGAACCTTTTTCTTTTCTAGGACTCAAATCTCACCTTCTGTACAGCAAGGGAGATCAAGAAAAAGCTTATTTAGTTCAGCTTTAACTTGCTTTCTTAGACTATGAAATTGTTGACAAAACCCAGAAATTGTCCCACTTCATCTTACTCTAATTTCTATAATCCTGTGCCTAATTTGTTTTTCACTACAAATTTAACCTAGGGAAGTTCAACCACTGAGTCTTATCCCCATCCCTTTTTATATTTATTTTGAGACAGGACCCCACTAAGTTGCTTAAGGCCTCACTAAATTGCTAAGGCTGGCTTTGAACTTGCCATCATCCTGCCTCAGCATTCTGAGTCATTGAGATTACTGGTGTGCACCACCACCCCATTTTTAAAATCCCATATTCTAAAAGAGAGCAATGATAGTTTGTTAGACTAGAAATATCTAGCCTCCAGCCTCCTGACTACACACCTAGAAATGTGTTGCTTGCTGTTCCACAGCAGTCTCCACCCTATATCACACCAACCTACCTGCTGCTCATACACACTTGTTGATCTTGGTGGGAATGTACTTCTAGCTATGATCTTTGGGCCATTCTGTACCTGGACTATACTGATATAGGTCAAACACCCTGCCAAATTTCCCATCCAGAGTACATGTGAGCAACTGTAGTTGATTGAAGGGTCTCTTAGATGGAGAAGGTATGGAGCTACAAGAACCAGAGTACAGGCAATACTATTGGATAAGCATTAATGCTCAAGAGACCAGACCAAAGATTACCCTCTGGTAAGAGGACTATATATTTTACCATTTTTTGCTCACATGGTTTTCTCCATATGAAATGCCCTCCCCTATTTTTGCCTGGGCAAATCCTTCCTATCCATTGATGCTCAGCTCAAAAACCAGCTCCAGTATATTTTTCCTGATTTCTGAAACTGGAAATTAACCCTCTGTGCTTTAAACTTCAAACTTCCCTCTCTGAAGATCAAACAACTATACTTTGGTTTGCAGTTCATTATAAAAGCAACACATTGCCATCTAAGTAATGCTTTATAGCTTGTAGTACTTCAATATCCACTGTGTCACTGAAGACTCACAGGAACCCTATAAGGAAAGCAGGGCAGAAATTATTAATACTGCTGTAAAATATGAGACAGGAAGGAAGCATTGTTATTTTAGAAGTTGGCCATAGACCTTTATTTATAATAGTATGTCTTACTAGATATTCTGATGGCTCTCCCCCCAAAAATTAACTAAATTTCCTAGTGAAATAAAAAAGATAATATTTTAAAATTTATCACTGCATTAATATGTTAGTAAGGAATCCTGAAAGGTAATAATAGAAATAAAATCAGTAGCTATGTAGTGTGACCAGTTAGATATTTCCCTGAAACTTTTATCCAAACCTTGGGGATTCTGAATTTATATTATAATTACTGTAAGAAATTAGAGGAATAGGAGATTAAGATTAGGGCCTGACCAAGGTATGGGGTCTTATAAGAGACTTTCACATAAAGCTGACACCCTCAAAGGCCATATCCCTAGTGTAAGGGTAAATCAGAATTAAATCTGTGACACATGGATTTGTAGTCCTAATTTAAGACACGTTTTCAGTGTCTTCAGAAAAACCAAAAGTAGAGATCTAAAAATCACCATTGGAATTGGCAAAAGCCTCAAAAATTCCTATAGGCCCAAAGAAAAGGAGCATCTCACAAACAAAGGTTACAAAACATAAAGAGATAATCCATCCAGATTAAAATCCCAAGAAAAAAGAAATAACAGAATCAGATCCATAGACTTCAGAATGTAGAATCATCACACTTAGAATATAAAATTAACTTTACTGGCAGTGTTGATAGTGTGAATAAGTGACAAAAACCCATAAATAACAACTAGTCTTACTGGGAAAATAACAAAATATAATGCTTAGAACTAACAAGTAAAATAGTGGAACCAAAAAATGTTGATAGATTAAAGAATAGGATATGTACAACTGTAGAAAGAATTAGGGAATTGGAAGATAGATGAGAACAAAATTAATGATATGCAAAAATATCCATTATAGTTAAGATTAGCATCCATAATGATATTAGTAGAAGTCATCAGTGGGAAATACCTGTAATGTGCTAAATATCTTTCAAAAAAGTTAAAATAATACATTTTAAAATCAATTCCATGCTAAAGGAAATTTTAAATGATGCACTTCAGAGTGAAGGAATACAATCTTAATGGAAGTTTTGAAATGCAAGAGGTAATATTGAGCAAAGATATTGGAAAACTTGTAGGTAAATCTAAAAATTCATTGAGTTTATACTAAAATAATAGTAATGTCTAACCTGTAGGACAATAGCAAGATAAAATTAAAGACAGAATTAGAAAATAACTTATTGATTGGGATCATTACACTTAAAAATTCTAATATACTTTAGTTTTTGAGGACAAAGAAAGATATTCATTGTTTATTTTATTTAAATTGTTTTACTGATCATAAAAACACAAAATTGTACATACTAAGGAGGTTCCATGTAAAAATGAAAATGACAAATATCTCAAAAAAGCTATTGTGGATAATCGTTATCTGATATTTTGTAATTGTAACCTTATGGAGTATAAAGTAGTATCTCATTGTAGTTGTTGATATGCATTTCCTTGATGGTTAATGATGTAAGCATCTTTTCATGTCATCTTATTGGTCATCTGTATATCTCCCTTGTAGAAATTTCTGTTCAGATAATTTATCCATTTCCAGACTGAGTAATTTATCTTTTTACTATTGATATGTAATGTCTTTATATATTCTAGAAATAAGACCCTTAAGTGATTTGCAAAAATTTGCTTCATTCTGTGGGATGTCTTTCACTTTCTTGATAATGTCCTTTGGACTGAAAAAGCTTTTCATTTTGGTGATACCCATTCATTTATTATTTCTTTTGCTGCTTTTGATTTTAGAGTAATATCTAAGAAAACATTGCCTAATACAAGTTCAAAATATGTATGCCAATATTTTCTTATAAAATATGCTAAGTGAAGCTAGCCAATCCCTAAAAAACAAATGCCAAATGTCTTCTTTGATATAAGGAGGGCAACTAAGAACAGAGCAGGGAGGAAGAGCATGAGAAGAAGATCACCATTAAATAGGGATGAGAGGGGGCAGGGAAATAGAGAGAGAAGGGAAATTGCATGGAAATGGAAGGAGACCCTCATTGTTATACAAAATTACATATAAGAGGAGTTGAGGGGAAAGGGGAAAAAAACAAGAGAGAGAAATGAATTACAGTAGATGGGGTAGAGAGAGAAGATGAAAGTGGAGGGGGGATAGCAGGGGATAGGAAAGGCAGCAAAATACAACAGACACTAGTATGGCAGTATGTATAAACGTGGATGTGTAACCGATGTGATTCTGCAATCTGTATACGGGGTAAAAATGGGAGTTCATAACCCACTTGAATCAAATGTATGAAATATGATATGTCAAGATCTTTGTAATGTTTTGAACAACCAATAAAAAAGTTTACAATTTTAGCTACTATATTTAGTCTTCGATGAATTTTAGTTAACTTTTGTATAATAAGTCCATTCTTTTGTATGTTAATATCCAGTTGTCTCAGCACTATGAATTTAAAAGATTATTCTTCCCCCCATCAATTTTTTAGTATACTTGTCAAAAATCAATTGACATTAAATATGAAAGTTTATTTCTAGAATCTCTACTCCATTGTTCGATGTGTCTGTATTTACACCAATATCTTATTCTCTTGATTACTATATCTTTGTGGTTAAGTTTTGGAATTGGAAAGTGTGAATCCTCAAACTTTGTTCTTTTACAAAATTGTTGTGGCTATGTGTGGTTCCTTAAAATTGTACATGAATTTTTGAATTAGCTTCTTGATTTCAAAAAACGTGATAATATTTTATAGGGATTGCCCAAGATCTATAACTCAATTTGAAAGGCATTTTCATCTTAACAACATTTAATCTTCTAATCCATCAACATGCACTATATTTGCATGTATTTAGATCTTCTCTAATTTCTTTCAGCAATGTTTTATGGTTTTCAGTGCATACTCCTCAAATCTCTGTGGTTAAATTTATTTCTAAGCATTGTATTCTTTTAATGCTATTGTAAACATAATCAATTTGACTTTTATTATTGGCTGCCTCATGGCTTAGTTGAACGAATTTCTCTTTCCTCTGTATCTTCTGCAAATTGGTACTTGGAACTAATAGTTTGATCAAATTCAGTCTTTATTTTTGTCAAAATTACTTCATAGATATACCTATATTGAGGCACAGAATATCTAGTTATCTCCCTGCTATGGCAGTAGCCATTGATGATCATTGAGTAGACTCATTAATCTATTAGGGATTGAAGAAGATAGTGATATTCTAATTCCATCATAATTTTTTTTGCTAGCTGGAATGTATCTAAAAAACAAAAATTCCCTTTATATATTATTTGATATTAGACTAAATGGAAAATTTTATGTAGGAAATCACTCTATTTTTAAGTGTGTATCAAAAGAAATTGTTACTTCCTGGAACGAATAAAATTGGAGAACATTCAGATGAAAGGCTTGTATGTGTGTGTGTGTGTGTGTGTGTGTGTATACACACACACACACATACAAGTGCCTACCCCACTCACACAACTCTCTACTCTTAACAACACTTAGATTAGTATCTGCAACAGAGTAAGATAAAATATTATCATCAATTCATGTATGTATTCAACAGATACTTCTTTATCTCATACTTCAAGATAAGGATAGAAAGCATCTATTGACTGGCAAGCCAGATGCTAATGATTGTGTGACAATTTCATTGGAGAATCGGATGCCTACACTATGTTAGGCACTATGTTCAGTATGTACAGATATGTTTCTTCATTTAATTTAATAGACAGTTAATCAATGTACATGATTTTTCATATCTGTTATCTAAGATAATGTACATAATGCTTTATTATCAATGGGTGTTGTGCTTTGAGTTAACAATAAGCAAATAAAATCAGTGTTTATTATATAATCCCTCAAGTTAGCAGTTATTTAAAAAATGGGAGTGATATCCATGTTGTCATTAAATATGTAGCAAAAATGAGAACATTAATTTGTTCATACATACTTTTAAGAAAATAAATTCAGCTGTGTCACAGGCTTTGTAATGGCCACTGAGGAGGCAGAGTGTGTGAAATATGACCTTGAGAAGTTCATGGTCCTAGTAAAAGACAACCTCACAATGTAGTCAGGGCTGTGACATATGGGAGCACAAAAATGCTGTAGCCAGGTAATTGGAAAGGGAAAAAAATCACCAAAGTATGAGGAAGAGAATCCAAATCATGTATCACACTGAATTCTTATGATTTAGAGTTCATAGACACTTTACTACAGAAGATAAAGCAATGAAAGATATTGAGCCTACATGCTCCAAAGGTATTTCAGCAGGGGCTCTTTGTACTGCTGAAAAGCAGTCTAGTGCCTATCACCCTATCACCCAGAGAGAGCCACCTGAAGACTTCTCACTTTCAGGGCCTGCTCACCTTGATTCCTCTGAACAAGATCTGATAATAGATATGTCAGGTAATGGCTTAGAAGAAAGACAAGACTCAGGGATTTTTAAAGGACATCAGAAGGAGGCACATTGCAAATTTCAGTGTCTGTTTATTCCCTGTCATTGTTTGGGCCTGGTGCCAAGACTGCTGTAACTGTCCCTCCCACATCTAAATGAATTTGTTGACAATGATGAGAAAGCATGACATTCCAGTTTGGGAAGTTAAGAAAAAGAAAAGATACCTCTTTGTTTTCAATTCAGAAAATCAGTGGGAAATGAGGTTTTAGAGATAAGAAAGGAAGAAAGAATTGATAGCACGACTTGGAGAGGAAAAATCCTTAGAAGGAGTGATATAAGGAGCAGTCAAAAGCATGGAAGGCCCTGACGCACAAAGTTTGGATTCCTGGTTAGATTAGCACTAGAGAGGGGAGGGGTAAAAGTTTGAGGGAGCAATTTTCCTGGCACCCCTCTTTTCTATCAGACAGACAAGAACTCTCCAACCTATATTCTGTCAAATCCCCTTTATGGCTCACTTTCCTGCCTGCTTTTCTTGGATCTCAGGACAGGATAAACCCAATTGGCAACTTAATTTGACTGATCCCAGGCTGTCATTCATTTTCTTTTTCTTTTATTACTTTTTTTTTCTTATCTGTCTCTGCCTCTTTCCTTTCCTATCTCTATTTCCTTTCTTACCTCTTTCTTACTTGTTCTTTCTTTCTCTGCTTCTCCTATGTCTTTCTCCTCCTTTCATCCTACAGGTATTTTCATCCTCTTTGTTCCTTTCCCATATTTGATGTTCTTATTCTTTTGCATTTCTACTGCCTCATCTCTCTCTCTCTCTCCTAGTTAGATCTCTTTCACTCTCTCTAATCTCAGTCTCTCTTTTCTCCTAATCTTTACTCTGAGCTCTCTCAGGTTTAGCTTTTAAGCTTTGGCCAATTCCTATTCAGGTACTTATACAAAACCATCCAAAGAATGTAGTTAGCCTTGAAATGTATGAGGGTCAATCTTTGCCAATTCTCCCAAACTTTACCTAAAATATTTTAGTTCAACAATATTTCTAAAGCATCCTCTTTGCATCAGACATTATATTTGACTCCATTATATGTAATTTCATTGATTTCACAAAACCTTTCAAAGAAAGAATAATTATTCCCATTTTACAAACAAGGCAAAGATTACTGAGAGATGAATTCCAGTGAGGAAGAGGGATATGGCTAAAATTGCATACTAGCCAGATGTAGAATCAAAATTCATATTGGGTTCAGAAGTGTATGCTATCTCTACTTTACTGGCTGGATGTGATTAATACTCACCCCAAGAGATGAGATAGGGAACTGAAATGAAGGGTATGTACAAGTAGGGGATGGAAGGGAAAAGTGAACAGGTGTTATAAGCCCCAGCTTTTCCCCTGCCTGATTTTCCATCCCAAATTTGCCACACTCATGACCTCATTCTCAGAACTCTTCACCCATTCCTAAACCAGTCTTAACTAAGACAGAAAGAATCTTAGTAAATTTAACCTCTCTATCCAACGCAGCCTGGAAAGAAGTTGCCCACCTCAGACATGGGTGACTACATTGTGGCTTCTGCTTCCCTTTAGTCATCTTAATAACTGATGGGCAAGGAGTGAGAAGTGGGCACCAGTGTAGCCGTCAAGGTTCTGTATTCTGTCTCCTCACCTCATGATTGCCCAGTGCATAATGTTGGCATCCTTCCTGGTTATTCTGCCTCTTATAGCTCTAGGCCTGAGGCTATGAACTCTGCTAAGAGTCACCTCCCTTCAGCCTTCCTCTCCTGAGAGCAGGTTCCACTTCTATGCCTCCCATTCTTCCCATTCATGCCAAATGTTGCATCACCTACCGTGAAAGTGCTGAAGGGACCCGCAGTTCTTCCCTGCCTTGTCCTGCCCTTCCTAGGCTGCCTGCATTTACTAGACTCTATCACTGTAGTCAGAATAGTCTTCCTGTGGGCTACTTCCTCCCCACCAGGCCCATGTCACTAAGGTCTTAGAAACCCTGGAAGTCCTATAGCTGACTCACGTAAAAAGCAGGTTTAACCTTAAAGGGAGGACTGAGTCTGGTCTCCTCCCCCATCACATTATCTTTCTTCTGCTGCTACAATTCAGACTAGAATTAATTAGGTAGTACACGTTTCTCAGGTACAGCATAACCTTTCCATGGAGAACTCTGACTGACAGATTCTAATTTATAAGCTTTATTCTGGTGCATAGACAAACACTGCCATGCTCAGACTGTATCTTTTGAAGGTTATAGCATTTATACCCCAAAGCTCTTAATTTTATTGGAAATGGGAGAAAAAATGTCATACAAATATTTCATTTCAAACCATAATGATTCTGACACACACCTCTTATTGCAATAATTACCAACCACCCACTTGTACCATAATCTAAGAATCAGCCACAGGAGGGCCCAGCTCCCTGCTATGTCTGCTTTGGTGGTCCCAGAGAAGCAGATGAGAGCTTCCTCTTCCCCTCTGATGTTTTGTAGAGTATCCTCTTCCTATTTCACATCAATTGGGGCTGGGTTTTGACTATAGATTTAGTATTTTAGTGTATTCAGTATAAACACAGAATTTTTACATATAGGGGGCTATCAACACTTGTGTCTAGCCCAGATTTTCCTGGTTAATAGAACAGCAGAAGTACCCTGATCATTCTAGCCTAGATGGAATAAATGCTGCCTATAAGAACAAAAAGAAAGAGAAACTGACAAGCAGAGGAATATACAAAATTTGGTACCAAGGGAGGTGAAAATAGAGAAATTGGAATTCTGGAAGGGCCACTGAATAATGCTCCAGCCAGCATTCTTTAATTGCCACTCCCCACTTTTGAATATTCTCAGGTGGGATGGAGAAAAGGTGGCAGCTACAAGAATGTCCACTATAGCTGGAAAATCAATTATCAATGGTGTTTCATTGATGATGTCTATCCTTGATCCACATCAAGTGGAAGCTATTCCTCTATGAGTCATCTGGATTTTTCTGACATTTGGCTCAAATCCTTCCACTGTCCACTTCTCTTCTCCTTCTTCTTCCCTTCTCCTGCTTCTACTCCCAGTCATCAGAATGTCTATGGGAATCATCTCCTATTGGTCTTTGTTGGGACTTCAGATTACCTTTCCCTGTATCAACATTTATGGCTATAGTATGCAAATACATGGTTCCAAACCTCTCCACTTGTCTTTTCAGCTTAGACATTGGTAAATTTTGAGGGGCACTAGAATTTATTGAGACCCAAGTGTATGCTGACCATTTTGATGGACACATTGTCAAACAGGTTTTATTATTTTTTTCTCAATGTATCAAAGCAAAGTTCCTATAAATACTTTAAAAATTAGAAGACTTAGGCTAAGAGGGAGGTGATAAACTTATGCATGGTGACACTGTTAAGAAGCAGCTGGGTCAGTACTATGGCATTCTGACTCCAAATCCAAAGTTCTAACCACTAGAAGACCCTCTGGGGAAGCCTGGCCTGCTGCCTTTACCATAATCAGGTCTATATGGCAAAGGGCCCCCTTCTGATTTCATATATGGATAGATTACCATATGTGGTGGAGATGAGGAACCATTTACAGATGACCTTCACTCATATTCACACAGGGCATTCTTTTGATTGCCACTCCCCACTTTCAGATAATCAGAAAGCAGGTGCTGATGCCTCTGTTCGTAATTTCCATCTCAGCAGCCCTAGCATGTGTCTAAATTAGGTGAATTCCATGCCCTGGATAAGATGTCAAGGACTAAATTTCCTTATCCTTACTCCTATATATTCTGATGCCACTACCCCTGATAGGTCCAGTTCCTACCCTTATTCTTAGCCAAGAATCTCCTGGCAGGTATACTGACAGAAGCACTCTGAACTTTATAGTCTGACTGGAGTTAATGCTACCTAAAAAGAAAACAAACATAGTCCTGCACTGACAGATGCCACAAATTAGACCCAAGATTCCACCTTACATGCCCTTCATCATCTTCCTGGTAAAAGGTAACCCGAGTTTCAAATCAGCCTACCAAAGGCAGATAATTTCTGCCATTTGGCCATGGCCTGGCCCAAATCTGCACCTTGGAAGGATAGTGAACTAGCCAGGCTTGAGAGCTCAGCCACAGCTGCTCTGGGAGTCCACAGCCTGTGCCTGGCCCATTCTCTAGCCCTGCAGTTTTATTAGCTTCGTTTTTATGTGCTTTTTAGCTCCCTGAATGCAGCCAAAACCAACATCAAATAACATCAAGGAACATAAGGTCATGACTTCCCCACCCCCTCAGTGCTCAGCCCCCAACTCACTTAGAGGTGGGGTAGAGAGAACAAAACTCCACAGATTTCCCCTGCCTGTCTTTTCAGAGGTTGGGGAAGACTGCTGCTGCTCTGTGAGCTATTCTCAGACACTGCTGCCTCAGAACTCATTGTGAGAGACGTTTCAGGTCACCATAACCCAAGGAACAGAGAGAGAAAAAAAAATGAGAGGGGAAACAGAAAACCCAGCCAGCAAGCAATCTTCAGATCTCTGCCTCCCTGAGGCCACAAGAGCTGGGCCTAATGGTCCTGGCCAGTGCCTGCTGGGAGGGACAGTTGGAGGAAACAGCTCCTTGCCTCTTTGCCTCCCTCCTCCCTTTTCTTCTTCCTTTTTTTCCTTATTTCCTTCCAGGGCCAGCTAGGAACAAGCATTCTAACAGGCCTCCCAGATGGGCTGCAATTCCTAGCCACCCCCAGGGATTCATAAGCCCCTTCCCTTGAGCTCTTAGGTAGGGAAACCAAGAGCCCCAAACTGGTCTGGGAAGTTTCCCAGCATTGCAAGTTCGGCACTGGGCCTGAAACCAGATGAAGGAGCCAAGGTGCCTGAACTGAAGGAGTTTTTTTAGTCTAGGGAAAGTCAGAAAGCCAGTTTGGATTATAGCTTTCCTGATTCACAGTGTGAGGAAGCAGAGGCAGGACTCTAGGACTGATTGAATGGAGCCTTGATCTTCTGGTCAGGAGCCATAGGTTCTAGTCTAGATTGTGTAACTCTGAAAGGTCTTTTTCCTCTCAGTCTCAGAATCCCTCACAAATACAGCAACTGCTCCCCCAAACACATTCTCACAACATGGAACATAAATGATTTTTTTTAAAGAGAGAGAGAGAGAGAGAGAGAGAAATTTTAATATTTATTTTTTAGTTTTCAGCAGACACAACATCTTTGTTTGTATGTGGTGCTGAGGATCGAACCTGGGCCACAGGCATGCCAGGTGAGCATGCTACCACTTAAACCACATCCCCAGCCCATAAATGATTTTTTTGAGCACATAATATGTTAACATTTTAGTTGATAAAATTATTAATGATGAGATCTTAGTGGTAGCAGTGTGAAAACAAGATCATGTGACAACAGCAATGTAATTCTAGAACTTTTGTTGTGCTTGCTCCTTTTGCAAATAAGGGTTCAGATGCTCTACTGTGAACTCAGTCCCTCCAACATGACATCCTTTGTTAGAATCTGGCAAAGTGTTTGTTTGGGATTCCCAGCTATAATGTGGTCAGAGGATCTTTAAAAGTATTTTCTCCATATTATTATAATTCTGAGATTTCTTTCCTGCCGATCATGATGAGAACATTTAAGAGAGTACTTTTTTCCCTCATTGGATGTCTATTTCTGTATATCTATATAGAATATATATCTCCACATATATCTATCTAGCTATATGCCTATCTACATATCTACCTACCTAGTATTTACAACATTAAATATCCTTATGCCAGTGCAAAATAAGATAAATTAGCTAAACTAAGTAGTAATTCTGCTTCTGATTATAATCTCTTGTTTGTGGGCCCTTTTTTTCCTTATAAAATGAGCTCAAAATGTAAATTAATGAGTTCATTTTGTCCATTGGTGACAAGAACAGGTAAATAACATTTCTGTCTTTTGAATGAGTATCTATGGCTAATACAGAGTGGATAAATCTATTATTTTATGGTCTATTAAAAAATCCACCAAATCAGAACTACAATAGATAATTGGAAGATCCAGTCAGAGATGATTTTGCTTCTGCAGGCAGCTTAGGTGTTGAAATACTTGCTCAATACCCACCCAAGTAACCTCATATCTTCTAAGCAGTGAGAGGTTATATACAGGGAAGGAGAACAAGAAGGGAATTCCAGACAGTCTATGACCTCTATTACAGAACAGGGAGATGGGGTGAGAAGAAAAATATTTAGGTCAACTTTCCCATCCATTTCTTCTGGTTTATCAGCTTCTATCAGATCTTCCCCAAAATTCTTGGTTGCCAATGCCAATACCATCTCATTAATTTTTCCATAGTTCCTCTAAGCAAAAATAATTTTCTAAAAGTTCCATTTATTAAGTAGCCAAGCTCACATAACCTAGTAAGTATTAAGTGGGTAATAATAGATTAGTAGCCACTTAAAATAAGGCACATGTTTGAGAGAAAATATTAGTAAGCATATTGATATAAATTATTTTTATTTCATCTTAAATAACCAAATTTCATACAGTACTCAGCTTTTCAGACCTTAGAATCAGATTGGACACCACCACCCGCATTTCCTGTTCCACATGGATTTTCACATAGTACTTGATTTTTATCATACCAGCCATCAGAAAGAATGTAGTACAATGCAATGTTGAAACTGTGAAGTACCTCAAACTAGCAGCTTATGGGATGTTGAACAGATGTTGGGTATCACTGTGGTTCCCTCAAAAATTTAAAATATCCCACAATACCCCCTATGAGTCCACTGAGGTGCCCTGATGAACCTCAGCTCATAACTTGAGAACCATAGGGTTAGATCAACAGATTACTTGGACATTCTTAAACATAAATTTTCCCTTCTCCCTTCACTGGCTGAAATGTGTTTCCTAGTTCTATTTCCCCAAACTGTCCTTTGCTTTAATAACCATCTGAGATAAGATGAGGAGTATGTCTACATCATCCATAAAATTGCTATTGAAGACACGTTCCACTCTTTCCCCTTACAAGGCATATTTCACATTGGAGCTGGGGAGATCTTTTTAAAAGTGCACATCTAACACATCCATCACAAAATTGGAAAACATTTAGAAGACCGAGAACAGCAAATTGTGGTGAGAATGTAATGGGAGTTCTTGTATTAGTAACAATGTAAATTGGCACAAACACTTTGTAACTATTTCTGTCATTATCTATTAAAGTTGGGATATATGTATCCTATGACCTAGAATTCCACAACAATTTATATGCCCTGAAAATATACTTGTGCACCACAATACATGACAGATTGGTTATGATAGTACAGATGTTCCCCAACTTACCATGATTCAACTTAAAATGTTTTTACTTTAGGATGGTACAAAAGCAGTATTTATCTAGTAGACATGATGCTTTTGAATTCTGATCTTTTTCTGGATTACCAATATGTAGTATAATACTATCTCATAATGCTGGGGAGTGGTAGTTAGTCACAGCTCCCTATCAGCCATGTGATCATGAAGGTAAACAATTGATACTCTACCATGTGCCTTGTTTCTAAAGTATGATATTCAGTAATATATATATATATATATATATAATTTATTATATATATTATATATAATTTATTATATATATTATATATAATTTATTATATATATTATATATAATAAATGCTCTGGTAATATATTGTATTTTCAATGGGCTTATTTGGATATAACCACATTATACAATGAGGACTCTCTTTATTGTTCATCATTGCACCAAATTGGAGGCAACCTAAATGTTTATGTAGAGTAGATTGCATAAATAGACTGTACCATTTTTGCACGATGGAATACTACATGGGAATGAAAATAAAGAAACTATAGTTACATGTGACAACATACATTGATCTTATAAACATAATGTTGAGCAAAAATAAACAAAAAACATTATATTATTCCACTAATATAAAATTTCTAAAAAGCAATCTAGCTATATTTTATGAACATATATGCTGGTATAAAACTATATTTAAAAACAGACCTTCTTCTTATTCTGCCAAGACAGTGTAGCCTCAATGGGGCTAAGGCTGAACCTCTAGACACACCTGGTAGTAATGAATCTGTAAGGAATAGGCAAAGCATGGCTGGTTGGCACTCCTTCCTTCTCCTCCCACCTCTTCCTGTGTCAATAGGGTCTATTGCAAATGGAACTTCCACCCCAAGCCAGCAGCAATGGAACAATTTGAATTAGCCTCCAGTGGGTGCAGTGAAACCAGTGAGGGATTAATATGATACCCCACTCTGATGTAACAAGAAAATACCCTGCTTTGATTGAGAAGACATCAGAGGGATGAAAGGGATAACTAAACTTCCTTTCCTTTCCATCTGTATTGAAGAAATGAGTCAGTGTACCACTTTTGCAGAGGTGATATCAGCAGGACTGAGAGAGAAGATAAAATTCCACACTCATCTAGTTTTTGCACACCTAAATAGGGGTGCTGCCTGCTTTTAAAAAGAAGATAAAATATTTAAGATTCTGAATATCAAAATATTATATTCAAACTCTAGAATTCAATTAAAAATCACACATAATACCAACCAAGAAAACCATAACATGAGAAAAACCAATCAAATGACACCAAAACTGAGGTAACACAGATATTGTAATTTTTCAACAAAGATATTTTTTTATTTTTTATTTATTTTTATTTTTTAAATTTTTTGTAGCTGTAGATGGACACCATGCCTTTATTTTATTTGTTAATTTTTATGTGGTTCTAGGGAATGAACTCAGTGCCTCACATGCACCAGACATGTTTTCTGCCACTACAACCCCAGCCCTCCAACAAGGACTTTAAAACAGCCACCAGAAAATATTTCAACAAGCAATTTCAAAATTTCTTGAATAAAATGAAAAATTTTATTCAACTCAGAAAATTTCAGCAAGAAAGAGGAGTTAGAAAAAAAGCAATAATTGGAAATTATAGAATTGGAAAATATGAGAGCAGGAATAATGTCTTCAGCAATTAAGCTAAATAGTAGAGTTGGTATGACAGAAGATAAAATGAGAAATGAGAGAACAGAATAGAATTCACACAATATGAATAGATTGAAAAAGTGAACAGCACTGAGGACCCATAGACAATAACAAAACATTCAATATTTGGATCATTGGAATTAAAGATAAGGAGAACAGGATGATGTAACAAAGTATTTTTCAAGTAATGTAAGAAAAGAATTGGTAACCCAGAATTTTATGTTCAGCTAAAATTAATTTTTAGGAAGGAAGGAAAATAAAGACATTCTCAAAGGTAGGGAAATTAAGAAAATTTGTCATCAGCATTGCTACCCTAAAAAATGCCTAAGTTCTCTAAATAGAAAGCAAGTGGTAACAGAAGAAAGGTTGGGATGATACAAGAGAAAGAGCAACATTGGAATGGATAAACATAAGCATAATATTGTAGACTATTATATTTCTCATGGAGATCTCAGATAAATATCTGATGATCAAAGCAAAAATTAAATAATTATAATGACTTTTGTGATATTCAATGTATGTAGAATTAATATTTTTAAAATTATAAAAGTGGGGAGGGTAAAGGGACTTAAAGAAAGTAAGGGTTCCACACCTGAGTTGAAATAGTAAAACACTGATAAAATAGACTACGAAAATTTTGTATGTATATTATAATATGTATATTATAATACATAGAGTAAACACTAAAAAATGATCCAAAGCAACATACTACAAAACACCACAAATAAATTAAAATGAAATCATAATAAATGATCAAGTAACCTAGACAAATGTAGGAAAAGAGAAAAGACTAACAAGAAATAGAGAAATCAAACAGGAGGAAAATGTCAGACTTAAATATTAACAATTGAAATACAATTGAAAGATAAAGTTCTGCAGAGGATGAAAAATAATTGATCCAACAATGTGCTTTCTATGACAAACTCACTTCAAATACAATGGTATACCTAAGTTGAAAATAACATGATAGAAAAGATATAGTATGAAATCTTAATTTAAAATCCTAATTTAAAAAGCAGGAATAAGAGTTGGGGTTATGGCTTAGCAGTAGAGCACTTTCCTCACAAGTACAAGGGCCTGGGTTTGATCCTCAGCACCACATAAAAATAAATCAATGAAAGTGAAGGGACTGTGTCCAAAGACAACTAAAAAATAAATATTTTTTAAAAAGCAGGAATAACCATATTAATATAAGATAAAATATAAGTCAGGTCAAAAACATGACTAGATACAATAATGATGATAAAGGTGTAATCCCCTGGGAAGACATATAATCCTAACTGTGTATCCTTCAAAAAATTGGGCCTCAGAAGTCAAGCTTCAGAAAATGACAGAGCTGAAAGGAGAAATAGAGAAATCCACAAATGTAGTTGAGTACTTCAATATAGAATTATAGAATCACTTATAATTTGACAAAGTATATAAAGAAAAAACAACAAAGTATATAAAAGAACTGAACAACATAACCCACCCAGAAGATTTGCTATACATGTACAATAAATGATATGAATAGGAAAGACAGTGGAATGAATTTGGCATAACTTTCCCATGTACATACATGCATACATCAAAATGAATCTTAACCTTGTGCACATCTATGACTGGGATTCTCATTAGAATAAGATATATTCCAATGCTTGTATAATTATGTAAAAATAAATTATGCTGTCATGTAGAGCTTAAAAGAACCAATAAAAATTAACAGAAAAGAAAAATAAATGAATGAATTAGTATCTACAAAGAATCCTGTAAGTCAACACTTATACAACCAATCCAAGTAGAAAACTGGCAAAAGACATGAAAGGATATTTCATTGGACAGGATATAAAGATGACAAATAAGCACATGAAGCAGTTTTCATCACAATCAAACATTAGTGAAATGCAAATTAAAACCAAAATGAAACATCACTAAGAACCTATCATGATGGCTAAAGTTAAAAACTGTGACAACACCAGATACTGAGGTGAGGTGACCATAGAATAGTTTAACAAAGACTGTTGTTTGGGATCTTGTTCTAAGAACCAGCCATCAAAAGGACCCTGATTGATTTGCTGCTCTATTGTAAAGTTTCCAGTACCAAGCCCCCAGTGGATTCTTCTCTGTCTCCTTCAACCTTTTGTGTCTGGGCAAGAGGACCTCATAGAAACTCAGAAGTCCAATTACTCAGAGATAAAGTTAGATTCCCTAGATGGAGACCTTATAAACTTGCTACCTGATCAGTCTTATAAAAAAACTGAGCCATCCTAGGGGTCTGAGGCACAAGGCAAGTGACCTAGGAAGAAAGACAAAGGGCAGATTTGGAGCCCCAGGACAATACAACAGCACTAGCAAAAGGAAGCCAAGTAGCACCTTTTGGAGACTAGAACTAAAGCCCCAGTCCAAGTCAGGTAGGGCTTACTAGTCAGGTCAAGGGATCCTAGCTATTCTTGGAAAAGGGAAGCAGAGGCTGAATTGCAGATAGGGTCTGATGAGACAAGGCCATGATGTCTTGTTTTCTGTAGTTGTTCCCATCAATTCATGAGCCACTCTTCCCTGACCATGCTAAAGGGCTGGCTTTTGGTTCTGCTATGCCTGTGGAATACGTTTCCTTGCCTGGACCTGCTTAGCTAAGATGAGTATGTAATTAGATACTAGCTTTCAAACAAGAACTGTCAGCAGCAGAATAGGTTGCTGATGACAAGTCACGTCAAACAGCTAGGGCTATTTGACAGAAGACTGATTGAAGTCTTGTCCATCATTCCATTCACTAGGCCCCAAACACTGCTAAGTATTAGTGCTAGCTCTCACCTATGGGGCTTACTATGCCTGTTGCAATAAGCCCTGTACTGACTACCACAGTTCTTCTTGGCAGGGAGGATCCCAGACTGCAAGCCAGAAACCTCAGATTCTAGTTCTGGCTTTGTGTCACATTTGAAATATGACTTTGTGAAAGTCCCTTCCTTCAATGCCTCACTTTGTCCATCTACAGAATGACAGATAGGACTTTGCTCATCCTATTACTTTGTGGCTTCCCAGAGACTCTGACCCAGTTTATCCTTCATATTATGCCAGTCATTTCCCTATAATTTTTCTCTCTTGCCCCTTTTCCTTTCATCTGAACGTTCTCTGGGGCCCCTCTGGTCTTAACTTGTAGTATTATCTATTCCAGAGAAACTCCTATATTTTAAGAAATGCTTTCAGTAGATACCATCTTAAACCAGGGTTTTTCAAACTGTGGGCCACAACCAACACTAGCAAACTATGAAATCAATTTTGGTGTATAGCAACTAGCACTTCTAAAAAGTGAAATACAATAAAACAGAAAATATTGCAGGGATCACCCATACCAAGGGTAAGTATTCTTCACTGAAATTTTTTTATATATATTAGGTTAAACATTATGAAACTGCAAATGTTCAGAAATTTTGAATAATAAAGACTGCAATTTATATTTATATGAAAATATACACAAATATATTCTGTGTGCATGCACAAAATATGTACATGGGCATACATAATTTTGTAAACACACACAAGTAAAGTCCTTTACTGGTTCATATGTAAAATACAATCCTCAATGTGTGTAACATTAAAAAAATGTTTAAAATCCATTGTCTTAAATGGTAGAGATGACCAATAGGAGGTAGACCACAGGGTGGTATAGAGAGACAACTTTTGGTGGGGCCTTTGGGATCCATTACTTTTCTATTATAGTTAGTGACTTTATTATCTGAAGAGTCTTTTAATTCGGCTTATATAGCAGTTCTAGTGCATTTTAGATAGTCCTGTTGTCTTTCTCTGCCAAAACAATAGAGTACACACAGGAGGAACTTTTCTGCAGAACCATGCCTAAAAGGAAAAAGATAAACTAAGACTTCCGGCACTGGAGAGCTGGGACTTTGGTCCTCAGGCCCTACATACCCTGCTATGACACTGAATAAGTGGGATGCATGAGATGGGCTCTCCAACAACTACTATCTGACAGGAGAATAGATTTTTGGGGGGACAGGAAGAAGGGCTTTTGCAATTTCAGAAATGCATAAACATCAACTCTGTCCTCATTATAATATGCAGTGTGATTATCATTAACTCTTTTGCAGGTTGGAGAAGGTAGGGACATGGTTAGAAAGCAGAATGATGACTATCTGTCATGCAAAGTCTAGCCAGAGGGGTGCAAGTAAAAGGGTCCAGCCAGTATTGGCTATTCCTAATGTTCTTAAGATCAAATTACCTGGCAGCCATTTCCTCTTTGGTCATCTCCATGTAAAGAGGATATTGGCCACTGTTAGGAGTACAGGGTGTTTCTAGAACTAAGTCTTCCAACCTCCACAATAATTTCCCAGGAAAGACCCTAAATACCATAAAAACTAATCAAAGTCTAGATGCCTGAGTTGTATCATTGGCTTAATGAAAGAGAATGGCCAAAGATTTCTCACTGCATCCATCAGGCATGAGTATTGTTATTTGCTTCTCATGATAGAGTTTTGAGTAGGGAAGGAAAAACAATGACTGGGCTAGGACTCATGGGACATTTACATAAGGAATCCTTAACATATTCATTCACTGCTTACAAATTTTGAGACTTCTGTCCTGATTTCCTTGTTTTAAATCCTTTAAGATGCACCGAACTTTCACATTTTTTTTGGTAAAATTTCTTTTCTTTATCCTGAAAGGACCTTGCCATTCTTCATACTTCCATAATATTTTCTGCCCTCTTATAAATCACATTACTCTCTGACATATTAAACTTTATGTTCTATGTCATAGATGCATGAACAGGGGCATTTAACATGTATGAGGCCCTTGGTTCTATCCCCAGCATAAAAAAGAATAAAAAAACAGAAGAAATTATTTGTTCTTATTCTTAATTGACTTTTAACTATTTAAAGTGATGCTAGAAACAATATAGCATATGGACAAGCCAAATGAATGATAGTAATATTATAATGGACAGAATGAAGAAATTGGAAATATTCTAAGGTAACTGCCCTATACATGAAAGTGATACAGTATTATTTGAAAGTGCACCTAGATAATGCAGAGTTAGGTTATATTGCAAATCCTAGCACAACCACTAAATTGTTAAAGTAGTGCAATTGATATGAGTGGAGAGAAAATAAGATCCTTTAAAATTCTTAATTAAGTTAAAGGGATCATAGTTTTTCCCCTTTAAATGTCCATGCAGTTTGTTTCTTGACTTTTCTTTTACCCCCATATTAGTACATTTGCCTTTGGTCACACTTCCCTGCTGTGTATTCAAGACCAAGTAGGTAACTCTTATATTGGTCAAAAATTAGCCTCTTTCCTTTCTATTATTAAGGTCAGCTGAGATTCCTCAGGGATTGCTTTTAGGAACTTGCGAGGAGCCTCTTGGCTCCTTGAGTCTTTTCTTTCTGCCAGTTCTGCCATCTGCAAGGTTGGATCAGGGTCTTACTGAACACCTGTGGCCTGCCTTGGAAGCACTGGGGACACTCCCTTCCCCAGTAACCTTCTGGTTGACTTCCTGGTCTCTAGAGTCCCTAAGATTCCCCTAATCATGTTTGCAGAGTTTCAGGGTCATTTGGGTAGTTCTGTTTTGGCCTGGATCCTAGATGACTTTGGAAGGTAAGGGCAAGAACATTAGATATAATTCTAACTGTTTTATTTCCCTTGACTTTGGCCTTTAGGTCTTAGTGACTGGACATGCAAAAGGCCAGTTTCACCAGTATTGAATTGGGAGTAGTGGGTTTTAATTTTAACTTTTGAAAGGTTACATTTACCTCTTCCATATAATTGGGGTCAATATTAGTATTGGGAGTCAGTGTCATCTCCAATCTGTCCTGTAGGTGATGGCTTATTGTCTCAAATTAATTCAGGTTGTTCTGTTAGAAGTTGTACTTCTGCAAAACACTAACAGGCAGTGGTTATAAAGTTTTATTAGAAAAATACAAAACAAAATTAACAAGAACAAAAATATATTCAGTTTGTATAATAACTCTGAACCAAGAAACATCTGTTTGGCCTCTACAAAAACCCATAAATAATTTGTCAATCCAATCACACATAAAATCTTTTACAAGTTCTATTCCTTTAAAAAACCCTTTTACAACCTTTAAATACCTTTTATAATTTATCAAACCCTTACTTAGTTTTACATTATATTTCTTTCTATTTTGGGATCACAGCAATTTTTACAAGAATTTATCCATTGAATGGGCTTAATTTTAGCCTAATTTGGGGGCCATCCTAATGTGAAGAAAGGCAAGAGGGAGAGCCTTATCCCAGGTAAGGTTGGCCTTTCGACAATTGTTAAAGCTTTTACATTTGAAGTTAATCCTTGTCCACTTCATAAATATCATTCCATTTGCAAATATAAGAAAATAAAGTTCTCATATATTGTTTGCTGAGTCTATATGAATATCAACTAACATAACATCACATCTGATATGTGCACTTATTTGGCTTTACCAAAATAAGTAAAGCTGAGAGGCTATGGAAAAAGGGTTATTATGCATAATTATCTAATATTAACCATTTTAAGAGACTTTGCCAAAATCACAAATTTGTCCTGATTTAACTTGAGTCTCATAACAGAACTGATATTGGAAAAATAATCCAGATTTTGAGATTTTTGAGGTGGGAAATTATTAAATATAGCCTAGTTGTCTAACCTCACCTGGTTGTTACCAATATTAGGACCGTTGGTAACTATAATTCCTAATCACCTAGTTAAACTTGTATCTTCCAGATTATTACAGTTTCATAATTAATATGATGGCAATGTAAGGATTCCAACACATCCCCAAAAGTGAAGGTTGTCTCTCTCTTCAGATTCCTGGTTAGGTATGGATGATACCTCATTTCAGCTCAAATCAGACACAGAAGATGAGCCATCCCCCCTTATGTGACCCTTTAGGAATAAGAAATATTATTCTCTGGTGAGGGAATGATATAGGAATTTTGGGATACGAAAAATGTTGAATCTCAAAAGAGTGACACCCATGAGCCATCTGGATACAGGAAACACACATGAATGATTGTCATGCAAAACAAGCAACTCCTGAATAATTCAAACTGTGCCCTTATGCCTAGATCCTTGCACCAACATACTTGACCAGAAGAAGCAGCAGGATACAAAAGCAATGTGTAGACGCAAGGAAAACTGGCACAAAATTATATAACTCTGCTCTGGTGTCTAGCCCATACCTATCATCTCTCTATAAATGTTAAAACCCCAGGGGCAAGGTTTGTAGCTCAGTAGTAAAGTGTTAGCCTAGCACGTATGAGCACTGGGTTCAAGCCTGAGCACAACATAAAAATAAAGGTATTGTGTCTATCTATAGCTATTTTTTTAATTAACACCCCAGACCAATGAGCTACTTCTTACTCTCAAGACAGCCTGAACTCTTTCTTTATATTTGAGTGCACACTCCTTACTTTCCTAAATAAATCTCTGTTTATGGTTCATTTAAAATCAGAGAAGTCTGAGAAAAAGGGAAGAAAAACAAAACAAAGAGCAAGTGCAAAAAATATAAAATAGTTATAAAAACAATAGATATTTATTCATCATATGAATGATTGCTTTAAATTTGAATGTTTCAAATGCACCAATTAAAAGACAGAGATAGGTGGAATGGATTGAAAATGGGATAAGTCTGTTAGAAATCGACCTTAAATCTAAATAAAGACCCAAATAGATTAAAAGAAAAGAGATGGATTAAAGAAAACAAATTGACACACATACATGTGAATATTATGATAAAATTATTTCAGATAATAAGAATTAAAAAATGGTAGCTATAATTGTTATTTTTTATCAGACTTGGGACTCCTAGAAGACTCTTACCTAAACTGCTTCATATCTGCTTTGCCAGCACCTAGAACAAAAAAAATGGGGGAGGAAGTGTAGACAAATCTATTTATATAAAGTGGATTTTTGTATGAAGGAGTGAGAGGTGATTTATATCCAGATAGTCTCTTTTAGTATGTCATGATCAAATAGAGAAGATAGATTTGCATTCTTTCAACAAATATTTATGCATAAATCAATAAGGACAAATTCACATGGTAAGTTTTTCACATTTTGACACCTCAGAAGTTGAAAAGCTTCTTGAGATTAATGGTATCTTAGCAGTGTGTTGTGGTTTAATTGATAATATGATTTGTTTTTAGTGTTACATATAGGTATATCATGATTTCCCTGTAAATGCCATGATTTTATTCTCCTTAATTGCTGAGTAATATTCCATTGTGTATATATGTCACATTTTTTATCCATTCATCTACTGAAGGGCATCTATGTTGGTTCCACAGTTTAGCTATTGTGAATTGTGCTGCTATAAACATTGATGTGGCTGTGTCCCTGTAGTATGCTGTTTTTAAGTCCTTTTGGAATAGTCTGAGGAGAGGGATAGCTGGGTCAAATGGTGGTTCCACTCCCAGATTTCCAAGGAATCTCCATACTGCTTTCCATATTAGCTGAAGTTAGCCAATTCCAAAAACCAAATGCCAAAATATTTTCTCTGATGTAAAGAGGCTGATTCATAATGGGGTTGGGAGTGGGAGCATGGGGAGATTAGATGAACCCTAGATAGGGTAAAGGGGTGGGAGGGGAAGAAAGAGGACATGGGGGTAAAAAAATACATGGTGGAATGAGATGGATATCATTACCCTAAGCATGTGTATGAAGACAGGAATATTCTTTGTATACAAGCAGAGATATGAAAAATTGTGCTCTATATGTGTAATATGAATTGTAATGCATTCTGCTGTCATATATAACAAATTAGAATTAATTTTTTTAAACACACCATTATTAAAAAGATTTAAATGATATATTTTCAAAGTAGAGGTGCTTTGGGTTCAACTATGATCTAATTACTTCTATGTGGTAATTAGGTAAATAAAAAATATTGTTTTATAAAAATGTATCTTGATTTCAGTCAGTGGTATCCTAAATTTGATGAAATATAGTTGCCATAGTTTAGATACTAAATGTCTTCTAAATGTCAGGTTACGGGTACTGAGAAAAGGTAGAGGTTTTGGGTTAAAATTTGGGACTAGTGAGAAGTCCTTAGGTCCTTCAGGGCATACCCTAGAGGGGGATTATGAGAACTCAGTTGCTTTCTCACTCTCTTTTCCTTCCCAGCCATGAGGTGAACAGTTTTGCTCAACTATATGCTCCCACCATGGTATGCTGCTTTATCACAAGCCCAAAGCAATGGGGCCAACCAATCATGTCCTGGAACTTCTTTTTAGAGGCTGAAATCAACCTTTTCTCTTTATAAGCTAACTTCTGCAGATATCTTTCTATAGTGGCAGAAATATTAATAAAAATATGACAATAGATTATGTATAAGGCCTTCAGTCATGAGTTTTATTGATGAGAAAACCAAGCTTTTAGAGATGCTAAGCAATTTGTTCAAGATTGCATATCTTGCACATTGCAGGTCCTTGTGAGTCTAAAACTTATGCTTTCTCTTTCACTGTGACTCATCAAGAGTTGAATAAGCATTCACTATCAATTTGACCATTGAAATGAATGAATGTACAAATGAATGAATTAGAAACAATAAATGAAAGGATGACATTTTTTTACTGGTCAATAGAAATATGTAAGCCTTATATACATGCATGCCTCACTTAGCACCAGTACATTCTATGAAATGTGTTCTGGGGAGACTTACCGATTAGGCAAACACCACAGAGTGTAATTACAGAAATATAGATAGTATAGGTCAATCACTTGATGTGGCCTCTTGAGACAATCAAGAAGCTCAATAGTATGGTTTAGATAAGTACAGCCCAATGTCCCATGTGTTCAAATCTTGGTCACCAGCCTCTGGTACTTTGTGGAGGTACTAGGAGCTTTAGGAGGTGGAGCCTCGTTTTTGGAAGTTATATTATTGGGAGTGTTCTCTTGAAAGGTTATATGGGGACCCTAACCCCTTCCTATCTATTGCTTTGCCTCCCAGCTGCCTTGAGGTATATAGCTTCCTCTCAACATGCTGCCTTCATTATGTACAGCCACAAGTGCAAAACCAATGGAGCCAGTGAAACATGGATTGAAAGCTTTGAAACCATGAGGCAAAATGTACCTGTTCTCCTTATAAGTTGAAAGTTTATTTTTCACAGTTATGAAAACCTAACTAGCACATTCAGTAAACATAAGCATATGACGCTGCTGTAGGTATGATATAGCATACTGTTTATAGTAAACTGTTAAATAGTATGATCAATAAATAAATCAGTAACATAGTCATTTATTATCACTCTCAAGTATTATGCACTGTACATATTTGTATGTGCTATGTTTTTATATAAGTACCAGTGTAAAGGTTTTGTTTTTATCAGTATTACAACAAATGCATAAGTAATATATTGTGTTATGATATTAAGACAGCTACCACTATAGTATCATTAGGTTTTGAGAACCTTTAAGTTCCATTCTAATCCTATATGACCACCATTCCTCTCTCTGTTGTTGACTGAAACATCATTATGTGGCACATGATGATATAGCTATAAATTTGACAGGGACACATTATTTTAAAGTTTTCAAAAAACAAATTAATTTTAAGTTTATTGAATGTATTATTTAATTAAATTGATATATATTAATATATGTATCTCATCTACTATATTCAATGAATGTATGCATTTTGTCTATACCCAAAATGTTATAATTTCAATCTATAGTCTTTTTAAAATTAGCTGTGAGATAATTTACATTCTTTTATCATATTAAGTCTTCAAAGCCCAGTATATAGTTTATATTCTCAGCACTTCTCAATTTGCAATAACTACATCTCAAATGATTAATAATTAGAAGTAGCCAGTGGCTTCCTCATTGGACAGTATAGGACTAGAGTATCAAAAAGTCTTACTGCCTTCCTATCTGGCTCACAGATGCCAGCAACCCTGATTTTTGAGCTTTCTCCACTTGGCTATTAAAATGACTCCCTTGTCTCTCTCTTCTTACAAGTGATATAGTAATCATCATCATCAAATGTTAAGGAACTTTTTATGTTTAACCTTTAATTTGTTAACTTATTATGAAAATTTCTGGCATACAAAAGAGAGAACAGAATAATAAACTTCCATGTATCCATCAGTCTTCAGTTTATCTTGCTTCATTTTCCATACTCCATTACCTCACCCTACATTTTTCTCTAAGGTTTTTTAAAGTAAATCCTAGACATCTTATTATTTAATTCATAAATTATTCACAGTGCTTTTGTAACAGATTGTGTTTTAAGCATAACCTAAATGTTCAATGTCATCATTGGAGTCATTTTGAATCATCACTCACCCACTTCCATACTAGGTGGAAGAACCTGGCAAGCAGGGTGGGAGATGAAGAACATGTGATCTTAGCTAGTAAATTTTAACTCTCTGAAGCTTCAGTTTCTTCATCTGTAAAATGTAGATAAGATAGTTATCATATTGGATTATTGTTATAATCTCCTTCTAGGTATTATGTTATTATAAATATAGGTATCACTTTCTTAATTATTGTTGCAGTCACATCCCTTTATTGATTCAAAGAAACCATTATCAATTACATGTCAATTTCATATTCATATGTGTTGCTATTGAACCCTGACTGTGCACCTTGTGATTATACTTGTACCTTTATCCTGGAGCAAATCAGTCTTCTCTTGCTCAGGTCCTCATTGTTTTATATTGGGACTGTTGTAATAGACTCCTAACAAGTTTCTCTTCCACCATTCTTCACATCCATTCTTCTGGCTTTGAGGTTTCCAAACTTTGAATGAAAAGCAAACTGTTCTCTACATTCTTCAGGTATCTGGGAATGTCACAAATAATGAAAAGACTGAAATGAGAAAAAAAAAAAAAAAACCTCTTGTTCAGCCCAGGCATTTAATGGAGAGGTCACCTGGTCTCTTAACTGGGTTACCTGCATCTAGATGTTCCCCTTCAACCCACCTTCCACCAGCCCCCAGAGTGATCTTGCTAACACAGACATTTATATGTCATTTCTCTTCTGAAAACTTTTCAGAGGTTCCCTTAATTCTATAAAGTCCAAATTCTGAACACAGCATTCAACTCATTCCAAGGTCTGCTGAAATGTAGCTTGCAACCTCATTCAGTGTAAAAGTCAAAATCCTTGGGCCAGGGCTGTGGCTTAGTGGTAGAGCGCTTGCCGAGCATGCGTGAGGCACTGGGTTCAATCCCTGGCACCACATAAAAATAAAACAAATAAAATGAAGGTATTATGTCCATTTACAACTAAAAAAATATTTAAAAAATTAAAAAAAAATCCTTATGGTAGAATGTAAGACCACAATGCTCTGCCCCAATCTTTCCCCATAACCCTAACTTGTCTGACCTCAACTTCTCTGAGTTCAAGTTCTACTGCTTACCCTCAATCACTCTGCCTCAGGAACATCAGTCTCCCTACTTATTCCTTGAACATAACAAGTGTGTTCCTATCTTAGAATCCTTTTACTAACTCTATACCTCTAGATATTCACATTACTCATTTTCCAACTTTTTTCATGTCTTTACTCAAATGTTACACTCAATGATTACATTCTTTCATTTAAAATTAATGTCTCCTGCATCCTATTCCTTTCCCTAATTTATTTTCCACCATAGCATTTAATATACATGATTTTGGCATTTATTATATGTCTCCCTGTACTAGGATGCAAACCACATGAAGGCAGAGATTTTTTTCTCTGTTGTTCATTGATAATTTTCCTGACACTGGAATGAAGTTGTTAACTATCTTAATGCACTGTTCCCACAATTCTATATATTTATCCTACTGTAGTACTTACCACACTGGGCAAACATTTTGTCTCCTCATCTGTCTTCCCCTCTACTTCTGGAGCTGCCTGCAGAGTTTTTCATAGTGTCTTTTGTCTACCTGACTTTTACAGCTAGGTTTTGACTGACGTGTAGAACTTTGTATTTGAATAAGATTAATAAATCTTGTCAGCTGTGGCCCAAGGCTCCAGTTTCCACACACCTTCCTTGTACTGAAAATGCACTCATTTGCTCTTGTGCCCTGACCCCATCCATTTCCTCTCTCAGGGAATTTGTGGATTTGATTAACATGTTCTATAGTCTTCACAAAGCAATTGGTGAAAATTACTGTGGGGAATGCTGAAGCAGGATTGGGGAGGAAGTGCCTTTGGAAGAAATACCAATGATGTCATCCGGAAGAACTAGACTCTATAAATCCTATATGCATACATTAATTCAAACATTTCATGCACATCTGCCTAAACTATTTTCTATGTTAGTCTTTGGTATTTTCCTGGTTGTCCACAGAGGGCAAATAGATTTGAACTATTCCCTATATACATGCTCTGGGCTCCAACACTGATGTCCCAATTATAGAAGATGCTCAGATGATTGAGGAGCTCCTATATAGAATTGGAGGCCTGTTCTTTTCCCTGTGAAAAGTAGCATGCCAGCTGTTGATACTGCTTTCAAAGGAAAAGAAAAAACATTTATAATATGTTCAACTTGACATAAAATTGACCATGTTTGTATGTGCTTATATATGTCTGTGTCTGTTCCTATATGAGATTTTCAACAAAATGTAAAGTAGTGAATTATGCCTACATGGTGGGATTATAAGAATTTTGAACTTTTCGTTTTAATGTTTTACAATGCATATGTGTTCTTTTAAGGTAAAGAATTATTATAAAAGAAAATAATCTGCTTAAGAGGTTGATGAGAAGATGATGCTGGGAATACCACAGCCTTTTCTCTCATCAGTCTTTTCTCTAAGAGAATCAAGGATGATGCCACTTCTAAAGAGGAAAGAAATAAACTGAGTGCTTAGGGCCAATAATGGAGTCAGATAAGCCTTACTGGAATTTAGAAATTATCTTGACAACTAACTAGAGGCCCATCAAACTGACAACCCCTGAGCCACCAAAAAAATCATGTTGGTATGTTTATGTGCTCTTCCTGGCCTGATAGCCTAAGGCTTCAGCCCTTGTAGCAAACTGGAAATCTCATTCCATCCACTGCTGAATACAAGAGCCAGTATTTAGTGTTCTCTCTGATAGAGGCCCAGCTAGTCTGGGGGAGACGTTATTGTTGGGGCTGCTTTCTCAGCTAGGGTTGTACTGGTGTCCATTGATAAAGGCCATTCCTATAGGGCAGGCCTTGAGAACTGCCCCTAGGACACTTGTAGAAGGTGTCTGCCACCCTCCTGAAGGAATAAATGAGGGATTTAGTGTCTCCACAAAATAACAGTACAGACTCACATACAGAGGGAAGAGGAGATTATTGCTAGAATTTAAAAGCTGAAAGGGAGAAGGGGAGTATTTCAGGTCACAGAGTTAGGCTCCAAAAAGATGTCGACAGGCAAACAAGTGTTTGAACCTGATCAAATGATTGACAACTAGAAATGGAGAGGTCTGCACTTGGGTGCAGAAAACCAAAGGACTATTCACAGGATGGAAGAGATGGTCCTGCATACATCTTATAGGAAATGGACTTGATACCTTGCCTAATAAGCATAATTATTAGGTTAATAGAGCCAAAAAATCTAATGGGAATTTAGGCTTCATTAACATATGTATAGTGCCCAGATCAAGGGCACTTATAAGAACCTTATTGGGGGGCTGTATCTGGCTCTGTTAATAACACATTAACCGGATCATATGTGGTACGTACCCAGAGGGAGTGAGCAAACAGTAGGGTACTGAAAGAGTTGGAGCTGAGGTTGTTTATGCTGGAGAAAGAAGGCTTAGGGGAGGTGGTCTCTGCCTTTAGACTTGTAAGGTACAGAGAGAGCCGATGAGGTCTGAGAATCTCCAAAAGGCAGAACCGAGTGCGATCCATGACTGGAAGCCACAAAGAGACTAATTTTCACTCAAGACAAGGAAGAAGTTTCTAACTGACTGGGGTATGGATGGAAGAGGTTGTCATTAGATGGAGTGCGCTCCTTATCACGGGTTGTGTAACAAAAGCCTAGATACAAGCTACTACAGCATGCTGCAGAGGAGAATCATTTATTAGCTAAGTAGCACAGAGATATTCCCAGTTGTCTCTTAGCTTTCTAAGTACATCTATTTTTCTGGTTCTGTGCAACTGAAAATTCCCCTAGTACTATAGTGTTTAACAGTTCACTGAGATGTAGGTCCTAACTCTACCTCAGAAGGTTCTTTAGGGTACTCTAAACATTTCCTTTGGAATCTCAGAAACTTATGTGCTGATTTGTCTATTAATGAAACTGCTTTTATACTTCTGATTACCAAAGTATCTTCTACAGCCTCCTTCACAGAATAAGGACTGAGAATCAGAGAGAGACAGAAGAAAAATGAAGACAAATATTATGATTAGTTTATCACAAAGGGCAAGCTGAGAGGAGAAACATGGGATGGTCTGAGAAACAGGAATACAGGCAGATAAGACTCAAAAATTGCAGGGTGAGGCAAATGAGACTGGTAGGGAGTAGTCGAAGGGGCTAGGTTGCTTTAATTCTATATTCACTGGACTCTCATTAAAATGACAAAGTACTTACCATAGTGAACTTAGCAGTTAAATAACCTCTGATTTCTAATAGCTTCATAAATAGTGGCTACTTTTGAATTCTTTCCAGCAAAGGAGGCTCAGTTGCCCAGTAAATCAGTCATATATGCTTCTTTGGGGTTATGCCATTGTTATCAAGGAGGAAAGAGTACAGTATCCCCTTACTGTCACCCATGAAAGAATCTCACTATCCAGGGCAGGTAGGTATAGATCCAGACTGACACAGCCTCCAAAGACCCTGCACTAGATCCCAGCCTACCACAGGACATGGTCCATAACCTTGAACTAAGAATCCCACGACCATACCTCACTATGAAGTGTAGGGAGCAGCAAAAGTTATGAAGGCAAATAACAATGGGGAAAGTTACTCAGCTGACACACTTGCCATACTCAGCACATGAGAAGAGCAAGAGAACTCTGGAGGTAAGTTTCATATAAACTGGACACTTTCCTATTCATTCTCTTATTTAATCCTTGTTCATTCAATAGCATTTCACGGGACACACACACACACACACACACACACACACACACACTCATATCAAGCACTGTTCTAGGCATTGGACATGCAAAAGTGAACAAGATGGCATTCCAGTTGGACAAACAATTAGCAAAGAAATTATGAAGTATGCAAGAAGTAAGAAATGTTATAGAAAGACATAGTGTAAAAAGGATTTAAGAGTGCCAGTGATATATTCTCCTCTTCTTACAGATGAAAAATCTGAGTTTTGAAAAGAAAAGAACCTTCCTTATCTTTTATTGAAATCCAGTCTATAGATCTCTTTATGTTTTGCCATCCTGCCTCCAGGAATGCATAACTAAATAGGTGTGAACCAGAAGTTTGACCTGCTAGCATGTTTGCAGATATCTTGTATTAGACGCAAAATTAGGAAGGAGATTCTCATGAAGTCTAAGAAACCAGTCAGGATAACAGCATTTTCTGCTAGCTAATGCTTCAAAATGAAACTTCTACCATCATCCCAAAGAATCCAAGAAATACTCAGGAGAAGGGAAGCATGTAATAGATATCTAGGATTCATATATTCTTGGGGTATAACTCCAGGACCCTAAAATTCTTTGTGATGACAAAACATACCCTTTCTGCTCTCTGGGCCAAAGACCACCATTTGTATGTATAATTAGAGGTTTAGATTTGATGAACTTTCTAAGATATCATCCCTCTTTGATCAATGGGTCACTGATCTTAGTAGTAGAACCAAGTTGGTTACTTAGAAAATTATATAAAATTTGCTGGTAATTTTTGTAATATAATTACTATTTGAGTTCTCCCCTTATTCAGAAGTATCGCCAACACCTACATTTGGGGAAGAAAAAAAAATAAGCCATGGAGATTGCCTCCAAATTCGCAATTATCTCTGTATGGGCATATAGGGGTGGAACTCTAGGAAATTTCATGATCATGTTGAAGTAAAGATGTAAGCAAATATAATCCTGGAGGTAGAGAGTAGGAAAGGGAGGCCTCAGCCATGCATAGAGAAGGTACTGTGAAAACTTCCCCAGCAGACTCCTGGATTCCTTCACTGTCTTTACATTGTCCCCACCAGCCCATTTTATCACTTATAAATGTACTGTGGACAACACTTACTGCCCAGGTCTAACTTAATTTTGCTACCACCCTCTATCCCTAGTTCCCTATTTACCAGTGAATTACAGCTTGAACAGAAATGTTTAAAAGGACATTGCATAGGGCAGAGTATCACTTTGATGTCAGAGGCTTCAGTTCTAGTCCTAGCTCTAACCATGATAACTCTGTGACCTTGTCAAGTTCCTCCAATCTCAGGGTCTCAACTGTAAATAAAATAGCTTGGGAATCTTCTTAACTTTTTGCTATGTCAGATTTCTGATAAACTGATGAAATCTTTTGAAACAGATGCCACAACTTAGCATGTAATATCAGGCTTCCCATGGACTCCTAGGCTAAACATTTCTGCCTGATAGCTAAAGATTCTTTCAGTTCTGAGTCTATGGTTCTGTGATCTGGGCATAAAGCCAAGGCGTGCCTGCCCCTTCCGGAGGAAGAGGAGGAGGAATGCACCTTCCAAATATATCCTTTGGCCTGGGATTCCAGCTGCTTTTGGCTTTAATCCATGACACTCTGAGACCATGGGGAGTTTTGCTAACCCACAAATCCTGAAACTGACTAATGAAGACAAAAACAAAGCATTAGATCTTTCTTCAAAACCCGTTGCCTCTGTGGTTCCTTCCTAGGGCCTCTTGAACCCCAGCCTAAAATTAAAAACAGTGATAGGTGGGCCTCTGGTGCAGAAAATAAATGATTTGAGGAAGACTGACTTTTATTTCTGGCTGGTAAGTCTTGTCCAGACAGTACTGTCCTCTGGTGGCTGTGAACACATATAGAGCCTTAGTTGGAGGCCCAAAGCTTTAATGGCAGTTAGGGTTAGAGATCACCAGTATGTATCCAATGGGAGTCCCAAAAAGTACTTCCCAGAGCTATTGCTATAAGATAAGCTCAGGATATGGGACATGGGGAGTAAGAGAATGGGATAGCATTACTAGCACATTCTGAGAACAACATGAGCAAATGCCAAAGTTCAGCCTTGGGAACATCATCACCAAATTTAGTGAGGTCTATGCCCCTCTTTTGTAGTTCCCTATTGTTCTTTCCCTATTACCCTGAAGTATAACTCATATATTGCGATGCTGCCAATATATTATTCATGACAAACTGGTGGGTGAGATTAGATAACCAGGCTTCTACCTACAAGGAGGACTAGGGCTCCTTCTCCAGTACTGAGGCCATTCACATGTATTATTTTGGGTTCAAACCTATAGAGTCAACCTCCTATTGAGCAGCTAAAATCTAAATGTCCCACATTGTTTTCAAATTTGACATTTCCGGACTTATCCCTTTCCCTTCTTAATCTACCTGTTCAGACCATTTTAGATGCTTTAAGTTGATTGTAATAGAAACTTTAATAAAATTAATTATATTATGGTGAAAATGCATTGTCTTTAAAATACTATGGAGGTAGTATACTTTGGTGTTAGCCGATTCAGTGGCTCAATTATATCAAAGATTGAGATTCTTTCCATGTGCCTGTTGTATTAGCCTCAGCATGTCAGATGCTTCCTTGTGGTTAAAAGAAAGAAAGAAAGAACAAGAAAAAAGAAAGAAAGAAATTGCTACAGCATTGCTGGACACCATCAAATTTTCATACAACAATATCCAAAGGTGAAAAGAGAAGAAAAATACTTCCTTATGCCTCATTTTTAGACAGACAAAAATCTTTTCAAGAAGTTTCATAAAGGACTTCTCCTCGTACATCATGGGTAAGAATTATATCATATGCTTTATGGTTTAGCAATTAGAATTAGATTCAGCAGCAATACAACAAAAACAGAACAGATGACCTCAATATGATATTTTTTGCTATATAGAAGCCCAGAGGCACACAATCTAGTGCTGGAATGGTAGCTTCATAAAGTTGTCAGAGACCTAGGATCTTTCCACCCTTCTGTTCCACCATTCTTAGGTGAATTTCCTTTATCTATGTGGATCATGATGTCTATTGGAGCTCCAGTCATGACATTCATGTCCAGAAATGAAGACAGAGGAAACAAAAGAGAAGATATACATGACACAATTTAAGAAAATTTCCCAGAAATATCATACAACACTTCTACTTAAATGTCATTGGCCAAAACTTGGTATTATTGCCACAAAACACTCAGCTGCAAACAAAACTAAGAGTGGGGCTGTAGTTGTGGCTTAGTGGTAGAGGGCTTCCCTGGCATGTGTGAGGCACTGGGTTTGAGTCTCAGAACCACATATAAATACATAAATAAAATAAAGGTCCATTGACAACTAAAAATGTTTTTTAAATGAATCTTACAGCAATGTGCCCAGCTAACAAAAATGGCATTCTATTGACAGGAAAGAAGTAGAAAATATATATTGGGAGGTGCCCAGCACTTTGAAAAATATGCCAACTAATAATCAGTCACACTGGCAAAGGAAATGAATTTCCATAATAATTTAAACCACTGGCTCCAACCAGGAGTGATTTTGGTCCTAAAAGACATTTGTCAATATCTGGAGACATTTTAGTTTTATACTATTGGCATCTTGTAGATAGAGGTCAGAGATACAGTGATACATAATACAATGCATAAGACAAACCTCACAAGAATGAATGATCTTACTCAATACATCAATATTTCTAGAGGTTTAAAAAATTTGGCTTAGCCTTATCAAGATCCACCACAAACCTACCCTTATCCCTCTGGCTGGAGAAGAGCCCAGACTCTGTATCATTGAATTTTACTCTGACCTTTCCAGATGTGCAGGCTAAATATTCAGTAGTCATCTCTCTTCTATGTAAAAATCTGCCATGTCTTCTTATTACTCTCAGGATAAAGGATAAAATCTTCAGAGTGGCATTTGAAAACCTATGTGGCCTGGGCCCTACCAGTTCCATATCACACCACTCTCTGTCCTTATTCTCTGTGGTCCAGTTACATTGGCCTTTGGGTTCAGTTTTGGTTTTCCCATCTTTCCTCCTTTCCCTCATCCCTCATATCCAACTTGTAATAGACAGATCGGATTAATGGTATCAATTATTCATATTTTTAAAATAGACATACCTCTTTTCCCTTTATCCACATCAATTGGCATGTGACATTGTAGCATCCTTCCACTCTGACTCTAGACTTGGCTATGCGATTTTTTCAGCTAATGGAAGGTTGGGGTTTTAGTTCATTTGCCGTTACTGTAACAGTATACCTGAGACTGGCTAATTTATGAAGATTTTGGAGGTACAAAGCATCTTCTCAGCTTCTGGTGAATGTCATGGCAGAAAAGTAATACAGCAAGCAGGGGTGTTCAAATTAAGGCATACATGAAAGAAAGTGATGGGTGATCCCAGGCTGATTTTATAAGAGCCCAGTCTCATTATAATCAATCTGCTCTTGTGGGAACTATATTAATCCCTTCATGAGAATGGAGACGCCATGACCTAATTGCCTCTTAAGAGTCCCATCACCTCTTATCTCCATTGTAGTTGGAATCCAACTTCAGCATGAGTTTTGGTACAGAAAAAACATATTGAAACTTAAGCAATTGGCATAAGTGACAGGATATTAATTCAGAAACTAGGCATTTAAAAGTATTTTGTGTCATCATATACCTGCAACCAATCCAGGATCAGCCTTACCTAGATCAGCTAATATGCAGACCTCAGAGTGAGAAATTAATGCTTATTATATGACACTAAGATTCAATGATTATTATGCAGCCTTAGTATGGTAAACACAGATTGATAAACTCTTTGATACATCATTGCTTATATTGTGTTCATTATAATGCCCAAATATCTGTCCTATCTGTTCCATTGACTCAGATCTGAACCACACAATTTTCTACATTTTTAAAATAGACACCCATTTTAAGGTGTCTGCTCCTACGGCCAGTCTTCCACACTGCCATCATAATCACAGTACAAAGAAACAAAATAATCATTGAAATCCAATCATATAATTCCTTCAACTCTTCACTGGCTCTCCAGTGCCCCCACAATAAGATCAAATCTCTTACTCTGGCATTACAAGTCTTTCTATACCACTTTACCTATAAAACCTCTTCTCCCCTGTCCCATCACAAAGTTCAAACATTTTCTGTAGTTTTAGGTCCCTAGGCCTTTATTCATCCCTATTTTCCCTTTCTTCTTCCCTTTTGGTAAAATCATTTCAGCTTTCTAGGCAGAGCACAAATACAAGCTCTTATCTGCAACGTTCCATGATTCCCTCCACTTAGAAAATTTTATGCTCCTCCTTTTTTGCTTCTATGAGGAGGTTTTTATCTCACACTTCCTTCAGCATTGAGTTATAATTAGTTCCTTAAGCAATCACCTGCCCCACTCCCTGTGAAATTCCTTGTATAATTTTTTCCCAGCCCCTTCTCACTTCCATGACCTTCCCATACCTAACACAGAACCTGGCCCAAAGTTGGTGCTCAATAATGAGTGTTACATTTAAAGAATTCTTGAAGCCCTGATACTAAATCTGTTAGGTGTTGTATTAAGGGGAATTATATTCCCCTAAATTCTTTCCCCTCCTCCACCTTCACATTTCCAATATAATCATCCTTCAGTAAGAAATCCCTTGAGGATAATAGAATCTCCCTTTGAAAATGATTTGATACTTGCAAGGGAAAGGGAAGGGCAACCTTAGTGCATTGCCTAGGCCTTCCCTTCCATCTATCTACATGATATAAAGTAATAAGCATTTTGTTGTGGAAATATAGGACATGCAGTGCAATTCTAAGGGGTGCCATTCAGCGAGGCTAGGTATAGACCCAAACTGCACAACCAGGATGGGGCTTAGGAAGAGTGATTCTAAAACATAAAGCATGAGGGATAGAGCAACCAGGGAATACTGTGAAGGCCAAGAAAGGACAGAAGAGGGTGGAAGTGAAGAGCAATGAGAATAAGAGATAAAGATGAAAATCAAGGGCTCAAGGGTATACAAATTTTTTCACATGCCACTAGGGTATGAGCCTTTATTATGCAGCAATCTTAGGACATGAAGACTGTGATTCAGGACAGGGTTGTCTTAGAAATTGTAAACACATGCTTTGTTTAGTAGGTCTGCCTGCTAAGTCCTGGTGCCAAATCTCCTCAAACTTTGTGCTATGGTTTACATATGAGGTGTTCCCCAAAAGTTCATGTGTGAGACAATGAAGAATTTTCAGAGATGTAATTATCAGATGATGAAAGGTATAATCTAGTGGGTGGATGAATCTATTGATATGGATTAGCTGGGTGACAATGGTAGGCAGACAGGATGTGACTAGAGGCAATAGGTCACTGAGAGTTTACCTTTGGGGTTTATATTTTATGCCTCATAAGAGGATATCTTTCTTTGTTTCCTGGTTGTCATATCCTCCGCCACACACTTCCACCATGATGTTCTTCCTCATCTTGGGTCCAGAGCTATGAAGTAATCAGGCAGATCATAGACTGAACCTCTGAAACCATGTACCAAAATAAGCTTTTCCTCTTCTGCATTGTTCTTGTCATATAGTTTGGCCAAAGCAAATAAAAAAGTTAATTAAAACTCTTTGCTACCATTACCAACTTAATGCTTCAAGGAGTTTCCAAGTAACTTTTATTCTCTATCTCAATTCCCTAGCTCACTACCAACTTTCTGTGTGACCGTGGGTTGATCTTTTCTCATTTATGGGCCTATGGGCCCCCATTTTATATCATAAGGAACACTATGTATCTATAATTCCATAACGAATGTTTTTCTGAATGTGAACATGTGTGTGTGTGTGTGTGTGTGTGTGTGTGTGTGTGTGTGAACTTGGACATATCTCTGTGCCTCAGACTTTAGTTTCCTCATTTACAAAATGAAAATATTTAATCCAAGTCATCTCTTAAATCCTTTTCAGTATTAAAATATTATAATCCCACAATTCTGCAGTTCAGATGACCCCAACCAAGCCTTTGTTCCTTAGTCAGATCTTAGGGCACTCCCTTGTATCCTTTTTGTATCCTTATTATCTTTCTCTATAGTTTAGGGGATGCTTCCCTGCTTGTCACTCCCAGAAAGAAACATGAAGATTCCTAGGCCCTCCTCTAGTGGTAGGGAGCCATGCTCCCCTCTGACCATATCACTCTCAGCTGCAAAGAGTTATAAAAATGCCATCTATTTTAAGCATTCTCCTACTGCTAATAGGTTTTTTTTCCCCAGTTGTCTTGAGAAACTAAATCATTCTCCAAATAAACCTCATTTAAGTTTATGATAAATGTAATTTAAGTGAGAAAATTATCACCCTCCCAGACTGGGAAAAACACTCCAATCTCTAGGGAAGAAATGCCTTCATTAACCAGGGCCTCTCCCAGGATCTTCAAGGCCACGGCATCACCCTGGGGTTGGTACATAGAGAAATATAAAGTCTGGGGGAATGTAGTGAGCTCACTATCTTCCTCAACCCTCCTGGGGACACAGAGATTCAAGGATGATTGAGCACTCAAGGGAATCATCCTAGACAGTCTCCTGTCTTCATCTTGAGCAGCCTTTTTTCAAAGCTAGACAGAAGAGATCTCTCCTACTTTTAAAGGGCTTTGGATATATCATTTCACTTTTTATACTAGAATTTACAGATTAATGAGGATTCTTCAAGATCATCAGTTCCATCTGCTATGTGACAGAGACAGGGAGATTGAGGCTTAGAGAAAAAACTGTCTTACCCAAGATGACATGTTGAGTCAGTAGCAAATGCAGAGCCTGTCTAGATTCTGGAAGAGCAACAAACACATAGGTTGATTTTACAAATTATCCATATGTTATTCTTCACCTTTTATCACCCACTAATCTAGTCTAAGTCATCCTTGTCAGAGCTTTCAGTTCATGTGAGTACCAAGCATTGGATATGAGGGTAACTGTCAGAAAGTGGGGCAGGGTGGGGTACTCTTTCCCATATTCTGATTTAAACCACTTGCCAGACACAACTGGTTTTGTTTGGGACCTTGGTTCTCAAACAGCATAAATCTATTACCAGCTTCTGGTATCCCTTTATGACTTCTCTGGCTCAGTTATTGGACTTTTACCTATATAATCAGGTGCAGATGACCCATTCTTTCCATAGGCCAGAACTAATGTAGGTCTTGAAAGTTCTGCTTCTTTCCAAAAACATCTCTAATAGTGTGCCTATAGGAAAATAATGGAAAAGTATCTGTCATTCCTAGAGATCTTGGTGACTGAGATTTCTTCCACCCCAACTGTGGTCTTCACAAATATCCTCCCTCATTATTAGCCCTCTCTGCTGACAGTCAAGCACATTTATTACCCATAGATTGACATAAATGAATCAGGGGACCTAAAGGTACATTTTAGAATACCGTGAATGAAGGCTAGATAAAATTCTACATAAGTGATACATATATGGAAGGACTTACAAACTTTTGTATGTCCAGGGAAGGAAGAATATGATGATTCCTATGGCTGTGTTCTGTATTCACTCATTCATCTCCCATTCATTAATTCTCAAATATCCAGGCCCCATACAAGGTACTTGACATAGAGAAATAAGGCAGAGATACTTGTCATTAAAACTTGTAAGAGCAATAGATGCAACATTAGAATATAGAGTGATCACTGTTAGATCAAGGCTCTCTGCAAAGTTTTCACAAAATATCAGTGGATCCTTAATTTTGCTTAATAAATTCAAGCAATAGTTCACAAAAGAAATAATTAGGATTGATTATGTAAGTACAGTGAGAATTTGTCAACAGAAGAGATGGAAAAGTTTGTCCAAACAGAGGGACTGCATTGTCAAAAGTGTATGGCTAAATTATAATAGCTAATACCTATTGAGGACTTATTATGTCCCAAACACTTTATGCATTAACTCGAATCTGACAATAGCCCTCTGGGGTAGGTAATATAATTACACCAAATGCAGATGGACAACTGAGGTACAGAGAAGTCAAATCACTTATCCAAGTTTATCTTAACTTGCAAATATGTGAGGCAGTATTCTGGATCTGGAACTCTTTTTATAAATATTTTTTTAGTTGTATTGTTGGACACAATACCTTTATTTTATTTCTTTTTTTTTTTTTTTTTTTGTATGTGGTGCTGAGGATCAAACCCAGAACCTCGCACGTGCTAGGTGAGAACTCTACCAATGAGCCACAACCCCAGCCCCTGGAGCTGGAACTCTTTACCATTGTATTAGTATTTCCTCTTTCAATATGCCAATGGGAAGCATCTTGACTGCTCTGTGGGGATTTAAGGGATAGGGATGCAGAGGGTGAGCACAGAAAGAAGTAGTTTGCAGAGGTCATATTCAAATGACCATATGCAAAACAATGAGGAGCCTTAGGAATGGGGAATGTATTTTTATTATGTATAACTCTCAGGCAAAAATTCAGCTCTACAAGGAATATTCTATTTGTTTGCTTCCTTGTAAGTTATCCAGATCATCTCCCAGGTTGGTATTAGAATAGAGAAGGCTTTTACAGTGTCCAAAAATGGTAGACGAACCACTAAGTGTGGGGACAAGTATATGGAGTACTGCATACATGGCATACATCAAAGACATCTGCGTGGCAAACCACCCCCTGTGCTAGGCGTGTGAGTGGCAAATCGCTTACCTCGTGGGCACAGCCCTGGGCATGAGACCGTGTGTTACAGTTTCTGTGCTTGCTCCACAGCTCACTCTGTGACTGGTTGCTTCAAGGACAGTTGGCCAGAAATGTAGTGGTGGCTGCCTATAATCTGCTTAGCTACTACCTGACTATATATTCATGGTAACTGCAATAAAATCATAACTTCTTCCTGCTTGGTTCTCCAGAGATCTTCATTAGTGACTCCACAGCCACACTCTCCTCTACCCTGTCATGTGGGCCTCCTTGCTAGATGAGAGAGAGCCCAAGCAACTAAGTTCCCAGTTTCTCATAATCACTGCTGAAGTCCTTGCTAAGCAATCCCATCCAATAGGCTATGGGTGAGGGAGGCTGAAAACTGTACTTGAGAAGATTGGGCCAATATCAATACCTATCTTTGTCCTTGCTTGTGAAACCTAAGAGACATGGCCTTTATAATTTGGAAGAAACTTGGGAATGCAGATATATAGTTTTGGGGGAGGTGGTGCTGTGAAAGGCTGGGATAACCCAGATATTTGTCTTCTGGTCACAAAGCACCCTTCTATAAATTTGACCATGTTAATAAAATTTTGCTTTCTTGTCATTCCTTCCACTATTTTTCTTGTTTTAATAACATTATTTGCAAAATGTTGGCCACTTTCATCTGTGCTGCAAAAATGCAGAAAAAGGTGTGCAGCAGACAATGATTGTCCTTTTCCTTTATTGATTTTTCTCTTTTTCCTAACAGAACTCCAATTTTGTATGGGGAAGGAGTGCACCATCTAATTTTTATTAAATTAGAAAACAGTGCTATGCCATATGCTAAAATTTTAAGAACAAAAATTGCATATTTAAAACTTTAAATATTTTAAAAAGCTGCACTTCTCAGTCTCCCTTGCCTTTTGGAGAGGGGATCAGATGACCAGTACTGACCAATCAAACAGAAGCAAAAGTCACTGTGTGGGGATTCTAACAAAGACTTTCAAAAGAGTCCTTACTAAGTAAAAACTCAGTGGTCACATAGGTTTTGCCCTTCTTGTCCCCTTTATTTTTTCTTGCTGTTCAGGCATGATGCCTAGAGCTGCAGAGCTTTTGGTTTGTAGATAAGATACTTATACCATTATGATGGGTAGGAGTCATAGCACACAAAATAATCTCTTAACATTGTATTTCTTGGTATATGATAAAAACAAACCCCTTATCTTCTTTCAAACTCTGTATTTCTTTGTTTGCTTATTTAGTTTTACTATATGTGACCAAATTAATATAATTAGCATATCTCCTTGTGTTGGAGTTTCTTTAAAGAGTAGTGGGAACATGGGGGTCAACTGAGAAAAAGGTGTCCTGTGGGGTGAGCTAGAGGCAGCCACTCCTTCTCCCCTGCAGCCTTTTCTTCTTAAGTTCCTTTTTATCCAAACCTGGGAATTTCCATGTGCTGATTAAATCAGGAAGGCTGTTCCCTTACAAGGGGTGGCAGTGAGACCAAGAGCCTTCAATGGAAAGTGAAACCCAGGAGATAAAACATGGGCATCGGATACAAGCTGTACCTTCCCTCCTACACCCCTGTCTTTTGGATTTCTTCTCTGGCAAAATCTCAGATGTTCCCTGCTCTGTTATCTTTTTAATATACAAGTGTAATGGTTTAATGATGATAATCAAGACAAAGTGATAGAATTATACTTCTTTTATAGACTAGAGACAATGAGATGTTTAGCTTCAATTTCCCCATGCAAAGTAGAAATGATATTTATGTAGAATAAACACTTTCATACATTAATGATGGATGATAAACATATTCAAATTTCACCAAAACAAAACATAAATGGAAAATTGTTAGAATTACTCATGTTTTAATATCAACATACTTGGTCTATGTAAAAGCACTTGTAGAAGATCATATGTTTTTATATTTTCAGACATTTCAAAGATTTATTTATTTATAATTGCTATAGTACTTATTAAATTAGAAAACAGTGCTATGCCATATGCTAAAATTTTAAGAACAAAAATGGCATATTTAAAACTTTAAATATTTTAAAACATGCTCTAGAATTAGTTATTGATAGTCATTTTATTTCATTTTTAAACAAAAAGGAAAAAGGACACATTTTTATTAATAGCAACTACACTTTTTTGAGGTTTTGAGTGCTTTATACACTTTGCTATGGTATGTATATCTTATTCCAATTTTAAGCATTAATAGTTTTTCTGGTTTGTATCAACATTGAAACTGAAAATGTTATCTCATACTTTAAATTATACTCAGTGCAATGTATAATTATGGACATATAGATTATGCTTGTTGGCCATTTGTAGTTTTTGTTTTATTTGTTTTTTAATTATAATTACTGACATATCCGCTGTACAAATAAATGGGATTCACAATGATATTTCCACACCTGCATGCATTGATAAGTTCCATACACCCATGCTAGTTTTCCTTCCCCACCAAACCTCCTCCAGCACACTTCCCAGGTCCTGGTAATTACAATTTGACTTTCAGATCATATTTTTTATTTTATTCTTTTGTTTTCACTACGGTGAAGAGTACAGGAATAAGAATGGGTATGCAGGTATCTCCTTTGTACACAAACTTCATTTCCTTTGGATACATAACAAGGAGTATGATAGTTGGATCATATGGTAGTTCTACTTTTATAATTTTTTGAGGAAAATCCATATTATTATCCAAAGTGACTATATTGATTTACATTCCCCAGTAACAGTATATAAGGGTTCCTTTTTCTTCACATCCTCACCAGCATTTGATACTTCTTGTGTGTGTGTGTGTGTGTGTGTGTTTTTTGGGGGGGGTACTAGGGAGTAAACCTAGGGGCACTCAACCATTGAGCCACATTCCCAGCCCTTTTTCATATTTTATTTCAAACAGGGTTTCACTGAGTTGCTTAGCGCCTCACTTTTGTTGAAGCTGGCCTTGAACTTGCAATCCTCCTGCCTCAGCCTCCCAAGCTGTGGAGGCATGTGTGACTGTGCTCAGCTCTTGTGTTTTTTTAGGGAGATTTGCATTTCTTTAATTGCTATGAATATTGAACCAATATTAGCCAATAATGGCCATTTTTATTTTTCTTTTGAGAAATGCATATTCCAATAATTTCCATATTTTTTTAGAGAATTTTTTAGTATTTATTTATTTTAGTTCTCGGCGGACACAACATCTTTGTTTGTATGTGGTGCTGAGGATCGAACCCGGGCCGCACGCATGCCAGGCGAGCGCGCTACCGCTTGAGCCACATCCCCAGCCCCTAATTTCCATATTTTTAATTGCATATTTGTTTTTCATTAAAGTTTTTGAGTTCTTTATATATCCTGGATACTAACTCTCTGTCAAGTAAATAGCTGACAAACATTTTCTCCCATTCTATACTTCGTTTCCTCTCTTTGTTATCTCCGTTGCTGTGCAGAAGATTTTTAGTTTGATGTTGTCCTATTTGTCAATTTTGCTTCTGTTTCCTGCACTTTTGAGGTTCCATCCAGAAAATCATTGCCTGTACCAACATCTTGAAGTACTTCACTTGTATTTTCCTCATGTAGTTTCAGAGTTGCAGGTCTTAAATTCAGGTTTTAGATCAATTTTGAGGGGATTTTGTACAGGATGGGAGACAGAGGTCAAGATTCAATCCACAAGCTTCTGAATGTGTATATCCAGTTCTCCAATCACCATTGTTAAACAGGCCATCCTTTCTCCAGTATACACTTTGGGCACCTTTGTTGAAAATCAGTTAGCTGCAGATACATTCGTTTCTGAGTTGTCTATTCTGTTCCATTAGTCTGTTTGTATTTATGTGAATACCATTCTGTTTCAGTTACTATGGTTCTGTAGAATGTCTTGAAATCAGGTTTGGTGATGCCTCTATTTTTGCTGGGTTTTCTCAAGATTACTTTGGTTATTTAGTCTTTTGTTCTTTCATATGAATTTTAGAAATGATTTTTTCTATTTCTGTGAAGAATGTCATTGGTATTTTGAAGGGGATTGCATTGAAACTGTACATTGATTTGGGTGGTATGTCCATTTTAACAGTTTTAATTCTCCAAATACACAAACAGGGGGTTCTTCAACCTTTCAGTTACTTCTTCAATCTCTTTCTTCAGGCTTTTGTAATTTTCACTGAAGAGTTCTTACACATCTTTACTTAGGCTTATGTTAGATATATGTGTGTGTGTGTGTATTGTGAGTGGGATTATATTGCTGATTTATTTCTCAGTGAGTTCATTATTAGTGTATAAAAGAGCTACAAAGTTTTGTATGTTGATTTTGTATATTGCTACTTTACTGAATGAATTTATCAGTTCTACTAGTCTTTTGCTAATGTCTTTAGGTTCTTTCCTATGTATAGAATCATATATATCATATGCAAATAGGGATTATTTGACTACTTCTGTCCTATTTTATGCTTTATTTTTTTCTCTTGCCTAATTGCCCTAGCTAAAGTTTCTGGGACTATATTGTATTAGAGTGGACACCCTCGTCTTATTCTTGTTTTTTGAGGAAATGCTATCAGTTTTCCCTCTTCAGTATGATATTGGTTATGGTTTTGTCATATGTATCTATTATCATGTTGAGATATGATCCTTCTCTACCTAATTTGTTCAGAGCTCTTATCATGGAGGGTTGTAAAATTTAATCAAAGGCTATTTCTGCCTTCATTTTGGTGATCATGTGATTTTTATCCTTGATCCTGTTTATGTGCTGCATTATGTTTATTGATTTGCATATGATTTAAACAATGCTTACATCCCTGGACTGACACCAAATTGGTCATACTTTTTTTTTTCTTTTAATTTTTTATTGGTTCTTTTTAGTCATACACAACAGCGGAATCCATTTTGATATAATTACAGAAGCATGGAATATATCTTATTCTAGTTAGGATCCCATTCTAATGGATGTACATCATGGTGGGATTCACTGTGTTGTTTCATGTATGTACATGGGAAAGTTATTCAGATTCATTCAACTATCTTTCCTTTTCCCAATCCCCCTCCCTTCCCTCCATTCCCCATTGTTTAATCTACTGAACTTCTTATTCTTCTCCTCAGATATGCTTATTGCAGATTAGCTTCCACATACCAGAGAAAACATTAAATCTTTGGCTTGTTTGGACTGGCTTATTTCACTTGACATGATAGTTCCCAGGTCCATTAATTGGCTGTAAATGGTCATCTTTTTAATATGTTGCTAAATTTGATTGGCAAGTATTTTATTCAGTATTTTTGCATGTATATTCATCAGGTATATTGGTCTATAGTTCTTATCATTGTATTGTGTCCCTCCCATATTTTAGTAGCCAGGTAACACTGGCCTCATAGAATGAGCTTGGAAGTGTTCTGTCAATTTTAATTCTGTAGGATAGTTTGAAAAGCATTGGAAGTGTTTTTCATGTTTGATAAAGTTTGGTAAAATTTGTTCCCATGATGTAGGCTCCCTATTTACCTCCTCACACTTCAGATAGAGCCCTAATATCCAGAGTATACAAAGAACTCAAAAACTTAGACTACAAGAAAACAAATAACCCAATCAACAAATGGGCCAAGGACCTGAACAGACACTTCTCAGAGGAGGACATACAATCAATCAACAAGTACATGAAAAAATGCTCACCATCTCTAGCAGTCAGAGAAATGCAAATCAAAACCACCCTAAGATACCATCTCACTCCAGTAAGATTGGCAGCCATTAGGAAGTCAAAAACAACAACAAGTGCTGGCGAGGATGTGGGGAAAAGGGTACTCTTGTACATTGCTGGTGGGGCTGCAAATTGGTGCGGGAAAGCTGGGAATGGAACCACATCTGCCTACATATCTGGCTACAACTGCTACCACAGAATAATGCCTCCTCCTTCCAACTCTCATGAACGTGATCATTGTCGGCAAACTAACTTAAATCATATAAAGGAGGAGATTCTGACAAATATGGTTCTGAGTTTACTACTGAGTTGATGGAGACAATTCAAAATACTAGGACCTACTTTAAGCTGTGTCATAAAGTGTTTCTGAAAGTACCTTTAGAAATTGTTGTACACGTTATGTAGCACAAAGTCACTCAATTGAAGAGTGGAAGGGCTAAAATTCAACCCACACTGGGGTACCCAAAACTCAGGCCCTGATGTCAGGAAAAGGAATGCCTTTTCCTAGCTAATTCTTAAAGTTGCTCTACTTTGCAGTTCATCTTGAGGGGAGGTGCCTTTTTAATGTACACACAGGCACTATGTGTTCTGGCAATGCCCTCTTCTCTTAGAAGGTGATATTCAAGATTTGAGTTGTAACCTGAGCTATGCTGTGAAATGTCTCAACTTATTTGCTGTAAGCACCTTAAAGTGATAAAGAAAGAAAGAAAGAAAGAAAGAAAGAAAGAAAGAAAGAAAGAAAGAAAGAAAGAAAGGTCCATATATTAGTTTTTCCCTGTGCCAGTAGGCTGGCTGGCTGGCTGGCTGATTAACTTCTGTTTAACCTTGGTTTGGTTGCCAACAGTTACTGATTAGCTGGCCAAATGGAATACTAAATTTCTGATTGGCTGGCTTACAGACTAACAGAGTGAACATCAACTTAGTTGATAGGATGACTTGCTGAAAAATTGAATGATTGCCTGATTGATATTAGCTGTCTAATATACACACGTTTTATGTATCTGATTAGTGGTCTGGAAGGCTAAATGCTTATTTACTGTTTTCCATGTCATAAATGATTGATAAACCATCTGATGGAATGATTCATTGACATACAATCTTGGTGATTGACAGACATTTTGAATGACTGACCTACTGGTTAGTAGTCATAAGAACTGACAGACTGTCTAGCCCTCATTTCAAATGATGAGTCTTTAGGCTGACTGACAGGCAAGTCGACTGGGTGTGCAAATGGCTGACTAGTTAGCTATTATTTTCCCTGAAATACTTTATAACCATATAGTAATGTACAGAGTTAAGAGTGAAGAAAAAAGAGTGATAATATATAGAATTCAAGATACTGCTCCATGCAGATAAAAGGAAGGCATGTTTTTATAAGCAGAAAGAGAAGACACTTGACAAAGGGGTTAACAGTTTTCTTCAAATAGCTCAAGGGGGAAGTGGCTTTAGGCAAAATCAACCTGTTAATAATTAGACATGAAATTGATGTTAGCTCTAAACTGCTTGAGACACAATGCTCATTACTCAGCTTGATTATTAATAAGGAAAATAACAGATGACAATTGGATAACAAAGGAACAGAAAAATATCAGGAATAAAGGAATCACTTCTTGAGCCAGCCGATGAGGACTGAGGGCACAAATCCCAGAGCCCATGGATTAAGCCCCAAGGACTTAATCATAAAGAAGCCCAGAAAGAAGAGAGATTCCTATTTTCTAGGAGAGATATGGGATAGATTATTCTTTCTTTTTTGTCTAATTAACTAAAACTTCAGGGTCTTTGAACTTTTCTTTTACCCAGTGTCTTTTGACTTATACTAAGATATGCCAACTGGTAATGTATATACTAGGAATCTACTCACTTTTCATTGTATGCTACATGCCAATCTCAATGGCTATCCACTCATGGTTTCTTATAGACAGCTTTCCATATGTTCAGACCCTACTAAAATAAGATGTGACTTTACTCATATACATGGCCATAGCTATGAAACTGGAGGTGAAAATTTAATGAGATGGTAGCCTAGATATAGACATGACATGAGCTATGACACTGCTACACAAAGATTTATGAGGGCATCTCTCTAACTCTTGAGAAGCTGAATTAAGAGAGTGAAAAGGAGGCAATTATTAGTAGGTCCAGAATCAGATAAACAGAGACAAGGGCAATGGTGATGAACCTAACTGAAGCCTGTGCTATGTGGAAACAGAACCACAAATAAGTAGTAGCCTGGAGGCAAAGAAGAGGGTGATAAAAACTGCCCATAATTGAAAGGTAAGTGGAGAAGTCATGCAGAAATTGAGTTCCATTCGTGGAAGACTATTAGATTGAGGAGCCATAACCTCTAGTTGTTGAAGTCCCTGGAACTTCTTTGACCCATGTTCTGGTCCCCTTTTTAGCCCTTGAATACCAGATGGTTTGCTTTTGCAAGACTACTGGGAATAAGTCTTTAAAATAAATCCTCCATATTTGAAGAAACCAGTAAGTTTCTTATCATCAAAAGTTTCTTATCATCATGAAGTCTGTATACAGAACTCCTAATCTCTTCCTCTTCTCCTCTAGATTTCCTTAGAAGTTAATCCCTTTATCAAAGTGTTCCCTCTTCTCCATTCCTTCTGTATACCCAGGAGCTTGTAAGCAAAATATCAGATGTGTTCTTATTTGCTAAGATGTGTAATTTTTCCCAACCGCATGGATCTTGGATTTCTAGTAATTATTAATATTAGTACATCAGTTTCACATTCTTTTCAAAACTTTATATCCCATAAGCTTGATAAGTGAGCAAAGTAGCTGAGACAATGAAACAGAGACCCAGGGAAATAAACATTGGATTGAAAATCACTCACACAGCATTCAAGTTAAGACTAGAACTTAACTTTTCCCGAATTCAGTCCTGTATTTTCTCTCTGGTGCATCATAGTCACTGTTTAAGCCAGAGCTCCCAACAAGGGTGTGCCTACTTCAGAGCATATATTTAAAATTTTAAATAGATTTCTGCTTCTGGGAAGATGGAGCACATTTAAATTTCTCTACTCCTCATGTTAAGTGAAACTAACAACCTTGGTTGCTTTGCTTTTGTTTTTTGAAGAGCTGGAGATTGAACCCAGGGCCTCATGGATTCTAGGCAAGTGCTCTATCACTGAGCTTCAATCCCAGCCCAATCATTGAAGCTACATGTAAAGTAAAATCTGAAATAAGCTGGGCATGGCGGTGCACATCAATAATCACGCAATTTGGGAGGCTGAGGCAGGAGGATTGAAAGGTCAATGCCAGCCTCAGCAATTTGATGAGATCCTGTCTCAAAATAAAAAAGTAAAAATAAAAGATAAAAAATTATATATATATATATACACATATATATACACATATATATATATATATATATATATATATATATATATATCACACACACACACACACACACACACACACACACGGGAGGGGGAGGGGAGAGAGAGAGAGAGAAGAAATGGGGAGAGGGAGAAAATTTTAGATTAAGGAAGTGATCTATATCCTCATCAGGGCTGACAAGTCCAAAGATCGAAGACAGGCTGCAAACTGGAAATTGGAAATTCTGACAAGAACCAATGTTGCAGTATTGAGTCAGAAGGCAGTCTGAGGGCATAATTTTTCCTCAGAGGATCTTAGTTTTTTCCTCTTAAGGCCTTCAACTAGTTAGATGAAGCTCATCATCATTTGGAGAGCAATCTGATCTACTCAACACCTACTGATTTAAATGCTAATCACATCTATAAAAATACTTTTACAACCAACTCTAGACTAGTATTTGATCAAAGAACTATGCTCTATAGCCTAGCCAATTTTCCCCATAAAATAACTATTACAGTCCACTTATTGTCAACTTGAGACCCATACACTTCTCCTTAAATTACATTCAGGCCCCAAACACTAATAGTAAGAATATACTATTCCCCAATATGGTACAACTATCTTCAATACAACTAAAAATATTCTAACTCTTTCCTTAGATGAGGAATCCTTGGCTGATGTTCATTCTTCTTGATATCCTATAACTTAAATATACAAAGTCAGTACACCTTATGTAATATGAAAATGACATATGGGATAGAAAAGAAAAAGTATTTCACATATATATGTATACACACATATGTGCATGCCTATTATGCACTGCATATTTTAACAAAATTAAAAAGAAATACCCATAATGATTACAATCCTAACTTCTGAAACTGGTTATGTACCCATAGCTACTATTTATGATGACTTTCTTCCACTAACCCATTCTGTATTCCCTTTGCTCTCAACAAATATCCTACTTTGTAGCATGATCCAAAATGGCACTGCTGAAGAGTCTAGAGCATTAGTAGTCTTACCTGAATTGGGTAATTTTGGTTTTCCATTGATTTTCATCACAAAGAATGGTAATATTAAGAAATGCCTCATAGAATCTTCTGTATTACAGACATATCCATCCTCATCTCTATTGTGAAGTAGTTTTTAATTTAATTGATTTTTTTTAAATACATGATAGTGGAATGCATTACATTTCTTATTACACATATAGAGCAAATTTTCATATCTTTGTAGATAAACTATGTTCATGCCAATTCATGTCTTTATACATGTACTTTGTTTTGTTTTTTTGCATTACAATTCTTATTACACATATATACTACAATTTTTCATATCTCTCTAGGTTGACACCCAATTCGTGTCTTCATACATGTACTTTGGATAATGATGTCCATCACATTCCACCATCCTTGCTAATCCCCTGCCTCCTTCCCTTCCCTTCCTCCCCTCTTCCCTATCTAGAATTCATCTATTCCTCCCATGTTCCCCCTCCCTACCCCACTATGAGTCAGCCTCCTTATATCAGAGAAAATATTTGGCAGTTTTTTGGGGGGATTGGCTAACTTCACTTAGCATTATCTTCTCGAATGCCATCCATTTACCTGATTTTCCTTTGGCAATCAGAATCAAACACCCTGGCTGGTACAGTAACTTCTTTCCTTTCCCATTGATTCAGAAGTACAAGGACCCCTAAGTGACTGGGTGGAAATGTTAATTTCCACTCCAATTGAATCATTGTTGTGTCTTCTGGTAGAAGCATTCCTCCCATTGAAACTAAGATCTTTATATATACAGTATAATAAGTGGCAGTGAGAGGAACCAAAATTGGTTAGTGATAAATTTGCTAAGGATAATAGGGGTCAGTACTATTGCATTTCTACCTTCTCATTCCTGGACCCATGAATGCTTGTTGTGGGAGAAATATTAGATACTGAGTTAGAGAACAGAGCCTTTTCTCCATCCCTGCAAAGTACTGCCATCCAACTGATGCTGTAACTAAGATTTTATTTATTGATTGATTTTTCTTATTTCTTTTTTATTCCCTAAAGACATAAAACATACCCACTTTATTAAAGGCAATGTTATTGTTAAAAACAAAATGTTTAATATATTACAGTGGAATTCATTCTAATTTATGTTACATATATAGAACACAATATTTCTTGTCTCTGGTTGCATATAAGGTATATTCACACCAATTTGTGTCTTCATACATATACTTCAATGTCCATCACATTTCACCATCATTTCTACCCCCCCCTTTCTCCCTCCCTTCCCCTTCCACCCTTCTGCCCTATCTAGAGTTCGACTATTCCTCTCATGCTCCCCCCTCCCTACCCCACTATGAATTAGCCTCCTTATGTAACTAAGATTTTAAACGGCTATTCCAATATTCCATACAGTCAATTGCTTCAGGATTGTGAGGAAAACAGTAACATCAATAAATTACATGAACATGAATCCATTGCCACATTTCATTGTTTTGATGTGAATTCTCTTATTAGAAGCAAAACTGTGTGTGGAATACTGCTATGACAGCATTTTTCTCTCCCAAACTATGTATTAAAACCCTAACCATGAAAGTTACTATTTGGAACAAGAAAGTAATTAATGTTACATGATTGAATAGGATTAATTTCCTTATAAAACATCAAAGATTTCTCAGTCTCTCTTCCCACATGCACACAAGGAAAATCACACAGTGCAATGATTGCCATCTATTAGTACAGAGAAGGGCCCTCACCAGGAACTGACCATGACCGACCTTAATCTGAAACTTCTACTCCCCAAAATTATGATAAAATGTTTCTGCTCTTTAAGAAAACACATGGGCTGGACATGGTTGTGCATGCTTGTAATCTTACCAACGTGTGAGGCCGAGGCAGGAGGATTATAAGTTCTAGGCTAGCCTTGCAAACCTGTCTCAAAATATAAAGGGCTGAGGATATAACTCAGATGTAAATCTTCCCTAGGTTCAATCCCTAGTACTGAAAAAAAAGAAGGAAGAAAAAGGGAATGAAACAAACAAAAAGAGGAAAAAAAGAAAACCAGTACAGCAACACATGGTATTTTGTTATGACATCCAGAGATGACTAATAGAAAGAAATAGCATGTCAACAAAAAGGCATTGTTTGGTAATGTTAGCAGAAACATTGTATAAAGGAAAGACAAATCCATATCTAGAGTAAATTCTGTTCAAATTAGAAAAAAATACTGCTATGATGGAAGAGGTACAATGTAATCAAACTTCCACTAGGCTAATCACACTGGGGGATAATGGAGACTCAATATTAAACTTTGCTGTTGATAGGTTCAGTACTCAGAAGTGGCTGTAGCCAGGTCAGCCTTGGTAATTGAAAAATCATGCTGCTAAGCTTGTGCATACCTTCTGTCACTGCCACCATGATCACTGTGTTCATGAGCCTATTGGGCAATGACAAGAGTAGCTGGGGAAAAAAACTTACTGGTACCATGGAATGAGTCATCAAGCCAAATAATTACTAAAATTCTCTTCATCTGTGGTTACCCTCTGGAAATGTTCACATGAGACACAAATATCTTCCTATTTTTTACCTATCCAGAGAGTTCTATCCACATTGCTCTTCTCCAGAACTCCTTGTTACCAATTTTCCCATTATGTTCCTTCCAAGTTTTTGATCATCTAACCAAACTGTTGGCCATATCCCTTGAACCAGTGTACAATAACATGCCTGTCCATTTTTCTTTCCAAGCAAAAGTAATGAAATGTGTAATAGAAATTCTGCCCATTAAGAGGATTTCCCTTCACCATTGTCCTTCAGATATGTTGCAAAAAGGGGATTCTGTGCTCAAGCTGTCTACTTGTGGGTGGTGCCTCCATATTTCAGAAAATTATCTATAAACTAAGCCCTAGTTTTCATTTGCTTTGTCAACTAATCATAGGGAACCATTAATAAGGCTTAGGTTCAGGATGGAGTAAAGAATGTAATTTGGAAAGAATGGGAATGATGGACATTTGGGCCACTTCTTCATGTAATTCACTTGTGCCTTCTGGTCCTGCTTGAGATTGATTCTATTTACACCACTAGAATTTGATAATACATTGCTTCTGTGCATATTCAATTTTATGGCTTGGTGGGTCAGACAACTCAGTTCATGATGGGCAGCTCAGTTTTCATATAATTTGGTAGCCCATGGTTAAGTATGAAGTCCTTATGAGGTCCAGTATCAAGCCAAAAACTGTTTCTCAAAAGGAGCATAGTCATCTGTAGAGTGTGCAAGGAATTCCTACAACATTGTAACTGTATGAACCATGATTTACTTACAAGGCTGCCAAAGTCTCCAAACATTATAAATATATTCTACTGATACCTCTGGCACCACTGGCTCTGATAACTTGGATATGGTCCATGTGCATCATATGTCATAGAGCACCTTATATGGCAACCTACTCCTATTGTCAAGCTCTCTCTTGTTCTGAACCCTACTCCATTTAGAAGCTTTTGTCTATACCACCCAATGGGGAATATATTGCCTCAAAAATCCAAATAAGCCCACTAGGCATTGTGCCACATTTTTTATTATAAGAGGGACAATATGTAATAACTTTTCCTTAGAAGAGATATCCTTAGAAGGGATATGCCTCATACCAATGAATCCCTAGAAATTTTGTTGAATTAGAATACCGTGTATTATTGTTGGATTTATTTCTTACCCTTTGTCATTCAAATATATTATCAATAATCTGGTGTAGTTGATAATCCTTGCTGATTAGTTTCACCAAGAATGATGTTTAATCATGAACCAGTGTGATCCAGGGAAAGGGATCAAGGTCTCTGCAACCTAACTTATGATAGAAATATGGATAATTGATATATTCTTTGAGATGGCACAATGAATGTGCATTGCTGCCTTTCATAACTAAAAGCAAATTTATTATGGTGGTCTTTAATAGCAGATGTGGACAAAAAATTGACTAGGTAAACAGCTGCATAGCATATATCAGAGGATGTCTTAATTTGCTTTAGCTAGGAAACCACATCTGGTACAGCAGATGCAATTGGAGTAATCATGTGGTTAAACTTATAATAATCCAATTTAATTCAAAGAGATTCATCTGGTATATTCATTTGATATATTCACACATACCAAATATGAGTTAAATGCTGGCTGAGTGGGAAACCTAAGCTTCCATCCTTGTGAGGTATTAAGGAGGTACTTTCAAATCTCCACCAGAGTGGTATAATGAGGTACCCAAGTCCCCACTAGTGTAAGAAAAGTCTAAACCTTTCACAAGGTTGGCTAATAACAAGTTCTCCTGTCACAAAAATGTTATTGGAGACTATTCAGGAGCCTAGGCTTCCTCTGCCACTTGCTAGTAATAAGGTACCTAGACTAATGGTGTATCAGGACCATCACCAAGAAATAAAGAAATTCCTTAAGCACAGCATCAATAAAGGCATTCTGGTAGTCAAAATACTCAGACCCTCCAAACACTAATGAAGAATCCCCTTCTGTCAACACAAACTGCCTGGGGAACATGAGCATCTACCTCAGCTATAAGTAATAAGGTGGAAACCTCATTTTCCCCACCATAATGTTTTTAAAATTCAAGTTTAGTACAATTTAAGTGTTTAAATGTATCCAGAATCTCCTAAAATAACTGAATATGTACATATTTTAATTAAAAATCACTCTTCATACCAAGAACAGGAGGATCTCAAATAGAATAAAGGGAAAAATCAACAGATGGCAATTATAATCAGAAAAATATTTAAAAGCATCCATGGTAGAAATCTTTCAACACAAAATTACAAACACATTTGAAGCAAGTAAAATAATTAGAATACCTCCCAAAAGAAACGGAAAGCCTTAGCAAAAAGGAAAACAGTAATAGAGAAAGAAAACAAAAAAAACCCACAGATAATTAGAATTAATGTATATAATAATTGAAATTAAAAGTATAAGAAGGGTTCAGTAGTACACTAGGGGAGAGGAGACAGAAGAAATACCTAGTGAAGTGGAAAATAGAACAACCCAATGTGTCCAGCATAGAGAAAATACACTGAAAAAGAGAGACAACAGAGCCTATTGGACATATTTCACTCGAACAGATTTTATATTTATCATCAGAAGCTCAAATAGAGAAAAGAATGCGGTTGAAACAGAAAAAAATATTCAAAAATTAATGATTATTTTTTTAAATTTGGTAAAACACTTAAACCTATGGATGCATGAATCATCAAAAATATAATTCCACAGAAATTCATGCCAGTACACATCATAATCCAATTTCTAACAAAGTCAGGAAAAATTGAAAGTAGCATGAAATAACACTTTGTCAATTGAAGAAAATGAAAATAATGACAGCATATTTCTTATGAGAAACCATGGAGACCAGGAAAAAGTGGTATGATATTTTTTAGTACTAAATGGAAACAACCCAGTAAACTATAACCAATGAAAATATATTTCAACAAAGAAAAAGAAATAAAAGCATTCTAGGATGAAAGAATACATAATTTGATATCAACAGATCTGGCCAAAAAGAATGGCTAAAAGCATTTCTATAATATAAAAATGGATCGTCAAAAAAAGAATAAAGAAGAGAATAAGCAAAAATAATGGTAAATACAATATGCTTTCCTTCCTTGAGTTCTCTAAAAAATATATAACAGTTGGTTCAAAAACAAAACTGTCAGCATTGTTCAATATATGTAGAGGGGATATTAAATGACTTTATCATGAATATGAAAGGATAAAGTGAAGAAAGTTTTATATTCTTCACTAGAAAGAATAAAGGGCAATATCAGTAGATAGTAATATATCATTAGATAGTTTTATATATATATATATATATATATATATATATATATATATATATATATATATATACAAACATACATATATGTGTGTGTGTGTGTGTATGTATAAACAGAGAGAGAGAGAGAGTGACTGAGAAATAAAAAGAAATAGAGACTCTAGAAAGACAAAAACAAAAACAAAACAGAGAAGACACAAGTTAGAAATACCAGAGATGTATGTATAATGAAATACTTAGATCAACCATTTGAAAAGCAACACCAAAACATACACACAAAAACAATAGAGACAAACAAAAAAAGGATTCCAAAATATGTTCAAGTCATGCACAGGAAGCAAATGAATACATATAAAAAGAAAACAATCAGGAATATAATAGAAAAGCAGATCTGGATCATAACATACCAGTAATTATATTAATTTTATATGGTTGAGAGAGACTATTTATAAAATAGAGAATAGATAATGTGGGTAACAACATCATAATTGTATACCAGGAGGCTCCAGATACTTGTTTCCTCATGAAAATACTAAAATAATATCAAGGAACTACCTCAAATAAATTTATAGGCACTGTAGAAATCAGTCAACATCTATATCAATCAAACACCCAATCCAAAAAATGCACATTCAAATGAATGGAAATTTCCTGACATTTTACTTGTCTTTTCCCTACCTTCCCTCTAATACTGCATAGCCCAAAGAAGCAGCCAATTCCTGTTTTTTTTTTCTCTCAGACTGAAAGGAATAGAGTGCAATTTATTTGCTATATTTTTACAACTCTGTGCACTTCTGAGGACTAGTTTCTCTTTTCCCTGATTGGATCTCAAACTATAAAAAGTTGTGTAGCTTGAATCTAAGGCTGAGGAAGACAATGGATAGCAATTGGAGGAGAGATAGGGAATGATTGATCAGTGGATATGAGACGGGGCAAGAAGATTTGGGATACTATTGCACAGTATGATGACTAAGATAACAATTATATACTATACATTTCAATAACTAGAAGAAAATATTTTGAAAGATTTCACCAAAGGGATTTAATTGATAAATATTTGAGGAGATAAATATATTTAACTGGATTTAAATATTATGCAATATTAACTAATGTTACATATTGATATGTACAACTTTTATATTTTGTACATAATTTGAAAATAAAAAATATTATTTAGTAAAAAGTAGTCTCTTAAGAATCCATTTAAAATTCTTTGAAAACAATAAATGATATTATGAAGAATATGTTTGTGTCTACCTCCTTCTCATTTATATATTGAAGAACTAATTAACAGTGTGGCTCTATTTGGAGTAAGGAAATAAGTACGCTTAAACAAGTACAAAGTCTGGGACCCTGATATAATTGGATCAATGTCCTTGTAAGAACAGACTCCATAGAATTCACTAGTGCTCTCTTTCTACACACTTGCTTTGATGAAAGACCATATAAAGACATGACAAAAGATAGCCATCTTCAATCCAAGAAGAAAGCCCTCAACAGAAACCAAGTCACCTGGAATATTTGAGACTCTAGAACCATGAGAAGATAATTTTATCTGGTGTAATCCACCAGCTATGTGTTTTTTGGTGTTTTTATGGAAGGTTATACTAATTCAAATGAATTCAGCAAAGTTACAGAATTTAAAAAAAAAAAGAAAAAATACCAAAATCCATTGTGTCTCTACACTAACAACAAAAAATCTGACAAGAAAGTTACAAAAGTTCTATTTACAATAACATCCAAAATAATAAAATATTTAAAGTTTAACTTAGCCAAAACACTTATCAATCATAAAAAAAGAAAATGAAAACATAAAAAAGATATAAATACGGGAGGGGAGGGGAGGGGGGATAGTAGAGGATAGGAAAGGTAGCAGAATACAACAGTTACTATTATGGTATTATGTAAAAATGTGGATGTGTAACCGATGTGATTCTGCAATCTTTGTAATGTTTTGAATAACCAATAAAAAAATAAAATTAAAAAAAAAAAAGATATAAATACTACACAAACTGATTTGCAGATTCAATGTAATCCCTATCCACATCCCAATGAGGTTTTTGTTTTGCTTTGGTTTCTGTTTTACATAAATGTAAAAAAACATCCTAAATTCCTTTGAATCTTAAAGGGACTTCAAATATCCAAAACAGTATTGAAAAACAATAAAACTACAGGTCATATATTATCTGATTTACAAATGTTTTGTAAAGCTGTAATAATTACACTAGTGTGGTACTGACATAAAGATAGTCATATCAAACAATGTAATAGAGAATCTGGAAATATACCTTTGCATGTACAGGCAAGTCGGCGGGGGTGGGGGTTGTTGTTAGTTTGTTTTTTGTTGTTGTTTTTTTGTTTTGTTTTGTTTTTTACTAGGATGCCAAGACTATTTAACTTGGAATTAGAAGTATTTTCAATCAATGATGTTGGAAAAACCCAGATATCCACAGAAAATATAATAAAAAGGAACCCTTAAATTGTGCTGTATACAAAAATCAACTGAAAATAATCAAAGATCTAGATACGAGACCTAAAATTAAATAACACTTAGAAGAAAACATAGGGCAAATTCTTTATGGCATTGAAATTGGGAATAACTTCTTGGATATAACACCCGAAGCATAAGCAACACAAGGAAAAAAATAGGCAAATTGAACTACCACAAATTTGAAAAGCTTAATACATTAAAGTACACTATAACAGAGTGAAGGGCATTAACATTGAGAATATTTAAAGTGATCCTACAATTGAAAATAAGAACAAGAACAAACAAAAGCTAAATAATCCTCATTGAAAAAAGGGCAATATCAGTAGATAGTAATGTATCAGTAGATAGTAATATATATATATATATATATATATATAGTGACATTTTTGCAAAGAAGATATGCAAATGGAACAATAAGCTACAAAAAATAGTAGAGATGCAAATCAAAACCACACTGGGGAAATGACATCAGTAACATGCCAACTTCCTAGTGTTTGTCCCCACACAGAAACAACAATCTGAAAAAAAAAAAAATCTACCTATGAAAATACCTTTATAGTAACTAAGGGAACTAGATAAGAGATTAGGTAAGGTAAGACAGGTAAGGTAAGACAGTAGCCTGAGAAGTGCAGTATTAGAGGTACCCTCCACATGGGTAATGGAAACTGAGCACCTAAATGACAGACCATAGCACTAGGCTTGCCTCATTGACACCTAATATCAGTCTAGTCCCTGAGGCCACAGGGACCAAGCCTCAGGTCTTCAGACACACCTCAAACTGACATTGGCTTTAGATATCATGTCACCTCCAATTGCTCCAGGCTCCAGACTTGTTCCCATAGGACCAGGATCTCAAACCACCTGATCATCAGGACAGTACCTATGTTTGAGTCAGTGCTAGCATAAGGCCAGTACTTATGGTCCCAAGCATTAGGACTTACATTCTAATCCAGCACCAGCAGACCTAACTTTAAGGCCCCTCTCAGCATGAGGCTGTCACCAGCAGACCCCCAGCTCCAGGTGGCCTCTGCAGTACCAAACTCTAGTCCAGCATCTAGAGACATAGCTTCCACATTTTCCCAGCATTAGGTTATCCCCTGTGCCCAAAAGCTCTAGGACAGCTTCTGGCGCCCAAACTCAAATGGACACAAAATTTGGACCTCTCCTAGTCAACCTCAGCACCAGACCTGCCCCACACATCCAGCCTTCAGACCCACATAATCCTAGGTTAGCCCTTATGGCCTAAGGCTTCAAGTCAGTCCTCAAATACCTAGTCTGGATGCCAGCATTCATAGACATAGTCCCAGGATGGTCCCCACAGACCAAAGCTCCAGACCTGTCCCTGTGGATCCAAGTACCAAGCTAACATGCATGGACTCAAATTCTGGATCAGACCCAGACTCCAGAGGATAGCCATTGCCATACTGAACCCAGAGTCTTGGATGGTCCTTCTGACCCTAGGCTCCAGTAAACCAAGAATCCAGACCTACTCCAGTATACCCTGATACTAGGTAGGCCCCTTAGTTTCTAGGTGTATTCTTCTTCTGAATTTATTGGAAGAATTGCTGCTAAATTTCATAATTGGGCTATTGTGGTGCCAGGGCCACAATATGAGTAGTATGGAAGTTTATGGTGGCTCAGGGGGAAGGGGAAACTGTCTTCCAATGTGCTGAAAATAATTTCCCATTGATGATATAAAATTATTTTGATATATGGCTTGATTCAATTATCCCATATTTTAAGGACTTTTTCTCTTCTTATATTAATAAAGGTAATAGGTTTATAATTTTCCCTTCTTGTCCTTACCTTGTGTTGATGCCAGAGAAAAACTGACCTTATAAAATCAATAGGAAATTTCCCACTTTGCCTACTTTTTGAGATAGATCATGAAAAATTGGTGTTAATTGTCTACACATGTGGAAAGGGTTTACCCCCAGGAATGAAAGGTTGGTTCAATATGTAAAAAAAAAAAAAGTCAATGTGATAAACAATATTAATGGAATCAACAGTGCAAAACTCATGATTGTCACTATAGAAACAGAGAAATCATTGTATAAAATCCAAATATTTTCTTGATAAAGCCATGTCAACAACCTAGAAATAGAAGAGAACTTCCCCAATGTGATAAAAGACCTCTATCAAAAACCCAGAGCTAACATCATACTTAACGGTAATAGAGAGTTTATTTTTATACTAAGAACAGAAACAACACAAGGATGTCTATTTTTTCTATATCTACTCAACATTGTAGTAGAAATTTAAGAGCAATTAGGCAGGAAAAAGAAATAAAAATTTTCCAAATGTCCAGATTGGAAAATAAGAATTCAAACTTTCTCTGTTTGCATATATAATATGATATAGAATCTGTGTGTATTCCATTAAAAATATAACTGAAAAGATATTTCTCCAAAGAAGACATGCAAATGGCCAACAGACACTTGAAAGATACTCTAGATTCACAATTTAAAAAATGTAAATTCAAATGACAATGATATATCACTTCATACACATTTAAACAGTTATTATAAAAACAACATCCATGACAACAAAAACCCTAAAAAAAAACTGGTGAGGATGTATACAAATATTTGGATCCCTTGTGCATTTCTGTTGGGGATGTAATAATCTGAAGCTTCTGTGAGAAACAATATAGTAATCCCTCAGAAAATGAAACAGAATTAACTTATGATCCAATTATTCCACTTTTAGGTGTATACCCAATAAAATTGAAATCACAGATTTGAGATATTTATCTACCAAGGTTCATAGCAACATTATTCTCATTAACCAAAAGGCATAAACAACCCAAATCTTCACAAACAGAAGAATGTATAAACAATGTATGTAATGTAGGCTTTAAAAAAATGAATGAAAGATTGTACTTGCTACAACATGGATGGACCTTAAATACATTCTAAGTGAATGAATCCACATACCAATTGACTAAAGATATAGCTAAGTGGTAGAGTGCTTGCCTAGGATGTTTAAGGCCCTGGGTTCAATCTCCTGTACCACACTAAAACAGATGATACATGCTGTATGATCCTGTGCATATTAAATTTTCAGCATGGGAAAACCTAAAAAGGGAGAAAATGGGTCCATTTTACTCAGAGGTTGGAGGCAGGAGGCGCTGTAAAGTATGGGGTAGGACTCCTAATGACTATGGGATTTTTTGGAGGGAATGATAAAAATGTTCTGGAATATGCTAGAAATAATCTGTAAATCCATTAAAAACCACTGAGTTCTTAAAAAAAAAGCTTCCCAATAAGTTCAAGAAATGTAAGTTCTGCTGTATAGGCTAAGCAGCAATATGAGTAGAAAAAAGACTAGGATACTTCATGAGACACTTACGCAGAATGACAGACTGAGCACTTCCCAGTGAATTCAGTGAAAATCGGGAGGGGAGTCAGTTTAAAACTGTTTTATCGTTTAATCTTTCTGTGTGGGAAATTATAAACCCACACAATTTTCTTTTCTTCTTTTTCTATTGCTGTGTGTGTGTGTGTGTACATGCGCCCAAGACCCAATGACCACCTATGCTTACCTCTCACAGTGTCAGTGGGTACATACACCATAACTCACACCTGTGGGAAGTTCTGGGCTGTAAAGAGAAGTTAAGCTTATGGTGTGCTGGTCTGGAAATCAAAGAGAGGTAGAGGGAACTTTCTTTTTAAAAATGACTATCTGAATTCTGTGATGAGAAGTAAGGCATGGGACACGTCTCATTTGGGTAGAAAGCTGATGCCCACAGCATCCCATAGCAGTGAAGCCTGCGTGGGCCTGGCTACCTCCCCCATGCCCAGAGGTGTTGGGAGGATCTGTTGCCATGATTTGAGCATTTCCCAGACACACCCTACCAGTACATAGACTTAGGCTCTTGAAACAAGAGGTATGGCATGATCTGGATTCTGTGGGTGAAAGGATTAACTAAGAGGGTTCTGTGGCTCCTACTATTGTGACACCCCTATCTTCACATGAAAAAATCAGAGCCATTGAGAGTGAAATTAGCTCTGCAATGGACTGAGATTCCTGCAACATGCTGGCAGGCAAATGGGGGTGGAGCTCAGGCTAAGAACTCCACTAACAGGTTTGGCCTGTAAGGTTTGAACTGAGAAGGAACAAACTGAACTATAATTGTGTCCCAAAAACCTACCCATATCTAGTGTGTATTAAAACTGAATTTCTGGAAAGTGGTGTCTCCATTTAAACAAACAGCAAGGAGAAACCTCAATCAAAACAAAACAAAACAAAAACAAAAACTCTCAGAAATGAAAAGTACCATAAATCAAACAAAAAAATCCATTGAGAGGCTCACCAATATATTAGATCAAGCAAAAGACAGGACTTATGACAAGATTGTTGATCTTGAATGTTCATAAAATAACAAAGAAAAAAATAAGAAACTGATCTGGGACAACATTAAGAGACCCAATTTTAATAGGTTTTGAGGAAGGATTAGAGATGTAGACTAAATAACATAGACAACCTATTTGGTAAAATAATAGGAGAAATTTTCCCAACCCTCAGGAAAACTCTCTATAATAACACTGAATCAAAAATAGTAATAATTCTCCAATAAAAAAAGACAGACTATCAGATTGGATTAAAAACAAAAGTCAACTTTGTGGTCTAGAAGAAACATACTTTCTAAGCAGGGACATACACAGAAAATGAAAACATAGTGATATACCATGAAAATGTAATACAAACGATGGACAATCAGATACTTTAAAAGCAGCAAAAAAGCCAGGCATAAGTCCTTAACTATCAGTAATTGTTCTAAATAGAAATAGATTAAATTTTTCAATTAAAATACAGAATAGCTGAATAGATAAAAAATAAAATCCAACTATATGCTGCCTATAATAGTCTCTTTAGCTTTAATAATACACATAGGCTGACATAGAGGTGTTAAATAAAGATATTCCATAAAAATGGCAACCAAATGAAAGTACAGATGGCTACATTTATATCAGACAAAACGGATTTTTACATAAAAACTGTCTCAATTATCTATACTTCAGAACAAATGGAACAGATACTGACTATTTCATGCAGCAGCTTCTTCTCAATAATGTACTGAACATTCTGCAGCATAGATCATGTTAGGCCACAAAATAAGTCTTAAAAAATTCTGTAAGTTTATAATCATATCAAGTATCTTCCAACCACAATGCTATGAAACTACAGATCAATAACAAAGGAGAAATTGGACAATTCACAAGCATGTGAAAATTAAACAACACAATTGTGAGTGATCAATGAGTCAAAAAGGAAGCCAAGAGGAAATTTCAAAAAATATCTTAAAGTGAACTATAATAAAATCTTAGCATTCCAAAATTTATGGGACTCAGCAAAAGCTATTCTAAGAGGAAATTTTATAGTTACAAATTACTAAATTAAGGAAAACAAAAGATCTCAAATAAACAACTATACACCTCAAAGAACTAGAGGAAAAATAACAAATTAGGTAGGAGAAAGAAGTTAATAATCAAAATTAGAGCAGAAATAGAAATGAGAAGAACAATATGAACAGAACAATAACAACAGAAATAAGAGTTGGTTTTCTGAATTGAAAACAAATTTTTATTCAGATTACTTGTATATATATATAAATATTCCACAGTGAATCTCACTGTCTTGTACATCCATAAGAAATTGTTAAACATAACTATGGGTAAATAGAAGAAAGAGCAATAGAGGGAGGAGAGCAGAGGGTTGGGAGAGGGAAAGGGAAGGAGAAGTACTGGGGACTGAATTAGAACAAGATATATTCCATGCTTTTATAATTATGTTAAAATAGAATCTACTGTCATGTATGACTAAAAATTAAAACAAGAAAAGAAGAAAGAAGACTCCAATAAATAATTCATATTTTCAAAATGATACCCAACATGACCTACAGATTCAATGCAATCCCATACAAAACCCCAATGGAATTTTTGACAGAAATACAAAACACAAACAAACATAAAACTTATATGGAAACACAAAACACCCTGACTAACCAAAGAAATCTTAAAAGCAAAGATGGAACCTTCAAATATATTATAAAATATATTTTAAAGACATAATGCTATAGTAATTTTTAAAAATACCTTAGTGGCATGAAAGTATAGGATAGACAGACCTTCCAAAACCCTATATATATTTTCATGTCCAATAAACTGATCTTTGGAAATGGTCTCATGAAAATGCAATGAGGAAAGAACAACTTCTTCAGCAAATGGTGCTGAAAAACATGGAAATATATAGGTGAAGAATTAAAATGGACCCTCATATTACACCATTCACAAAAATCACCTCAAATTGTATGGGCTGGTGTTGTGGCTCAGTGGTAGAGTGGTAGAGTGGTAGAGTGGTAGAGTGCTTGCCTAGCATGTGTGAGGCCCTGGGTTCGATCCTCAGCACCACATATGAATAGACAAATAAAGTTAAAAATACATTGGCAACTAAGAAATATTTTTAAAAATAGATTAAAAACTTTAATGTAAGACTGGAAGCAGTAAAACTTTAAGAAGAAAACAGAAGAAAAACTTCATGATATCAGCCTTGCAATTTGTTGATATGACAACAAAATACAAGCAACAAAAGCAATATTAAGCAAATGGAATTGCATCAAAATAAAAATTTCTGCATAACAAAATAAATAATCACAAGAATGAAAGAGCACCCTAAACAGAATGGGCATAAATATTTCCAAGCCATATGTGACAAGACATTAATATAAAAATGCATAATTCAATAAGAATTCAATAAATAAAAACTACATAATTTAATTTAAAAATGAGCAAATAATCCTAATGGATATTTTTTTCCAAAAAAAACAATTGAATAGTCTACAGGTATAAGAAAAGATGATCAACTTCACTATTAATCAGGTAAATACAAATCAAAACCATAATGAGATATCACTTCACACCTGCTAGAATTGCTTTTATTTTTAAAAGACTATAATTATTGGCAAGGATGTGGAGAAAATGGAATTCTTGTACACTATTAATGGGAATATAAAATAGTGTGTGCACTGTAGAAAATAATTCTGTGGTTCCACAAAATAGAATTAACGTATGATCCAGCACTCCCACTTCTGGGTATTTATTCAAAAGAATTGAAATCAGGATCTCAAAGAGATATGGGAACTTCCATATTCACTGAAGAATTATTCATAATACCTAAGAATTTTGTTTTCAAAATGTTCATCAACAGATGGGTGGGTAGTCAGCATTTAAAAGAAGAACTCCTGCTATGTGCAACATCATGGATGAAACTGGAGGACATTATGCGGAGTGTAATAAGCCAGGCACATAATGATAAATACTATCTGCATTCACTTGTATGAGATGTCTAAAACAGCCAAAATTATAGAAACAGGGAACATTATGCTTGTTTCCAGGAGCTAGGATAAAGAGAAATGCAGAGATGCTGTTCAGTTACAGTTAATTAAGATGAATAAATTTTAGAGATCTGTTTTACAACATTGTGCCTGGACTTAACAATACTAAATCATGCATTTAAAATTTTCCTGAGTGTAGATCTCATGTGAAGTGATATTACCACAGTAAAAATAAATAAAGTTCAATTGACATGAAAAACTGCCCAATATAAGATATTTATATTGGACTTCATGGAAGTAAGAAATAATAAACTGATTTGGTTAAGTTGAAAAAATGTTACCATCATTTAATATAAAATAAAATACTAAAAAAGCCATATTAATTCAGTGACATCAAGAAACATCAATTACCCAGAAATAAGTCTTACAAAACATGTGTGATAACTTTACACAGAAAAGTATAAAATATTGTTGAGGGAAATTAAAGACTTAAGTAAATAGAGATATATTTATGACCTAAAAGTTTCCATGTGATAAAAAATCAATTTCCCCCAAATTATATAAATTCAAAAGCAGAGTTATTTTAGAAATTGACATTGCATTTATAAAATTTACACTCTATCAGAAGATAAAGTGGATAGACTTAGCACACCAAATATCAATAATAATTATAAAATCATAACAATACAATAGTATTGGTATAAGGCAAACATATCAAAGGAATAAAATAGTCTAGAGACAGGTTTAAGATTATGTGTAACACTTAATGATAAAGGAGGAACTTCAGAGCACTGGGGAAAGAGAACTCAAATGGTATACTTAGAGAATGCATGTGGGACCCATATATCACACCATACAGTTCCAATGAATTGCAGATTTAAATATGAGCAGTCAGCTATCTGTCTATACCAATCCAAAAGGAAGCACCTAACAAGAAAAAAACACTGCATTTTGTTTCTTTAATAGATTTTAAAAATAATTTTATAAGTCATACACATTTAATTTTTTTATTATTCAGCCATAAAATAACTGACTTTATGAATTTTGCCAGTAAAAGGATGGATGTGGACACTACCATGCTAAGTGAAATAAGCCAATCCTAAAAAACCAAAGGTCAAATGTTCTCTCTGATATGGAGATGCTAACACACAATGGTGGGGGAAGGGGAGAATAGAAGTTCATTGGATTAGACAAAGGGGAATCAAGGGAAGGGAGGGAGGATAGGAGTAGGAAAGATGGTGGAATAAGATATAACTTGCCTATGCTAATATATTAATACACCACCAAGGAAAATCTGCATTATGTACAATCACAAGAGTTGGATCCTAATTAGAATTAGATATACTCCATGTATGTGTAATATGTCAAAATACACTGTGCTGTAATGTATATCAAAAAGAACAAATAAAATTTGAAAGCTATACATTTTCCTCTACCTATAACTTTATTACTAGAGACTTAGATATGAGGTATTCTTTGTGTTACTTTTTAAATAATTTCTGCTTTTAGTTTTGATTTTCCATTTTGGTTCAAAACTATGTCAAAGATATTGCTTAACTTTGAATTAATAAGTATTATCTTTGTCATTTTTAAGAAGGTGATTTCTAGATTTATTATGATCATAGAATGTAAAACATAAATCTCTACTTTTGAAAATTTATTATGGTTATCTTTGTGGTTAATTACATAATCAAATTGTGTAATTTGACCCAGCTATTCCCCTTCTTGGACTATTCCCCAAAGACCTAAAAAGAGCATACTATAGAGAATCAGCTACATCAATGCTCATAGCAGCACAATTCACAATAGTTAGATTGTGGAACCAACCTAGATGCCCATCATTAGATGAATGGATAAAAAAAAAATGTGGCATTTGTACACAATGGAATATTACTCAGCACTAAAAAATAACAAATCATGGCATTTGCAGGGAAATGGATGGCATTAGAGCAGATTATGCTAAGTGAAGCTAGCCAATCCCTAAAAAACAAATGCCAAATGTCTTCTTTGATATAAGGAGGGCAACTAAGAACAGAGCAGGGAGGAAGAGCATGACAAGAAGATCACCATTAAATAGGGACGAGAGGGGGTAGGGAAAGAGAGAGAGAAGGGAAATTGCATGGAAATGGAAGGAGACCCTCATTGTTATACAAAATTACATATAAGAAAAAGTGAGGGGAAAGGGAAAAAACAAGGGGGAGAAATGAATTACAGTAGATGGGGTAGAGAGAGAAGATGGGAGGGGAGGGGAGGGGAGGGAGGATAGGAAGGGGATAGGAAAGGCAGCAGAATACAACAGACACTAGTATGGCAGTATGTATAAACATGGATGTATAACCAATGTGATCCTGCAATCTGTACACTGTACACATGGTAAAAATAAGAATTCATAACCCAATTGAACCAAATGTATGAAATATGATATGTGAAGATCATTGTAATGTTTTGAGCAACCAATAAAAAAAAGAAAAGTTATTACGGTTATCTTTGTGGTTAATTACATAATCAAATTATGTAAATGTTCTGTGACCTGAAAGGAAAAAAAAATAACTATATCCTCTGTAATATACAAGATTTTTATTTATAGGAATACAAATATGCACTTAAGCTTGTGACTAATTTTATTTGCGTCTTCTATGTCCTTGTTCATTTTTTAGTCTACATAATAACATAAATACTTAAAAATATTAAAAATATACCAAACGTATTTTTAAATGCTTTTATCCTCAACTCTGATAACCACAAAGTTCTGTTACAACTAATTGATATTAAATAACTACATATTCTTACTGAAATGCTATTCTTGACTGCGACTCATTGTTCACTCAATGCTAAATTGACACCTTTGCACATTTAAACATCTTCACTAGCAAACACTTTCTTTTTCTGCACCCTGAAAAAATTCCCATCAGTCATCATTACTACAACCACAAACAACAAAAATAACTTCTACTATACAATGTTTTGCCAAGATTGTTTAGGTGTTTTAATTCTGGGTAATAATTATATTTTGCCTATATCATGATTTTTTTCTGTTTCAATAATCTTTAATTAACACTTTAATATTCCTTAGGTACATAGTATCATTATCCAGTTAATATTAATGCATATTTACACGTATTACAAAATTGCTTATTACTGTTTTCTTATACATTTTTTCATAATCTATCATGAGAACCCTGCTCTAGCAGTGGAGCAAGTTGTTGGATTAGAGTGAGGCAGCTTTTCTCCTAGCTCAGCTTCCCAGAACCCAAGCAACAGGAATACTGCTTCTCCCTGAGGCTTAGGGTGAAAAATCCTGAGTCTGGAGGTGCAGTCTGCCTATGTGAATCAGGGAATGCTTGTCTCATTAAACAGATCTTTTTTAAAAAAAGTTATCCTGAGTTTATCAATCCTCTTGGAGAGCCAATCCAGGAACAATCTTGGGAGTACAGTGCAATGGCGTCAATGGCAACTAGTAACCCAGATCTGTGAGTTTGTAGCTAAGTCCAAGTAAACTTCTCTGAGAATTACAAAGGCTTAACTGACTGTAATAAACCTGTGGAAAATCCGAAACTGAGAGCATTTTGCCCTGAGGAACACAAGTTGTAGAGGCTAGAGAGAAGCTGGCTCTCCCCAGTACTGTGAAAACTGTGGCTGGCAGTTACAGCGAGTATTAAAGGTCAGCTACAGCGAGTCAGGAAGTTGGAAGTTCAGGTGTGAGGGCACAAGGTTCTAAACTTGCCAATCAGACATGGCAAATGCCTGGTCTGGCACCCACCGGTTTCCCTGGGCCTACCTGGAGTAGCATCTGCTGGGTCTCAGCACCTACCTAGTCCAGCACCCACTCGGTCCCTGGTTCCTGGCACATGCCAGGTCTGACACCAGTCCGGCATCCACTCAGGCCCAGCCTACAGTCCTCCTGTCCAGCCATTGCTCTGCCTAGTAAGCCAGTAGCTCCACTGCTAGCCCATAGCCCAGGCTGCCAGGCCACCGCTTTGCCGCCAGGCCTGGTTGGCCTAGCCCACATCTTTGCTGCTGGTCTGCAAGGCCAATTGCCCATGAAAGGCAAGTGACTCACCCCAGACAGAGGTTCAGTCAAGAGATTTATTTTGGGGGCTGCCCGAATGGGCAGAAAAGGAGAGGCAGAAAGCAGAGAGAGGAGAGAGAAAGAGTAGAGAGCAGAGAGGAGAGAAAGAAGAGGAAGAGGGCAGAGAGCATGAGCTTGTAAGCTTCGGCTTCAGAACGGTTGCATAGGCAACATGGTGGGTGCTGATTGGCAGGGTGGCTCAGGACTGGTGAGCAGACACTGTGTCCTGCAGGGATTGGTTGAGAGAACTTTTGAATTTGGTGCTCTTCAACTTGGCGCCCTTTGGAGAGGAGGGGGAGGGGTAAGGGATTCCAAGATGTTCTCAGGAGATGGAAACTTAACTTCAGCGGAGAGTCTCCCACACACCCAATAGCCCAGGCCTCATCTGCCTGGCCAAGCACCATTCTGGCACCTGCCTGGACCACCTGGCCTCCCAGCCTCCAGTACACTGACCTCCAGCCTCTGACCTAGCCTGATGTTCCACCTACTAGGCCAGCAGGACAGCCTGTCAGGCCTGACCAGCCTAGCTCACACCTTCACCACAAGCCCACAGGCTCATTGCCTTGCCCTGATCCACCTGGCCCAGGCCAGTTAGGCCCCCAGACATAACCAGCTGCATTGCCACCCAAATGTACACCAGCCTGTCTGGCCCACAACTTTACAGCCAGGCCCACCTGATCCAGCCAGCTGCTTTGCCACCTGACTCTCTCTACTCATCACTAGGTCAGCTAGGCTAATCTAACATGCTGCTATACAGCTAGGCCACAGCCCAGCTTGCCTGGGCTGCTACTTTGCCACTTTGCCACCTCGCCACCTGGCCTGACCATTCTAAGCTGGATAGGTCCACCTAATAAGCCACTATACCACCTGTCCTAGACAGCCACTTCATTTCTTGGGTGCAGCCCAGTGTGCCTGGCACAACACTTTGCTGCCAGGCCCACCTACCCCAACCATCAGCTTCACCACTCAGCCTTCAGCACAACCTGCCTACACCAATCTCCCAAGAGGGAAGTTGGGAAGTCTTTTTTTTAAGGAGTTTCATTTATTTTGTTATTTTTTATATAATAGTAGAATGTATTTTGACATCTTATACATATTTGGAGTATAATTACTCATTCTTCTGGTTGTATATGATATAGAATTACATTGGTCATGTAATCATATATGAACCTGGGAAGTCTTAAACCCTAACCTTCAACTCAGTGAGTATCACAAGAAAAAGGAAGGACTCAAGCCCAGAGCCCATACTCCCACACTCAGTTTATACCTGAAGAAGAAACAAAAAGATAGTTGGGCATAGACAGAGAACACATATGCTCACTGATTATTTTGTCCACCATAGTGGAAAGGATGACCTAATTTCTTAACTTTTCACAAAATATTTTCCTTTTTCTGTTGTTGTTTTGTTTTTCTTTTTTTCTTTTTTTTTTGGTTTTCATTTTATTTTAATGTGTGCTTATTAATTAAGGGGCTTCTATACATATACATATTTGTTTCTCCTCATTTCTAGCCTTTATTTTGGAGGTGTTATTTTTACATGTTCTGTATTTTGAGGGTTATGGGTTTTTATTTTTATTAAGTTGTAGATGAACACAATACCTTTATTTTATTCATTCATTTGAATGTGGTGTTGAGGATCGAACCCAGTACCTCACCCATGCTAGGTAAGCATTCCACCACCGAGCCAAAACCTCAGCCCAAAGGTTATAGTTTTTGACTGTCATATTTTTATTTTTTTGTATAGTCTTTATGACTACTTTATCCCCCTTGTCTCCCTATCTCTTTTACTTATTGCTGACATCCAAATTCCACTCTCTCTCCCCTCCTTTATATTCTTACTTCTATTTTTTCATCTCTTTCTCATTAAGAACATATAATAAGTCACCATGGTATCTGGCCCATTCACCCTTAGAAGTTTCAAACACTTTTCTACCCTCCTATCTCTTCTTTTTTTCTCATACTCAACCCTATACTAAAAACCTCTTAATACTAATTTGTGCATATAAAGTCTGCCACTAAAACCAATGTTACACAATAATTAATATGGCAGAAGTCATAGACACCTATTATTTGATTTTATTCCAGACATAATTTATGATTCTTTACTGTTTTTGAACTGATGAAAATTATTGATTATACTATTTTGGCATATTGTATCAATTAGCACTGTAGATATCAAAATAGGACTTAACTACAGAGTCTGCTGCTATATATTATTTTCATAGATTGTTGTTGCTTTGAGGCTCTCCCCAATCTATGATATACTAGTTACATAGAAGGATAGTTTAAACTCATAAGCCTCAGATCCATCCAGAAAGATGGGTAGACACACAAACAGTATGAAAATGCAAGGGAATAAGTCATCCAAAACAAAACAGAGTACCTCAAAAACAGACTCTATTGACACCACAATGGAGGAAATGTCAGAGATGGAATTCAGAAAGTTCATGGTTAAACTGGTCTGTGAGTTAAAAAAATGTTATAAAAATGAAATTAGAGAGAAAATATAAGAAGTGAAAATAACTTTAATGAGAAGATAGAGATCCTGAAGAAAAATCATTCAGAAATCTTCAAAAAGAAGGAATCAATAAACCAACTTAAAAATTTATCAGAAAGCAACACCAGCTGACTAGACCACATGGAAAATAGAGTTTCAGACAAAATATATAATATTGAACATAAAGTTAACCACAGGAAAAAGATGTTAAGAGATCATGAATAGAACTTCCAAGAAATATGAGATAACATGAAAAGACAGGAAAGAGGAAGGGTTGAAGATACAAACCAAAGGAATGCACAATTTTTTCAATAAAATAATTTCTAAAAATTTGCCAAACTTTAAAAATGAAGTGAAAATAAAATATAGGATCCCAACTATACAAAATTATAACAGACCCACACCAAGACATATTATCATGAAAATGCAGAACATTTGAAAAATGATAGAATTGTAAAGGCTGCCAGAGAAAACTGACAGGTCACATTTAGAGGGAAACCAATCTAGATTAGAATGGATTTCTCAACTCAAACCCTCAAAGCCACAAGGTCTTTGAATAATATATGCTAAGCTCTGAAAGAAAATGGATGCCAACCAAGAATACAATACCCAGCAAAATTAAGCTTCAGAATCAACAATGAAATAAAAACCTTCAATGATAGAGAAAAGTTAAAGTAATTCACAACTAGAAAGTCTGCACTAAAAACATACTCAATAAGATATTTCATCAATGCTGGGGCTGTAGTTCAGTGGTAGACTGCTTGCCTAGCACATGTGAGGCACTGGGTTCGATTCTCAGCAATGTATATAAATGAATAAATAAAATAAAGGTCCATAGACTAAAAGGTTATAAAAATAAGATATTTCATGAAGATGAAATGAAAAATAAAAGTGAAAACCAGCAAAGAGAGGAATGACAATAGAAAACATGATCAAAGGAAAAACTAATTCAAATTTAAAACCATAAATAACTCAAAATGACAGTCAATGAAAATCATATGCCAATCATAAAATTGAATGTAAATGTCCTAAAATCATCAATCAAAAGATACAGATTGGCAGATCGGATTAGACCCAACAATATGCTGATTCCAAGAGACTCACCTCACAGGTAAAGACATCCACAGACTAAAGGTGAAAGAATAGGAAAAACATATCATTCACATTGAACTCATTAACAAGGAGAGGTCAATATATACTTAAAGACAAGAATCCAATGATTCTCTCAATATATGCAGAAAAAAGCATTTGACGAAATTCAGCAACCATTCATGCTCAAAACACTAGAAAAACTAAGGATAGTAGGAATATACCTCAACATTGTAAAACCAAAATATGCTAAACCCAAGGCCAACATCATTCTAAATGGAAAAAAATTGAAAGCATTCTCTCTAAAAACTGGAACAAGACAGAGATGCCCTTTTTTGCCACTTCTATTCAACATAGTCCTTGAAACTCTAGCTAGAGCAATTAGATAAATGAAAGAAATTAAATGGATATATATATAGGAAAAGAAGAACTCAAAGTATCCCTATTTGCCCATGACATGATTCTATATTTAGAAGACCCAAAAAATAAAAAACTCCACTAAAGACCCTGTGCCTACTAGATGAAAATGTAGGTCCAACTCTCCATCATGTCAGCTTAGGAACCAACTTCTCCAACAAGACTCCTAAAGGGCAACAAGTAAATTTAAGAATTAATAACTGTGAAGGATCCCAAGTAAAAAGCTTCTTTACAGCAAAGGAAACAAGAATGTAAAGACAGAGCCTCAGAATGAGAGAAAATCTTTGCCACCTGCACCTCAGGGCATTAATCTCCAGAGTATAGAAATAACTCAAAAACCTTAACACCAATAAAAAAATTATCTAATAAATAAGTGGCAAAGAACTGAACAGGTACTTCAAAGAAGAAGAAATATGAATGTTCAACAAATATGTGAAAATCAGCATACTGCAGTGACACAGCCACATCAATGGTGATAGCAGCTCAATTCACAATAGCTAAGCTATGAAACTGATGTATGTGCCCTTCAACAGATGAATGGATAAAGAAAATGTGGTATATATACACAATGGAATATTATTCAGCCATAAGGGAAGAATGAAATTAATATATTTGGTGGTAATTGGATGAAATTGGTAGTTGGGTGAAACTGGAGACTATCATATTAAGTGAAATAAGTCAATCTCACAAAACCAAAGACCAGATATTTTCTCTAATATGTGGATGCTAACGCACAATGGGCAGGGGGGAGAGAACATAAGTTCATTTGATTAGACAAAGGGGAATGAAGAAAAAGGAGGGAGGATGGGGATAGGAAAGGCAGTAGAATGATTTGGACATAACTTTCTTTTATTCCTATAAGAATACATGACCAGTGAAACTCTACAACTACAAAAACTTGGCCATTGATAAACGAGTATCAAATGTGGGGAAAATATACTAGCAGGAATTTCCAGGTAACCTCTGATGAAGGAAGAGATGTGGAAAGAGAGCCTCAAAATAATAATATATTTCTAACAAAAAATGTAGGGCAAGGGATCAAATTTGTTTCAGTGTTATTGTATCCCTTAGCTGTCATTATGGATGTCAGAAAAAAGATAATACAATTTTGTCAAAAGAGAATGGGACCCTAATTAGTGTAAGTTATACTTTCAAAATACACTCCGCTGTTATGTATGTCTAAAAATGACAAATAAAATTACAAAAAGTAGAAATGTATAGGAATAATATCTATACATAATAAATAATAAATGTATAATAATTATTATTATTTATAATAATAACAAATAATAAATGTATAGGAATAATAATAGAAAAATTAACCAATGAAAGTTGCTTCTGATGGCCTAACACATAGTAAAATTTTATTTATTCAAGAAAACAAGGTGGTCCCTTCTTTTGCAAATTCATTGAAAATATTGAATTGAGTTTTTTTCTACCCATAAAATGCAAATTGATGTTTAAAAAATAAAAACACTATTCTAAATTCATTTTTGTTAGTTTAGGGCACTTTCTTAAATATTTTTCCAATACTTATGTACAAATGATACTCACTTCACACTATATATGATAGTTTTTCATTTTTTCCATCAGATAAACAATAGCTTATGTTTGGGTTTTTTGGTCCCTTTCTCTTAATAATTTAAATATATTCTTTCATTGTTTCTGACTTTTTGTTTCTGTTAGTTAAGGAAAAGTTTATGTTTCTATAAAACAAAGTGAACAAAGAAATATATGGTCTAGACAAGATGTAGTTTATTTTTCTCTCATATAATTCAGGGTTGGTGATCTAATGTAAATCTGACTTTTCAACAGTGTAAGAACCCATATGTTGTATATTTTATTGCTCTGCCATTCTTAAACCATGGCCTACATCATATGGTACAAGTTGTAATGACCAGATTACTCTAACTACTTAAAGTCCAAGCAGTAGACAAGCAGAAAAAAAATTAGTGGGCTTGTGTCTTTGTCCATTTTGTTTTGCTATAATAGATAACCTCAAGGCTGAATAATTCATATGAAATAAATTTTGTTTTTCACAGTCATGGAGGATGGAAAGTATAAGATCAAGGCACTGGCTTCTGGGGTATGATGGGAGCCTTCTTGCTAAATTCTCACATGGCAGAAGGCAGAAGAGCAGATTTAATTCCCTCTACAAAGCCCCTTTATAAAGGTACCTAATCTCATTCATGAGAGAGGATCTCATGTAGCCTAATAATATCTTAAAACCTCACCCCTTAATACTGTCAGAGTAGGAACACCTAAAATTTGGAAGTGACACATTCAACCATAGCATTTTGACACTTACCACACCAAATTTATGTCCTTCTTACATATCTAATGCATTTATTCCATCACAACAGCCCCTAATGACTTAATTCTTTCTAAAATAAATTCAAAAGTCCCAAATCCAAAGTGTCATCTAAGTCAGATATGGATAAAACTCAAGGCATTATTCATCTTAATGAAAATTTATCTCTAGCTGTGAACCTGTGAAATTAAGTTATATGCTTCCAAAATACCATGGTGGGATAGGCATCAGATAGACATACTCCTCCCAATAGGGAGCAGTAAAAAGGAATAAAGGGATAACAGATCCCAAATAGTTCCAAACAGAGAAAATTACATTAAATCTTAAAGCTTGAAAATAATCTTTATGGCTCTATGTCTTGTCTTTTGGACACACTGTGTGTAATTTGGGCTTCAGGCAGCTCTGCCCCCTTAGTTTTTCTGTGTGTAGCCCACACTTCAGTCCTCATGCATTTAAGTTCCATGCTTATAGCAGTCCTTGGCTGTCACTGCACACTGGTGACTCTATAGTTTAGGGGTCTTGGGAATAGTCTCATTCCATGGCTCTGCTAGGCAGTGCTCTGGTCAGGATTCTCTACATGACCCCCAATCCCACAGCTCCACTGGGCCTTCTCTGTGTCTGCTACACCCTCACAACAGATTTTTCCTGATCTCCAAGGCTCTTTGGTGCATCCTTTGAAATCAAAGTGGTGGCAGCCATTCCACTATAGCTTGTATAGTCTGCATACCTATGGGATTAGTACCACATGAATGATGCCAATGCTCATCACCTGTTCAGTTGTACCATTTAGATCAGTTGTCCTAAGCTACATCTAGACTGTAAATGGGGTGTCCAAGAGAGGAGTGATGCACCAGATGGATGTGGGTTGGGATCAAACAGAAACCCAAAGCTGCTCTGGGCAGCAAACCCAAAGGTCCCATAGGTATTCCAATCCTTCTCTGCCTTCAAGACTTGGCACTCTGCGCCTCTAGTGGGTGTTGGAATCCTGAAGATGTCCTTAGGGTCATTATCCTGAAATGTCCTTAGGGTTATTATCCCATTGTTTTCATGAATAGCCTCTGGATTCCTTCTACCCATAATAATTTATTTCTCTAATGGTCTGTATGCCACATCCATGGTTCTTTTTTTCTTCTGAACATGCTTTTTTTAATTCTCTATATTGCCAGGCTGAAAATTTCCAAGTTTTTATATTCTTCTTCTCTTTTAGTTATAAATTCATTTTAAGTAATTTCTCTCTTCTTACATCTTACTTTAAGTCATTAGGGGTTTTTATTTTCATTTCTCTAATTATTAGAGATATTGAACACTTTTTCACATATTTGTTGATCAATTATATATCTTCTGCTGAGAAACATCTGTTCAGTTTCTTGGACCATTTATTGATTGTGTTATTTATTTTTTCGTGTTTTTTTTTTGTTAAGTTTTTTGAGTTCTTTATATATGCTGGAGATTAGTGCTCTATCTGTTGTATGTGTGGTAAAGATTTTCTCCCATTCTGTAGGCTCTCTCTTCTCATTATTTATTGTTTCCTTTGCTGAGAAGAAGCTTTTTAGTTTAAATACATCCCATTTATTGATTCCTGATTTTATTTCTTGTGCTTCAGTAGTCTTGTTAAGGAATCCAGGACCTAATCCGACATGACAAAGATTTGGGTGTACTTTTTTCTTCTATTAGGTGCAGTGTTGGTGAGAATGTGGGGGAAAAGGTACTCTCATACATTGTTGGTGGGTATGCAACTTGATGCAACCACTCTGGAAAGCAGTATGGAGAGTCCTTAGAAAACTTGGAATGGAACCACCATTTGACCCAGCTATCCCTTTCCTTGGTCTATACCTAAAGTACTTAAAATCAGTATACTATAGGGACACAGCCACATCAATGTTTATAGCAGCTCAATTCACAATAGCTAAACCATGAAACCAACCTAGATGTCCTTCAATAGAGGAATGTATAAAGAAACTGTGGTATATGACTCAGCATTAAACAAAAATAAAATTATAGAATTTTCAGGTAAATGGATAGATTTGGAGAATACCATACTAAGTGAAATAAGCCAATCCAAAAAACCAAAGGCTAATATCATTTTCTCTGATACAGATGCTGATCCATAATGGAGGGAGGAATAGAAGAATGAAGGAACTTTGGATTTGGCAGAGGGGGAATGAGGGGAGGGGAGGGGTCATGGTGGTAAGAAATATGGGGAAGGAGATGGACATCATTACCCTAGGTATATGTATAATTGCACAAATGGTGTGACTCTACATTGTGTACAACCAAAGAAATGAATAGTTGTGTTCCATTTGTGTACAATGAATTGAAATACATTCTGCTGTCATGCATAACTAATTAGAACAAATGAAAAATAAAAAGTCATTAAGAAAAATCACATTTCATCCTGAATGCTTAGCTCCTTAGGGATTTCTTCAGCCAAATATCCTAGTTCATTTGCTCTCAAGTTCTACCTTACATAACATCTTAGGATATGGATGCAATTAGGCCAAGTTCTTTGCCACTTTATAACAAGAATGACCTTTACTCCAGTTTCCAATAAGAGATTCTTCATTTTCATCTAAGACTTCATCAAAATGGCCTTTACTGTCCATGAAATTCTGTTCATAACCAATTGAGTAATCGCTAAGAGGATTCAGGCATTCTCTATACCTTCCCTCTTCTTATGAGTCCTCACCAGAATTTCCTGTAATGCTCTATTTAGGAAAACCTGAATATTGTTCAGCATTGACTTCATTATCCAGTCCCAAAGCTCTTTCCACATTTGTAAATATTTGATGGAGCAAGATCTCTCTCTTCTTGGTACATATTTCTGCCTTAGTCCATTTGTGCTGCTACAATAAAATATAGAGAGTGCTGAATTTATGGTGATTGACTTACATTTTTTAACTTTATATTGTGAAAGAATGCTACACATCCAATAGAAACTTTACCTTAAATTTTGATCTTTCCCCAAACTAAAAGTATGTGATATGCTGTCACTCACTGCCTCAGTTCTCAGACAGTCATGTGGTCAAAAGGGTAAACAATTGACTGTACTGTACTATAAGTGATATTTGGTAGGATTGGTGTATTAAATGTATTTTTGACTTATGATATTTTCAACATAAAATGGCTTTACTGGGTTTTAATTTCATGATTATTAACAATAAAAAGCATCTGTAACTGAGATTGGGTAATTTATAAAGAACAGAAATAATTTATTTCTCATAGTCCTGGAGGCTATGAAGACATTATATCTTCATCCTGCTTCTCAATGCTTAATTGGGAGGTTAAGAATAGAGTTGGTAACATGGAATGCTTAAGAATAGAGTTGGTAACATGGAATGCTTAGACAAGGGATCACCATTTGCCTCATAGATTCCTTACTTCCTGCTTTCAGGGCTAAAGCCAAATATTTTGTCATGAACCGTAGGAAAAGCTGAGGCTCAGCAGTTCTTGACAGGATGGAACTCAGGACAGTGTACTTAAAACAATGAAAAGTGGTTGGTTTGGGAATTATACTTCTCAGTAGAAGACAATATAGATAGGGGAAGGAAAATAATCCTGAATTACATGAGACTTGATTGGGGGAAAAACATCTAATTTCATTTTACTTTGCTCTAGACATTAAATTAAGTTATAGAAAATAAAGTAATCCACTGTTTGCAACCAGAGTTCATGGTCTATAAAAATGTCAACTTATTATATACATTTATGTTGTTTGATTTATTAGAATATAGACTTATTAACAATAAAAAGTATTTTGACTTTAAAATAATTATAAATAACAGAAGCAGAAATGATAACAAATTTTGTATTAAAAAAAACCAAAAAAATCTTATTAAAAGG